>NC_083877.1:11068437-11696250 GCF_032452875.1 Bos javanicus | reverse complement strand
GAACCAGTAAGAAACAGAAAATCTTAACAGACCCATCACAAGCACGGAATTGAAACTGTAATCAAAAATCTTCCAGCAAACAAAAGCCCAGGTCCAGACGGCTTCACAGCTGAATTCTACCAAAAATTTAGAGAAGAGCTAACACCTATCCTACTCAAACTCTTCCAGAAAATTGCAGAGGAAGGTAAACTTCCAAACTCATTCTATGAGGCCACCATCACCCTAATACCAAAACCTGACAAAGATCCCACAAAAAAAGAAAATTACAGGCCAATATCACTGATGAATATAGATGCAAAAATCCTTAACAAAATTCTAGTAATCAGAATCCAACAACACATAAAAAGATCATTCACCATGACCAAGTGGGCTTTATTCCAGGGATGCAAGGATTCTTCAATATTCGCAAATCAATCAATGTAATACACCACATTAACAAATTGAAAAATAAAAGCCATATGATTATCTCAATAGATGCAGAGAAAGCCTTTGACAAAATGCAACATCCATTTATGATAAAAACTCTCCAGAAAGCAGGAATAGAAGGAACATACCTCAACATAATAAAAGCTATATATGACAAACCCACAGCAAACATTATCCTAAATGGTGAAAAATTGAAAGCATTTCCCCTAAAGTCAGGAACAAGACAAAGATGCCCACTTTCACCATTACTATTCAACATAGTTTTGGAAGTTTTGGCCACAGCAATCAGAGCAGAAAAAGAAATAAAAGGAATCCAAATTGGAAAAGAAGAAGTAAAACTCTCACTGTTTGCAGATGACATGATCCTCTACATAGAAAACCCTAAAGACTCCACCAGAAAATTACTAGAGCTAATCAATGAATATAGTAAAGTTGCAGGATATAAAATTAATACCAGAAATCCCTTGCATTCCTATACACTAATAATGAGAAAATAGAAAGAGAAATTACAGAAACAATTCCATTCACCATTGCAACGAAAAGAATAAAATACTTAGGAATATATCTACCTAAAGAAACTAAAGAGTTATATATAGAAAACTATAAAACACTGGTGAAGGAACTCAAAGAGGACACTAATAAATGGAGAAATATACCATGTTCATGTATCAGAAGAATCAATATAGTGAAAATGAGTATACTACCCAAAGCAATCTATAGATTCAATGTAATCCCTATCAAGCTACCAATGGTATTCTTCACAGAGCTAGAATAAATAATTTCACAATTTGTATGGAAATACAAAAAACCTCGAATAGTCAAAGCTATCTTGAAAAAGAAGAATGGAACTGGAGGAATCAACCTGCCTCACTTCAGGCTCTACTACAAAGCCACAGTCATCAAGACAGTATGGTACTGGCACAAAGACAGAAATATAGATCAATGGAACAAAATAGAAAGCCCAGAGATAAATCCACGCACCTATGGACACCTTATCTTTGACAAAGGAGGAAAGAATATACGATGGATTAAAGACAATCTCTTTAACAAGTGGTGCTGGGAAAACTGGCCAACCACTTATCTAAGAATGAAACTAGAACACTTTCTAACACTATACACAAAAATAAACTCAAAATGGATTAAAGATCTCAACGTAAGACCAGAAACTATAAAACTCCTAGAGGAGAACACAGGCAAAACACTCTCCAACATACATCACAGCAGGATCCTCTATGACCCACCTCCCAGAATATTGGAAATAAAAGCAAAAATAAACAAATGGGACCTAATTAAACTTAAAAGCTTCTGCACAACAAAGGAAACTATAAGCAAGGTGAAAAGGCAGCCTTCAGAATGGGAGAAAATAATAGCAAATGAAGCAACTGACAAACAACTAATCTCAAAAATATACAAGCAACTCCTACAGCTCAATTCCAGAAAAATAAATGACCCAATCAAAAAATGGGCCAAAGAACTAAATAGATATTTCTCCAAAGAAGACATACAGATGGCTAACAAACACATGAAAAGATGCTCAACATCACGCATTATCAAAGAAATGCAAATCAAAACCACAATGAGGTACCATTTCATGCCAGTCAGAATGGCTGCAATCCAAAAGTCTACAAGCAATAAATGCTGGAGAGGGTGTGGAGAAAAGGGAACCCTCTTACACTGTTGGTGGGAATGCAAACTAGTACAGCCACTATGGAGAACAGTGTGGAGATTCCTTAAAAAACTGGAAATAGAACTGCCTTATGACCCAGCAATCCCACTGCTGGGCATACACACCGAGGAAACCAGAATTGAAAGAGACACGTGTACCCCAATGTTCATCGCAGCACTGTTTATAATAGCCAGGACATGGAAGCAACCTAGATGTCCATCAGCAGATGAATGGATAAGAAAGCTGTAGTACATATACACAATGGAGTATTACTCAGCCATTAAAAAGAATACATTTGAATCAGTTCTAATGAGGTGGATGAAACTGGAGCCTATTATACAGACTGAAGTTAAGACAGAAAGAAAAACACCAATACAGTATACTAACGCATATATATGGAATTTAGAAAGATGGCAACGATAACCCTGTATGTGAGACAGCAAAAGAGACACAAATGTATACAACAGTCTTTCGGACTCTGTGGGAAAGGGAGAGGGTAGGATGATTTGGGAGAATGGCATTGAAACATGTATAATATCATATATGAAACAAATCGCCAGTCTAGGTTCAATGCAGGATACAGGATGCTTGGGGCTGGTGCACTGGGACGACCCAGAGGGATGGTATGGGGAGGGAGGAGGGAATATCCTCCCTCCCCATATGGGTTCGGGATTGGGAACACGTGTATACCTGTGGCAAATTCATGTTGATGTATGGCAAAACCAATACAATATTGTAAAGTAATTAACCTCCAATTAAAATAAATAAATTTATATTAAAAAAAAAAAGAAATGTCTAGACTAGACAAATCCAGAAAGACAGAAGATAAATCAGTGGTTAGGGAATGAAAAGAGGGGAGAATGGAGAGTGACTGTGAATGGGTACAGAGTTTCTTTTGGGGGTGATGAAAATATTTTAAAATTCAGTAGTGGTAATGGTTGTGAATGGTACAATCTTGCGAATATAACAACAACAACAACAAAAAACACCAAAACACATCGAATTATACACTTTAAAAGAGTGTACTTTATGGTATGTGAATTGTATTTCAATATCCAAATATCTATAGACTATTTAGACATAAGAATTTAGTTAAAACTGCCTAATTTAACAAAAATGAAATGGATAGACCTCCTGGGAAGAAAAAGAATGTTGCAACGATTGACACTTAAATAAATTCAAGAATATGATTAAATATGCATAAACATACATAGTGATAGATTCACAAAATGCAAGCTGAGAGATAGAGTAACACTGAATTGGAGTTTATACACCAGAATTGTGTGTGTGCATGTACACATATATTCACATGTGTTCACATACACACATACACAAACTTATTTCAGAACTCAGTCATGAACAGCATCAAATGTTATTATAAAATAGTTCATTTGCTTTCCAATAACAAAACCTTTACAAGTGCCTTAGGAAACTTCATAACATCACTATTTCCTCAACAGACTAATGATCTAGGTTATTACATGTTAATTAAATTATAGCAACAGGCTTGTTGCCACAACTGTACATAAACTAACCAACATATCTATGCCACAAGTACAAACCCACAGTGGTTTTAGAAAAATAGCAACTATGGCATGTCATGTCTTGGGTTTCCCTTGTGGCTCAGACGGTAAAGAATCTGCCTGCAATGCAAGAGACCCAGGTTTGATCTCTGGGTCGGGAAGATCCCCTGGAGAAGAAAATGGCAATCCACTCCAGTATTCTTGCCTAGAGAATTCCATAGACAGAGGAGCCTGGTGGGCTACAGTCCATGGGGTCGCAAAGAGTTGGATACCACTGAACAACTACACTTTCACTTTCATGGCATGTCATAAAACCAGCATTGTGAATTCTGGGCCAAGATTTATTTTCTTGTGGTTCAAAATTCTGGCTCTGGAGTACAACAGAGCCATGTTGAAATCCAAGTTTCCTCATTTACTGGTTAATTATATGACTTTGAACTAGTTATTTAGCTCTTCTACAGGTATGTCCTATGACTCCTGTGAGAATAAAGGAGATAATGTATGTGAAGCATGTAACTTTGTGCATGATACCTACTGAGCATTCAATAAATGTTTAGCTATTATTAAGTTTAATATAACAGCACTCATTTTCTGTGGGTAAGAATATCCACCATAGAGCAGACTGTATGGACAATGCTATCAGCATATTAATACTTAGAATATTTACAAACATTACAATTCAATTAATTCTAGCATTCATCAGCTATAATTCAAGTTTAAAAATCCATGAAACAAAATGTCAAATTGTACACATTAAAACAGGAAACTTACTGATAGGACTTTCCAGTCCTGCTTCTAATTTCTTCAGCCACAATAAAAGGTTCTGTTTAGTGACAGCCTGGTCTGAAGGAAATGCAAACACGTGGCCACCTGAATGCAGATTCACCACAACAAGAAGAGGAAGGGGAGGCAGGGTACCAAAATATGCCTGTAAGACTCCTTTCCCCACTGGTGTCTTCTTCCTAGAAAAGAGAGCAACTGAACATGTTAATGAATATTTCTTTCTATAGCAAAATAACAAGAACAACAGTTTGTAAAACATTCACCTTTAAATACAGCACCATACCAGGAAGTTTATTTTACGGAAATAAGTCCTAAAAATCAAAAAGTCTATAACTACATTACTAGTAATCAGAATCGTAAAATGTTTCTTTTAACATGAGGTATGTACTGTATATCTCTTAGGAGAAAAATGGCAGCATGAGAGTTTTAATAAAAAAACAGACACAGTCCACAGGATCATCAATTTTGTCCTGATATAATCAATATATATTTCTTTCAAAGTATAGTCAAGTATCTGATCATGTCAGCTCAAAATTAAATGGCTCAGTCAGTTCAGTTCAGTTGCTCAGTTGTGTCCGACTCTTTGCAACCCCATGAATCACAGCACGCCAGGCCTCCCTGTCCATCACCAACTCCTGGAGTTCACTCGGACTCGCATCCATTGAGTCGGTGATGCAATCCAGCCATCTCATCCTCTGTCGTCCCCTTTTCCTCCTGCCCCCAATCCCTCCCAGCATCAGAGTCTTTTCCAGTGAGTCAACTCTTCGCCTGAGGTGGCCACAGTACTGGAGTTTCAGCTTTAGCATCACTCCTTCCAAAGAACACCCAGGATTGATCTCCTTCAGAATGGACTGGTTGGATCTCCTTACAGTCCAAGGGACTCTCAAGAGTTTCACAGTTCAAAAGCATCAATTCTTCGGCGCTCAGCTTTCTTCACAGTCCAACTCTCACATCCATACATAACCACTGGAAAAACCATAGCCTTGACTAGACAGACCTTTGTTGGCAAAGTAATATCTTTGCTTTTTAATATACTATCTAGGTTGGTCATAACTTTCCTTCCAAGGAGTAAGCATCTTTTAATTTCATGGCTGCAGTCACCATCTGCAGTGATTTTGGAGCCCCAAAAAATAAAGTCTGACACTGTTTCCACTGTTTTCCCATCTATTTCCCATGAAGTGATGGGACCGGATGCCATGATCTTCGTTTTCTGAATGTTGAGCTTTAAGCCAACTTTTTCACTCTCCACTTTCACTTTCATCAAGAGGCTTTTTAGTTCCTCTTCACTTTCTGCCATAAGGGTGGTGTCATCTGCATATCTGAGGTTATTGATATTTCTCCTGGCAATCTTGATTCCAACTTGTGCTTCTCGCAGCCCAGCATTTCTCATGATGTACTCTGCATATAAGTTAAATAAGCAGAGTGACAATATATAGCCTTGATGTACTCCTTTTCCTATTTGGAACCAGTCTGTTGTTCCATGTCCAGTTCTAACTGTTGCTTCCTGACTTGCATACAGATTTCTCAAAAGGCAGCTCAGGTGGTCTGGTGTTCCCATCTCTTTCAGAATTTCCACAGTTTCTTGTGATCCACACAAAGGCTTTGGCATAGTCAATAAAGCAGAAATAGATGCTTTTCTGGAACTCTCTTGCTTTTTTGATGATCCAGTGAATGTTGGCAATTTGATCTCTGGTTCCTCTGCCTTTTCTAAAACCAGCTTGAACATCTGGAAGCTCATGCTTCATGTACTGCTGAAGCCTGGCTTGGAGAATTTTGAGCATTACTTTACTAGCATGTGAGATGAGTGCAATTGTGTGGCAGTTTGAACATTCTTTGAAATTGCCTTTCTTTGGGATTGGAATGAAAACTGACCTTTTCCAGTCCTGTGGCCACTGCTGAGTTTTCCAAATTTGCTGGCATATTGAGTGCAGCACTTTCACAGCATCATCTTTCAGGATTTGGAATAGCTCAATTGGAATTCCATCACCTCCACTAGCTTTGTTCGTAGTGAGGCTTTCTAAGGCCCACTTGACTTCACATTCCAGGATGTCTGGCTCTAGGTCAGTGATCACACCATCGTGATTATCTGGGTCGTGAAGATCTTTTTGTAGAGTTCTTCTGTGTATTCTTGCACCTCTTCTTAATATCTTCTGCTTCTGTTAGGTCCATTCCATTTCTGTCCTTTATCGAGCCCATCTTTGCATGAAATGTTCCCTTGGTATCTCTAATTTTCTTGAAGAGATCTCTAGTCTTTCCCATTCTGTTGTTTTCCTCTATTTCTTTGCATTGATTGCTGAGGAAGACCTTCTTATCTCTCCTTGCTATTCTTTGGAACTCTGCATTCAGATGCGTGTATCTTTCCTTTTCTCCTTTGCTTTTTGCTTCTCTTCTTTTCACAGCTATTTGTAAGGCCTCCCCAGACAGCCATTTTGCTTTTTTGCATTTCTTTTCCATGGGGATGGTCTTGATCCCTGTCTCCTGTACAATGTCAGGAACCTCTGTCCATAGTTCATCAGGCACTCTACAAACTATAAATGGCTACAAACTATAAAATAAGAAGATACTTAGAGAGACAGACAGAGAAAGACAAATGCTACACAGCAGTAACAGTAATACGTGGAATCCTAAAAAAAAAAGTCAAACTCAGAAACAGAATAGAAAAGTTGCCAGGGACTGCAGGGTGGGGTAAAGAAGGTGAGACTGGTAAAAGGAAACAGACTTCTCAGTTGCAAGATGAATAAGATCTAAGGATTTAATGTATAACACAGTGACTATAGTTGATAATACTGTGCTGTATCATTGAAATTTGCTACATGAGTAGAACTTAAATGTTCTTACTCCACCCCATCCCAAAATTTACATTTATAAAACAAATATATGAGGTGATGGATGTGTTAATTAACTAGATGAAAGAGTTTTTTCACAATGCATACATGTATGCATTGTGTTTAAATTATCTCAATGTACATTTTAAATATCTTACAAATTTATTTGTCAGTTATGCTTGAATAAAGCTGAAAAAAAACTCACAGCAAAAAAAAAGAATTTATTGTAAAACAGAATTCAATCTAAAACAAGATCATCTCAGACCATCTGAGGCGGGTTAATTACTAAAATGATGACTTTTATATTGGTTTAATAACATTAACTCCAAAGGTAGTTTCATTCCCTAATGAAAACTTAATAATATTTATTACTTTCTTTACTTTTTACATATTAAAAAATAAAAATATACCTACAGATTTAACCAACAAGGGGTAACTGAATCCAAGTATTTCTTTTTTGCCAGCCTCAGTATTGTTTTTTCATGCTGAAGATCTATGCCACCATCACTAAATAAAATAAGTAATGGTTTCTGAAGTTGTAAGTAAGTGGGAAGATTTTCCACAGTGATCTCTGGCTGTTTAAAAACAAAACAAATCAAGAAAAAATGGGAAATTATAATACATAAAATAGAAAATAATGTTCAAATCACTCTTGCATGTTAGTTTTTAAAATGTATTTCAAACAAATTTTCATTTAAGTGGAGATTTTACTATATTGATTAACAAGTATGAATCTCAAGAGTGTTTTTTATTTAAACTCATCTTATTTCAATAATGAATTAGTTATTTCAAAATAAAACTACTAATAGAATTTGAAAATAAAGGAGCTCCTTGTTTTTTAAGCATGTAGCATTTCTAGTAGTTTATATTAAAATCTGGATCAAACTAGTCAACACACATATGACAAGTATTTTTCCTCTAGCATAAAATTTAAACAAATATATAAGCTAAGCTTTAAAGATATAATCTTTTAACATCTATGATTACTTAAAAATTAATAAGTCTTACTTTGTTTCAAAACTGAGTTTTTAGCATAATTAAAGTAATCCAATAATATGCTAAAACAAATTTTAAAGGATCTTATTTTGGGGTGGTTTAAAATAAAGAAAAAGTAGTAAGAATAAGAAATCTTACTCTTTTTATTAATTAAAAGAGAACATTTAAAAAAAATATATTTGTAGAAGACAATTTGTTTAGGCTGTTATTAACAAGAATTGGAAAGAGTAAGAAACAAAATTAAAATACTTAGGATTAAAAACAGCAGTGACTTAAGAGTATTAAAGGCTTCTACCATTTTCCATTTTTAGTATCACATCTATTAATTCATCTTCTGGATATACTTGTGAGCTGGATTAAATCTTCCTACATCAGAAAACAAATCCCCAGCTGACAGATGAGGAAACCAAGGATGAGAAGTTGACTTGCTGAAGTCACACAGCTAAGTAGGAGGAAGAGTTAAATGAAACTAGCACCCAGGGGTTTTGTTTACCAGTATGCCATTTCACTGGATCACACTAGAAATCCAAATGAACAATTTTTTTATGGTGCCAATCACCTCCAATTCACCCTCAAACACCGAACTCTGGCACATACTTCTCCCTACTTAATTCTCAAAGCCACTTTCCTCTGCCAGTTTTCATTTTTCTTTGAATTCTTTCTCTTTGACCACTCAAAATCCTCTTCTCACACCTTCCTCTTTCATGATTTAAATCTTAGATCCCCTTTTCTCCAAACTCCCCATGTTGTCTTATGTTAACTATCGTCATTTCTCTTCTACATGAGTTATGTCCCCTTCCTAAAACTGACAGTTCTTATCAAACCAGCAGAACAGATTTGATGGATATGGTGTGATGGAGCCATCACAGCTCAATTCAAAAATTTATTGAGAATTTTAAGATCTTATGCTGGGTGGGTGCATGAGTGTGTGCTCAGTCTCTTGGTTGTTTCCGACTCTTTGTGATCCTATGGACCATAGCCTGTCAGGCTCCTCTGTCCATGGGATTTTCTGGGCAAGAATACTGGAGCAGACTGCCAGGGGGGATCTTCCTGACACAAGGATCAAATCCGTGTCTCCTATATCGACAGGCAGATTCTTTACCAGTGCACCACCTAGGAAGCCCCTTATGCTGGGTACTGAATCAAAAAGAAGTAAGATGCTTAATCTGCCCTCAAAGAGTTCATAGTTTAGAGGAGGAGACAAGTGTGGAAACTGCTGTGATCCAAGAAAAAATTTTAATGTACGACAATAAGAAGACCCCAGTGGTTCAGTGGTAAAGAATCAGCCTGAAATGCAGGAGACACAGTTTGATCCCTGGGTTGGGAAGTTCCCCCAAAGGAGGGCATGGCAACCCACTCCAGTATTCTTGCCTAGAAAATCCCATGGACAGAGGAGCCTGGTGGGCTACAGCCCACAGGGTTGTAAAGAGTCCAACATGACTGAAGTGACTGAGCATAAATAAGGAAGCCTACTGCCTCTAAATTAAAACTAAAAAACAAGGTAGGGGAGCTCATGGGTGATTTTAGGAAGTGATATTTGACCTGGGCCTTGGATAAGGAAAAAGACCTTTACAGACTGAAGTGTGTGCTAGAGTGGGGATTCCAGATACAGGGAACAGAGAGGTGAATGAGAGTGCAGACAGGTGTTAGGCATACAGAGTATCTGGGGAACAGTGATAGTGAAGTGTACCAGACTCAGGCAGGCAGAAGCAAATATGGCTGTGGGAAAATGACTAGAGAGGTTCTTTCTAGCTCCCAGAAATACTGACAAGATTTTGTACCAAATAAGTCACACGGTCAGGCCTGTTTTAGATGACTGACTAAGAGTATGAATTTGTGGAAAGACAGGCCAGTAGTGGCAGGCATTGCTCTTTCCTGTCAGGAAAGAAAGACTAAGAGTTATCCGAGTTTAGTTAAGATTAGAAACTCAAAAGTTAGGATTCATCAGCTGGTATAATGACGCATATAAGTTATGGGTATAGATACTAAGTCTCCCAAAGAATGAATGTAGCAAAAGAAGAAAAAATGGTTGAAGATGTAATTCTAGAGTGGCAAGACGGTTGAAGGTGTACCTGGAGAGGACGGAACTGCAAAAGCCAAAAAAAGAATCTTAAAAAGGAAAAGCACAATCAAGGGTTTTGATTGCTACTCAAGAGGCTACTCAGAGAAGAAAAGGTCATCAAATGTGGTTACTGGAAGATGAGTGTTGGCTATTTGAGTATATAAGAGACTATAATTATGTGTGTTCCCATATTCTTATTTATAATAAAAGCACAAAAATGAACTCAATGTATTTGAGAAAAATGCTAAACATATTACCCAACAAATAGTTCTAAGTGTGACAGCCTTAAATATACTATTGCTTAATTGGAATAACTACATAGTTAATTAGCATGTAATTAGCTATGATCTGGGGCTTCCCTGATGATTCTGATGATAAAGAATCTACCTTCAATACAGGAAACCCAGGTTCAATCCCTGGGTTGAGAAGATCCCCTGAAGAAAGGAATGGTTACCCACTCCAGTGTTCTTGCCTGGAGAGTTCCAATATTCTTGCCTGAAAAACTCTACAGAGGAGCCTGGCAGGGGGGTCATGAAGAGTCAGACACAACTGAGCGACTACCACTTTCACTTTCAAAGATATTCAAGACAAAGTGTCAAGTAGACAACTGTATAAAGGAGCCTGGAGAGCAGGCCCAAGGTCTGTGTTGGCCATATGAATTTGTGAGCCATTACACAGATGGTATACATGTCATTCTCCGGGCTTCCCAGGTGGCGCTAGTGGTAAAGAACCTGCCTGCCTATGCAGGAGACATAAGAGATGCAGGGTCAATCCCTGCAAGGGAATTGAATCCCAGGGAAGATCCCCTGGAGGAGGGCATGGCAATCCAGTCCAGTATTCTTGCCTGCAAAATTCCATGGACAGAGGAACCTGGTGGGCTACATACAATCCATGAGGTCATAAAGAGCTGGACAAGACTGAGCAACTAACATTTAACTAACTATGAGCATTATTTACCTGGACTAATTTGTCATCAGGTTCATTAAAATAAAAGTTTGATGTTATATAAAAAATGTTTACCATCTGGCCATCCACTGCTCTTTCCTATCCAGAGGGAGTCTTTCTAGTACCTAAGGGCAGGACAGAAGATAGCTTACTCCTAGCTAGCTACTGTATACAGTCACTGATGCTCTCGACTTAAAAGCTCTAACACAAAGCAGCATTAGGAAATTTAACAACAGCACTCATGGAATTTTTTTAAGTTTGGGAAAATCTATCCCTAAATTTAAGCTTGGTTAAAGAAGTTATGATTTATTCTAATTTTCTTCTTTATAGTTTTCTGTATTATCTGGGGAAAAAAGCTAACATCTTATAAAAATTCCAAAAATATTAACACTATGGATGTGCTAAAGAGACAGTCATTTAATAAAGTCATTAAAAACAAAAATGTTACTTTAATAAATAATTTAGAAAACCGCATCCTAAAAATTTTAATGACTTGATTAATTATAAACCGTAACTTTAATTAGGGAAGGGGAGTTAGTGGGACTGAGGCCACAAAATGACTTAAAGAACACATTCTTTAGCCTAAAATGTAATATTGTTTAGATCATCATGACAAAAGACAACAACAAGAGGATATTCATTCAGTATTTATAGTTGATAATACTGCTCCCATGTCACTTTAGAAATGTAGAAAAGTATCAATTTATAATAGTCTAGCTGTGTTTAATATTAATGCAAAACAATCAAAATCAAGAAATGCAGGTTACATCTGTTGTGCCTTTAAATCCGCTATTATACAAAGTAGGCATCAGAAAAGGACTTTGATAAAACATATTTTTCTCTACAACAATGTAAGCAATACTAGCTAACATTTTCTGAGTGTTTACCAGGCTAAACACTGTACACAGAGCACTGAACACCCATTCTCATTCAGTCCTTACAATAACCATTTTACACATGTGGAGAGACGCTGACATACAGCCAGTAAGGAGGCAAGCAAGGATTGGAAGCCTAGCATGCCGCTCTCTGGAATCCAAACTTGCTTCTTGCCAAGTTTCAGCCCAGATGGAGTACTTCAACCGGCCATCAGCCACAAGCATCTCAGCAAGAAAAATAATCCAAAGACATGTAGACTTTTGGCAGTGGATTAAAGAAGCTATACGCATGATGGGTGAATAATAAAACCGAGCAACCCAATGAATCTAGAGCTCACCAAACATCAAGCCCTGTGCCAACAAAAGATGGAAAACCATGTATTAAAACACGCAAAGTTCTTTACACTACCTTTAACTGCTCTAGATTCTATTTCAAACATCCTTATTATATACTCACAAATGTTTCCAGTGATGCATTTGTTATTATTTGAACTATGTCGTGCACATGGACGTTAACTAATGGAATGCTCTCTATTTTGCCTTCTTTGTGTCTGGCAAGCAGCAGGGCTGGAAGAGTTACGGTATATTTACTTGACCTGTGGAGAAACGGAGTATTAAAATTCCCAACCAAAATACAGCAAGTCATCGAAAACATGAACAGTTAGGCAAAGAAGTCACAACGGAAGCAGCAAACGGGAAGCCCTACTAAGAAAAAAGAAAAAAAAAAAAAAAAATTTCCAGGCAAACTTAGCTCTTATGTGAGGCTATCTGAGCAAGTTCAAGAGCCTTGACAACCTCGATTAGAAGAAAACAACAGATACTAATCTAGCCAGGTTTTTCTTTTCCTAGACAAGTTACTCATCAAGAAAATGTCTAAACAGGATTAGGAACACACTGAATGGTTCTTAACTTTATGGACTGCTCACCAAACTGCTGAGCAAGGAGATAGGCATTTATGAGAATAGGCCTGTATTTGCCAGGCACTATACCAGGTGCTTCTAGTTACATTTTTATTTAACCCTCAGAATGGCCCTATAATCCTCATTTTACAGATGATGAAAGAGTGATAAATAGCAGAGACAGAATTCACACTGAGGTATTCCAGATACAGAGTCTGAGCTCTCTCCATTGAAAGAGAACCTGAAATCCGCTTTCTCCTACCACTACTTTCGCTAACTAAACCTAAAAGAAAATCACTAAACAGGAAAAAATGACTGTGTGAAATTACCAGTGATATGGTAACATTTATATCATGCAAAAACTTAATTCATGCTAAAACAAAGTATAAATCTGAAGACTGGGCTTTCTACTGCCCAGTCTTCAGATTACCTGGAAGGTGCTCTTAGTTATAAACAAAACATACTCTGAAAACTACTGGTCTAGAAGACAGTGGGTGATTAGCCATGTGTCGGTTGAATAGCCATGTGTCAGTGAATAGCCATGTGTCATATTCCCTAAAAGTCTAGAGTTCGGTATTCACTTTTCAAAAGTCACTGATTTCTTGGATAGAACAGGAGCTCAATCATCAAATGCGTCACCAGTGTTCAGGATGAAAGATTTAATTAAGCTCAGAAATCACAATTGGAAATAATATAGTCAGAGGGTAAGAAACACAAACAACTCCACGTGCATCTGAAGATGAGTCGTTAGTGTAGAATGTGATGTGTATTAATAACGTCTAAATTTTCAGTTCATTCATTCTGCAGCAATTGAAACATTTGATAGTTTACAGGAGCCCCAAATTCTACAAATAAAGCAACTTAAGTGGCTATAAAAAGCACTGCTTACGTGTACGTCTGCAATAACAAAAGTAAGCAAAACTATTGGTTCATCACCTAAAACTCTGGGAGAAATACGTAAAAACTCTGATTTTTATGCATACCTTGATGGCAAATCAAAACCCAGACACTCAAGATGTAAAATTCCTCAAAAAACTATAACTGCAAAGAATTTAAACTGCAGGTAACAGAATCCAAAGAGGAAAAATTTTATAGGAAGATGAAGCGGTATGAATCCAGTGTTGCCTCATGGAGGGCTCTAGCCTCAAGAAGAATTTTGAGTATGTAAAAATTCTAAATAGCCAGATAGTACTTTACAGATTTTCCCAGGATGAAATTAAAAATTTAGGTATGTTGCTGCCCTATTTTCCTTAAAAAGAATCATGTGAAGACAGGTAATACATTATTTTGCAAACTTCCTCCTCCCTAAAATTATAATACACTTACAGTCTCAAAACATCTTCTTCAGAATAAATTCCTGTGGTAACATATCCTTTTAGGTGGCTTCCTGCTTCAGTGAACTCTTCTTTGGCTATAAATATACAAACAAGATAAAAATCTGAAACCTTTAAAGTTATATGTGCTATTCAACTGATGAACAGATTTATAGATGATAGTGCTTTATTATTAATTATAAATATATTTCAGTATAGACCCTGGAGCTTCCCTGGTGGTTCAGTGGTAAAGAATCCACCTGCCAAAGCAGGAGAAGTGGGTTCAATTCCTGGGTCAGGAAGGTTCCCTGGAGAAGGAAATGGCAACCCATGGCAGTAGTCTTGCCTGGAGAAGTCCATGGACAGAGAAGCCTGGCGGGCAACAGTCCATGGGGTCACAAAGAGCTGGACATGACTGAGTGACTAAACAAGTGCAGACCTTACATACCTTGTTGGTTCTAAAATAAACCTGTGTTATCATGACATTTGATTATTATAAAAATGTACGTTAATATAATGCAACATAGATAATGTACATATCGTAATGTTCTGAAAATAAATGTACTCTAAATGTACAGTTGACCCTTGAACAACATTGAGTTTGAATTCACAAGTCCACTTAAACATGAATTTTTTTCAATAAATAGAGTACCTGTATTTTCATTTTATAGACATTTAAACTAGGTGTGAGGAAAGGTTTATGTTCTCCATAAACTCAGAGATGGGGAGTTCACAATGGGGAGATGGGGAGATCTCAATCAGAGATGATAAATATGTGGAACCAAAAGAAAGAGGCTTTGAGTCCTAATTCTACCCAAACTGAGCTTCCTGCCATTGGGTAGATCATTTATCAAACCAATTGTTTTTAAGGCAGAGACAGCAGAATGGAGATTTTTCACTGCACAGGGGGTCAGCAACCCAAACCCCTTCATCTTCAAGGGTCAACTGTAATTTATAGGATTTATAGGGTTCTGATCATACAAATTTGTTAAATAAATATTTGTTGCCTTTTAATCTACTCCTGCTGCTGCTGCTACGTTGCTTCAGTTGTGTCTGACTCTGTGCGACCCCACAGACGGCAGCCCACTAGGCTCCCCCATCCCTGGGATTCTCCAGGCAAGAACACTGGAGTGGGTTGCCATTGCCTTCTCCAATGCATGAAAGTGAAAAGTGAAAGTGCAGTCACTCAGTTGTGTCCAACTCTTAGTGACCCCATGGACTAGCCCACCAGGCTCCTCCACCCATGGGATTTTCCAGGCAAGAGTACTGGAGTGGGGTGCCATTGCCTTCTCCATAATCTACTCCTAAGGCAAGGTAAATGGAGACAGCTGTGCTATATGGAGCCTGGAAAGACAGCAGGTATGTGAAACGATGCACACCTTATACCACAAAACCTAAAAGGACCTATATGCATAGAAAAAGACAGAAGACTGGAAATTCTAGTCCTCTGACACTGTCTGTGTTAGGGTTCTACAATTATGAGGGATTTGCATCTTCTTTTTTCATTTCCTGTATTTTTCTGTAAGGTGTTTTTGTTACTTTTGAACTTTGATTACTTTGTGTATTAGTCTTGTCCCATTTGTTATGATATGCATATTCAAAACAAGAACTATTATCTCTAGGTTTTGTGAATACATTTTCATAAATAAGAGCATATTCTGGATCTTACAACCCAGAAGCAAGTCTGAATTAAACAGCTATAGACTAATGAGAAAAGAGCAGAGATGGACTTTTGTAAATGATGTATTCTTGCCAACTGAAGGTCAGATGATACCTCGGCTGGCTGCATGAAAGGTTCACAGCAGTTCAAATAGAAACACAACGATGGAAGAGCTGAATCATAAAGCACCTAGAGGTCTGGATATGCTGAACCCAGAAGATCTGTCCCTTAACAGTCAGTACTAAGTCCGTGATGTGAGCACCAACACCATTAACACTGCGTAATCACCAGATTGTCTTTAAAAATGAGGCATGCTTTCCACAAGACTGAGAGACACTGTAGTAAAGCCACTTACTAGGGTGGCAAGATCCAGCTGCAAGCAGCACTGAGAGCTCATTTATGATCATCAAGTTAGTGAGAAATGAGTAATCCATGAAAACATTTTCTTTAGCCTGTGCTATACCAAGCTAGAAAAGATACGTAAGAAAACAAGGCAACCAGAAGGAACTGAGTGCCTACACTCTCATTTCTAAGAGAAATTTCCCTAAATTCTGATCCATAATTGATGACTGTTACCTAAAGCAGTGACATAGTGGAATCTGTTTTAGTGTCTTCTTTTTTAAATAAAAAACAGCAGGGAAAGACACTAACATTCCATATAATTTGCTCATTCATAAGATTCTAAACTCATGAATATGTTTCTTGGAAGGCTCTTCATGAGTCTACTTGTTCATAAATCCTAAGAGTTCCTTGGGGAATGGGAGTATTTAAGACTGTAGACCTCAGATCTATATCCGTTTCCACTAAATCAAAGTGTAAACTCCCCTTTGAATGTTTGAAACCAGGCACATTCTCCTTTTTGGTGAAAACTGCCATGTATGTCAGAATATATGCCAACCCAAATATAAGGAAATGATCAGTTATCTAAATAAAAAGTTTTTTAACCACTATAAATATACTTGAAATGTAATATTAATAGTGACTTACAATATTTAGTTGTTTTAACTTTAAGCATATTTAACTGCATAAAATAAATACATTAATTTAGCAATACTGCTTCTTTCCACTGTTACATTTTATTACATAGTTATATTTATACACACACATATGTAGATTCATCTGTATTTTAGCTCTGTTAGCAAGAGGCAAGAACACCCCAGTAATTAAAAGCATTCCTAACCCCTAGATCTCAGCTTTTAGATTCAATGTCTCACTAAAGGAAACTGGATTCCCTGGAGAACTGGCTGATTCTAGGAACGGGGCTGGGAACATTTTGTGGCAAAAGGACATTCAAAAAACAATGGAGACATATCAAAAGGTCACAGGTACCAGGGATGATGGGGAAAAAAGTATAATAGGATGAAAGGGATCCTAGGACAACCTGAGCAAATTAATGATAGCGGCTGATTATAATCCATTGAATAAAATAAGAACTCAGCTAACCATACTGATAAACAAACAAGTAGTATGCCAACTAATAAAGGTAGAAGGAATAATGGAATTGGAAAGTGCCCACTTGGCAACTATCATAGTAATACCTCTTTCAGGCAGTGAGTGGATTCTAAAACCAGTATGCAAAGTAAGATGAGAAACAGGACATTTGCTACTGCTGCTGCTAAGTCGCTTCAGTCGTGTCCGACTCTGTGTGACCCCATAGACGGCAGCCCACCAGGCTCCCCCGTCCCTGGGATTCTCCAGGCAAGAACACTGGAGTGGGGTGCCATTGCCTTCTCCAATGCAGGAAAGTGAAAAGTGAAAGTGAAGTCGCTCAGTCATGTCCGACTCTTAGCGACCCCATGGACTACAGCCTACCAGGCTCCTCCATCCATGGGATTTTCCAGGCAAGAGTACTGGAGTGGGGTGCCATCGCCTTCTCCAAACAGGACATTTACAGAGTTTTAAATTATATTCCCACAAAGTATTTATTAACTATAAGGGGAAAAGTAGTAACTTTCTAGTGGAGGGGCCTGAAAAATAAACCAGCAGATAAAAGAGACATTTCAGCTTTCACGGTACTCACATTAGTCTTCAAACCATTAGAATCTACATGAATAACAATTAGTATCTCATACAAAAAGTGCTCAGCAAATGCTGGTAGTTAGCATTTGTGAATATAATAAAAATGAACATAATTTTATGATTCATAAGAGCCCTTTATTGTTTTATGTTTTCTCATTCAGTAGACGCTGAAAGTCCAACAACTATCCCATGATAGTTTTTGCAAACAAAAACAAACAAAAAAGAAGAGGAACTAATACCTGACTTAAAAGGCTTAAAAGCAACCAAGCCAGTAAAAAAAAGCATCATATCCAGACTACACCATTCTGGTACACCAGAACCACCTTTATGTATCAATACTTCAGCATTATGCTTTTCAAGTTTGTTGAGAGGTAATTATATGTAAATTTTATCATCATTTGTATAGAAATATGGTCAAGTACAGTGTTTCTGGGGGTCATGCAAGTGCCTAAGTGGTAAAGAATCTGCCTGACAATGCAGGAGATGTGGGTCCAATACCTGGGTCAGGAAGATCCCCTGGAGAAGGAAATGGAAACCCACTCCAGTATTCTTGCCTCGGAAATCCTATGGACAGAGGAGGCTGGCAGGCTACGGTTTATGGGCTCACAGAAGAGTTGGATACAACTTGGCGACTAAACAACACACTGTTCCTATGTCAATCTCTAAATAAAATACATATGTATATACACACATATATGAAAAATTCCCCTCAGCATGTACAATCAGAGAAATATTTTCTCTATGGGTGACTCAGCACCCTAACTAGTATTTTGCCATTTATTATATAATGATGATAATTGGCAAAAATTTCATCTTTGTTTCTATTTGCTACCAGATTGCTCAGGGTTAAGTTTTACAATCACTGCATTGTTTCTAGGTATTCTACCTAATTATCTCCTACTTTTATTGCTCGACTCTTATCCTTGTTTTAATGATTTTATTGTATTTGTGCTTTTTATTATCTAAAGACTAATTCTTTTCAGAAGGAGGCCCAGTGTAAATAATAAACAAGAACTTCAGGACACCAGGCACCTGAGGTAGGCAGAAAACAAGGTCAATGTGCGTGAAAAAACATGAGAAAGGGAAAAAGGAGTAAAACATAGAGGCATTTACTTCATGATTTTTCATAGAATAGAAATTAAAAAGTTACGCCCTCTGGATTTTGCTTTCTAAGATGGTAAGCCACATGGCACACATTAACAGTCTTATTCTTCTTTCTAGTGAGTTCTTTTTTTTTTTTTTAATTTTGAAGACAAAGTAGAAAGCAAAAATTACTAGACAGCAATTTTTAGAAAGCAAAATTTAATAAGAATCAATAGTTAATAGTATCACCTATATACAATTATAATGCTGGACATTGGGGATCTTCTTCCCATACAAACACTCTTAAAATATTTCATTCAGACTTTGAAATTCATCTTAAATAAAAGAAAAACGAAAGAGGAAGTTTGCTACATAAATGGAAACAGCATGAGAATGCCAACTAAACATTGTTACTTGCCATCTGCCTCTGTAAGGATGAGGCAACCAACCATTTTAGTTGTGTTCAGTTGAACACACCCTGAAAGGAGTTCAGGGTGGAAATCAGGAATGAGGCACTCTGCACTCTGGGCAAAACTGGCAGAACAAGCCTTCAGATAGATATTTTCAAAAGATTTTATGGACCCAATTTCTTATATCTTTTCGTATCTAGAAAAGCAGCACTAAAATCATTAACAGAGACATCTGCTCATTGTGACTAGCAGCAGTCTTCTATTAAAACGTGTGCTTGACCGCATGTAATCCTCTTCACCACAATTACATATATATTGCCTCCCCGCTCAGCTCTTCAGAGCAGATCCCCAAAACTATCGGAGAGGTTGGCTCCAGGCTATAATCTTCATTTTGCCCCCCAATAAAACTTAACTCACAACTCTCACATTGTGCTTTTTTTTCCCTCAGTTGACATGATGAAAAAAACACTTTTTGCTACCCAGTCAAGAGGCCATCCATCTCCAAAGCCAAGAAAATAACATTCTAAGCAACACCATTGGTTAGAATAAATGTCCTGTGGACTCTCTCTTTAAAACTTATTGAAAGACACAGTCCTTTGAAAGACAAAAAAAGTAAAGAGAGGCAGTTTAAGTATAGAGAGGTTTTAATATTCAAAGAACACTATAGCCAACAGTGTAGAGAGAGTTCTAATTGCTCAGTTGTGTCAGACTCTTTGCGACCCCATGGACTATAACCTGCCAAGCTCCTCTATCCATGAATTCTCCTGGTAGGAATACTAGAGTGCGTATTCCACTCTCCAGGGAATCTTCCCAACCCAGGGATTGAACCCGGGGCTCCTGCCTTGCAGGCAGATTCTTTACCATCTCAGCCATCAGGGAAGCCCACTGGTAGGCTTATGATACTACGGAAAACCAATGATACTATGTAAAACAAACAAATTAAACTTGTTAGTATAAGCATTGTATCAAAGCTGAAGGCAAAAGCATTAATTTGAAATGCATCAAAAATAAGATGAATTAGTTTTCTTAGGTTAGTCTCCCAAGGAAATAGAAATAAAAGCAAAAATAAATATGACCTAATGAAGCTTACAAGCTTCTGTATAGAAAAAGAAACCAAAAATAAAACAAAAAAACAACCTATGAACTGGGAAAAAACGTCTGCAAAGGATGCAACCAATAAAGGCTTAATTTCCAAAATACACAAACAGCTCACACAATTCAATAACAAAAAAACAAACAACCCAATTGAAAAAATGGGCAGAAGGTCTAAACAGACATTTCTCCAAAGAAGACATACAGGGGCCAACAGGCACATGAAAAGATGCTCATCATCATTAATCATTAGAGAAATGCAAATCAAAACTACAATGAGGTACCACCTCACACCAGTCAGAATGGCCATCATTAAAAAGTCTACAAATAATAAATGTTGGAAAGGGTGTGAAGAAAAAGGTACTCTGTTATACTGTTGGTGGGAATATAAAATGGTGCAGCCACTATAGGAAAACAGTATATGAAAGTTACTCAAAAACCCAAAAATAGAGTTGCCATATGATTCTGTAATTCCACTCCTAGGCATAAAACTAGACAAAACTAAAATCTGAAGGGTCATAAGCACCCCTGTGTTCACAGAAGCACTATTCACAATAGCCAAGACACAAACAACTCAAATGTCCATCAACAGATGAACAGATAAAGAAGATGGGGTACATACATATATAATGGCATACTACTCAGCCATGAAAAAGAGTGAAATAATGCCATCTGCAGCAACATGGATGGACCTAGAGATTATCAGACCGTGAAGTAAGTCAGAAAGAGAAAGACAAATACCATATGACATCACTTATATGTGGAATCTAAAATACAACATAAATGAAATATCTATGAAACAGAAACAGCCTCACAAACCAGAACAGACTAGTGGTTGACAAGGAGGGAAGTGTGAGGGAAGGAAGAACTGGGAGTTTGGGATTAACATATACAAACTTTTATATATAGGATGAATAAACAACAAGGTTCTACTGTATAGCACAGGGAAATATTACAGTATCCTATGATAAACCATAATGGAAAAGAATATTAAAAAAATATATGTATATAACTGAGTCACTCGGAGGTACAGTTGAAATTAATACAACATTATAAATCAACTATCCTTCAGTAAATTAAAAAAAATTTTTTAAAAAAAAGAAATACCAATGAAGCATAAAACAAGCAACAAAAATTTGAATAAGTTTAGACAATATGTGTAAATGCCTGAAGTTCACTTAGAAGAGTCAATAGGCAAAAAAGATAAGAAGTTGTCAAAAAGAAAAAGAGACAACCCAATCATATTCAACATGCTTTATAAAATAAATAGACTATCAATAGGTAAAGTGAATAAAATAGAAAACATTTAAAAAGATATGTGTATATACATTAGCTATTCAGAAAAAGACAAACACTACATGATCTGGCTTTCATGAGGTACTAGAGTAGTAAAATTCATAGAAATGGACAGGAAAATGGTGTTTGCCAAGTGCTAGGGAAACAGGGAAAGGGAGCTGGAGAAGGAAATGGCAGCCCACTCTAGTGTTCTTGCCTGGAGAATCCCAGGGATGGGAGAGACTGGTGGGCTGCCGTCTATGGGGTTGCACAGAGTCGGACACGACTGAAGCGACTTAGCAGCAGCAGGGCAACAGGGAAAGGGAGTGCTCTTTAACGTGTCAAGCGTTTCAATTTTGTAAGATGAAAAAGTTCTGGAAATCAGAATTTGCACACAATAGAAATACAGTTAACACTAGTTAACTATACACTTATAAATGATTAAGAGGCTAAGTTTCATGTTATCTGTGTCTTATCACTCACAAATTTTAAAAAAGAATATTCAAAACAAGAAGACAATATAGCATAAGAAAATATAAAGCAACAAGAAGAGACAGGTAACTATTAACTAATCAAAATGATAAGGATTTTCTATAGCTAAAGCAATAGAAGAAATCTCAAAATGAATAAATTTGAAAAAAATTTTAACTATTACATATAAAATTACTAGGCAAAGCTAAAAAGCAAACAACAAGCTGGGGGAAATAATTGGAATATTAATCAAATGACAAAAGCTTAATATCTTTAGTATATAATAATCTCATAGTAATTCCTTAGACAAATGCTAAAACCTTTTTAAGAAAAAAATGAATAACACATATACAGTTTACAGAAGACAAAGTTATTCACCTACTGGGAATCCATAGCTATTAAATAGTCTAAAACCTACACAAAGACTCATAAATAAAAATACTCTTTACAATACAAAGCAAAAAGGAAATAAAAGAAATTATTTGTTGGTAAACAGTTAAATAAATTATGGTATATTCATCCAATCAAATATTATACAGCCATGATGTTTTTGAAGAATATTAATCACATGGAAAAATGCACCCACTTAATGTTAATAAAAACAGCAGATACTAACCTAAATACACAGTACTAGCCCAATTACATTAAAATGTATATTAATATTTAAGACATAAGTTCACAAGAAAACAGGGAAGAAATTATCTTAAAATTTAACAACTCGAAAGATTTTTATTTTTCTTCAAACTTCTTTGTATTTTCAAAATTCTCTACAATTGAGTTCTCTTTAAAAGATATTAATTCTTTAAAAAGAAAACAAGTAAACAAGCCTTCAACTATACATTATATAATTTAAATGTTCAGTTCCACTTACCTCTTGTCATGGTTGGACTAAACAGTCCCAGTACTGACATGCTAGAATAGGAAATTAGGTCTTTATATAATTCCCCATTTAAATATTCTTCTGCTTCTTGGACAGACGTAATGTTCACTGGGCATGAAATCCTGTTGCTGGATGAATATTTATAGTCAAAATTAATTTTAAAAAATACTTCTCAGCTTATAAAATATATATATATATATGTATACTGAACTTAGTATATTCCATAGGATAAACATCTGACAAAATAAAGACAACACTATTCAAAACAAAACAAAAAAAAATCAGTCTCATTAAATAAAATTTCTATCTCCCCAAAAGTGATAAAAAGTAATAGACAGGTTCTTCTCATCAGTGTTCATACTTCCTTAACCTATCCAAGGTGTGTCAAATAAGTAAGGGAATTAGGAGTTGAATAGATCTAAAACTTAAAAAATCTTAGGGTGAAGCTGAATACTTACAGTTGAATAAATTTTAAGAGATCTTCAGTTCCCAGCATACCAGTGTAAGATACCGGGTTCTGGCCTTCCTTGTACATCTTTACGACAGGAAATTCGGTAACATTTTGCTCGGTACACACATGAGACCAGTCTGCGCAGTTTACTCTAGCAAGCAGCATAGTGGATGTGCCTAAATAAAAAGAAAACGCACATTTTTATAAATGTTAATGCAGAAAACTCAGTTGTTGAGAACTGTTAATGTCTTTATATCCCGTTCTTATTTCAACTTCTCGGCAGCATGACGTACTCCTGGGGGACTCTCTCCCCTTGGTTCTTTGCAGCACCTCCTCCCATCGGCTCCAACCTCTCCCCAGCTGCCTCCTTTTGTTCCGTTTTGCAGGCTCTTCGGCCAGTGGAGTCGGGAGTTCCCTCAAGGCTCAGTTTAAGTTGCTTTCTCTTCTTTCTTCACTCTCTTTTAGACAATCTCAATAATCAACAACAACCTAATAAATCCTAAATTTATAGCTTTGGCCCAGGATCGTCAAAGTTCCAGATCCATGTATCCATACTGCCTTCTCTAGGTCCTTTTGAACAGAAACATCCTCAAACTCAAGACGTCTAAAACCAAACATGGTTTCTTTCCTCTGAACAGTAGTGAACGTTGCCATCCTGAGCAACTCTGAAAGCAAAGTATCACCTTTCACACCTCTTCATTCCTAAACCCCGCAGGTCTTACATTATCAATCCGCACGCCTTCCAATTTTACCACCTAAATTTTGAGTACCTCTTGCATCTGTCCCTTTCTCTTTACTGCCACCATTCTAGTCATCACTTCTAATTCATCTCCCAGAATTTAGTATGTCTCTACGCTGAAGCTAGAGATATCTTTTCAAAACTCAAATCTCTTTTGGTATCAGCCCACCTCTACCAATTTTACCAGTCAGGTCTTTCTCACCCTTCAGATCTCTGCATGTGTGACCATTTCAGAGAAGCCTCCACTGACACCCTGATCTACATCTGATTCTTATACTCCTAAAGGACCATGCTCTTTTCCCTACCTCATCATGGAATTATGTACTCACTTGTGTTGTATGATTTGAGCTTCCTGAGAGCAGGGACTGCGTCTGGTTTCCTCATCACTGAGTTTCCAGAATCTAGAGCAGTCCTCGTACATGAAACACCTTAAATATGTGTGTGAATATACTATCTAGGGCCTCCATGATATTTACCTAGGGCTTCTCCGATAGCTCAGACTTCCCTAATGGCTCAGACGGTAAAGTGTCTGCCTACAACGTGGGAGACCTGGGTTCGATCCCTGGATAGGAAAGATCCCCTGGAGAAGGAAATGGCAACCCACTCCAGTACTCTTGCTTGGAAAATCCCATGGACAGAGGAGCCTGGTAGGCTACAGTCCACAGGGTTGCAAAGAGTTGGACATGACTGAGCAACTTCACTTCACTTCACTTCTCTTCTCTGATAGCTCAGTTGGTAAAGAATGTGCCTGCAATGCAGGAGACCCCAGTTTGATTCCTGGGTTGGGAAGATCCCCTGGAGAAGGGATAGGTTACCCACTCCAGTATTCTTGGGTTTCCCTTGTGGCTCAGCTGGTAAACAACCCGCCTGCAATGTGGGAGACCTGTGTTCTATCCCTGGGTTGGGAAGATCCTCTGGAGAAGGGACAGGCTACCCACTCCAGTATTCTGGCCTGGAGAATTCCACAGACTGTATATTCCATGGGGTCACAAAGAGTCGGACACGACTGAGCGACTTTCACTTTTCACTTCCACATACCCAACCTGTCTCAACAGTATAATTTCATACATATTTACTTAATCTAAATAATTTCTTTTCAGCCTGAGAAAACACATAGCAGAACCTCAAAGAGAAATTCCTACTTGTTCTGTACTAATACAATTGACCCTTGGAAAACATTGTGCAGTTCCACTTACAGATCTGTTTCAATAGTCAATGCTACAGTCCCACATGACCCAAGGTTGGATGTATCCATGGATGTGGAAACTTGGATACAGAGCAGACGTGTATGCTGCTGCTGCTGCTAAGTCACTTCAGTTGTGTCCAACTCTATGTGACCCCACAGACAGCAGCCCACCAGGCTCCCCCGTCCCTGGGGTTCTCCAGGCAAGAACACTGGAGTGGGTTGCCATTTCCTTCTCCAATGCATGAAAGTGAAAAGTGAAAGTGAAGTCGCTCAGTCATGTCCGACTCTTCAGCGATCCCATGGACTGCAGCCTACCAGGCCCCTCTGTCCATGGGATTCTCCAGGCAAGAGTACTGGAGTGGGGTGCCATTGCCTTCTCCAGCAAACGTGTACACGGAGGGCCAAGCCTGTTATACTTGGATTTTCTCCTGCATGGAAAGTCAACGCCCCTAATCCCTGCATTGTCTAAGTCAACTGTATATGCAAAGTTCTCCAGTTCTCCAAAATATATAGTTAGGTGCAGAGATATCAAAAACCAAATAACAAAGTACCATAAAACTCAGCTAATGAAAGAGAGGAAGAAAATCTAATAAAAGGAAATTTTAATATAGTATTAGATCAAAGAAGGAATCTTTGTATATCAATTTAATCCTAAATTCTAAATTAGGATGTAACCTACCCGTAAGACTAAAATTGCAAAATGCAATATTTTAATATTTTATCTTCAAAAGTTTTAATACTAAAAATCCATCTTTACGTTATGATCCTAGATTCTATCTCACAGGGTCTAGTCTGTCTTATAAACCTGCTACCTAGAACAATGTCTATTACCTATTATGTATCCAGTAAAAATTTGTGAAATGTACCCTGATATTTCTTCATGAACAAATTTTCAGTGTTTACATTGAAGTATGTTAATACCTGAATATTATATGACATACAAAGATAAACCTTTATTCCTTCTAAGCTTGGATCTGTAAAGTCCTCTTCTCCTTTATGTTAGTCATTTAGTCAGTAAATGTGTAGTGGTGCATGTGCTGGTGCTTGCTCAAATGGAGTATCATACTATGCACTGCCACCAAAGGATGGAACATGGTGTCATAATAAATGTAGTTCTCTCCCTTCAATAAGCATCCTCAGTGGGTCTAGCACTGTTTTAAATGTCCCAGCAGTCCAAGCTGAAAACTTTGATGTTATCTTTAAAACTGAAATAAAGAATATTGATATATATTATTAAAAAATGATAAGGCTACTTATACTGAAGTTATCACATTTTAATTTTCTTTGCTGTAAAATGGTTTCAATACTTAATCATGTTTCAAGTGGAATAGTCTAATGTTCTAAGATTACTGTAGTATTACACTCCACGTACTTTAACAACACAGTAATTTCAAATAAGGATCCTAATTTAAAAGAAAAACAAAAACAGACATTTGCTGCCACCTTGTGACTAAGTATAAAATATTCTTCATCCTCTTGGACTAAGATTAAATAAGTGGCTTTTTCCCAAAACAACATGAAAGATTATACAACCCCCAAAGTATTACAATATTGTCCTAGTTTATAAAATTATAGTATAGGCTTTACCACAGACATAAAACATTATTGTTACCTATAGTATGCATTTCTATATGAAGCCCCATGAACTTCCAAAATAATCCACCTGATATCTAATTACTAAAAGAATTGTTATTCATAAAGAACATACTAATTGAAAAAAGAAATCAAGTCTTTAGGTTGGTGGTTAATCTTCATTTTTTATTCTACAAACACATACAACTCAGAGTCCTTGCATTGAGGGGTCAGGTCTTTATGTGGTCATTAACAGAGAAGAAAGTAAGAGAACCTCCTTCCATTTTCATTTGGTATCTAGCCAAATGGGCTGGGGAGGGGGGATAATTCTAGTATTCAGGGACATTATCCAATTACTATTTTATTATGGTTTATATTTTCCTACTTTTATATATATATAAATGGTTATATTTTATTTATATTTATATTTTATATTTATATATATGGTTACTTTTTTTATATTTTCCTACTTTTTCTTTCTTCTAGTAAGGCTGGAAAACCTAAGAGAAGAAACTTAAATCAGTCTATAGATTGCAATCATAAAGGAGAACTAGAGAGTGACAGGATTTGCTTTAAAAAAAATATTAGGGATCATATTATCTACAGACTTAATCATCCCTTCACTTGGGGAATGAAATAATCAAACGATAGATCAAATGTAGTTTGGAATTGAATGGAAGAGAAATGGATCAACAATGATTTTTTTATATCTCCGATGCTTTTATTATTATAGAACATATTGTATTTAGGGTTGACTTTCTGGAATCAACTTCTTGAATTCACAAAAGCCCCATATATATACATATATATATATATATATATATATATATATATATACACACACATATATATATACACACATACATACACACACACACACACACGTTGTATACCAGTACACCTTTTCCACAAAAAAAAATAAAATTTATGAAACTCTACTATATTTGCTAATTTATTTACTCAACAATTATTAAACACAAGATGTTCTGTAGTGTAAGACAATGCACCAAGTCCAATGAACTGAGTATAAGGCATACTTTCTTCCCATAAGGAACTTACTAAATAATAAAAGAGGCTATAAGCTAATGTCCTAAAAAACTAAATGGTGGATGCATTTCTGGAGTAGCCAAGAAAAAGCCCATTTAGCCATAACAGCTTTTATTAAAAAGAAAAACAGAGTAAGAAGAAATCATATTAAAGATACAAAGCATGATATGGACTGTCTTATTCGAATGATTAAAAAATACTATACTTACCTAATCTATTACTCTCTCTCTCTTACTAACACTAACAGGCCTCCCCACTCCTCCTTTTCTTTGCTGCGACAGTGGCATAGACATTTTGAGTTCATTGCTTGGATTACTGTTTGTCTACCACTGAATCAGGTTTCATAGAATAGTTAAAATAAAAAGATTCTGGCTATTAAGAAATTCCCTACCCATGAAAAGCTAACTGTATAGCTTCAAGAACACTGGGATCTTAGAGCCTTCATTAGACTGTGAGATATAGGTTTATCTATCAAATTTTTATTTAATAATATTTAGTATATATTTAATAATATTTAACAGTAACTGGCACATAGTAGGCACTCAATAAATGTTTGCTGAATGACTGAATTCAGCCAAAAAGTTTACTGGATTAAGTATAAAGCTATAAGACAGTTTAATGAAGACAATCAAAGGGAATGCTCCTAACAGTTTTGAAACTCATGGTTCCTTAACTTATTAACCGTGGAGTATTAACTTATACTAAAGTTATCACTTTTTAATTTTCTTTGCTGTAAAATGGTTTTAATACTTAATCATGTTTCAAGTGGAATAGTCTAATGTTCAGTATTAACTTATGTTTGTTGTGGAGACACAAACATAATAATCTGAAATTTTATGTGGTTTTCTACACCTTTAGCGAGACACAATTTTACAAATAGCTATAGCTCAGAACCAGGAAAATAATACCTTTCAGTTTAATTGCCACATCGATATAGGACTGCAGAAATGCCATGGATACTGCTTGCCCTACATTAAAATAAAAAAATAAATAGATATTACAACATACATATTTCTAAAGCATCCATACTTATATATAACAAACATATAGATTAATGGGGTATCTCAAAATTATTTTATACTAAGAAATATTCTAATATGCAGCACTCAGTATTGTCCACACATTCAAGATAGTTCCAAATACAACTAATTTTCTACATTCATATGGCAAGGAGTATAGTTGAATGGCTATTGTTTGAAGATAAAAGCAATATAATGCCTATAAACCTCCAATAACTGTTAATCTATTAAAATCATTAGCTTGATTAACAACAATTTTCCAAATTAGTAAGCTTAACATCTAGTTTAATCATAATCTTCAATTTATAATCAACTATATAATCAGGGCTTCTCTGGTGGCTCACATGGTAAAGAATCTGCCTGCAATACACGAGGCTCAGATCCCCTGGAGAAGGGATTGACAACCCACTCCAGTATTCTTGCCTGGAGAATCCCACAGGCAGAAGTGCCTGGCGGGCTACAGTCTATGGGATTGCAAAGAGTCAGATATGACTGAGCAACTACCACTTAGACTATACTATATATAATCAGTTTTACAACCCTAGAAACAGCTTCGAAGTAAATTGTTTAAAAGTGTGGGACATGAAGCTATGTCATTTTACAATGTGTAATAACAGAATGCAAAAGTAAAATCTGCCTACTTTAAGTGTCCTAATGTGCAGTACAGCAGTCACCTCTAAAGGTTCATAATACTCACAGCCAGCATAGAAAAGCACTATGCTGTCAGAAGCTGTCACTGTCGCATGAAATGTCTCTTCCGTTAATTCCAGAGTGAGTTCCAAAGGTAACTGTCTCTTTCTGTCTCTGTAAACAGTTTCTTCCACTTCATCATCTTGAATTTCTGAAATGTTTGAAGAGAAATTAATGTAAACACAAATGTACAATTTAAAATATTTAAGCTCTTCTCCCAGGCAAGCATATGAAAATTTGGCACTTCATAGAAACTCATGAATTCATACTATCTTAATATTTTAAATGCATGATATTTAGAAAACTTTCCAGTTGTCTGGCTTCCTATCTTAAATGACTCTCAGATGCTTCCTGACCTAGAAATGATCAAGTTTTAGTTAATTCCAAAAGGAATTACTTACACTTGTCAAGAAATAATATAATAAATATAAATATAAAAATAATAAACTTGTCAACAAATAACATTTGTTTCTAATCAGAATATTAATTTATAACCTAAAAAAGTCCTACCACACACGTTTGACAGTATTTCTTTTGCTTCTACTACACGGCAAGCACTGGGATGGACACTAAAGAAAGCAGTGAGCAAAGCAGACGTAGTCCCTGATCACACGGTTTCTATCTATGGAAAAATCAGTCGATAAACTCATCACTAAATAAATATGTAACTATAAACGTGATCAGTTTAAGAAGAAAGGCAAAAGATACACTGAGAGATTTTAACAGGGAGATTTAAATTGGGCAATCCAAAGTCTACCGGATAATCAAGAAAAGAACGTTTTAGACAAAGAGAACAACATATGCAAAGACTCGGAGACATAAAAGAGCTCAGCATACTCTAGGCACTGAGGGAAGGCACATTTGACTAAAGCGAAATAGACTGAAGGAATGACGTGAGAAAACTCTAGGGTTTCTAGATCATGTGTGGATCAGTCACTCAGTTGTGTTCAATTCTTTGCGACCCCATGGACTGTATGTATGTAGCCTGCCAGGCTCCTCTGTCTATGGGACTCTCCAGGCAAGAAAACAGGAGTGGGTTGCCATTTCCTCCTCCAGGGGATCTTCCGGATCTGGGATTGAACCTGCATCTCTTATGTCTCCTTCTCTTGCATTGGCAAGCAGGTTCTTTACCACTAGTACCACATGGAAAGCCATAAGAGGTCATATAAACCAAGAAATTTTTATTTTATTCTATGTGTATTAAGTTATGGGTAGATTCTGAATATGTAAAAATCGTTTCATTAACCACAATATACAGAAATATTGAATCATTATGGTATACAACTAAAACTAATATAATGTTACATATCAATTAAATCTAAAAAAAAACTTCAGTAAGACAGACAGACCCACCCACCCATTCATTCATCTATCCATTCAAATATGTAGTAAACACACATACACACACATATTCTGAATTAACAAATGTCCTGTTGGAAGTTTGTACAGATCATATGGTAACAATGGAGGCACATCCAACTTGATTAGAGACAATTAAAGCTTCCTAGAAGTTGACACTAGCTGAACATTATTAAAAGAAAAATGAAACTTAAGGAGGCAGTAGAGGCATATGAGTAAAACGAACAGCATGTACAAAGCAACAGTGGCATGAAGAAGCATGATGAAACTGGAAATCTGCATGTCGACTAAGCATCTGATATTAACAATTCTTAACCATGTAGATGAAGTAATAGCATTATGTTAATTTTAAAAGAATCCTTACATGTCTGAAATACAGAGAAATATTTATGGATGAATTTATATGTTTGGAATTAGGTGCAAAATAATAAGTAAAGGGCTATGAATGTAACAGGATTAGCCACTGACTGATGGTAGTTGAGTGAGGCCAGGAAATGGTTATCTGGAGGTTTGTTCTATTATCCTATTTTATGATACATTTATAATTCTCTGTAATAACATATTAAAAAGAAAGGAAGTGAGAAAGACAATGCATTCAGAAAACTAAATTATTATTTTCCATATGATTTCCAATACCATAAAAGACTATATCTAGATTTTAGTATCACATCAGCAATTTTTAGCTGTGTGACTCTAGTAAATTACATAACTCTAGGAATTTCAGTGTTCAAACCTGTGAACCATAAGACTTACACTATTAATTTTAAGATACTTTAAAATATCACATTCTATGACACTAAAAGTTATGCCCTCAATGTCAAAATTAATGAAGGCCAATTTTCTCATTTACAGTATTTTCTTATTATTCACATATTTTCATTTTCCTGCCAGTCCATTCTTATTTCCTAATCCATCCTTTCTTCTCTTACCTTGTTCTAACACCTTTCTGCTTTCCCATTCTCTTAATAAGCCACTTAAGTTTATAAATATATTCACTCCTCAGCTCTACATTTCACCTACTTATCAACATGTATATATATTCTTTTTAGTCACATAAGTGTTTTTCATACTCTTTTTGTAGAACCCAGTTCATTTAATTCTGACTCACTGTGTGTTCATTTCCTCTGAAGAGCATTTTTCTTTATATTTCACTTTTTCATGGTAACAAAGTCTTTCCAAACCTCATCTATTTTTCCTAATTAATGAGAAGGAATGAAAATAAGAGGGCAATTGTGTATTTGGGCACAACATCATACTATATTACAAGTCAATATGGATTACAAACATAGGAAATTAAGACCAAACACCCCCACCCCCAAAACACAAGAACTGGGCTGACGAGCAAAGACAGGAGAGAGAAAAAACGAGAAGGCAGCACCAGAGGGCAAGCTATCTTGAAGCCAGAGTCACTAAGTAAAACGAGACATGGCAACAAAATTTTGAAAAAGGCAACTTCCGCTGAGGACAGGAATCCTGTTAAAACTGACACCTGGATGGTTCCTGTAACTTTGAAAGTTTGAATATATGAACGATGATAGGAACAAAGCAAGGACCAAGAGACCAGAACACAGACCTGCCTGTATAATGATGATGCTATGGAGAAGAACTCCGGCTTAAATCATCAGCAGTTCTAACCTCTGTATACCAGAAAACTAGAGCAGTGCTCAAACCATGAGGCTGGTCATGTACCAGTTAAAGCTCAGAGGCCTTACTAAATTTATAATACAGATTTTGATCATCATAATAAACTGATCTCATGAAAAGAATATGCAAATTCCTTCCTTCCTGGGACTCATAACAACAGGACTACATAAAAAGTATTTACTCAACGGGACTCATGATAAAAATTCAATAATTTACTAAACGGGATACATTTAGTAAATGCACAAGACATAATCCCTGCCTTAGAAGTTTATAATAGACCAGTACAGAAGGGAGAAAAGCAAATGAGCAATTTCAGAATAGGATATGTTATAAAGAAGTATCAGGAATGATAATGGTCACAAATGAAATTTCAAGTCAGAATGCTCCACATGCCATTTGTGACTTTGTGCAGATCATTTAACTCTGCCAAAACACAGATTTTTCATCTACAATGAAGGTGACCTCAACTAACTCAGAGGAAAACAATCAAAGTAAATAATGTGTGGGAAATAGCCTTGAAAACTATAGAATACTTCAAAACATAGGTGATAGAACAATAAAAAGAAAAACAAAATTGGCAAAATTCTGTTAAAATTAATTTAAATTATTTTGACATTATGGTAAAATTAATTTAATGTTAAAATACTAATGTTAAATGTTTAAATGTTAAAACAATAATTATTTTTAACGTTATTAAAAATAACGTTAAAAATAAGTATAAAAGTGTTATCAAAGTTTACTCCTTTTACTGTTAACAACTGGATTCATTTACAACTACAAATATAACTATATTCATCAGAATTTCATACCCTAATAGGAATAACAAAAATAAATATCATATTGTGGCTCCTGGGTCCTTTTTAAACATGGAATAGACCAGGAGCACTGAAGGAACTGATCTGGAGGATAAAGGCACAGGCGGAAAGAGAGAAGCCTGATATATAACAATGAAAGGTATCACACTAAGCAAAATAGAGCATCCTTGTATCTTTTCACCTAATCAACTTGCTAAAATGTGATTCCAAATTTCTTCAGGTCTCTTCATATTCTTGAATGTGAAAGTTAATTCACTGAAATTTCACTGACCTTAAGGATGCTGGGCAGAAATGGGAGGGGAACATGAGCATCAAAAAAACACATTACCTATGTTTAGCTCTGCCATGTCTTCATATTTGACCATTTCCTCAACGTTCATGGTACTTTCCAGATGGAATACTATTAAATCAATATGACTTAACGCCAAAAATTCCACTTGCGTGTCCTAGAAATACATTAATTTTAAAAGATATGACTAGAATATAATGAACCATTCTAATATATTTTACTTGTTTGACACTAAAATGAAATTAAACTTGTGAATTTCAATTTTAATATTTAAAAATAAAAATGGGAAATTAACTCCAAAATATTAAAAGTATCTAAGCATTACAGAAAGATAGTGCATACTACTAGAAAAGAAGGCAAAACATGGAACTGGAAAGTCTCATTTGCTTCTTGTCACAGTTACATTCTGCTGAAATCTGAAGTATTTTACCTGTAACAGTAAGTCCTACCTCAATACAAGATACAAATATATGCAATTTTATTGCAAATAGCACCAAAGTTCTTTTGATATTTTACATGACTTAGTGACCAAATCACTACCACCACTCAAAATAATACTTAATCTAAAATAAGTCCACTAGAGAGGCCCCTGGTGGCCTAGCAGTTAGGATTGGGGCTTTTACTGCCCTGGCCTGGGTTCAATCCCTGGTTGGGGAATTTAGATCTCACAAGTTGTGTGGCATGGCCAAAAAGAAGGGGGAAAAAGTAATTTAATAAAAATAAATAAATAAATAATTCCACTACAAAGTTCAATTGACTGTTTAGCCATAAACATAAAAATAATACCTGGCTCCAGGTATTTTAAGAATACCAAATTATTTTCCATTGAAATTATTCTATTAAAATTTCTTACACTAAGGCTCAACCAAAACTTTTTTAAAACATGAAATTTTAGGCCACTAGATTATTTCAGTAATCATCCCTGCTGCAATCTCACAATCAAACTTGCACGGATGAGGAGTTGTTTCTTATGGATGAGCAAAGAAAATGGTTTCTGGAGATGGAATCTACTTCTGGTGAAGCAGTTCTAAAGATCGTTGATATGAGAACAAAAGATTGAGAATCTTACAAAAACTTAGTTGATAGAGCAGCAGCGGAGTCTGAGGGGATTGACTCCAATTTTGAAAGAAGTTCTACTGTGGGTAAAATTCTACCTAGTAGTATTGCATACTACAGAGAAATCATTTGTGAAAGGAAGAGTCAATAAATGTGGCAAGCTTCATTGTTATCTTATTTTAAGAAATTGCCACAGCTACCCCAACCTTCAGCAACTACTGCCTTGATCACTCAGCAGCCATCAGCGTCAAGGCAGGGCCCTCCATGAGCAAAAAGATTACAACTCACTACAGGCTCAGATGATGGTTAGCATTTTTTAGCAGTAACTATTTTTTAACTAAAGCTACATACATTGATTTTTTTAGACATAATGCTATTGCACACTTAACAGACTACAGTATAGTATAAACATAACTTTCATATGTACTGGGAAAACAGCATGAACTTTAATTCTTCATTAAAACCTTTTTCCCAATAACAAAGTAATGTCCTATTTTGGAATCCTTTATCTAATAGTAAAAAAAAAAAAATAGTTTCAGTAAGTATTCTTTCCATTACCTGGTCTAAAAGCAAAGCATAATGACCTCACAATACACATATTTGAACAATATTACAGTTCTCAAAGTATTTTCCTATTTGGTCTTACAAAATTTCTTATAAGTTAGAAGGAGAGGTTTTATAACTATTTCACAAATGAGAAAACTGAGCTTGAAGAAGTTAATTCAGTTATCTGGGCCCAGAACTAGCAGCAATGGAGTCAAGTCTTCTGACTTTTTAACTCAGTATTCATCAGTCACTTCAGTTCAGTTGTTCAGTCGTGTCCGACTCTTTGCAACCCCATGGACTGCAGCATGCCAGGCTTCCCTGTCCATCACCAACTCCCAGAGTTTACTCAAACTCATGTCCATCGAGTTGGTGATGCCATCCAACCATCTCATCCTCTGTTGTCCCGTTCTCCTCCTGCCTTCAATCTTTCCCAGCATCAGGGTCTTTTCCAGTGAGTCAGTTCTTTGCATCAGGTGGCCAAAGTATTGGAGTTTCAGCTCAGCATCAGTCCTTCCAATGAATATTCAGGACTGATTTCCTTTAGGACTGACTGGTTTGATCTCCTTGCAGTCCAAGGGACTCAAGAGTCTTCTCCAACACCACAGTTCAAAAGCATCAATTCTTCGGCGCTCAGCTTTCTTTATAGTCCAACTCCCACATCCATACATGACTACTGGGAAAACCATAGCTTTGACTAGATGGACCTTTGTCAGCAAAGTAATGTCTCTGCTTTCTAATATGCTATCTAGGTTGGTCATAACTTTTCTTCCAAGGAGCAAGCGTCTTTTTATTTCATGGCTGCAGTCAGCATCTGCAGTGATTTTGGAGCCCCCAAAATAAAGTCTCTCACTGTTTCCATTGTTTCCCCATCTATTTGCCACGGAGTGATGGGACCAGATGCCATGATCTTAGTTTTTTGAATGTTGAGTTTTAAGCCAGCTTTTTCACTCTCCTCTTTCACTTTCATCAAGAGGCTCTTTTTTAGTTCCTCTTCACTTTCTGCCATAAGGGTGGTGTCATCTGCATATCTGAGGTCATTGATATTTCTCCCAGCAATCTTGATAACTGAATCCAGTAGTCATACCATAGACTTATGCAAGAGAATTTAAGTTTAAACTATCTGACCATTTGTAAACATATCAACAATTTTTTAGCATATGTTTAAAATATTTAGAAGATATTCCAAAGAGTTCTTAATTAAGAAAAATTTTGGGAAATTTTTAAGAATTTAAAAAATTCAAAAATTTAAGAAATTTACAAAGGAAATACAGGTGATCTCACTAGTCAAAGTTATCAAAGACATGCAAATTAATATGGAAACTTTTTTTGTGTATAGAAATAATTTTTTTTAAAGATTACTACTCAGTACTGGCAAAGATGTATAAAGAACAAGGAATTCTAAATCCTTCTGGTAAAATAATATTTCTGGAAGGAAATTTGACTGTGTATTTTAAAAGTCTTTAAAATTCCCATTAACATGTACACACTGCTATATTTAAAATAAAATGCCTTTCCATGGGAGAAAAGAAAGAAAAATCACATTCAGAAAAAAAAATATGAAAGTCAATTAACTTCACACATGAAAAGTAAATCAGTAGAATCCAAAGAAAACAAAAACCCTAATCTGAAAAGATACATGCACTCCAGGCTTCATAGTAGCATTATTTACAGTAGCCGATATGGAAGCAACCTAAGTGCCTATGAACAGACAAGTGGGTAAAGAAGATGTGGCATACATATGCAATGAAATATCGCTCTGCCATAAAAAACGAATGAAATTTTGTCATTTCCAGTAACATAGATGGACCTGGATGATATCATGCTCAACGAAATAAGTCAGGCAGAAAAAGACAAATGCTGTACATTATCACTTATATGTGGAATTTAAAACATAAAACAAATTAATGAATATAACAAAACAGAAACAGACTCACAGACACAGAGTACAAACTCATGGTTACCAGTAGAAAGAGGGAATGGGGGAGGGGATTAAGAGGTAAAAACTATCATGAATAAAATAAATAAGTCACAAGGATATATTGTACAGCATAAGGAATACAGCCAATAGTTTATAATAAGTTTAAATGAAATATAATCTATAAAATTTTTAAATCACAAAAAAGATTAATTAAAGTGGTTAAGGCCCGAGCTCTGAAAAAAGAAAAATCTCATTTAACAAAATTTACTTCCAGAAATTTAGCAAAGGGAAATAAATCAGTGATGTCCAAAACAGTGTTTAAAGGCAGGCATCACAGCACAATACCAAGTAATGAAATACAACTGTATGTGAAAGGTGGGATGAATACAGCATGAACCTAAATTTCTTTTAAAATATGCATATGTAGATATACATATTGGAGAAGGCAATGGCACCTCACGCCAGTACTCTTGCCTGGCAAATCCCATGGACGGAGGAGCCTGGTGGGCTGCAGTCCATGGGGTTGCTAAGAGTCAGACACAACTGAGCGACTTCACTTTCACTTTTCACTTTCATGTATTGGAGAAGGAAACAGCAACACACTCCAGTGTTCTTGCCTGGAGAATCCCAGGATGGGGGAGCCTGGTGGGCTGCCATCTCTGGAGTCGCACAGAGTCAGACACGACTGAAGTGACTTAGCGCAGCAGCAGCATCAGATACACATATAATTATATAAATATACAAACACACACAGAAAAAGAGATTAACAAATGAAAATAACACACAACAGTTGAAAATGTTAACAACAGTTATCTCTGAATAGTGAAAATTCATAGAATTTTCCTGTAATAAGCATATGTTACTTTAGGACCATGTGTATTAACCTCTTTTAAATAAGCACACGTTATCGACCAATATAGAAAATGACCAACCTCTTCTGCTCTTCTGATGATAACATTAGTATCGTGAGGAATGTCCACTTCCAAAGAGTCCCTTTATCAAAATGGAAATAAATGTTATATGTTGCCAATCTCAGGAATAATATCCAGGAGGTCAATCTAAAATTGAACTGAAAATTTTATACTAAAAATGTTTATGAAAAAAGATTACAATTTAGTGAGTCTGAGAAATTTTTCATGTAAATACAGACCAGGTTTTCTATACTCTATCTTAATCTACAACTTCATTTAGTAAAGTTTAAAGGTCTAAATATTAATCAAGCTGATAATTAAAGACTTCAACTCAGCAACTGGCTCTAACTATATTAGAATCTATTAGAGATTTGAATTTATTTACCAGTGAACACATTACCAAGAAAAATACTAGTGTCCTGCTAAAGAGAGAACAGTTACTATTCCATGTTTAAAATACCTTAACAAAAGTAGAACTCCAGCTTTTCCCAGAAGACGCCAAGCAACCCATTCTGCAGTTGTTCTATCAGCTTCATAAGTAGCTTGTTGACCAACAATAAAAACCAGTGGTAATCCTAGTTGTAGATGAACAGTTGAAACTTGTGTAGGATCTCCAGCAACTTCAGTCTTCATTTAGAAAAAGAACAAAACGTCTTCACTATGTGATAATAATGTTCCAACATTTGGATTTAAACCCTGCTAATAATAAGTGAAAAAACAAGTCTGTGAAATAAATCCACAATTTACAAAAACGGTCTCATGGTTTTCTAAGTTTCATGCTCCCATGAACCTATATAATTTAAACTAACAAATTCTACAAGTAGTTATACAGATACTTACAACCAAAAAGAATAAGGATATCATAGAGAAACCAAAAAAAGCAATAAATAAAACTGTGGTGCTGCTGAATAAAGAGAAAGAGATTTGAAACAAAAACGAAACACATAACAAATTCTTCCATATAAGAATTTAACATATATAATGACATCTTACAGAACAATGAGGAACATCTGAGCTGACAGCAGCTTGAACACACATCTAACTTCACTCCTTTCAGAAATCCCAGGACAACTTCAGCAGTAGGATTTTTCAAAACAGATGAACATACACACATGAAGAAGGGAAAAGAGTAAAGGCAGCAAAGTCTTAGAAGCTAGAGAACAACAAAATCCTAAGCCGTGAGAGGAAAGGGTAAGAAACAATTTCACTTTAACTGCAGAATCCTAAAACTGCTCAGGAACTGTCAGTGCCTGGAGCCTCTGGAACAGGGAAAGAAGGAGCAGAAGGGGAATGATGGAAAGAAGGCTCTAGAGTAAGAAAGAATAGACAAAACCTTTGGAGAAGCAGTTAGATCTCTAGATCCTCTTCCCTCACTCCATGAGCTTAGGCAACTACCCCTGCATCACACCAGAAGAAATCTGGGGGGACTGCAGGAACAGCTGAGTGTGAATACCATGCTCAAAGCAGAGGGACTGAGCAACCAAATGCTGAGACTCATTCTGTCCCCTCCCCACTCAGTTTCTGGTAGCTAGAAGCTAGACTTCTGTATTTCAGCAGAAAACTGGAAGATCTTTCTCTGGGGATCTTGAACAACAACAAGTTAAAGCCTAAAGCTACTGACATTGTGGTTCACCAAAACGCTGCCCAGGTCCAACCACCCTATGGAGCTCAAAGTTAACAAGTCTGATCCATAGTCTCAGAATTTCCAGCCAACTTCTTCAGTTTCATATTCTAAATCATGAACAAGGAGTAATAAGCATTTGAGGAAAGCCTCTAACATGAAAGACCAGAACAAACAGAAAAACAAGTAACATGGAGGAAACAGATTATTCAGGAAGAAGAAAGGTTCAGAAAACCACCACCGATAAGCTCAAAAAGATGAGAAGATACTATATCCACAAAAAATGAAAACTAAAGTTGAATAAATCTGCCAGAAAGTATGGCAAAGACAGCTGGAAAATAGAAAAGATAATAAAATTGAGGGACTAGTTCAAGAGACTCAACATTCAAACAGGAGTCCCAGAAAGAGAGAAGGGAGAAAACAGAAGAGAATAAAACATCACTGAAATAAACACAGAAATTTCCCACAACTAAAGGAGCACGAGCTGCCAGATTGAAAGAGCCCACTGAGTAAAACCAGCATAGGGGATAAAAGCAGATATGCAGAAAGATGCTTTCTTGCAAATTGTCTAATAATAGAAAATCATTTTTCTAATCCTTAAAGTTTCCAGAGAGAAATCTGTATTTAGCTACAGTAGACATAATTCTAAAATGACTCCCAAAATTCCTGGTGTACACATTTTGTATAATCCTAATTCCTTGAGCGGGGGTGGTACTCACAGCATAGTCATTCCCTTGATTAGATTATACCATGTAAGACTGTCACAGCACAATGGAGCAAGATTGTCTGCTGGCTTTGAAGGAGAAACTTCCAATGTTTTTTGAGAGGGCCACGTGGCCAGAATCTGAGAACAGACCATAGGAGCTAAGAACAACACCAGCCATAAGCTAGTGAGAAGGTAGAAACCTCAGCCTCACAACCACACAGAACTGAATTGTCAAGACCTGGATGGGTATAACAGCCTGAAGGAACAGAAAAGCCTGGTTTCTTCTTTGAGTATCTGGAGAACCATAAGCAATTCAATATTAAAAAGTAAAAACGGGAACAGACAAGTAAGGCTGGAGAATTGGCAAAGGACCAGATCATTAAAAACCATGTATATCCTCCTAAGAAAGTAGGCCTTCATTCTGTAAATAATTGAAGCCATTTAGGAACTGCAAAAATTACCAGAACAAGATCATATATGTGTGTTTAAAATACATTACTATGCAAGCAACAGGGAGTATGAACTTAAAGAGAGGGAAATATAGGAATATAGACCAGGTCAATTCTTATTACTAAAGTAGTACACAAGAGAGAGGAAGATAATAAAATTGAGGGACTAGTTCAAGAGACTCAACATTCAAACCTGGATTGTTTGAACCTGGATTAAAGCACTGGCTGTTAGAATGAAGAATTCGAGAAGATATTTCAGATCTAAAATCAGATGCAGAGAGATGCAGGAATTGAGAATGATTTTCTAGGCTTCTGCCATGAGTGACTGGACAGTAAATTAACCAAGATAATGGAGCAAGAACAGATGGTAAAAGACAACACGTTAATGTCAGACACATAGAGCTTAGGAGAGAGACATCTAATTAGTAGTTAAATATAAGGGACAGGAACTTCAAAGAAAAATCTGACCTGAAAATTCAGATTTAAAAATTAAGAGTAGTTAACGCCATAGAAACAGATTGAGGGTGTGTTCTGAGCCTCTATCATTGTGTATGTAGCAAAGCACCCCAAAACTTAATGGCTTAAAATAAAAGAATCATTTCTGTTGTCCATATGTCTACAAACTCATCTCTGGCCCACGTTGCATTTGTGGGGCATTTTGACTGGAGGGTGAAGGTTCCACTTTAAAAATGGCTCATTTACTAGTTAGCAAGCTATTGTTGACCAGTATGAGCTCAGTCAGAGCTGTGGGCTGCTGCTGCTGCTGCTGCTAAGTCGCATCAGTCGTGTCCGACTCTGTGCGACCCCATAGACAGCAGCCCACCAGGCTCCCCCGTCCCTGGGATTCTCCAGGCAAGAACACTGGAGTGGGTTGCCATTTCCTTCTCCAATGCATGAAAGTGAAAAGTGAAAGTGAAGTCACTCAGTCGTGTCTGACTCTTAGCAACCCCATGGACCTAGCCCACCAGGCTCTTCCGTCCATGGGATTTTCCAGACAAGAGTACTGGAGTAGGGTGCCATCACCTTCTCCGGAGCTGTGGGCTAGGGGCCTCAATTTCTTTTCACATGATTTATCCTCAGGCTTAATGTCACAGCAAAGTTGCTGGGTTTCGACAATGAGCCTGTCATGATAATAAGATGCAGCTGTGCTATGTATCTACAACAGTTAAATGTCCAGGAACCCTATCTGCTTAACACACAAACACACATTCTCCAACCTGCATCTATTTTCATATGTTTAGAAGTGAAACAATGCATATAATTGCAATGATCATGCATCCGAAGTTTATCAAAAACTCTGAATCCCAGCTTCCATTTTTATTAATGTTTATAGATAATGTTGACTGGTGAGTAGACAAATCCTGAGAATTCTTAATATCCCAACACTGGAAGAAAAGGAAATGAGGATGGAGAGAAATGATGAAGAATTTTACAATGAACTTTTGAGGGCTTTGTGGGGAAGTGGAAGATCAAACCAAAATCAGAGGATCTTTTCCCAAAGGACCTAAGATAAATATTTCCCTCTCCCATGTGAACAGAAAGGAAAAAGACCTATATACTGTTTTGTTTTTTCTTAGTTGCTTGAAGTCAAAATCTAACCAAATAACAACTGACCAGAATAAAGAACTCAGGAATGAAGCCAGTAGAACTGGGACTGATGAGCTCTGAATCTATTTAAATATGAAAGCAGGGCTATAGAACACAATATAAATATTATAACCTTTACAATGTAAAATAACACAAAACAAAAATCTGGAGGGTAAAGAGAAACTGAGATGGAAATAAATATATGAAGTTAATATTCTCATCTTTTACACCAAGGAGTAAATCAATATTATCTAAAATGAAAACAAGCAGTTTTCTTAAAATAATAATTTTCACTTCTCAGTGTTTTCCATAATCATTTCAACATTTAAGACAGTATTTCCTAAACAGCCTTCTAATGATGAAACAATTTCTCAAAAGTTCCATAATTCCTCTAGTTTCTTATCAGTTTCTTTTTCTTCTAGTAAATTCAAATAAGGTTAAATCTGATGCTTCTTACCATAAAGCAGCTCATGCAATATGCGCCCATGAATCCATTCATCCCTCTATCTGTGTGTATCTATGTGGATGCAGAGATGACTGGTTGCAGCTAACAGTTCATTTCTGAATGACGGGAATTGGTGGCTTTAAAATTTTTCATTTTTTATACTTTGCTGTACTGTTTGAATTATTTATAGCACATATGCACAACTTTTATGTAAAAAGGATATGATGAGTGAGAAGGCCTATTGAAGGTTTTACATATGCTCAGGACAACCCTTTAAACTTCCAGAGAGAAGTCAGTTGATCAGCTACTGAGTCTAAGAGTCTTTCAGTCTGACACTAAGGAAAGTGAGACACCAAAAATTCTATAATGCAAATATTTATAAACTTTTAAAACAGGAATCAAAACATTCACAGAAGAGGTCTTTTCTTAGCCCATGATGTAATCTTTGTGATCTTAGAACGGTCACAGTTCATTATAACTACCACAGAATAATTCCACAGTTTATTATAACTATCATTATAATTACACAATGCTATATTGGGTTGTTCAAAACAACAACACTTCAAGGCATTAAAATACCATTTTATGAATACACAGTTTATCCTCTAATCTACCTGTAATAAGGTACTACTCCTAAATCTGCCTACATGAAATAAATACGTTCAAGGGGAAAAGATATAGCTCATTTAAGTTAAATGCATATCTATGAATCAAAACAATAAATTTTACATACGAATTATCTAACATATTTAAATAAGACACATACCAGCAGAGGTGCTTCCATTGTCTTAATAAATCGATGAATGTTCAGTGTAGTCAGTGACTGTTTCATCAGTATTCTCCTACATGGCTGGGTCAAGTCCAAGACTTGTTTACAGTAAAAAAAGTAGAGATGTGGATATTCTATATCCTCAGGGCTGCAAATTAAAAATGAGGGACAGACCAACTTGAAGTTCAATGTGTGATTCTTCTACTATGCAGAAAGACATAATAAATCTCTTTGTCCTAAGTCTCATGCTATTGGATTACTGTTTTGGTAAAAGCCTAAAACAGTATAACAAAATTAAGTGGACCAAAGCAAAAAAAGAGAATAAAAGGAATTTTTGAGATGTATAAACAATTTTTTTTCCTGAACAGTTTCATATGGTAACTTTTAAATTAGGTTAGAGACAGGTCTACACAATTATTTTTAAATAAAAGACTGTCACCTTGAGGACAATGAGATTACCTTAAAACATAGTTTCTTTTCTACAGCTATGCTAAATAAAGCTTTGTAACACAAATCTCCTAGGTTTAATTTAAACCCAAATCTGTTTTGAATAAACTTCAGCCAAAACATGCCTTAAGATAGACACCATGTGACACTTTGTGAGAGTTAGTGAGTTTGTGTCTGAAATATTAGAAAACCCAGCAAATGCGGCTTATAATTTGAGTTTTGGCATTCCCTTCAAAATGAAAATTCAAAGATAAACTTATAGTAAGTAAGGTTTGCCAAAATTAAAATAACATTTTATAAATCTCCATATGGCATTAGTACAGTCTGGCAAAATACTGCAAATTTTTATTTCTACAATGTTATTTTAATTATTGACACATGTTTCAACTGAGCGCCAAGATTCACTGACTTTAAATTTCATTACAAAGCAATATCTAATAGATTCAATGAATAAAGAAATGATCACTCAAAGATTACTTAATGCCTACTATGTTAGGCCCTGTGCTAAATATAAAAGACTAAGATGAATAAGATATTTCAAATCCTTGAGGGGTAAGGGCTAAAGGACATATATTTAGTTAAAAAAAAACACACAAAAACGTGGTTCATAAGTACTATAACATACAGGGTGCTATGAGAAACAAAGAAACATTTCATTCTGCTCAAGCCAGGGAAGAGAAGGAAGCAAAGGGAAAGGAAGATCATCATAGAGATTAAAAACAGTAAGAGAATGACTTCTCCAAGAAGATAAGACTAAGGAGTATTTCAGACAACAGGAACAATATAGCCAAGGCCCCAATCAAAGTACATAACTTTTTGGAGGGAAACCATAAACAGTCACATATTACTGAATGGGAAGTGTTGAGAGCAAGATGACCCAGCTAGGCTGGACTACATACCATAATTTATGAAATAATAAAATTATGTTAGAAAGTTATCTAATCAGAGATCATCTGGTTGTAGGTAACAGAAACCAAAAAAGTGGGGGTAGGAGGAACTTACTAGTTTAGAAGGGTATCTCACAGAATACAAGGAAAATTCAAGTAATTAGATCAGAGAACAAATGCACAGATCTGAACAGCAAGAGTTCAGGGTCCTTCATTTTGCATTAACACTTTTTAGCTCCCCACTCTTTCTGCTTTACTTCTACATGGGCAAAACATTCAGTAAGTGCCGGGAGCCGGCATATTGCATATTGAGTGCATATTGCATATTGAGTGCAGCACTTTCCACAGCATCATCTTTCAGGATCTGGAATAGCTCAACTGGAATTCTATCACTGCCGGGAGCCAGCGTGAGGAACTCCGCCCATGACAAAGGTCATGAGGAAGGAGGCTCGGCACACGCAAAGGTGGGATCGAGCCTCAGGAGTCCTCCATCTACCCCCAAAACCAGAGTCTGCCTACTTTCTGCTTTGTGCTTTCACCTACACCTCTGACTTTACGGGGGGCTGTCCCCCACTACCTCTCTGAAAAGAGTTAGCTTACAGCTCCAGTTAATAATTCCTGGGTGTGACAGTGTTTCAACCTACAAATTCCTTTGGAAATCCTCTAGCCTGCCTGAATAGGTTTTTCTAGCCACATGTGATTGTTCAGAGCCTCCCAACTGTGAGAGGCAGGAGATGTTCTAAACTGTCTAAACACAGATTCTTTTGAGTAGTTAAAAGATTGATTAGAAATTGTATTGGTGAAGGGATTTTCACTTGTTGGGCCAATGTTTGCTGCTAAGTTTCCATATCCCTTACCTGCTGTGTCCCTGGCAGTGTATTGATTAATATAATTGGTGTAAGTAGTAGCTTTAATGTTTGTAACCTGGGACCCTTGAGTTAATTCTTTTTCTTGTTATAGCCCACCACACCTTTGCTCTGTAGGAATGCAACTTTATCTAATGCTTTTTGGAGGCTGGCGCCTGACTTTAGAATAATCACCTTTAGAAAAAAATAAGTTTCTTAAAATGTTAACAGGCCTCTGGGCCAGAAGATGATGCAAATCACCTAAGCTTTTGCATATGATAAGTTTGCAGGAAGAAAGCCTGGCTTACTGCAGGACTCTACCCCTTTCCCCATCATCCTCTATGCATAACTTAAGGTATAAAAACTACTGTGGAAAATAAAGTGCGGGCCTTGTTCACTGAAACTTGGTCTCCCCATGTCGTTCTTTCTCTTACCTTCTGGCTGAATTATTCAGCCTCTTTTCTTCACTGAATTTTCCTACTGAGCTATCCTTATTTCAGCCTCTCTTCTTCACTGAATTTCTTCGCTGAGCTATCCTTATTTCACCACTCTTTATATCCTTAATAAACGTTTAATTAAGCAGTTGTTTCCTGATCCTCGCCAACGCCGTCCCCGCTTCGAATTCCCTGGATCAGCCGGGGCTGGTCCCCGGCAAGTAAGCAAGACAGTTAAAGTGCTGTATAATCCAGTTTCTCCCATGTTCAATTCCAAGTTCCTAGAAGAAGATATCTCTTTTGCTCAGGTAAGCCCATGGATTGGTTGACTCTAGGTCAGGTGGCCACCTCTAACTTAACAGACTGTGATAAGTATGAAGTAGGGGTAACACCCTTCTTGGCCTATACACAGATACTTTAAGAAGGGAATATGGGGAGGTAGCAGAAAGTACATGTGTCTCTACAGAATGCTACCTCTTTTACTACCCATCATATATACCCTTTTCTTTTCTTACCATTAAAAAAAAATTGTTATTGGAGTTTTGTTGACTTACAATGTTGTGTTAGTTTCAGGTGTACAGCAAAGTGTATCAGTTATACATAAACATACATCCTCTTCTTTTCTCACATAGGTCATTCCAGAGCACACATACCCTTCTTAACCATTTCAAACATACTCAGGTCCAACATAACTATTAATATACAAGATTATCCAAAGTTATTACCCTGCAAGAAGAACAGTACCTAGAACACAGACAGCATTCAATAGATAATTGTTGAATGAGAGAATGAACAAAGCAAAGAAGAAATTAAAAAAACAGATGGAAGAAAACATACATTCATCTCTCCTCCATTAAGTGGTGGGGCTTCCCTGGTGGCTCAGATGGTAAAGAATCTGCCTGCAATGCAGGAGACCTAGGTTCGATCACTGGGTTGGGAAGATTCCTGGAGAAAGGAATGGTAACCTATTCCAGTATTCTTGTCTGGGAAAACCCATGGGCAGAGGAGCCAGCAGGCTACAGTCCATGGGTTCACAAAGATTTGGAAATGACTTAGCGACTAACACTTCTCCTCCATTAGGTGACAACTCAAAGTCAGTTAACTACTTCATCTAGAAGTGATGTCATATGCTTAGTTGCTCAGCCGTGTCCGAGTCTTTGTGAACCCATGGACTGTAGCCCACCAAGCTCCTCTGTTCATGAGGATTCTTCAGGCAAGAATACTGGAGTGGGTTGCCATACTCTCCTCCAGAGGATCTTCCCAACCCAGGAATTGAACCAAGGTCTCCCGCATTGCAGGCAAATTCTTTACCATCTGAGCCACTGACTACATATTCTGAATCCACAGTCCTTCCTTACCACATCGGGGCCAAGTATGACTCCTCACCACTTTGTTAGCCATGAATAAACCTCTCCAATGTGTCATATACTAACAAATTTATGAAAAACAGAATAACTGTGTTTTTAATTCTCATTTTAAAAATGGAGACAAGCAAAAATCTTTCCAGAACACTACCATGTTTAGTCATTGATCATCATATAGTCTGCTCTTGCTGAACAGATTTGTAAGACAAATGAGAGGACCCATACCTTGCCAGTAAATATCCAACCCTCTATATTTGAAGCATGTCACTGTTATTAGCAATTATTCATTAGCAGAAAAATAAAGAAGATGATAACAGAAGAGAAAGTACAAACAATCCTCAGAGAAACTGTGGGGCTACCCCAGAATCACCATGGGACTGAGAACAGCCGGGTTCCCCCATCCCACGATGGAAATCTGGCAGTCTACTCTGGCAGTAGCAAAGAGGCTGTCTAAACTACTGCTCATTGTATCTTGAGATGCAGTGACTACATATCATAGAGCTTTATACTGCCAGCATGTTTCTCAAATTGTTAAGAATATTAATTCTTATACAAATAGTAAACATGCATCGAAGTTTTCTTTAACTCAATGAGGGAACCAGCAGAATGGCAATTGAATACAAAGAAGAGGGGAAAAGGAATGTTGGTTGATATTGTACAGAGCAATAAATTTTCTTTGCAAGTACTTCATTCTTTGCCTATGCACTCCCAACAACCCCCCGCCCCCAAAATCATTTCACTTTATCAGTAATCTATGCACTAACATCCAAATTTACCAAACTGTAAAATATCTGGGATTTAATTGTGTATGGTTTAACAAATAGTCACTATTTTCTGAGCGGTGAGCAAGAGGACTCATTAAAAACTCTTGCATGGTTTTAAAAGGGTCACACAATCACCCTTTTGCCTTGCTTTGGATTAATTTTCTTGAATAATATCTTGAAGCCAAACTTAAAAGTCATTCAAATGCACTGGTGTTCCTATATACTAAATGGAAGAAAAACTTTACCCCTAGGTTGCCCAGCCAAAAAGAGTCCAAAGAAGGTCTCTACCTACAACTATAAGCTAGAAACTAGACAAGAAAATTAAACATTTAGAAAACATCTGTTCAAAATTGTACTCAAATATATTTAAGATTTTTCTGGTATAGTAACTGATGGAACTCTCAAAGAATCTCTAGAGCTTAGTCATAAAAGCTGTTATTTGATCCCCTAGCTGATTACTGGGGTAGATATATTTCTAAACACATGACCACTCAAGGGATCACATCTGTGGCTTATCCATATTGTCTTGGTTCACCTTAGTTTAACATCACTTCTGTATCTTCAAGCTCATTTTAGTACAGCCCTTGTGGGTCAGCTGGTAAAGAAACTGCCTGCAATGCAGGAGACCTGGGTTCAATCCCTGGGTTGGGAAGATCCCCTGGAGAAGGGAAAGGCTACCCACTTCAGTATTCTGGCCTGGAGAAGTCCATGGACTGTATAGTCCATGGGGTCGCAAAGTGTCGGACACAACTGAGAAACTTTCACTTTCACATGATAGTAATGAAGAAGATTTCAGGTTTCATTTATATATTCACATCTGCTTGCGATTCCTGTCAGATTAGTCCATGCTGTGAGAGTACGACAGAAATGGTGAAAACGTAATGTGAGATAGGTGAAACTTAAAATAGTTTACTTATGTGTCTTATACATACCCAATACTTTCCAAAACGGCAATTTCCGTGGTTAAGACAAATTGGTATGTGGTCCCATATACAAAAGCAGCTTCCATGACAGCTCTGTGCTCTAAAAAAGAGAGGGGAGGTGAGAGGGAGGAGAGGTTAGTTTGTGTGATTCTATTTGAATACTTTCCTACACCCTTTTATGCTCTACTATGTTTAAAGAAAAATCTTTTGTAGGGATCCCAGTTGGGAAAATGCAGGCAGTTAAAGAAGTTATAAAAAGTCTGTTCTAGTCAAGTCAAGGTAAGAGCAGAACTAAGAGGGAGTTAAAAATGAGTTATACTTGAAGATATACAACAAATATGTGATATTTTTTTCCCAGTAGTAGAGCAGAGAGTATGAATTCACCACACAACTTTTATATGTTATATTTTATATATGAATATGTCTGTATGCTATTTATGGCTTATTTTTTTAATCAAACTTATTCTTATCTAAAAAGAGACAATTCTATAAGGTATATTTTTAAAATTAACAGTTCCTCTACCCTTGACCCCATTTCCAATTTCCAAGGGACAACTACTTCCAACTTTCTCACTCTTTCTTTAGGTATTTACCTCCAAATCCCTAAATGACACTCTTACACTCTTATTTCCTGTTTATTTGTGTGTGTTAGTATTGTCTACTGACTTCCCACTATGAAAGATGATAAATAGCTCTCTTTTCTGAAACCTCATTCCACAAATGTACACAATTCTATCCCCTCAATTTGCCCAATATAGTTCTAGTTTTTATTAGATCAATAGTCAGTTTTCATATTGTTCAGTTCAGTTCAGTCGCTCAGTCGTGTCTGACTCTTTGTGACTCCATGGATTGCAGCACACCAGGCTTCCCTGTCCATCACCAACTCCTGGAGCTTGCTCAAAATCATGTCCATCGAGTCGGTGATGCCATCCAATGATCTCATCCTCTGTCGTCCCCTTCTCCTCCTGCCTTCAATCTTTCCCAGCAGCAAGGTCTTTTCCAATGAGTTAGTTCTTCACATCAAGTGGCCAAAGTATTGGAGTTTCAGCTTCAGCATCAGTCCTTCCAATGAGTATTCAGGACTGATTTCCTTTAGGACTGACTGGTTGGATTTCCTTGCAGACCAAGGGACTTGCAAGAGTCTTCTCCAACACCACAGTTCAAAAATATCAATTCTTTGGCACTCAGCTTTCTTTATAGTCCAACTCACATCCATACATGACTACTGGAAAAAACTATAGCTTTGACTAGACAGACCTTTGTCAGCAAAGTAACGCTTTCTAATATGCTATCTAGGTTGGTCATAGTTTTTCTTCCAAGGAGCAAGCGTCTTTGAATTTCATGGCTGCAGTCACCATCTGCAGTGATTTTGGAGCCCCAAAAAATAAAGTTTCTCACTGTTTCCACTGTTTCCCCATCTATTTGCAATGAAGTGGTGGGACCAGATGCCATGATCTTCATTTTTCAAATGTTCTCTCCTCTTTCACTTTCATCATGAGGCCCTTTAGTTCTTCCTCGCTTCTGCCATAAGGATGGTGTCATCTGCTGGGATTCAGTGAACCCTTGTAATTTGGAGGCTCAAATCCCTCAGTTCGGGGAAATTTTCTTAAAGCATTCCTTTGACAACTTCTTCATTTCCATATCTTATTTTCCCTTTTTTTTCTCACTGCCATTTCCAGGTAGTTATCTTCCCCTCCCTGACCTAATCTTCTATCACTGGAATCACATTTCATCAGATTATTCCACTCACCACTCTGCCTTGTTGGAGTCATCTACTACCCCACCCAGGGTTAATCCCCTCATCTCATGAAAAATTTAGCTTCTGTCACACTGTCAGGCTCTCCTTGCAAAATCCTAGCCTTTCAGTCCTTGGTCTTATCTGGAAACTCCAGTGATTTCTCTTCAGCCCTGCCTTAACCACTCAGAGCCACTGTCCCACTTCAGGCTTGTAATCATCAATCTGCAAATCCTCCAAATTTTCAATGTCTAGCACTTCCCCCCAAAAATAAACGCACACACACACACACACCCTTCCATCTCTGGGTCACTCATCTAGTACATAACCTTAACCTTCCTGAATTTACAGTCTTACCATTTTCACTGTTCTTCACCCACCTCAGGTCCTCTCATCCCTCCTAGTCCAGCTTAAATTCCATGGTCAGTCTTTATAATCACTCACCCACCTGTCTAGCCAAAACACAGTCCAAGTTAAATCAAACAATTTGCCCATTCTGCACTTACACCCATAAAAATGAATATGACTGGGGGAAGAAAACAAGAACCTGCCAGCATAACCACGCCCATGGTCTCACTTCAGATTACTGACATCAACTACCACTGCTGCGTAACAGCCATTCTTTGTTTTCAGGCCTTCTAAAACAACTGGTTCATCTCTTCTTTCCTCACACTATCTGATCACTTTATTTCTATTTCATTAAGAAAATGAATCAATTAAGTAAAACCAAAAGTTCCCAGCATCGTATGTATCTGCCCCCTTAACTAAATTGAAGCCAATATTCTGTCTTCTCTCCTAATACCATAGGTGAATTTTCCACTCTCCCAGCAAAGAGCCACCCCTTCCCCCATTCACTAGATTTCATCTACCCTAGTCTACTCAAAGATGTTGTTCCAATAATTTTTCCTTCCTTTTTCTCCATAATGTATTTTCCTTTTTCCACAAGATCTTTCGTGTCAACATACAAATACGCTTCTTAAAAAATTCATCACACAACCCCACATACTGCTCCAGCCACTGCCTCGTATCCTCCTTCCCTTAATAGCAAAATCTTGTATGAGACTCCATAGTCACAGTCTCCAGTTGCTCTCTGCCTATTCTCTTATACCCTAGTCAGGCGTTTATCCCTACCACTCTACAAAAACCATGTATATCAAGGGCATGGGTAACTTCATATTGCTAAGCATAATGGCCAACTGGTAGTTCTTATCCTAATTAATCTTTCAGCATCCTTTGATACAATTGCTACTATCTCTTCACTAAAACTCTATCTTCACTTCATTACACACAGGTCATTCCTTCCACCTCCTCCACTGACCTGTGAATGATGAAGTATCTAATGAGTTCAGTCTCTTTTCCATCTAGCCTCACTCCCTTCATGGTCTCCTCTGGTCTCACAACTTTATGTCATAAATGTATATCCCTAGTCTGTATTCCACCATCAAATGCAGACTAGTAATATCCAACTACAACTACCTTGTTGATATCTCTACTTGCCTGTCTAACAGGTATTTCACAAGTATGGTGTCCGAAAGTTGATTCCAGAGCTTTCTTCTCCAAACTATTTCCAGTATGCCCCACCTTAGTTATTAGCAATTTCACCATTCAGGGAGGGAACTCGGGCCAAAATCCTAGAGCCTTGTCTCTGCTATCTCTCTCAATCTATATCCAATATGTCAGAAAATTCAGTACCTCTTACAATTTTAGCAAACTACTGCTAAAATTCGAATGTATTTCCACTGCCACTGCTGCTGATACCCTGGTCCAAACCACCCACCACCATCTCCTGCCTGCATTATTGTGATAACTTCCTGATTTTCTCCCTTATTCTACTATTGCTCCTTCTACTCTATTCCAAACCCAGAAGCCAGACTGATCCTGTTAAAATATAAATCATGGATTTCTGGCTCCACTATGGAAGTGTAAGTCCCTGTATAGTTCATTCCTCTTACTGACTTTAATTACAGACTGTGGACAAAATACAATAACCTGAGGGGCCCTGAAAAGGAAACAATTAATAGGCTGATTGTGGGGTATTATTTTACATGTACATTAAGTTTAAACTATGTAGCCATCAAGCTTTATGTCTGTAAAAACAGAATTTTCCAATAAATGATTTTATTTCATAGAGCATATACAATTTTAAATGTTTTTAACAACATTTTATACTAACATGTCCAAGTTATAACCATTAACATAAAAATCATGAAAGCATAATTACTATTTGTTTATAAAACATTTATAAATTTCTTTATGACAAAATTACCTATTAAGGCTAAGGTGATGTCAAAACTTTTTAAAAGTCAAGAAAAATATGTCATAAACAGCAAACACCAAAATAAAAATGGAAGCCAAGTCAGTCAACAACATTTACCAAATACTATAAACTACTGAATACTAAATCAGGTACCATGAGGACTGTTAGGAAATAAAAACAGTAATAGCAGACACAGAGCACCTACTATATGACAGCAACCTTTTTATTTTTTCAAATTCACTTGGTTCTCACAATAACACTAAGAAGTCAGCACAATTATTTTCACCATCTTAGTGACCAAGAAACAGGTTAAATAAATCAGTTGTCCAAGGTCATGTGCTTGCTTTGGCAGCTCAGACACTAAAATTAGAATGATACAGAGAAGATTAACATGGTCCCTGCACAAGGATGACACACAAATGTGTGAAGCATTCTGTATTTTTTGGGCTTCCCAGGTGGCGCTAATGGTAAGGAACCCGCCTGCCAATGCAAGAGACATGGAAGACATGGGTTCGATCCCTGGGTTGGGAAGATTCCCTGAAGGAGAGAATGGCAACCCACTCCAGTATTCTTGCCTGGAGAATTCCATGGACAGAGAAGCCTGGCGGCCTACAGTCCATGGGGTCACAAAGAGCTAGACATGACTGAAGCAACTGAGCATGCCAAGGTCATACTGTAAGTAGGTGGTGGAACAGGGAGTCTAACCTAGGTGTCTGGCTCCAGAGTTCTTATTCAATCATTATACTATGCTGCATACTTGAAGAAAGAAAATGTAATGGTAAAAGATCCTTTAAATTTATTTTAAAACATTAAGATGGTAGTTAAAATACATTGTGTTAAGTCCTTCAACATAGATGCACAGCAAAGATTAAAGCAAAAGTCGATGAATACCTGGTGTTCCAATGGCTCTGACATATGAGAATGCAATGTTTCTTTTCCCTTTTAGAGCATTTTCTATGTTCTGAAGGTCTCCCAGGGTGGTAATATATTTTACTTCATTAAAAAGAAGAGCACTAAAAAAAAAAAAAGAAGAAGAGCACTGAAACAAACATATATAACTGGTAGAAAAATCTGATAGGCACTTAGTTATTTAATACATATTTTGAGTAAGTTAAAGAACCTAATCAAAAAAGAAATTTAATCTTCTGAACAAACTCTCAGTAGTAAGAACCTAAGAATTTCAATACTGAATTAAAATCACTCTCGAAATCATTATTCTGTCACTGAGAACATCAACCAGGGACAGTTATGAGAAATAACTGCTTATCCTCTATCACAACTACCTCAATATAAACTATACTTACTAACATTCTCTTCTGGCCAAATAATCCCTTACAAACCTCTCAGCCATAGACACGTTTGAGCTCTTCACACGTCTAAACTAAAGCCTTCTTTCCATTGCCTGTAAGGCCCTGCATGGCCTACATCTTGCCTACTTCTCCAACATCATTTTGTTCTACCATTCCTCATGTCTACCCTACTTTAGGCAACACCTCAGGGTCTTTGCACACACCATTCTCTTTGCAGAAAGCTATTCCCTCTGCTCCTTCTCATATATACCGCCTCAGCTTAAAAATCATTGACTTAGAGAAGCCTCTCTTGTATAAGTAGGTCTGCATCATTTTCCTCTTCAATTTCATAATATTTGCTCCTTTGTAGTTCTTATCACAATTTATAATTATTCATATATATTTTTTTACTTGTTTATCCCTGCCTCTCTCATTAAACTGTTACCTTCTTGAGGCGAGGACTTTGTCTATTTTGTCAGTATTTCCATAATAACTTAGAATAGAACCTGGCACATTTAATGTATAGATCAGAATAACTGATCACATTAGTTCATTGAAAAGAATCTCCTTTTAAAAACTTCTACTTCTATATAAATTCTCTGTGACTAACAACAAATTCCACTTAATCTCTACATGCATATCTCTGTCTGTATGCGTATTTTTGTTAAGCTAGACTTTATGAATTTTGAAAGTTGTTCCGAGTCCACTTACTTAGTAAGCAAAAATGTTAGTCACTCAGTCATGTCCAACTCTTTGTGACCCCATGGACTACAGCCTGCCAGGTTCCTGTGTCCACGGAATTCTCCAGGCAAGAATATTGGAGTGGGTAGCCACTCCCTTCTTCAGGGGAGCTTCCCGTTGAGGGATTGAACCTCATTGCAGGTGGATTTTTTACTGTCTGAGCTACCAAGGAAGCCCAAGGTTCATTCCAATAAATTAGTCAATCATAGTTTCCTCTTATTGAAAAACATAGCACTTTCCATTAATATAACAATTCTCAAATTTTCTGGTCTCAGAATCTCTTTAGACCCTTAAAAATTACTGAGCTCTTCAATGGGTTTGCATTTATGTAGGTTTCATCTATCAATAGTTGCCAAAACAGAAATTAAAACAGCAATTTAAAATGTTAATTCTTTAAAAAATAAAAATAAACACCATTGCACATTAACACTTTTTATTAAAAATAACTAAAATTTTCAAAATGAAAGAAAAGTCTAATAAAAAGAGTGGCATTACTTTACACTTTTGTAAATCTCTGTAACACTGAACTAAATAGAAGACAGGTAGATTCTCATATTTGCTTCTTTGTTCAGTCTGTTGTGACACCACACACACGTCATCTTTAGAAAGTGCATTCATAAAAAAATGAAAGTGAAAAAGGCAAACATCTCAATATTATAAAAATATCATAACTTCAGGGGCACCCTAAAATGGCTGCCCTAAGTTACACTGCTTAAATATTTACCTACACATTACAGATTTCTTCCACTTTTTAAAAGAAATGTGAAACTTAAATTTCTGTAATTCCCAGGGCTCTTGTTCTATTTTTAAAAGAAATATTTACTGAGAAGTACTCACTATTTCCTAGATATTTTCACACGTTTTCATTTAAATCTTCAGGTGGCACTAGTGGTAAAGAACCCACCTGCCAATGCAGAAGATGTCAGAAATGCAGGTTAGATCCCTGGGTGGGGAAGATCCCCTGGAGGAGGGCATGACAACCCACTCCAATATTCTTGCTTGGAGAATCCCATGGACAGAGGAACCTGGCAGGCTATGGTCCACAGGGTCACAAAGAGTCAGACATGACTGAAGTGACTTAGCACATTTCTTTTTTTTTTTTCTTTTTATTTATTTTTTTAATTTTATTTTATTTTTAAACTTTACATAATTGTATTAGTTTTGCCAAATATCAAAATGAATCCATCACAGGTGACTTAGCACATTTAAATTCTCAATAATATTCTTGGGAAATTTCTTATTACACAAACACACACACACACACACACAGAGGAACACATATACAGACACACAGAGGAAAGAATCTCAGAGGTTAAGTAACATGCTCCAAGACATACCAGGAGTCACTGGTAGAGATTTTCAAACCCAGGTTTTCTGACACTTTGCCTGTAACTTTCTAAACTGTTATTACTGACCCCTCATAAATGGTAGGACTTCCCTGGTGGCTCAGATGGTAAAGCGTCTGCCTACAATGAGGGAGACCCGGGTTCAATCCCTGGGCCGGGAAGATCTCCTGGAGAAGGAAATGGCAACCCACTCCAGTATTCTTGCCTGGAAAATCCCATGGATGGAGGAACCTGGTAGGTTACAGTCCAGGGGGTCGAAAAAAGTCAGACATGACTGAGCAACTTCACTTTCACTTTTCATAAATGGTAAGCCAGGTAAAAAGAGAGGCAATTAATAAATAGCAAGAAAGTCTCAGTGGCAATCTGGGTTACTGGCTGCTTATACATTTTGGCTAGCAAGACCAGAATTACCCTCAAGTTACTTCAAAATCACTGGGAGGCACCATCTAGTGAACGTAATCGGACTGCCATGTAAATTCTTGGGAATTACATCCATCCATTTACCTTTACTGCTCTAGAAGCAATTTTTTTTTTTTTGCTTCAAAAACCAAACCCAGGAGTAGAAATCTAACCTTTTCCTCAAAAACTGTAAAGTATAAATTAATAAAAGCCAGTGTTTGGGGGGACACTTCCCACATGTCAGGCATAGTACTAAGTATATTATAAGTAGTGGCAATTTATCAGTTTGGGACTGACTGACACTCTTGCTTCAGAAATTCCCAGTTTTCTGTCTTCATGGTGAGCAAAGTCCAAGTCCCCTCATACAAGCTGATCATTTTGTAAATTTGCCTTTCCAGGTTCTCTGCTGCTAGGCTGTATGGCCCAGAATCACTTGTCTGACATCCTAAACTGGGAGCCAGTGATGTAAAGAATCAGGGACGGTGCAGAATTATTTCCAGAAGCAGTGGCAGCAAGAGTCAGCTTCAAAGGCAGGAATGACAACACTGCTAACGACAGCCGCAGTGCCAGCAATGCAAAGCTGTGGCATTTGATGGCCAGCAGAGATGTAGCAGTCCTCCCGAGACTAGCTCTGTGTCATGACCATGACTAATTCAGAGCCACATAAATCTGAGTCCAGCTCTCCAACCCTTCTAGTAAGACTGAGAATCCCTATATCCTCTCCAAATTCTTTTCTGCTTAAGCCAGTCAGACCCAGATTTGGGGGTTTATAACTAAGAACACCCAGGTACGCTCTTAGTCTTGCTTAATTTTCATGGCAACCATCTGAGATCAGTACTATCATTAACTCCATTATGTAGAAAAGGTCATGGGACTTAAAGAGGTCATCTTGTCTAAAGTCCCAAAGCTTATTATTATTAAAGAGTCATTATTCACAAGGTAGGAGGAGGAGAAAGGGAGGACAGAGGATGAGATGGTTGGATGGCATCACCAACTCTATGGACATGAGTAAGCTCTGGGAGTTGGTGATGGACAGGGAAGCCTAGTGTGCTGCAGTCCACCAGGTCACAAAGAGCAAGCGAGTGATCCACGAGGTAATAATAACCTAGTTTTGGTTATGACATTCATATTCTCATGATCTCTGGGATTATTCCCAATGGCTTCCTAACTTTAATATATTTTTAAATGTTAATTTCCAGAATATACGGACACTTAGGGATCTCTAGGATCCATTCCACGAGCCAGTGCTCCTTTACTCCAGTTCCAAGGAGGAGAAATGGGTTAAAGGAAAAATCTGTCTTAGGATTTTCCTGCTCCAAAGATGCGATAAAAACACGTGAGCCTGTTCTGACCTGGGGGCTCTTCCTGCCCCAGAAAGGCCTTCCTTTCCCTTGGCATACTCTTGCTGAGACTCTCCTAATACAACCACTAGGCACATAAAATATATGGTCAAGACTTCAGTGGGTGTCAGGAAAAAAAAAGGCGTTGGTGGGGGCGGGGGGACTCAGGAGTCTACTCTACCCTGCTTTTAGAGCAGCAGGTTGCTTAGCCTTTTTTTCAGGAAAAAACCCCACTTTTTATTATGTTCTGTCACTATTCAAATTCTAAAAAATTCAATAAAAAGGAACTGTTACCTTCTATTTTACCAAAACCCTTAGGGCAAAATGAAAAAGAGGGAGTAGGGAAAAGAGGGAAACAGCACGAGGAGACAGACAAATTACTTTATCTAAATTAATTACAGTTGGCCAGTGGGTTCTGCATTCACAGATTCAGCCAACTGTGAATGGAAAGTATTCCAAAAAAATAATTCCAGGAAGTTCTAAAAAGCAAAACTTGAATTTGCCATATAATGATACCTATTCATTATACAGCATTCACACTGTATTAGGCTAAGTAATCTAGAGATGATTTAAAGTTTACAGGAAGGTGTGCATAGGTTGTATGCTAATATGTAAGGGACTTGAGTATCTGAGGATGCTGGTATGGGGGAGAGGGGGTCAGAAAGGGAGGGGGGTTAGGGGGTGCTGAAACTAGTCCCCCTCAAATACTGAGGGATGACTGTATATTACACAAGGCAGATCCATGTATAAAATGAAATATCCCAAATACTTCAACATTTTCTAAATAATACAATTAAAAAAAAAACTGAAGCCAGTGAAACGTGAATTGAGAAAACAAGTAATAAAGTTCAAAAACATCAGGTAGGGAGCAGCCTGGCTCAGGAGTTTTAGAGGAAGATATTTCCAGTAGGATCTTTCTCCAAAGCATCAGTCTTGGTCTTTTTGTCATATGTTATACATTCTCCTCTCGGAGAAGGCAATGGCACCCCACTCCAGTGCTCTTGCCTGGAAAATCCCATGGATGGAGGAGCCTGGTAGGCTGCAGTCCATGGGGTCGCTAAGAGTCAGACACGACTGAGTGACTTACACTTTCACTTTTCATTTTCATGCATTGGAGGAGGAAATGGCAACCCACTCCAGTACTCTGGCCTGGAGAATCCCAGGGACGGCAGGGCCTGGTGGGCTACCATCCATGGGGTCGCACAGAGTCAGACACGACTGAAGCGACTTAGCAGCAGCAGCAGCAGCAGCAGCAGCATACATTCTCCTACTGGCTTACCACTTAAAAAATTCTTATCACCAGAAATAATCTTACAGGCTTGTAACATAAGATTTCTGCTCCTCTAATTTTTAACAACCAAAAAGTGAAGCTTCCCATTTCATTCTTCCACCAATCCGATATTTTCTGAACACATAACACATGTAACACACGATGCCATGCTCTGGTAGAAGGATTGTGTATAAGAGGGCACACTCTGAGGATACAACCATTACTACCAAAACAGGATGCTTGTGGTGATAGAGGTGGATGTGTGTTTATAATATTAGTTACTACCAAATTAACAAAGAGCTGTGAGGAATTCAAATCTAAGACAAGTAATTATTTTATTACAGTTTCTCCCAGTATGTCACTATCAAACAGGAACCCAGGTGACAATACTGGGTAGGAACAAATCTGATAGAGATAAAGGATTTAACAATAGCTCACAACCTATCAGAAGGGACCAGCCTGGGCACAGCTCAGGAGTTTTAGAGGAAGACACCTCCAGTAGGATCTTTCCCCAGAGGCTCTATAGCAACATCACCTAAAGTCACAGTACCCAGGCTCTGCAGTAATGCGTTAAAAATAAACTGTTAGCAGAAATTATGATAGTTGAAAATAATTCCCATAATATCTGTATGATTGTCAGGAGTATATTAACCTTAAGAGGAAAGAAACCTTCCATTTGACTAAATATTGCCACAAGAATATCAATTAGCACACCTTAATAAAGAGTTAATGAGATTTAAGTGTTTCTCTGCAGCACTAGACAATCTTTCCTTTTTGGATCATTTGATAAATTTCTAGACATCAATAATGACTAGTAGGGGAAATGGCCTTTATTGGCATTTAGACTGTTTACCATCTGAGCCACCAGGGAAGCCCACCTTTGAGATTACAGTGCCTCAGTCTCCTATATCTCTATCTGACTTGCCTCAGGAGTGTTACATAAGGTTTTCTCAATCAACAAATAAAGATTAATTGTTACTTAGTGAAGTAACACTAAATATTATCTTTTCTAAATATTACCTTTCTTAATGCCATCTTAAAGCTGGGAAGTGAAATTTTCCTTACAGTTACCAAACTTTTTGACTATATATATTTTAGAAAATAGAGCTAAGAATTCTTAGACTCTAAACCTATAATCTTACCTCTATTTTAAATTTTATTTATTTTGCACATTTTAACACTTTGTAGGACTCAAAAGGTATCTGCAAAGTTGAAGAGTGAAAAGTCTACCTCCAATTCTCTCTTCCCATCCTAGCTTTCCCATTCCATTTCCATAAACCAATCATCAGTTTCTTGTGAAACTTTGAAATATTTATACTAAATACATACAAGAACTGAAGAGCCTCTTGATGAAAGTGAAAGAGGAGAGTGAAAAAGCTGGCTTAAAACTCAACATTCAAAAAATGAAGATCATGGCATTTGGTCCCACCACTTCATGGCAAATAGATGGGGAAACAATGGAAACAGTGAGAGACTTTATTTTCTTGGGCTCCAAAATCACTGCAGATGCTGACTGCAGCCGTGAAATAAAAAGACGCTTGCTTCTTGGAAGAAAAGCTATGACCAACTTAGACAGCATATTAAAAAGAAGAGACATTACATTGCCAACAAAGGTCCATCTAGTCAAAGCTATGGTTTTTCCAATAGTCATGTATGGATGTGAGAGCTGGACTATAAAGAAAGCTGAGTTCCAAAGAATTAATGCTTATGAACTGTAATGTTGAAGACTCTTGAGAGTCCCCTGGACTGCAAGGAGATCCAACCAGTCAATCCTAAAGGAAATCAGTCCTGAATATTCATTGGAAGGACTGATGCTGAAGCTGAAACTCCAATACTTTGGCCACCTGATGCAAAGAACTGACTCAGTGGAAAAGACCCTAATGCTGGCAAAGACTAAAGGCAGAAGGAGAAGGGGACGATAGAGGATGAGACGGCTGGATGGCATCACCGACTCAATGGACATGAGTTTGAGCAAGTTCCGGGAGTGGGTGATAGGGAAGCCTGGCATGCTGCAGTCCATGGGGTCTCAAAGAGTCAGACACAACTGAGCAACTGAACTGAACTGAAATGCATACATGCTATAAATATATATTATATATGCCTCTGTTAGAAGACTATTTCTCCTAGATATCTCAGTGTTCCTGTACAGTCCAGCTCTCCTGAAGATGAAAACTGATAGGACACAAAGATGGAAAATGTCTCCTCTTAATCTTGTCTTCTTTTCTCTGGAGCCATCTGCTTCCATTCAAAGGTAATAAAATCTTTCTTATCTCCCCTGGAGCTACACTCTTATATTTAGGGACAGAAACCTTTATCTCCCACCCCAAGCTATTTACTTAAATTCCAGAGAAAAAGATAAGTGCTTTATCTCTAGAAGGAAAAAGTAGATATGCCAGCTCCTATATAAACTCAGAGATTCATAATTTAAGCTCTTCTCCAGACCTTGCTGTAAATACAGATGTTAAGAATACAGCGTTCACCTTGCAGCTCTGTGGAGAACTGGATAAAGCAATCCAGTACTATCACGTTACTCTGACTGCTGTTATTGCTGTGTGTGATCGCCGATTCCAAGACTTGGCATTTCTACATGCATATATGTAAGGAGGGTAACATCGAAGACCCTTCAGAGTTTTAGACTCTAACACTTCCTTTCTTATACACACAGAACTCTGCTATACTCTAAACACTTGGTTTATGTCATTAATATATCCTGAAAAATCAATGTGTGAAAAATCTTAATAGACCATTAAGTCAACATACTTTTAATCACTGATGTTTTAGGAATATTTTAAATGTCCTACCAAAAAAAACAACTCCATGATTTAACTGGCCATTATGGTTCAAAAATACGCAGTTCTATAACTATTTAGTGTAGGATTACCTTAGTTTACACTTTTTATTCTAAGATTTTACTAACTCAATTCTTTCTCTAATTTCTGAGACTAAGAAATTGTCTAAAACCTTAATCTTTTCTATTTCAAGTATAAATAACTGTAGATTACTAATCACATACAAATGTATCAGTATGTGTGTATTAGGGATAATGGAAGAAAAGAACCCATTTACAATAGGAATAGAAGACATAAAAAATGCCTAGTAATAAATTTTACTGTCCAAGCATACACAAAGAAAAAATTAAAACACTACTTAGAGGATACACAACTTGAATAAACGGAAAGACATCTGGTTATGGGATGGGAAGATTCATTCAAAGATGCCAAGTATCCCTAAAATAACTTATAAATTTAATGCCAGTAGGATTTAGTCAGGGAGAAGAAGAAATTGGACAATCCAATTTTAAATGTCACATGTAAATAGAATAAAAATGTAATTCTAGAAAAAGAAACATGAAGGGACCTGGATCTTTCGGATATGCTGTGTTGTGCTGTGCTTAGTTGCTCAGTCGTGTCCAGGATCTTTCAGACAGTATATTATAAAGCCTCAGTAATTAAGATAACAGTAAAAAAAGAAAAAAAACAAGACAGATTAATGAAACAGAAAGTCCAAAGTAGGCCCAAATATATATGAGCGTTTAGTATAAAAAATGGCATCTTGAAAACTGAGATTAATCTCAGTTCTGTTGGGATAACTATTTAACCACCTGATTACTATATAGCTAAGTTCATTGCTCATACCATTCACCTAAATTCCAAACAAAGCCAAGATTTAAATGTAAAAATGAACCAGTAAGACATTAAGAGAAGAAATACACCCACATAAATAGAATCTGATCTTTGACAAAGGAGCAAAAGCAATTTAGTGGAGAAAGGCTAGACTTCAAAAAAGGGTGCTAAAGCCACTGGATATCCACATGCCAATAAGTGCACCCAGACACTGACTATACACCTTTCACAAAAAATAACTCAAAATGGAGCAGAGACCTAAATGTTAAGACATGGAAGAAAATCTTGGTGACCTTGGATTTGGCAATGAAGTTTTAGATACAACCTAAAACATGATCCATTAAAAAAATTATAGAGTTGGATTTCATTACTATTAAAAATTTCTGCTCTACAAAAGACACTGTTAAGAGAATGACGAACAAGCCACAGACTGGAAGAAAATATTTGCAAAACATATATATCTGATAAAGGGCTTGTATCCAAAATATATAAAAGAACTCTTAAAGGGAGTGTATCCAAAATATATAAAAGAACTCTTAAACTCAACAATGAGAAAAAAAGAGAAAAAAAAACATTTACAATATGGGCAAAAGATCTGAGCAGATACCCCACCAAAGAAAATATACAGATGCCAAATAAGCATATTAAAAGATACTCAATATCATATGTCCTTAGGAAGTTGCAAATTAAAATGAAATACCACTACACACCTAACAGAATAGCTACAGTTAAAAAAAGAAAGAAGAAAATTAGCAATACCAAATGTTGGTGGGGATGTGTAGCAGCAGGAACTCATTCGACGTAGGTGGTAATGCAAAATGATACAGTTTGGAGACGGTTTGGCAGTTTTTTACAAACCGAATCAGTCTTAAAATATGATTGAGAAATCATACCCTGAAGATTTAACCCAAATGAGTTGAAAAACCACATCAATAGAGAAAACCTACACACGAGCTTTATAGCAACTTTAATGATAACTGCCAAAACTTGGAAGCAAGCAAGATGTCCTTCAACAGGTGAAGAGATAAACAGTGATATATCCATACAATGGAATATTACTCAGCAATAAAAAAGAAATGAGCTACCAAGCCATGAAAAGACATGCAAGAATCTTAAAACATACTGCTAATTTTATGCAGCAGCCAATCTGAAAAGGGTACATGCTGTATGATTCTGAAACTGAGCCCCCTCTAAAATCAAGTCCCCCTGACAACTTTATGATTAACTTCTATATCCAAAACTGTATTCCCTTTCTTGTGCCCTCTGACCTCAACTCTGTGCTAACTGAACAGTAATCAACAGTCAGATGACTAAAGTTGCTGTTGCCTATAACACTGTTAACATACTAAAATTGCTGTCATGGATAACTTATCATTAACTTACAGACTCAGGTTTTTTCTCCAGGGCAGGATGAGCTATCAGACCTCCCCAACACCACCTCCTGGGGTCATGGTCCACCCAACCAGATGTTAGTAAAATGTAGGTATCCTGACTTCTGAAACTACAAGTAAGAAATGTCACAGAAATGTCACTAGACAATGAATAACCCCAGCTTCTCTGTTCTTCTCCCCCAGCTCCTAACTCAGAGACCAAATTGGAGTGGACCTGAGGTTTGTCTCCCACTCACTTGCTCAGCAGCCTGCAATAAATCCTTACCTTGCTGCAGTCACTGTCAGAGCTTGGCTTTCTGTGAAACTCTGACACATGAGCCCTTTTTCTGGGTTACAGTTCTATCTATATGACCCTCAAAAAGGTAAAACTATACAGTAAAAAGATCAGAGGTTGGGGAGTGGCAGAGAAGGATAACTAAGAGGAGTGCAGGGGATTTTTAGGGCTGTGAAACTTTCTGTTTGATAAATAACGATGGATACATGTCATCATACATTTGTCAAAACTCATAGAACTACACAACAAAGAGTAAATCCTACTAAAAAGTATGCACTTTGGTTAATAATAATGTGCCAATATGAATTCATCAACTGTGACAAAGGTGCCACACCAATGTAATACGGTAACAGAGGACACTGAGTACAGAGGAGAAATGAGGAATTCTCTGCGTTGTCTGTTCAACTTTCTGTAATCCTAAACCTGCTCTAAAAAACATCTGTTAAGTTTTTAAGTGAATTCCTTTGTAACAAAAGCAAAAGGGAGACCTTGGTACAACTTAAAATCCAGAAGTTAAAAGAGAAAAGATAAATTTGACCTGATAATATTTTTTTTTTTAAATAGGGAAATTCAAAAGATAAATCACAAACAGGAAAATGTACAGTTTCTATCTCCTTTATATACAGAAAGTACTTTGCAATTAATAAGAAAGTTCAAAATGTGATAGAAAAAAGGGCAAAAAATATCCAGCAACAAGTTCAGTTTCATTTCTATGAATAGTATGCAACTGAAAAGAGTACAAGAGAGAAACTGCTTGCCAGGAACTGGGTATTTCAAACTGATGCTCTTAGCACAAACAAGTAGGATGATGGCTTAAGAGACATTCTCTTTCTTCGTGGAGGAAAAAAAAAGTACAGCTCTGATATTGCATACTATTTATTTAGCACAGTTCTTCAAGATCCTACATATCATTACTGAAAATTTTTGTAAATTACTGTATTCCACAAGTCATTTTTCTTATGCTTTAAACAAAAATGAGGACATTGCCTCTTTAGAATTCTACTTTCCTGATATTTCTTTTTTTTTCTGCCCAGTTTCTTCTTCCTCTATATGTTTGTACTGTCCTAGAATGCTCCGTAGATGACCTACATGTTGACAACACTCCTTAGGAATGCAAATTCCTACAACTGCCTACTGGAGACTCAGATAAGATGAGCATCTGACTTATTAAACTAGACTTATTTTTTCCTGTAACCTTGCCCTTCTTCCTTTGCCTATCTCAGATGGTGATCAGATCAGCATCTGATGGGGTAGAGTGAGGAGGGAAGGAAGGAAAAGAAGAGATCAGGGATTATTCAAATTAATCGCTACCAAATTCAGTTAATTTCACCTCTTAGAGGGCTTTTCTGAGAAGGCAATGGCAACTCACTCCAGTCCTCTTGCCTAGAAAATCCCATGGACCGAGGAGCCTGGTAGGCTACAGTCCATGGGGTCGCGAAGAGTCAGACACAAGCCACTTCACTTTCACTTTTCACTTTCATGCATTGGAGAAGGAAATGGCAACCCACTTCAGTGTTCTTGCCTGTAGAATCCCAGGGACAGGGGAGCCTGGTGGGCTGCTGTCTATGGGGTCGCACAGAGTTGGACATGACTGAAGCAACTTAGCAGCAGCAGCAGCAGAGGGCTTTCCTGGTGGCCTGGTGATTAAGAATTTGCCTCTCAATGCAGAGGACGTGGATTTGATCCCTCACTGGGGAACTAAGAGTCCCATAGGCCACGGGGCAACTAAGCCGATGGCCTCAAGCCCGCACACTCTGGAGCCTCTTTTCCACAACTAGAAAGTCTGTGCACCCCAACAAAAGATCCCACGGGACACAACAAAGACTCCTTGTGCCACAAGTAAGACCCGACACAACCAAAAAATAAGTATTTCTTAAAAATTTCACCTCCTCACCATTAAAAAGAAACCTCCTCTTTGCTATCTTTATTTCCCTAGATTCTACAATGGCCACACAATGGTGTCTACATGTGTGTGGATCCCATGGACTTGTCTCTCACCCACCAGAAGGAGCTCTTAAGTGCTAATCCGATCACATCTCTTACTGCCTACAACCTTCTGCTGAACAATCAGGTCAATTAGGACAAAGAGTAAAAGTCACAACCAAGCCTTTATTTACTCACTGCGACAGTGCTAGAGGCAAAAGGGGAGGAGAGACACCAGCTCCACAAGCTCCATTCCCTTCCCCAACCACAGAACAGCTCCAGGCCAGAGCCACTGGGCACAGGAGTCATCTCATTCCAAGGAGCCCCAAAGAGCTGGCTCCTATCTCTGATGTGAGTGGGCACCTTCCCTCTATGAGGCCTGCCAGACACAGCCTGCAGCTGCCTGTGGTTGGGCCTGGAAGATCCACAAGGACTGTGGCCCAGAGCCAGCCTCCTCACCCTTCACTGGCTACCCCAAAGCCTCAATTCCTTCTCATGGTAAACAAAGATCCCCTCCGCTGACCCCATGCCAAGTTCTCTGCTCTCACCTCCTGCTTTACATACATTTGAAACGCCAGTAAAAACTACCCTCTCCAAACTGTCTTGACCTCCCTGCCTGGGCTCATAGTTCCCTCTGCTTCTTCCACCTTTCATTTCTTCACTGAGCAAATGCCTGTTTATCCCTTAAGACACACCCCAAATGCTACCTTCCTTCAGGAAGGCTTCTTACCAAATATCCACCCTCATTCTAGACCCAAGGAAATATTCTCTACCCTGTTGACATTTAAGCCCTTATGAAGCTCTATTTCACTTACTATATAATATTTTCTGTTTATCATATCTGTCTTTGCAACAAAATGCTAAATTCTTAGAGGACAGAACTGTATCTTATTCTGTTTTGCATCTCCAATGCCTTACAAGTATCTGGTATATAGGAGGACCCTGGGGAATACTCTATTTGTGGTAGTAGTGTTCTATAAATCAGCCTTTGTACAGCAAAGGAACAGGACACCACAGAAGGATTGAATGACATAAGCCCCACAGGCTACCCAGTTCAGGTATCAGGGTCTCCAGCTCGGGCAGCCTCTCTACATCTACTGCCCAATAGTTTCAAAACCACCTTTGTCATGGAGCTAGCGTGAACCTGCTGCTCCAGAATTTGCTGTCAAACTTGTCAAAGACAACCTTAGTATCCCCTCCCCCATCCCTTAAAGAACCTTTCTCTGATTCGTCACCCTTACTTCTGGGTCAAAGATAGTCAATGGGTGTCCACTGTAAAAAGAGCATAAATGAGTAAGCTTCTTGAGAACTAATATATCTATGACTTGAATTTTTTGCTAAGCTTTTTATCACTCCCACTATCAAGATAGCCATCCCTTCTTTATTCTGGGACAGCCCAGGAGCTCTTTAGAATTCCTTCTTCAAAAGACCATCTCTTATCACTTACAACTGGCTGTTCAGGCCACAGGCCTCAGGGTTCACGGTTAGCAGAGATTTCTAAAGACTATTCACTAATATTAGTACTGGAACATGTGATAACCACAACTTTTCACCTTTGAAGTTGAGAATGTCCTGTAACTTAAATTTCACCCAGGGCTGCCCTCATGGCTCAGCGGGTAAAGAATCTGCTTGCAGTGCAGGAGACACAGGAGATGTAAATTTGATTCCTGGGTTAGGAAGATCCCCTGGAGAAGGCAATGGCAACCCACTCCTGTATTCTTGCCTGGAAAATCCCATGGACAGCAGAGTTTGGTGGGCTACAGTCCATAGTGTCACAAAAAGTCAGATATGACTGAGTGACTAACACTAACTTTCACCCAAAGTCTCATTTTTGTGAGAATCAGGTAGAAGAGAAGGAAGATGGGAGCCACACAGAAAATAAGATACTCAATTTCAGAAAAGGTCTCAGTGGCAAAAGAACCACAGTAAATGTTAAATTGAAAAAGTCCATGCAAAGTCATGTCCTGAAAAGTCGTAGCTGTTAGCTCTGTCACCAAAGATATTACTGCTTCATTTGAGGAGGAATGGACTCCAGGTGAGTCTGAATCCCAGGCCTAATGATTCCGTGCTAGGAGAGTTAAATTAGATTCACTCCCTCAATAAACATTCAATATGTGCTGAGGATATCTGAAATGTTTCTGTACTTACTGAGCAGGCACAGAGCTACAGACTCCAGAAAAAAATCAGGCAGAGGTGAAAAGGAGGCTACACACTTCAAAAACCCTAGTGGGAATAGCAAAATGAGCTTCTGACCTGGTAAAATCCTCACTCCACAGACAGAATCAAAGGCAAGAGCAACAGTATGACCCAGGTGGCCATGTTGTACCACTTCCTACTTTTATGCAGAATATTTCCATGTTTCTGTATACTTTGCCATTCAAGAAATTATAGATACCCTACATGGAAAAACAGGCTTCCCTTGTGGCTCAGCTGGTAAAGAATCTGCCTGCAATGTGGGAGTCCTGGGCTTAATCCCTGGGTTGGGAAGATCCCCTGGAGAAGGGAAAGGCTACCAACTCCAGTATCCTTGCCTGGAGAATTCCATGGACTGTTTAGTCCATGGGGTCGCCAAGAGTCAGACACGACTGAGCAACTTTCACTTCACTACGTGGGAAAACAGACAAGCAATATGTATAAAACTGATGCTTACAAATATAATGTTAAGGCCCTGAAGTATTACAATGGATTGTGATTGTCTAAAATGAAATCAATAGATAAATAACAAATGAGTAAGTAAACAAGTGCCCCCTGAACTTACAAGAGCACATGAGCAACGATAGCATCCACGTCAAACAAGGTATCCGTTGGGAATTCTCTCAGTGGTATGTTGCCCCTGTAAAGCATTACAGAAAGATTTCCTTAGCATTCAATTCACTTGTGGCTCTAACACACTGACTGGAAGTTCTTTGATGTTAGAACCTGTGTCTCATCCACTATCCGATGCACCTACCAGAGCACTGGTCATAACACACACTGAAATACTTACTATACACACCTCATAGACAGGCTCACTTTGAAAAGCTCTGTGGTTGGCAAAAAGACTGGGAAAAAACATGAGTCCCAACAGGGCTTCCTCCTGCCTCCCTTTCTCACAGCATACACAGATGCCCCAAATGGGCTGGGAAGGAGACAAGCAGAAGAGACAAAGAAGGGTCCTTAGCAGTAGGTCCCGGAGGATAAAGGACCTGTCCCTACTTCCTAGGCCAAATCCCAAGAGTTCGCTGACTCAGATTAGAAGACCCCAGTATGGAGAAATCTATAACCTGGAAACCTGTAGACCCCTCAAAAATAAAGTAGTAAGACATTTATTTCACACCTGACCTGACATACCTACTTAGAACATGACATATACTAAGTGCTTACTTACCAGGCATTTGCAGTCAAAGCTTACATAAGATTCTCATATAATATCCAAAACAACCCTGACAGTTAAGTATCATTCTCCTCAATCTATAGATTAGGAAGCCAAAGTGGAGGTAACAAATCTATTACTTAGACTTTTTTGCTAAGCTTCATATGATCCCCATTACACAGAGCTTCCTTCTGGCTTCGTGACATTTCGTATACTTGAATATTTTAGAGGCATAGCTTTATATTTATCCATCCCAGTGAAAAAAAAACTAGTTTACCTGAATAAATATGCTTTTATCAAATCCTTTTCACTTCCACAGTATCTCGATGTTTCTTCTGTGACACAATTAACCTTTAAAAGATTATATTTAACGCTTAAGAGTGTAGAGCAAATGGCAGAGTTTCTTGGTTAGGGAAACACAAAGGAAAGTTAAATAGTGCAGTGTATCTCCAGATCACATTTCTTATTTTACTTTTTTTCTGACTTATATGCTGTAACTGCTCACTTATACCAAAGAGTTATATTTAATCACGCACAATTCAATTCAATCTTATGAAGGAAGTAGGAGATAATGACGTAGAAAAGGAAGGAAACAATAAAAGCAAGACAAAAAAATCATGGGCAAAAGCCAGGAAACAGAGAAGTGAATGGTAAGTTGGAACCACAGAAGCATCTCAGTAGCTGGAACACAGGTATGACAGATACTGCTGGTTCCCCACCCCAAATCCATCCCACTCTCTTTGCTTCACTAACAGAATGTCACTAATAGCAAGTTCCCCCATTAAAAGACTTTTCCAGACTCCCCCAAAAGCTAAGGATAGGTACATAATGTGCGGAGAAGTCACAGGTTTGGCATTCCTAGAAGGGTCTTAAAGGAGGTTCTCTGATACTCATGCTCTTCCCACTCCTTGATGACAAAGAAAAAAACCTAACAAGGCAGGTAGGCACCAGCAGTCATCATGGGCCATAAGGCATCCTTAAAGGAGAAACCCTTGCTAAGGATGGTGCAAAAGAAAGAACGAGTCTGAGTCCCTGATGATTTTAGAGCAGCCACAACACTCTTGATAGTTTACAATGAAGACTCTGAAAAATATGAGGACGATCCTGGCAGCAACATGCAGATGAAATGGAAGGTATAGCACAAAGGCAAGGAAGCCAGATGACAGAGTATCACATCAGTACAGGTCAAAGCTTCCCTCATAGCTCAGTTGGTAAAGAATCTGCCTGCAATGCAGGAGACCTGGGTTCGATTCCTGGTCAGGAAGATCCTCTGGAGAAGGAAATGGCAACCACTCCAGTATTCTTGCCTGGAGAATTCCACAGAGGAGCCTGGCGGGCTACAGCCCATGGGGTTGCAAGAGTCAAATATGACTTAGCAACTAAACCACCACCACCACAGGTCAAGAAGGGTTTCCCTGGTGACTCAGACTGTAAAGAATTCACCTGCAATGTGGGAGACTAGGTTGGATCCCTGGGTCAGGAAGATCCCCTAGAGGAGGGCATGGCAACCCACTCCAGTATTCATGTCTGCAGAATCCTATGGACAGAGGAGCCTGGCAGGCTCCAGTCTATAGGGTTGCAAGGAGTGGGACACCACTGAGAGACTAACACTTTCACTTTCACAGGTCAAGGCTGACAAGGGCCTGAAGTAAAGCAGAAAAGGACAGAAGAGATTCAAGAGACTTTTCACAAATACAGAAAGTAAAACTAAGAAGACTGAGTGTATAATATGCACCACGGGACATAGAGGGGAAGGAAAGAGAGAGAATGAAGAGGCTGTCAGACAGGGCAAGTGGGTTGCCTGAAACATAACTTACCAAAACTAAGATAGGAAGAACAGTTAGTATTTTGTTTTGGATTTTGTTAAATTTGCATTTGTTAATGGGTTTTTTTTGTTTTGTTTTTGGTTTTTGTTTTCAGGTTAACTTTAATGGAGTTTGAGGAAGCACAGTGACAAGTGGAAAAGCTACATTTGTTTTATTTTTCAAACAGCTACTAAAAGAGAACTGATACCCAGAAAGGATATGAGGAATAGAAAACCAGAATTAAAAGTCAGAGTATAGTCATAACCAAAAGCCATGAATTTTACTGTAATTAAAAAAAAAAATTTTTAAAGTCAGAGCATAGGGGATGGTTGATATTATGATAACAGATTTGTCCATTCATTCACTCAAAACACATTTGAACACCTATCGTATGTTAGTCACTATCCTCTTCACTGGGAGCACAGTTAGGTTCCAAATTAAAATCTTTCTCTTTAGAACTCATATTCTAAAAGCAGAGATAGACCATTTAAAAACTAAATAATATGTAATGTTAAGCACTATGAAGGAAAAAAAACTTACTATGGGGATAGTGTATGACAGGACATTTTAGGTAAGAAGGCTTACCTAAAGAAGGCTTATCTTCATCAAAGAAGGATTCTCTGAGGAGGTAACATGTGAACAAAGAACTGAAGTAACGGAATGATGCATGCAAATATATAAATATGTGGAAGAGATGAGTGGGAAATACCTGCAAAGGCCTTATGGAAAATCTAGCAGGTTCAAGTAACACAAAGACAACTAGCAAGTGCCAGGAACAAACTGAGGAAGGTGGAGGAACAGAAAGTGAGATAAGAGGAAGTCAGTATCCAAAGAGGAGTTTCGATTTTAACACAACTCTAATGGGAAGTCTTTCTGAGATCTGATACATTTGCTTATGTGTGGAGAAGGGTTTGGTGAGACAAAAGTGAAAGGAAAAAGGCCAAATAGGCAGCTGTTGTGGTTTCCCAGAGGAGAAGTGAGGATGTTTGGACAAGATACTGGAAATGAAGATACCGGAAGTGGTCAAGTATGCATGGTTTTGATAGTAGAACCTGAGAGAAAGTGAAAGTCACTCAGTTGTGTCCAACTCTTTGCAACCCTATGGACTGTACAGTCCATGGAATTCTCCAGCCCTGAATACTGGAGTGGGCAGCCTTTCCCTTCTCCAGGGGATTTTCCCAACCCAGGGATTGAACCCAGGTCTCTCGCATTGCGGGCAGATTCTTTACCAGCTGAGCCACAAGGGAAGCCTAAGAATACAGGAGTGGATAGCCTATCCCTTGTCCAGCGGATCTTCCTGACCCAGGAATTGAACTGGGGTCTCCTGATTACAGGTGGATTCTTAACCAGTTGAGCTACCAGGGAAGTAGAACCTGAAGGACTTATTAATGGATTGGTTATGATAGAAAAAAGATGACCCAAAGGTTTTTTGCTTTTAAATCTACATTGATAAAGTAATATAGTCACACCAGCTTTCTTTTGGTTATTATTTGCATGATATATTATTTTTCCTTCATTTACTTTGAGAGTTTCTAAAGTCTTGAAGATGCATTTCTAAATATCTTACAACTGGATTTGGTTGATCATAGAAAAAGCAAGCGAGTTCCAGAAAAACATCTACTTCTGCTTTATTGACTATGCCAAAGCCTTTGACTGTGTGGATCACAATAAACTGTGGAAAATTTTGAAACAGATGGGAATACCAGACCTCCTGATCTGCCTCTTGAGAAATTTGTATGCAGGTCAGGAAGCAACAGTTAGAACTGGACATGGAACAACAGACTGGTTCCAAATAGGAAAAGGAGTTCATCAAGGCTGTATATTGTCACCCGGTTTATTTAACTTCTATGCAGAGTACATCATGAGAAACGCTGGACTGGAAGAAACACAAGCTGGAATCAAGATTGCCGGGAGAAATATCAATAACCTCAGATATGCGGATGACACCACCCTTATGGCAGAAAGTGAAGAGGAACTCAAAAGCCTCTTGATGAAAGTGAAAGTGGAGAGTGAAAAAGTTGGCTTAAAGCTCAACGTTCAGAAAAGTAAGATCATGGCATCCGGTCCCACCACTTCATGGGAAATAGATGGGGAAACAGTGGAAACAGTACCAGACTTTATTTTTCTGGGCTCCAAAATCACTACAGATGGTGACTGCAGCCATGAAATTAGAAGACGCTTACTCCTTGGAAGGAAAGTTATGACCAACCTAGATAGCATATTCAAAAGCAAAGACATTACTTTGCCAACAAAGGTTCGTCTAGTCAAGGCTATGGTTTTTCCTTTGGTCATGTATGGATGTGAGAGTTGGACTGTGAAGAAGGCTGAGCGCCGAAGAATTGATGCTTTTGAACTGTGGTGTTGGAGAAGACTCTTGAGAGTCCCTTGGATGGCAAGGAGATCCAACCAGTCCATTCTAAAGGACATCAGCCCTGGGATTTCTTTGGAAGGAATGATGCTAAAGCTGAAACTCCAGTACTTTGGCCACCTCATGCGAAGAGTTGACTCATTGGAAAAGACTCTGATGCTGGGAAGGATTGGGGGCAGGAGGAGAAGGGGACAACAGAGGATGGGATGGCTGGATGGCATCAGTGACTCGATGGACGTGAGTCTGAGTGAACTCCAGGAGTTGGTGATGGACAGGGAGGCCTGGCGTGCTGGGATTCATGGGGTCGCAGAGTCGGACACGACTGAGTGACTGATCTGATCTGATCTGATTGTTCCCAGCCTGACAATCGTTTTCTTACCTGGAATATTTAGTCCATTTATAATTTAATGTTTTCTTCATCTACATCTGCCTAAAGAAATCTTAACTTTTGAAGACAATCTCAAAATGCTACTTTTTGTGAAGTCTTTCCCCATACCATAATATGATGTCCACTTTGATAATCATGTAAGATTTCTTTCTTTTAAACCTCTATAGCATTATATTTGTACCTCTTATAATGACCAAGTTCTGCCAGTTATTATAATGGTCTGCAGGAATTCTCTGGCAGTACAGTGGTTGGGACTCCAAGCTTTCACTGCCAAGGGCCCAGATTCAATCCTTGGTCAGGGAGCTAAGATTCCCAAAGGTGTGCAGCGTAACCAAAAAAAAAAAAAAAGGTCTGTGAATGTGTTTTGAATATCTACTCTCCAAAGAAAAGTCTGGGATCTTAGTTATTTTTCCGTCTTGAGAAATGGAGTATTTCCTGCCGTATCAGCAAACAAAGGATGTCACGGTGATCAGCTATTGCAGCCACCACCGAAGGTGAGCCCTGAGAAAACTCAGGATGTGAAAATACAGGATACTGGCACCAGATAGCTGAGGTACGTATCAAAGGAATGATTTCAGTGAGCCCGGATTCTTGCATATTCCCATACACAGAAAACCACTAAATTCCTTAACTTGCCATATCTGACTTTCCTTTAATTAACAGCAATCAATTTTGACATTCGGACTACCTGCCCTTTTTGGCAAAACTTCTACAAAATCCGGTTGCCCCTGTCAACTCCTCAGAGCTATTTTCTCAGGGTTACTTGAGGTGCTGGCTCCTGGGTTTTAAGTCCTAAAAATCCCCTCCTAAGAAAACATAACTCTCAACTTTTAGGTTGTGAATACTTTTTAAGTCTACAATCCAATAAGAGACTAAATAATCCTGAGCTCTTTTCAGCCTCCTAAGCAGTACTGAGCATCTACTATGCACCAGGGACTGAGCTAGGTACTCGAGGTCCAGGTCTGTCTCTTTCACCATGGTTTCCTTTCCACATAACTTCAAAGCCCTAACTGTAAAAGCTTTATGAACTGTTAGTTCATAAAGGTGATCTTTAGGCATGAACCTTCATATTCTACTCCAGTGAGCAAACACATAGTCACTAGTCATCAGTTTACTGACTGCTAGATAAACAGTATGATTATCCCTTTGGAGTGTCATACCAACCCAGTATTTTGTTTCTAAATCCCAATTTTTGTTCAAAGCTTGGGCGCCATTATCATTCTAGAGTATAAACTGGTTCACAATTAATCGAGACCCTGAGACCTCTATACAAAGAGAACTGACACTTTAAAAAAAAAAGATTTTTTTTTAAAGGTATATACATGCATGCTTAGTCGCTTAGTTGTGTCCAATTCTTTGTGATCTTTGGACCGTAGCCCATCGGGATCCTCTGTCCACAGGATTTTTCAGGCAAGAATACTCCAGTGGGGTGCCATTTCCTTCTCCAAGGAATATAACTATGATATAATAAGAAATATATATTTGGTCTCTACCGCTCGTTCCTGACACAGAGCGCCTGGTGGTGCTTATGGTGGTTAATTGCTAAGTCATGTCTGACGCTTGCAAGCCCAGAGACTGTATCCCACCAGTCTCCTCTGTCCATGGGATTTCCCAGACAAAAATACTGGTGTGGACTGCCATTTCCTCCTCCAGGGGATGTTCTTGACCCAGGGATCAAACCCAGGTCTCCTGCATTGTAGGCATATTCTTTACTGACTGAACCACTAGGGAAGTACCTAAAACCCTGTAATTTCCTGAATGATGGAGTGGTAGGAGTATCTTTTGTTCTAATATTTGGTCCTTTAACCCCAAATATAAGAGTTTCTAAAACCCTTGGAATCTCTGGCAGTGATAAGAGTCTGTCTGTATGCAAATGAAATGACTGGCAGTTGGGGCCCTTAGATAGCTTCAGGAAGGGGGCTGGTTGCCAGCAAAAGGCAAAATTAGAGAGTGGTAACTTTCAGCCCCACTTCCCTTCCCTTCTCAAGCTCCTGCACTTGAGACTCTTCCAGATCTTGCCCATGTATTTCTTCCTGGCTGTTCCTGAGATATCCTTTGTAAGAAGCCAGTAACAGTTAAGTAAAGTCTTCCCCTGAGTTCTGTGAGTCACTGTAGCCAATTATGGACCCTGAGGATGGGGTTGTGAGAACCCCCATTTGTAGCCAAGTCGTAGGAAGCCTGGGGATCTTCTCACTCCCTGTGACTGGAATCTAAAGTGAGAGCAATCTCACAGGACTGTACCCTTCCCCTGAGGGGTCTGTGCTAATGCTGGGTTGTTGGTGTCAGACCTGCTTGGTGTGGAAAACACACACATTTGGTGTCAGAAGTGTTTTGTGGTGAAAGTGAAGAGTTTCCCTTTAAAAGTCACAGTCAGTTAACTTTTCTATGTTTCCTGCCCTGGGAACTCAAGCTGCAGGGATCAAGACAGACAGTAGCCATCTCTCAAAGGAGGAAGGTTAATGAACTAGAAAAGAATAAATGTACACAGAAAGTCAGGGAGACACTAATCTGAAGAATTTAATAATCACTGGGTAATTAATCATTCCACTTTCTGAGGTACAAATTCTAAGTTTAAACTAAATGAAAGGCTCATGAAGCTATTTAAACCATGATGCATCTGGAAATTTTCCATAATACTCCACAGCAAGTTTGAACACTTTTTGAGAAATTAAATATGTAATTTCAAATTAGGTCGTCTTAACATTTTTCTAAAAATAAATATGACAACCACAACATAAGCAATTATAAAGACAGAATATGAAAGAAAAAACAAAAACACACACTTTAATTACTTCAATTTTGATACCTCAGTTTGTGCTAATACAAATGTTTTAATAGTTATGAATATCTATTATGATATATTTCTTAGGCAAAATAAAAAGAGCCTATATACAAGACTGAAAAAATCACACTATAGCTCCAATAGAATGGTTTACAAAATAAAGCTCTAAGAATTCTAAATAGCTTTTTCCTCTGTATTTGTACTAACTTGTACAATAATTTGGAACCATCTATACTTCTGCTTATTCTTATGAAAAAAAAGATAGAAAAAATATTTTTCCAGTTTGAAAAAAGATGTGAAACAACATATTACTTTTAGATACTCACTCTTAGGTCACACAACTGTAGAATGTTTGTCACTAATAATTTATTAACATAAATATGTTTTTACCTTTGCTACTGAAATTCCATAGTCCTGGAGAGGTTTAGCAGCCTCATTCAGTTCTTCAAGAAACATAGAAGTTCTTGGAGACTCTAAAATAAGAAATGTTTTATGAATGTTTTATGACTTGCCCTTAGGAAAAATGAATTTTTAAAATTAAAGCCAAAAGCTGCAAACTGCAAAAGAAATATATTAGTTTGCTCAACTACTATGCAACAACAAATAAGTAACTAAACAAACCAATTACATATTTTTGTACCCTATTTCCTATTGCCTCATTATTCTTATTTCTAATATTTTTATCATGAAATATTTTCATTTTGTGACCTTAGAAGCTTTCTAGACATAAACTGGATAAATAAACGTTTAATTTAAATGGAACAGTTGTCATTATTTTTCCAAGTTTAATACTATACACAAACATACATGTACAAAAATTTCAAAATGATTTTAACATACCATTTTCAAATCCTAATTATAATAAAGTGTTAGTCACTCAGTCGTGCCTGACTCTTTGTGACCCTATGGACTGTAGCCCACCAGGCTCCTCTGACAATGGAATTCTCTAGGCAAGAACACTGGAGTGGGTTGCCATTCCCTTCTCCAAGAGATCTTCCCAAACCAGGGTTCGAACCCAAGTCTCCTGCATTGGAGGCAAACTCTTTACCTTCTAAGACACCAAAGAACCCCTATAAGGGAGCCAACAAATATGTGAATTCACTTACTAATTCCAAGAATAGTATTTTTTAAGGCCTGAGAAATTTTAATAGAACCGTGACAGTGATCTGTTATGTTCAATAGCTGTATTAATTAATTCAGTATAATCAACAGTATGGTTAAAGCAGAGTATTAAACTTAAGCATCAGTATTCCTATATTTAAAGTTTTAAAACACTTTAAAAATATTTACATGCTAAAAATATCAAAATGTTTACTTTTAGAAATGATAATGAAATGATATTACTCATAGCTAATTCTCACCTAGTATTTACTATGGATTAGGGACATGAGCTAAGTCACTTAATCGTCACAACAAATTTATAAAGCACACACTACTTCCTCATTATGGATGACAAAAAAGACACACAGAGAGATTAAGTGACTTGACCCAGGTCACACAACAGGTGAAGAAGCAAAGTCAGGATTCAAACCCAGGTAGGCATATCATAGTAGCAGCTTTAAAGCACATTTTATTAATCCTGACAATAAGTTCTCCCTGAGCATAATGATTAAACACCAATAGAAACATCACAAAAATCATATTAAAATATAAAAAATACTTACCAGCTTGACAAAAATAAACTAAGGTGGCTTTTCCTGGTTGCAATGTACTGAAGAATGTCTGAGGACTCAGCTCTGGAGAGTCTACTGCTGATGTATAAAAAATGCACATCATGACAAAAGAGATGCCAGCTCTAAACACGCTGAAACTGGAAGGCATCATCAGCTGCGGCTGCGTACGGACAGGAGAATCTACTCTTTTCACTGCTGTCTTCTGTTGCCCAGGACAATACCTGGTAAGAGTAGGTGTGCGACAAAGTTGTGCCCCAGGAATTTGTTAAATGAATGAATGAAGTAAAATCTGTAAAAAGAATAATATAAGAAATTAGTCTCAGGTTTGATTTTGCTAATACTTTACTATTTCCTTCTAGTACAAATGTGAGAGGGGATGATATATAATGACATTGATTTTATAATACTATTAATTTTTGATACAAAGATATCAAGGATATCTGGAAAACACAATACTAAGTATATTATGTTTAATAGCTATTTACTGGTGTGTGTGTGTTCTCAGTTGTGTCTGACTCTTTGTGAACCTTTGTGAACCACTATACAGTGGAACTGTATAGTCCACTAGGCTCCTCTATCCATGGGATTTTTCAGGCAAGAATACTGGAGTGGGGTGCCATTTCCTCCTCCAGGGGATCTTCCCAACTTCATTCAGGGATCAAATCTGAGTCTCCTGCATCTCCTGCATTGCAGGTAGATTTTTACCACTGAACCATCAGGGAAGCCCCACTTACTGGTGTGTGTTAAGCCGTCATTTCTAAGGATTTTAAAATTAATTCTCAAACATTATTCAATCCATTTTTTTTAAACAGGGCATTTAATCATTCTCTACCCAGAGTGGATTTACAATTAATACTCAAATAGCAATTAAAACCACTAACATGAAAATGAGATCCAAAATATATGTCTACATTCTTTTTACTTTAAATCCTCTAGAACAGGGGTCCCCAATCTCTGGGATCTAATGCCTGATGATCTGAGGTGGAGCTGATATAATAATTATAGAAATAAAGTGCATAATAAATGTAATACATTTGAATCATCTTGAAACCACCCTTCTTGCTCCCTACCCCCATACATGGAAAACTTGTTTTCCACGAAACTGGTCCCTGGCACCAAAAAGGTTGGGGCCACCTACCCTAGAGGATATCTACTGAAACTATTTAAGAACATTCCTTCCAAATATACATTTAGTAACGTTTGATGGATTTAAACAGTTTAGAAAAGCAAATAGCTCCTTCAACTCATATTTTAATTCAGTTCTATCTTCTGAACGCAGATTTAGTCTATATACCATCTTCTCATCTTCTTTCATGCTGTACTTACTCCCATGCTGTTCTCTGTGTCCACTGTCAGTTCTCTTTTCTTATACTTTTGCTACTTTCAAATTTCTTTTGAACAATTTCTTCTTTCAGGAAGCTTTTCTACTGCTGATATACATTATCTACATTTAAAAGAACATAGTTTGGGGAAATTAGTTTTTATATTAAACATCATACTTTTAGAAAGTAAAGATACACCAACAGGTACAGGTGAGAATTTTAACTGTAATTTTATTTTATTTTATTTTATTTATTTATTTTTTAACTGTAATTTTAAATAGATTCCTTATCTTTTAAGCAAAAGATCACTATGTCAAAACAGGAGACAGGAAAAAAAAAAAGTAGCAAGAATTACTCATAAGGATAGGAGTGGAACTTTTCAGTAAAGAATGAAGAATGGAAAATTTAGGGGAAAAAAAATCATACTAAATTAGACATTTATCATTTCAGTGGTCATGAAGACCATTTACTCTTCAATTTAACATTTCAGGGATAATGAGAAACAATTTAGTTCTCAATTTACAATAGAGCTGATAAACTGAAACCCCATATACCTTGCTTTTTCAACACTATAAGCACATAAGGTTGTCTCATACAACAGTTTAACAGCTACTGTGCAATGTGCCTGGCTTTCTTTTCTTCCGTCACACTCACTGAAAACACTCAGATGGTGGCTGTGTGTCAGCATAGGTCCCAGATGGGGTGCAGCCCAGAGAACCCCCAGGTGGTATGCAATGAATATATGACATAGGAAGAAATAACATAGGTTTGTTGTCTTAAACCACTGAGACTGGTGTGGCAGGGGGTGGATTACTGCAGCATAATCTAGTTTATCTTTACCAGTATATAAATCACAAGTGAGGTGCTGCCTTAACAAGAACCCCACACATAGGCTCAGGGGCCAAGCAGCAGGAAACTGTTCTGAGACTACTCATGGAAACTCTTTCTCTTCGAGGAAACACAGAGACAGGACCTCAACAAATGATTTGTGTTAAGGAATAACAAAACATTTGATATAACTGTCACTACAATAATTTGGAAATGAGAAGTACCTAATGAATTTATGAGCATGTAGTTAGGTTCATGTGGCTAAAGAACTTATTTATGGCTGCAAGACAGAAGATGAGTAGCATGTGACAGTTGCTGTTGATTACGTTTAACAAGGAAATAAAAGAAAGGTACTCAAAGAAGCACCACCATCTAAAAGTCTAGCTGTTCAAAACTTAAAACAATTCCTAAGTCCCCACCTTTGCAGGGTCAGGAAACACTAACAAAACTGCTCAGCCACAGAAAAAAAACCATATTCTCCAAAGTCCAACTTCAGATGTGGCCAAAGATGATAAAAATCAAAGGACCTCTTGCAAGCCAAAGCCAAGGACCATAAAGAACTATGCTCCAGGGCATGTGCTAGAATATTAACTGTTTGTCACTGGTCTACAGGAGAAGGCAATGGCACCCTACTCCAGTACTCTTGCCTGGAAAATCCCATGGACAGAGGAGCCTGATAGGCTGCAGTCCATGGGGTTGCGAAGAGTCAGACGCGACTGAGAGACTTCACTTTCACTTTTCACTTTTATGCACTGGAGAAGGAAATGGCAACCCACTCCAGTATTCTTGCCTGGAGAATCCCAGGGATGGCGGAGCCTGGTGGGCTGCCGTCTATGGGGTCACACAGAGTCGGACACGACTGAAGCGACTTAGCAGCAGCAGCAGCAGCACTGTTCTACAATAATGAGAAAAACACAGAAATTGACTATAAATGTTTAGCAGCTTTTATAGCAATTTCACAAAGTAAATCTGTGGGCTAATCAAATGTTAACTAGTCATTTGATATGCTTTTTTATTTCATTTTTCTTATACTTTGAGCCCTAGCAATATCTGTCCAGCAAGGTTCCAAAACCACTACAGTTCAGTGTCTGGTTTATGTCTTCCATTCTTCTCTTCAAATATTATTAGTAAGAACACGTATTGTAGTTATATGTCCCTACAACTACTCTATGAATTCAACAGTGTAAGGGAAACGGATAACTTATGAAGTCCAGAGATCATGGCTACTAAGCATTACTCAGAGATCCCAGACTTTGAGCATGACACAGTGACTGAACGGGAGTTAGGGGTTATCTCCACATGGAAGAGCCAAGGATGAAGTACATATAGGAAGAAGAATATAGTTGTTGTTTAGTCACTAAGTCGTGCTTGACTCTTTGGGACCCCATAGACTGTAGCCTGCCAGGCTCCTCTATCCATGGGACTTCCTAGGAAAGAAGACTGGAGTAGGTTGCCACTTCCTTCTCCAGGGAATCTTCCTGACCCAGGGATTGAACCCACGTCTCCTGCATTGGCAGGTGGATTCTTTGAAGTACATATAGGAAGGACAATATCTACTCACAAAAATGGTAGAGTGTCCAAATGTTTCTAGGTCTCTACACGTATTAAAATTCCACTTCCCCACTTCCCTGAGTTACATATGGCCATGACTTGATTTGGCCAATGAAATGTGCAAAGTATCATATGTAACTTCCAAAAGCTTTTAAAAGTCAATGTGTATGTGTCATGATACACTTTATCTCTGCCACGATGATTGAAAACACTCAACTGTTAAACCAAGTCTCAGGAAGAGGGCAACATGGGACAAGGCTCCCAGCCTACTAGTGTTAACATAAAATAAACATCTTGTTTTAAACTTCTAAAGATTTAGGGTTGTTATTACACTATAACCCAACCTAGCCCTATTTGTTTTAGTGACAGCTAAGAAGAGAGTGACTTAAACATAAAAACATATCCTAGATCTTAAAGGAATATATTTCAAAGAATTCACAAGAAGTTGACCCAATTTCAAGTTAGGAAGATTTTAAAAGGGAAGATGACTCTACAATGCAACTGACTATTACCACAACCAGTGCCAATATGAAAAGAAAATGAACTCATGCGCAAATATTTGCCAATACTACACACAGACACCTCCCCACTAAGTGCGACTCTTAGCCTTTGGATCTGGAAAGAGCCCTCAGTTCAACACGATGCTCCTGGATGAATAATCAGAGTTAGTATGTAAGATGTAACTTCTGCCTCATCCCTAAACTCTAAACAAGTATGCATGCACAGGTCATTTAAAAGTTGGGGAAAAGTATGTGACATTTAACCAAGGACAAATACAAGAGGCTGACAAACACTGTAAGAAAGGATGCATGAAGGTTTAGTACAAAAAGGGCTAAAGCTTGTAAATAAAATGTTAACGGCAACAAAAGTTTGTTTTGCTCAGCACCAGAATTCTGAGAAAGGAGGAGGAAGTACCTCAGGAGAAAAACACTGATACTCCTGTTAGTGAGAGGTGTAAACAAGGATTTGCCCTTCTGTGCAGATGGAGCAGCTGATGGCCCTTTTCAGTTGGAGCAATCTCATTGGGGAACTGGGTCCCATATATAACACTTGGCAAACAGTTCTGCTTTCAAAGACCACTGTGCTAATCTCCTCTCCCGAAACAACAGTATTCAACCATTGTGCATCAGGGACACATTCCATATTTTAGGTTTTCCAGGCACAAGCTTTTCTAGAAGACCCTTGGTTAGTTTCTTCTGTAAAAGCCTAAATTTCCCTTATCATTAAACATAAAACTAATGGTTTCCCCTTTTGAGAAAGAGGAAATCAGCAACTCTAAACATTAAACAAAGATCTGCAGGCATCATTCTCTGGGAAAAGCCACACTTCATATTCTGCAACAAATGGGGCATATAATAATACTTGCAAAGTTCCTGTAAGAACATCCTGTCAAAAATTAGCTTACTTACAGTTTAACACTGCTATTGGAGAACAGAACCTGTTCACTGAACCAGCCTCCAATAAAATGCTGATTAGATCTCATAAATGATAAATCTCACAGTTTATCATTTATGACCCAAAGGAGGCAATAAAAGGAGTCAACACATCTCCACTTACAGAGTTTCCCTGAGGGAGTGAGGCAAATCTTCTATCTACACCTCCCCATATACATGGCCCCAAAAAGGAAGGAGAAAAAGGTAACTATCCCGATTTCCTATGACTCTGAAATAAAAAAAAAAAAAACTCACAAGCAAAGATGTGAAACACGTGTGTGTGTGTGTTTACTCAGTTGTGTCCAACTCTTTGCAACCCCATGGACTGTAGCCTGCCAGGCTTCTCTATCCAAGGAATTCTCCAGACAAGAATACTGGAGTGGGTTGCCATTCCCTTCTCCTGGGGATCTTCCTGACTCAGTGATCAAACTTGTGTCTCCTGTTTCTATAGCACTGGCAGGCAGACTCTCTACCACTGAGCCCCCTGGGAAGCCCATGTGTGGTTTACTCTCACTTTGAGTAGAGAATTTGGGGAAAAGAGAAAAACCCCTTCATGGAGAAAATCTATTCATGACCTGATTCATTGATTATAAAACATACAAAAATAAAACATGCCAGAAAATAAGTGGGTTTCCTGATTTTGGCAAGTGCCTAAAAGCACATAACTCTGAATCCATGCTTAATTGATGTGCAACAGACTGGTTCCAAATAGGAAAAGGAGTACGTCAAGGCTGTATATTGTCACCCTGCTTGTTTAACTTCTATGCAGAGAACATCATGAGAAACGCTGGGCTGGAAGAAACACAAGCTGGAATCAAGATTGCCGGGAGAAATATCAATAACCTCAGATATGCAGATGATACCACCCTTACGGCAGAAAGTGAAGAGGAACTCAAAAGCCTCTTGATGAAAGTGAAAGAGGAGAGTGAAAAAGTTGGCTTAAAGCTCAACATTCAGAAAACGAAGATCATGGCATCCGGTCCCATCACTTCATGGGAAATAGATGGGGAAACAGTGGAAACAGTATCAGACTTTATTTTTTGGGGCTCCAAAAGCACTGCAGATGGTGATTGCAGCCATGAAATTAAAAGACGCTTACTCCTTGGAAGGAAAGTTATGACTAATCTAGACAGCATATTCAAAAGCAGAGACATTACTCTGCCAACAAAGGTCTGTCTAGTCAGGGCTATGGTTTTTCCAGTGGTCATGTATGGATGTGAGAGTTGGACTGTGAAGAAAGCTGAATGCCGAAGAATTGATGCTTTTGAACTGTGCTGTTGGAGAAGACTCTTGAGAGTCCCTTGGACTGCAAGGAGATCCAACCAGTCCATTCTAAAGGAGATCAGCCCTGGGTGTTCTTTGGAAGGACTGATGCTAAAGCTGAAACTCCAGTACTTTGGCCACCTCATGCGAAGAGTTGACTCATTGGAAAAGACTCTGATGCTGGGAGGGATTGGGGGCAGGAGGAGAAGGGGACGACAGAGGATGAGATGGCTGGATGGCATCAGTGACTCGATGGATGTGAGTCTGAGTGAACTCCAGGAGTTGGTGATGGACAGGGAGGCCTGGCGTGCTGCAATTCATGGGGTCACAAAGAGTCGGACACGACTGAGGGACTGAACTGAACTGAAGCACATAACTGCAATCAGTTAGTTCACTGGGGCGAGGAGCTCTCTGAACCCTTTCAAATCAGTGTACTGGCCTAACCACATTCTTTATGAATACATGAGGCAAATGCCTTAAGCTGCAAACAAACAAACAAACCAAGATCCTTCTGTAGAGCACTGATGTTGGATTAGGCCTGTGAACTTCTCGCTCCAAGTTTGCCCTACTGTAGGCTGGCTGCACGGCACAACCTGCTCAGCTGAGTGTTTCATCTGAGGGATCTTCACAGAACAGTACCAGACCTCAACATCCATCAGTTTGTCAGCACACCCTATACAGAACCCAGAACACACCAACATGTGGTGCCTGGTTGAACTACTGTCCCACAATCTGGAGACTTTAACCTTCTCTGTGAATCTCTTAGCTAGGAAAGAAGACAGCAACACGCTTCTTAGGATGGTGAGTTAGGAAAGGCCGAGTCTTAGCTACACAAATAAATGTAGCAGTGTCTTTCACAGGGATACTTAAATAACAATGCGCCACCCATCCTAAGGGGAACACAAATGATTCTCTCATCATTTTGCACTACTTTGCTCATTTTGTTACCAAACAACTCCCCTCCCCCCAAGTCAAAACATATGTCAGTCCACTATATGTGGGAAGATCTATTTACTCCTCATTTATTTACAGCATTAAGTAACATAATATAGCATTTTGTTTCCTTATGTCTGAGCCCTAGATACAGCGCAACTATCCACCCACACACAGGTCCGGTCTTTGAAGGAATACATCTGGAATTTAAAAAGCACAGACTATTCCCCTTTTCCTCTCCAGACATCCATCAAATACTTAAAATTCTGATTCTCTCGTTTTGCCTAACGCTCACAGCATCTTTCCAAATTCTAAGTTTTAAATGCCCACTTTCTCCCTACTCAGAGACGGCTTCCATATCCATCCCATTCTCTTTCCACTCTCTTTCCTATCCCATTCCACTCTCTTCTGGAACATGTCCTGAGGGAGGGAAAGATCTCTTAGACCTTCCGTTCAGCCTTCGCCTCATTCCTCCCCACAAAAGGCTCACTTTTTATAGGCGCTCACGCTAGGGAAAAAGAAGAAAACAAAACAGAAGCATTCAGGTGAGACCCTATTTAAGCCAAGCTCCACAGCCGGGTGGTGCGGTCGTTGCTGAGGTAGACCCACCAGGTCCGAATGCCGGCAAGCATCCCTGCTTGCAGATACCATAGCCCTGGTCTCCAGGACCCGCGCTGCCACCTACGTACCCGAGACCTGAGGACAAGACTTGCCGGCTGGGATCTGGACTGCGGACCGACAGTTCCCTCCACGTGAAGGATGAGACCCAGAAGGCGGGGCCGTGCTTTGCCTGCCCAGTAACCGCGAACCGCTCCCTCTACCTGCGAGCTCACTCTCCTCCCGCCTCCGCCGCAGCAGCCTGCACCGCTCATCTGAGTCGGACGGCTGGGCAAAAAACAACCCACGAGGCTCCTCCTTGTCCTCGTGGGCCTTACGTGCAGCCTTTCCAGCCAATGGGAAGCGCAGGGGGCGGGCAAGAGCCACCCCGGTGACAGGCGACGTCTAGTCCGCCCGCCAGCGCGAGTAGGCCGTACAGTAGTTGGGCCAATCGGCAGCGTGGTTAGGGAATGAAGGGGAGGGAGCAGGCGGGGAAAGCGAGCGGCCAATGAGATCGTGGGGTCCCTGAGCGACGGGTCCTGTGGCCTGTGGTCTTCCGAGCGCGGCGCCCAGGGGGCGTGCCCTCCTGAGCCAATCGGCTGGAGCCCAAGGTGCGGAGCGAGCGCCTCAAATGCTCGGGTTTCTCAGCTGATTGTCTCCAGCCGAGAGTTGTTTTTTGCATCTATCGAGCCGAGCCGGAGCAGGAGGAGCCGAGACCCCCGGGGGTGGGGGGCCGGGGAGAGGAGGCGGGGTCCGAGGAGCCGCGGCTGTTCTCCGCGGGGCTCTGGGTCCTGTCACGGCGCTTCCTGGGGTTGGAGGTTGGGGTGGGTGGGGGGTCAGAGGGACATCCTTCTCCCCCTCGACGGCGGCTCCGAGTCCGCCCCCTTCCTTCCCGCGCTCTTTCGCCCGCCCCCCAGCCCCCTCATGAGGGTGTCCGTGCCGGGTCCCGCGGCCGGCCGCGAGCCCTCGACGCCCGGCGGGGGCGGCGGAGACGCAGTCGCTGCCGCCTCAGGCGCCGCGGTGCCTGGCTCGGTGCAGTTGGCGCTGAGCATCCTGCACGCCCTGCTCTACGCCGCGCTCTTCGCCTTTGCCTACCTGCAGCTGTGGCGGCTGCTCCTGTACCGCGAGCGGCGGCTGAGTTACCAGAGCCTCTGTCTCTTCCTCTGTCTCCTGTGGGCAGCGCTCAGGACCACCCTCTTCTCAGCCGCCTTCTCGCTCAGCGGCTCCTTGCCCCTGCTCCGGCCGCCCGCTCACCTGCACTTCTTCCCCCACTGGCTGCTCTACTGCTTCCCCTCCTGTCTCCAGTTCTCCACGCTCTGTCTCCTCAACCTCTACCTGGCGGAGGTAAGGCGGGAGGACCGGCACGCGGGGCCGGGCGGGAGAGTGGGGCCGCCGCGTTTCACTCGGGCTGAGGATCGGTGGCGGGTTGGGGGGTGGGGTGCGGACCGGGAGAAGCGAATCCGAGAGCAGCCCGGGGAAACTGAGGCACGCCTGGAGTGTGCGCCAGGTTTCTGGCCCTAAACTTAAGCAGCCGATTGACTCGACTACTGAGGGGCTTGGGGAGTCGGCGAGGGGAGGGCTGGTGGTGAGTGAGAGTGTATGTTCAGACAACTTGAAACAGCAGGACCAGCCTTTGTTTGGCGTCCTGGCCCTTGTACGCGAAGGTGTCGGTGGCACCGACAAAGTGGCATCGCAAGAAGTAGCAGCCGGGGTAGCTCTGCCGAAGCTGGACTCTGTTGAGAGAGGTTGGATGCTGAGGTAGCAGCAGCTCTGCTGAAGCTGGACTGCTGCCAGCCATTACGTCACCAGGCAGAGCTGTTCCTCTGCTATTGTTACTGCGTTTCTTTTATTAGAAGCTTATATTCCCTCCTGCATCTCCTTACCCGGCGCTCGATAAGCCTCACACAGATTTCGTTCGATGGTTCCCCGGCGGGGTTAATAATCACTAACCAATCCCGAGGGTCAGTATAAAGACCTCCGTAAAGCCCCGAGTGTGTTTGCCCCAGTGGCTTCATGCCTCGACTATTTATTCTACCTCCTAAAGCCTAGTCTTTTTTATTTTTTCCAGCTAATTAAGAGAAAATACTAGTTTAACCTGCGCCTATTGCAGAAACAAACCACCAAACTGTTTTTGCAATAACTTGCTTAATAGCTGGCACCTAATCACACCCCCTTTCTCTTTTATGAGGAATTGCTGGTTGGTTTGCATTGTTCTGCAGCACTTAGGTATTTGACCCATTTCAAACAGGTTTGAGAGTGTAAGTTTATCAATCATGTGTGCCAGCTAGTGGTATTTAAGCCACGGAATTTTGAAAATTACCACAGACACACACACACACACACAAAACCCCACTCCCCTCCCCCCCCCCCGCAAAAAAAAAAAAAAAAAAGCTTAAGGAGGGGAGGAAACAAGGTGACATCATATGCTTAATACTGACTAATATAGAACAATATTGGTCTATGCAGCTAATCCTCTCAAAGGCTTTTGGAGGTGATGAGAATTAACATGGTTCTGAGCAAAAGTAAAAATCATTTGAGGCAGATTGTGTGTTTGTATTTCCTGCGTAAACCAACTCTTCTCCAGTAATAGCTATGAAGTTGAATGCATAATTTTAAAAGCACAATCATAAATTCAGCTTTTTACCACACTAAAAACAACAGTTTAGAATATGTAACAGAATTCCCAATCATTTGGAAGTACAAACAATACAGTGACAAAAACCCAAACAGTAAGCAGAAATAAAAAGTATGGGTTAATAAATCAAATAAACATGCCATAGTCACATCATTTATTTGCAGATGTTCTGATCTTCTGGTTGTTGCTTAAACTGTTACAGTACTTCAGTCCTTTATAGTTAAGCTGATACACTGTATTCTTCCTGGCAATTTCTGATATACTACCAGCACATCTCATCACTAAAACTTTGCTCTAGCTTCAGATATAGTTTGCCTAAGCATGATTAGCAGTCCTTAAGTCATGCATATCAGATAATTTGTTTTTTCCTTATACCACTGAGGATGAGATGGCTGGATGGCATCACTGACTTGATGGATGTGAGTCTCAGTGAACTCCAGGAGTTGGTGATGGACAGGGAGGCCTGGCGTGCTGCGATTCATGGGGTCGCAAAGAGTCAGACACGACTGAGCGACTGATCTGATCTGATCTGATCTGATACCATTTTGACTAACAAAGTCATATTAATGAGGCATTGTAAAACAGTTGGGCATTTCATAAGTAGCTAAACACCCTTTTTACTTTTTCTTGAAATATAACATATATCATAAAGTACATAAAGTACACAGGTACGTGAAATTTTACATATGCACACACTCATGTTACCACCACCCAGAATAAGATATGCATCATTTTCAGTGCCCTGGAGGTCCCCTTGTGCCTTTTCCCAGTCATACCTCTCACCCTAAGGTAAACACAAATTGACTAAACATTATCACCATAGGGAAAAAGCATCTATATTTAAGCTTGAAATTCTGAAAGTATACTTCTACAGTGTAAACTACACAGTATCCAGATTGGATTTTCAGACTTTTGATTGCTGTTATTCCAAGCTAGTGAGGAAGATATTTAAATGTCTAAAAGTCTTCCTATTAAATGGATATCTTATTTGTGTCATGTACTTTTTAAAACACAGTAAGGTTCTATTATCCTAGAAAACATAATTTGGAAAGAAGCTGGGCTAAAGTTTTTTTCCTTTTGGAGTGTCTCCTAGAAAGAGTGTAAATTATTTGTCTATCCTAGTCTTTTTATAAAACGAACGATTTTAAAACACATAACTATACTTAAAAGAACATATTTTTACCTGTTTAAAAAGAGACATTTTTAACCAGAAATCATTTCTATATTCAATAGAAAAAATACAAAGGAATCTGTTTAAAACAGTTCAGTTCAGTCATTCAGTTGTGTCTGACTCTTTGAGACCCCATGGACTGCAGCACACCAGGCTTCCCTGTCCATCACCAACTCCCAGAGCTTGCTCAAACTCATGTCCATCGAGTCAGTGATGCCATCCAACCATTTCATCCTCTGTCATTCCCTTCTCCTCTTCTCCAATCTTTCCCAGCATCAGGGTCTTTTCCAGTGTGTCAGCTCTTCGCATCAGGTGGCCAAAGTATTGGAACTTCAGCTTGAGTCCTTCCAGTGAATATTCAGGACTGACTTCCTTTAGGATTGACAATTTTGATCTTTTTGCAGTCCAAGGGACTCTCAAGAGTCTTCTCCAACACCACAGTTCAAAAGCATCAATTCTTCGGCACTCAGCTTTCTTTATAGTATAGCTCTCACATCCATACATGACTACTGGAAAAACCATAGCTTTGACTAGACAACGTTTGTCGGTAAACTAATGTCTCTGTTTTTTAATATGCTGTCTAGGTTTGTCATAGCTTTTCTTCCAAGGAGTAAGCGTCTTTTAATTTCATGGCTGCAGTCACCATCTGCAGTGATTTTGGAGCTCCCCAAAATAAAGTCTCTCACTGTTTCCATTGTTTCCCCATCTATTTGTCAAGAAGTGATGGGACCAGATGCCATGATCTTCGTTTTTTGAATGTTGAGTTTTAAGCCCACTTTTTCACTCTCCTCTTTCACTTTCATCAAGAGGCTCTTTAGTTCTTCTTCGCTTTCTGCCATAAGGGTGGTGTCATCTGCATATCTAAGGTTATTGATATTTCTCCCTGCAATCTGGATTCCAGCTTGTGCTTCTCCAGCCCAGCATTTCGCATAATGTACTCTGCATATAAGTTCAATAAGCAAGGTGACAGTATACCACACTGGAGTATTCCTTTCCCAATTTGGAATCAGTCCGTTGTTCCACGTCCAGTTTTTTTGTTTTTTTTTTAACATACAAGCAATTTACATGTCCAGTTTTTTAATTCAAATTTTTATATCAATTCCAAGTAATTGGAAGAACTATTGATCACTCTGAATGAATAAGGCTTTCCCAATGAGTTCTTTATTACAGCAGAGTGGTAGGGAAAATCTACATGGTGACAAATATAAAACTTAACATTTGACTTTTTTTTTTTTAATTAATTTTATTTTATTTTTAAACTTTACATAATTGTATTAGTTTACCAAGAGACCCTTATATCTGTTTTAAATAGTTGTGCTTCTTGATTACCCAGGCTGTCTATTAAATGCCAGTTTCATTTTACTTTTGACTTCTTTTAAGTATTTGTTGTATCCACTTCTCACTAATTAAAAACATATAGTAGTAGTTTAAAATTAAATTCTAACTTAAAGACTTAGTTACAAAGAACCATAGAGCAGTATAAAAATAAGGTTTGTAAAATAACCATTACTACTTTGAATACATTGTGGTAATTATTCTAAAAATAAGTTTTCAAAAAGTTAAGACTGCCTAAACCACTCTTTCTTTTCTTTACCATACTTGAATGGAATTCAGGTAGGGGGAGGTAGCCCTTTCTGAAATAATTAGATTTACGTACTTACCTCCTAGAACAAATAGTTGGAAAAAAATAATAAACCTATGCACTAAGTTTAAAGCACCTATTGAACTTTTTCCAGCATGATTAATAGAATATGTACTTTACCAAAGAAAAGTTCACACTCCTATGCTTTTACCAGAGAAGGGTTCAGTCTTTAAAACAAATTATTCTATTAAACATGCTACCTACCATTGGAACAAGTAAAAGGACTTAAAATGAGAGTTGATAGTACCTTTGCAGTGTTGTTGATGCATGCCAAAATCAATGAGTTCACCTCCATGACCCATATTGACATTTTTTCTTGCAGTTTTGTAACATGAGTGCCAGTTGCTTAATCACAATAAAATGCAGTTACTAAATCACAATGCCAGTACAGCTAGGAAAATTAAATTCAGAATCTTAACTCTTACATACATGGCTGCTGTCATTGTCCCTGACATTCGATATATTCTTCCAAATATTGATGGAATGTCAGAGAACATGATGGAGTTCAACTTAACAGGTACTTTCATTTTGTTATAATGGTCTATGATTTCTCACAAAAGTACTTTTATCACCTAAAATAGAAACTCCCTAAGGATAAGAAGTTACTTTATCATATTTTAAACTCATAGAACAATAGTGAATATATTTTTGGATGACAATCTTGAAAAGACCAAAATCTTGAAAATATTTAACCATCTAAAATTTGAGAGTTAATTTTGATGAATATATGACGTAAATTATTTGTGTACTTTCTGGGATCTTTATATTTTGTGCCTAAAACATTGCCTATGATATGAATGCTAAGATTCTCTTAGATTTTCTTGGTTCAATTAGTTACTTCTGATTACTACAGGTAAAATCTTACTGATGAAGTTGCTTTAATATATTAGAGTTTTACTTAGCAAAACTATTTTTATAGCATGGCAAATGGCCCATAATAATTAGGGCTTTGCTAATTTGGTTTCAACAAATTCTATTAAACAGAAAAGCCTGCAAAACAAATTAAGTCTCACCTCATGAGTCAGTTACTATCTACTGGAAACTATACTTTTCTCAGTGTTAGATTTTTATCCATAACTGTGATTATAAACTGTTTTTATGCAAATCTACTAAACTGTTCTATCCATTAACTTGATTCTATCCTTCTTGAGATCATCTGTAAAGCAAGAGTTTGAGATACATTTCTATGGCAAAAACATGATTACAATGTCTTACATTCTATGTGATTTAGTATTTTCAAAGCACGTCACATCTTCACAATCCCTATAAAATAGGTAGGTATAAACAGTGGGATTTGTCCAAGGTTTTATGTCTAATATGTATTAGAAATGAGACTACTGTATAGCCCATGATCTATAAAGTCTTGTCAAGTGGTCTCCTGCCTATGAACTTTTCTGAATACCATTTATACTGCTTATTATTTAGTGTTCACTGTTTGTCTTGCTTTCCCATTTCCCACCATTTCAAACCTTTTCCACTCTTCAGCAAACTTTTTTCCTCCTTCTTACTCAGCTTATGACCCTCACCTCCTAGTTTATAGAAGTAGAAACCAGGCCCATCTGGCTGAACAAAGACTCAGAGAAATGTCTTAAAATGCTGCAGAGAGTATTTAATCCCTTTCAGTGAATGATTGAGTTTGTAAGTGAGGAAGTTCTTCAGAGACAAGAAGCCACAAAGAAAGAAGTGAATATGAAATTGTAAAGTACCACACAGATGTTTGTCTTGGGTTTTGGGGGTGGTTGCTTGCTGCTTCCTGCTAACCTAAATCCTGAATTTCAATGTCTTGGGGTGACAACACCTTGGTATGAAGAGGTGACATTGGAGGCAGTACCTTGTGGTGAGATCTAATCAGAGCACTCATCCCCTCCAGTTTAATGCCAGAGTTCTTGAAATACACATCTTAAGTAAATGAATTAGGGAGAAAGAAAGGTTCTTAGAGGTTGGTGGTGGAATTTGTGCCTGTCTCTGCCATGGCTCTGGGTGAAGGAGATACAAATTGAGGAAAAATGTCTTCTCTGAAAATGCATAGCAAGCTTATTCTCACACAGGTTTGAAGCCTGAAATCACACTTCTTTGATTTTAGAGGAGGAAAAAGCTCAACTGGAAAAATGTAGTTTAATGTTACCATGACTTGGTGGTAACCTCAAGCACCTGGAGGGAGCAAATCCAAATAATCTGTTGAGAAGTATACTATAAACCGAGAATTCTGACAAAATTCAAAGGAACATGAGCTCAAAATGAAAAATCACTCTGAGGACTCTTCCTTTCAAAGATTGAAGATGTCAGAATTATCAAACAGATAGTATAAAATGTCTATTTATTTGATTTAATAAAGTAACACTATTGATACATGATAAATAATGTAAATTAACTAGGCACATTTGGGAAATCATTTTTTAATGAAAAAACAATTTAAAATTACAAACTGAAATGAACTGAACAAATTAAATAGCTAAAAAGAAATCATTAAACTGAAAGATATAAGGAAGAAATCACCCAAAATATATCTCAGAGAAGTAAAAGATGGAAAATAAGAACAGAGATTAAAGAATTAATATATAATGAACAGGTACAATGTATTGGAATTTTAGAGAAATTACTTTAAAAAATAATGACTTAGAATTTGCCCAAATTTATGAAAGATGCTAAATTTTAAATTCAGAGAGCCAAAAAAATCCTAAGACAGATTAAAGGAAAATGAACAAAGAGTAATATCTCAAAATACCAAAGACAAACTGTGTTTAAAACAACTCGATACAGATATTACAAAAAAAAGAATGAAAATTAGTTTGTTTTGGTGTTTCATTAACAACTAAGGAATCCAGAAGATGGTGAAACATCTTAAAATTGCTGAGAGAAAATAACCGCTAACCTAAAATTCTGCTCACAGTAACACTGTCAACAACAGGAAAAAATAGAAGCCATGTTGGGGTGACATCAGCAAGATAGTGATGGACCCTCCAGCTCCCTACAAACATACCAATTCAGCAACAATTCACAAATTGCCTGTGTGAGAAATCCAGAAACTAATCGAAAGTCTCCTGTATAGCAGGTGAACACAAAACAAAAATCATCAAAACCAGTAAGGAGGTTTGGGACAGACTCACATTAGAGTCCCTGACCCCAGCACAGTGCCATACAATTGGGACGAGACCTCCTAGCTCTGAGCTTCTCCCAAAGGAAGGGGTTAGGTCATATGTCCAGCACCCCAGTGTTTTGTAGGGTGCTCTCCAGAGGTGAGACCTTCTATCTTACCAGTCTTGGAAGTCTGAGGTGTCCAATACAGTTTAACTGCCTGGAGGAGAATGGGGACAGCACCTTCAACTGGCAAACAGCGTAGCTCCCCTACTTCTCAGCAGAGAGTGAAGAAACCTGGGCTACAACTTCCTGCTACTCCCTGAGGAGGGAAAGAGTTGGTCGAGGCCCCCAGAGTCTCTGAAAAAGTTGGTTGATGACAGTATTCTGCTGTTCATGGCCAGTCCGTGAAGATTGGGGGAGATACCTATTTTGTATAATGCACAGACACTAATGTAGAGAGTTGAGGCTGAGGAAAATGAATCAAAGATGTTTCAAACAAAATAAATATCCAGAAACCCCAATGAAACAGAGCTATATAATTTGCCTGACAGAAAATTCAAAATGACTGTCATAAAGATGCTAACCACAGGCAACAGACCAAAGCATGAACAATCTCAACAAAGCAGAATTTCAAAAGAGATAGAAAATATTAAGGCAATTTCTGATCATCCAGTTATAGGACTTCACACTTCCACTGCAAGGGGCACAAGTTCAATCACTGGTCAGGGAACTATAATTCCACAATCCACGCAGTGTGAACAAAAATGTATATATATGTATATATTAAAAAGTACAAAATATAAATCCTGGAGCTGAAAACATGAAAACTAAAGTGAAAAATTCAGTGGTTCATCAACAGACTGGATAATAAAACAAGAGAAAGGATCAATGAATCTGAAGACAAATCGTTGGAAATAATTCAGTCAGAAAAAGAAAAAGGAATAAACAAAGCTAAAGGGACTTACTGGTACATCATTAAACCAATATACACATTGAATCCCAGACAGAAAAGAAAATGCTAGAAAGGTTATTCAGTAGTAATGATGACTGAAAACTTCCCAAAAGTGGAGGAGAAAATAGACATCCAGATTCAAGAAGTCAAAAGAATATAAAGAAATGCACACACTTCAAGAAATGTTATAATCAAATTATCAGAAGTCAAAGACCTTTGAATTTTGAAAGCAGAGAAGGAAAAAACTTGTCACATACAAGGGAACCCCTATAAGGCTATGAGAGATTTTTCAGCAGAAATTTCACAGGTCAGAAAACAAGCAGGATAGGGATAAAGGGGGGTGGCAGACACGGGACTGCCAAGCAAGAATAACATACTCTGCAAAATTATCCTTCAAAAAAATGGAGAATGATTTTCCCAGATAAGCAAAAGCTAAAAGAGTTCACTAATAGACTTGTTTTATAGGAAATGCTAAAGCAAACTCTTCAGGTTGAAAATGATGCTAAAAAGTAACACAATAGCATAAGTATGAAACTCATTGATAAAGACAAATATACAGACAGGTACAGAAATTGTATTACTATAATGGTGGTGGGTAAATAATTCTGGTATAAAAGGTAAGAAAAATATAAAAATAAAGACTATTAAAGATATTGAAAGATACACAAGATAAACAGATATAAATGATGACACTAAAAGGTTGGAGTGTGGGCAGAAGTTTAAGTATAGAGTTTGTATGCAATTGAATTTAAGTTATCAGCTTTAAATAGACTTTTATGTAGGATATTTTTGTAAGCCTTAAGGTAAACACTCACACATATGCTATAGAAGTCACACAAAATTAAAAGGGAAAAGAAAACAACATGTATTAATACCAAAAATGAACAAAACAGGAAGACAGCAAGAGAGAAATAACAGACCAAAGAGGTATAAGACTAATAGGAAAACATCAACAAAATGGCAATATAAATAATTTCTTTTTAATAGTACTTTAAACGTAAATTAAACTCTGAAGTCAAAGGACATAAGAGTTGCTGAATGAACTAAGAAAATGAAAGACCCAACAATATGCTATATGTAAGAAATTCACTTTCAACTTAAGGATACACATAGAGTGAAAGTAAAAGGATGGAAAAAGAAACTATAAAAATAATAACCAAAGAATGTAGGTGTTACTTTAGTTAGACAAAATAGGCTTCAAGTCAAAAACTGAAGAAGGACATTATATTATGCTAAAAGGGTGAATCCACCAGGAACATGTAACAGTTATGAATGAGTATGCATCCAACACCAGAGAACCTAAACATATAAAACAAATATTGATAAAATTGAAAGGAGAAATAAGACACTAATATCATAACTGTAAGAAACTTCAATGCTCTACATTCTATAATGGATAAAGCATCCAGACAAAAGATCAATAAAGAAAGCGAGCATTTGAACCATCAGTTCAGTTCAGTTCAGTCGCTCAGTTGTGTCCGACTCTTTGCGACCCCATGAATCCCAGCACACCAGGCCTCCCTGTCCATCAACAACTCCTGGAGTTGACTCAGACTCACGTCCATCGAGTCAGTGATGCCATCCAGCCATCTTATCCTCTGTCATCCCCTTCTCCTCCTGCCCCCAATCCCTCCCAGCATCAGAGTCTTTTCCAATGAGTCAACTCTTCGCATGAAGTGGCCAAAGTACTGGAGTTTCAGCTTCAGCATCATTCCCTCCAAAGAAATCCCAGGGCTGATGTCCTTCAGAATGGACTGGTTGGATCTCCTTGCAGTCCAAGGGACTCTCAAGAGTCTTCTCCAACACCATAGTTCAAAAGCATCAATTCTTCGGCGCTCAGCTTTCTTCACAGTCCAACTCTCACATCCATACATGACCACTGGAAAAACCATAGCCATGACCTTTGTTGGCAAAGTAATGTCTCTGCTTTTCAATATGCTATCTAGGTTGGTCATAACTTTTCTTCCAAGGAGCAAGCGTCTTTTAATTTCATGGCTGCAGTCACCATCTGCAGTAGTTTTGGAGCCCCCAAAAATAGAGTCTGACACTGTTTCCCCATCTATTTCCCATGAAGTGATGGGACCAGATGCCATGATCTTAGTTTTCTGAATGTTGAGTTTTAAGCCAACTTTTTCACTCTCCTCTTTCACCTTCATCAAGAGACTTTTGAGTTCCTCTTCACTTTCTGCCATAAGGGTGGTGTCATCTGCATATCTGAGGTTATTGATATTTCTCCCGGCAATCTTGATTCCAGCTTGTGCTTCTTCCAGCCCAGCATTTCTCATGATGTACTCTGCATGTAAGTTAAATAAGCAGGGTGACAATATACAGCCTTGACATACTCCTTTTCCTATTTGGAACCAGTCGGTTGTTACCATGTCCAGTTCTAACTGTTGCTTCCTGACCTGCATACAAATTTCTCAAGAGGCAGGTCAGGTGGTCTGGTATTCCCATCTCTTTCAAAATTTTCCACAGTTTCTTGTGATCCACACAGTCAAAGGCTTTGGCGTAGTCAATAAAGCAGAAGTAGATGTTTTTCTGGAACTCTCTTGCTTTTTCGATGATCCAGCAGATGTTGGCAATTTGGTCTCTGGTTCTTCTGCCTTTTCTAAAGCCAGCTTGAACAACTGGAAGTTCACGGTTCACGTATTGCTGAAGCCTGGCTTGGAGAATTTTGAGCATGACTTTACTAGTGTGTGAGATGCGTGCAATTGTGCGGTAGTTTGAGCATTCTTTGGCATTGCCTTTCTTTGAGATTGGAATGAAAACTGACCTTTTCCAGTCCTGTGGCCACTGCTGAGTTTTCCAAATTGCTCACATATTGAGTGCAGCACTTTCACAGCATCATCCTTCAGGATTTGAAAGAGCTCAACTGGAATTCCATCACCTCCACTAGCTTTGTTCATAGTGATGCTTTCTAAGGCCCACTTGACTTCACATTCCAGGATGTCTGGCTCTAGGTCAGTGATCACACCATCATGATTATCTTGGTCGTGAAGATCTTTTTTGTACAGTTCTGTGTATTCCTGCCACCTCTTCTGAATATCTTCTGCTTCTGTTAGGTCCATAATATACTATGGACCAAATGGCACTAACAGACATATATAGAACATTCTGCACAACAGCAACAAAATAGACATTCTTCTCAAGCCTTAGCATATTTTAGAAGATTAAAATCATGCATAGTATCTTTTCTGACCACACTGGAATGAAACTAGAACTCAGTAGCAGAAGTAAAACTAGAAAATTTACAACTATATGGAAATTCATATACTCTTGAACAACCACTGGGTCAGAGAAGAAATCAAAAAGGAAATTAGAAAATAAGTTATGACAAAAGAAAACACAGCAAAAAAGCAGTATTAAGAGAGATTTCTAAACTAATAAGCATCTGTATTTAAAAAGAAGAAAGATCTCAGATGAACAGCCTAACTTCATATATCTAAGAGCTGGGGGAAAAAAGAACCCACTAAATCCAAAATTAGCAGATGGAAGGAGATAAGGAAGGCTAGAGCAGAAATAAAATAGAATTTAAAAATAATATAAAAATTGATGAAACTAAGTTTTTTGAAAAGCTAAACAATTGACAGATTCTTAGCTAGACAATTAATAAAGAAGACAAGTAAAAGTAGAATGAAAGATGAGAGATTACAACTGATGCCACAGAAATAAACAGGAGCATAAGAGACTACTACAATCATTTATGTACCAAAACTTGAGTAACCCAGAATAAATGGATAAACTCCCAGAGACACACCAAGACTGAATCATGAAGAAAGTATGAACAAACCTATAACTAACATGGAGAGTGAATCAATAATCAAAAACTTCCCAATAAAGAAAACTCCAGACACGTGGCTTCATTGGACCATTCAACCAAATATTTAAAGAATTAATGTCAGTTCTCAAATATTTCCAAAAAATTGAAGAGGAGAGAATACTTCCTAACAAGTTCAGTGAGACAATCATCACCTTGGTACTAAAGTCAAAGATACCACCTGAAAAGAAAACTACAGGTCAGTATTCCTAATGAACATAGATTCAAAAGTTCTCAACAAAATATTAGCAAACTGAATCCAGCAGCACATTAAAAATATCCAACAGTACACTATGACCAAGTGGGAATTACCCCTCAGATGTAAGAATGGTTCAATATAGGAAAATCAACCAATGTGATACACCATATTAACAGAATAAAAGATTGCACATGTTTTCAATAGATCGCAGAAAAGGTATTTGACAAAATTTAACCTCAGATACGCAGATGACACCACCCTTATGGCAGAAAGCAAAGAGGAACTAAAGAGCCTCTTGATGAAAGTGAAAGAGGAGAGTGAAAAAGTGGGCTTAAAACTCAACATTCAGAAAACTAAGATCATGGCATCCGGTCCCATCACTTCATGGCAAATAGTTGAGGAAACGAAACCATGAGAGACTTTATTTTGGGGAGCTCCAAAATCACTGCAGATGGTGATTGCAGTCATGAAATTAAAAGATGCTTGCTCCCTGGAAGAAAAGCTATGACCAACCTAGATAGCATATTCAAAAGCAGAGACATTACTTTGCCAACAAAGGTCCATCCAGTCAAAGCTATCGTTTTTCCAGTAGTCATGTGTGGATGTGAGAGCTGGACTATAAAGAAAGCTGATTGTTGAAGAACTGATGCTTTCGAAGTGGAGTGTTGGAGAAAACTCTTGAGAATCCCTCGGACTTCAAGGAGATCAAACTAGTCCATCCTAAAGGAAATTGGTCCTGAATATTCATTGGAAGGACTGAGGCTGAAGCTGAAACTCCCATACTCTGGCCACCTGTTGTGAAGAACTGACTCACTGGAAAAGACCCTGATGCTGGGAAAGATTGAAGGTGGAAGGAGAAGGGGACGACAGAAGATGAGATGGTTGGATGGCATCACCAACTCGATGGACATGAGTTTGAGCAAGCCTGGGGAGTTGGTGATGGGCAGGGAAGCCTGGCATGCTGCAGTCCATGTGGTTGCTAAGGGTCAGACATGACTGAGCAACTGAAATGAACTGAACACCATTTTATGGTAAAAACTCAACAAACTAAGAATAGGAAAAAAATTACTTCAGTGTAACAAAGCTACATCATTTTATGTCTTGAGATATTTTCTTATTTCTCTCTTTCTAATTTTCCTTAACAATAAGAAAATCCAAAGTATATGGGCAAAATATTTTGAAAGACACTTGATAAAAGAATACATATGCATGGCCAAAAAAACACACATGAAACATGCTCAAGATTACTCATCAGGAAAACGAAAATTTCCACAATGAGATACCATTAAATATTGACTGGAAAGACAAAAAGATTATACCAAGTATTGGCAAAGATGTGAATTAATAAGAAAGTATACCCTGATGTTAGGAATGTAAAATTTTATAACCACTTTGAAAAACAGTTGGACAGTTTTTAAAAAGTGAAACACATCATAAAACAAGGAAAGCATATGTCTCTGCAAAAACTTGAGTGTGAATGTTTGAAGTAGATTTACTCACAATGGCCAAAACTGAAATTGACCCAGACAGCCATAAAATGCAAAGGGATAAAAAAATATGATATAAAGTATACAAAGGAGTATACTTGGCAATAAGATAGGAACATGCTAGTGATAAGCACAACAAGGATGGATCTAAAATTAAGTAGGTCAGATGAAAAAAATAAGCTCAGCTCATACTATATCACTACATTTATTTTAAATTTTAGAAAACCCAGACACAAAAAGTAGATCACCAATTGCTTAGAACCTGAGCCAGAAGGGAAGAATATATACAACAAAGAAGCAGGATAAAGTTTAGAGGGTGTGGAAATACTCTGTTTTTGACAGAAATAGTGGTTTCTTAGGTTGTTGAAGTATGACAAAATTCATCAAATTGTACAGCTGCATACATATATTATACCTCAATGAAATGGATCCTTCCTGAAAAAGGTGCAAAGTTTTGTTTGAAATTTAATGAGAGTAAGACCTAAAGTGTCCAACAAAGGTCCTTATTGTCAAAGCTATGGTTTTTCCAGTAGTCATATATGGAGGTGAGAGTTGGACCATAAGAAAGGCTGAGTGCCGAAGAATTGATGATTTTGAATTAAAGTGCTAGAGAAGACTCTTGAGAGTCCCTTGGACAGCAAAGACATCAAACCAGACAATCCTAAAGGAAATCAAATCCTGAGTATTCATTGGAAGGACTGATGCTGAAGCTGAAGCTCCAATACTTTGTCCACCTGATGTGAAGAGCTGACTCATTGGGAAAGACCTTGATGCTGGAAAAGACTGAGGGCAGGAGGAGAAGGGGATGGCAGAGAATGAGATGGTTAGATAGCATCACCGACCCAATGTACATGAATGTGAGCAAACTCCAGGAGATAGTGAAGTATAGGCAAGCCTGCCATGCAATCCTTGGGTCACAAAGAATCAGACATGACTTAGTGACTGAACAACATTAGTTAAAATGAACTCTGAATAATTTACACCTTATGGGAAGTTGATTTTGTTCTAAGTTTGAACAAGTATAAAAAAAGTACGATACATCCCGTGATACACCAGCAATGTCTGCTATACTGTCCATTGCTTTAGGTTAGTCACTATTGTATATTTGTTTTGAAGGAAGTTTTGCATGCTCTTCAGCACCTAGCACTGTTACATATGTAGATCAGTGCTTAATGATTTGGATGGTAGAGCAAATTCATGGTAAGGTAAAGGAATTTAAAAGAAATTCTTTTCATCTGCACAGATACAATCAGAATCTCGAGCTTTAGCAAGTTGAACTTTGCATCTAATTTGTTTTAAATAAAGACAAACTTTTATGAATTAAGTATCCTTGTTATCTTTTTGTTATAACTTTAAGGGATCTGTTTAAAGTATAATTTCATCAATTCTGAAAGTCTGAGTTCTACTCCGAATTCTGTTTTACTTGGCTAATTGATATTTTCCAAATCACTAGTTTTCTGAGCCAATTGTTTAATTTGTAAAATGGTTAGTCTCACTGATATCTAAGATGTGTAGTTGTCATTATCTGACAGTGATAAAGCATCTAGAATTTGAGGGTTTCTTAAAAAATAATCTCTTCTTACTGTGTGACCTAGTTCCGAAATCTAATACAGTGTCTGTATTAGATTAAAATACAGTGTCTGTATTAGATTAGATTTAACTTACTGTGAATTTTAAGTTACACATATCATGTTAAAATCAATCAAAGTTTAGTTTGTTTAGGACACAAATATTTAAATATTTAGAATCATCTGCTTTATATGATAAAATATAACTGTATTTTGAATATGTATATTCTAACTTTTAACAAAAATTCAATTACAGCTGCCATTTTCCATTAGCATATTGATCATGTGCTACAATTTTTTTCAGCTTTAGTCTCTCAGTAGAAAAATGATTGTGGGGGGACAAATCGAGAGAGAGTAGCATTAAAACATATACATTACCATATGTCAACTTAGATAGCAGTGGAAATTTGCTATATGATGCAGTGAGCTTAAATCTGGTGCTCTGTGACAACCTAGAGGGCTAGAAAGTGGGAGGCAGGTTCAAGAGGGAGAGGACATTATACCCATGGCTGATTCATATTGATGTATGGCAGAAGCCAACACAATATTGTAAAGCAATTATCCTCCAATTAAAAATGAATTTTTCAAAAAAATGCTTAGGGCTTCCCAAGGGGCACAGTGGTAAAGAATCCACCTGCCAACGCAGGAGACGCAGGGGTGCAGATTCAAGTCCTGGGTAGAGAAGATCCCCTGAAATGGGAAATGGCAACCCACTCCAGTATTCTTGCCAGGAAATGGACAGAGGAGCTTGGTGGGCCACAGTTCATGGGGTCACAAATAGTCGAACACAACTGAGCACACACACACACATAAAAATGCTAAGTAGTATTTTCTTAACCTTTTGTGTTCTTTCTACAGCTATCGTTTAGAACTTTGCCCAGTTGCTGATCAAGCCACCTGGGCTGGTTGGAGGTGTTCCTGTGTACTCTCGAACTTTTCTGTCATACCATGGAGTTAGCAGGTTTTAAGCTAATGTGAATGATCACCATCACTGATGATGGTCAAACTGTTACTGTCCTTAAGATATCTAGATGGAAAGAAAATAATCAGTGTTCTTTCTGCTTCTTTCTCCCCTGGGATATTCTATTACTTCTGATACATTCTGCCTCTTTTTATGACCACCATTATCAGTTAGAACGATATTGTCCAATGAATTTGGCTCTCTGTCTCTTTCTTTACAGAAAGCAATTCTGCTATCTTCCTAGTTTGAAAAGCATGAAAGGTTTTATGAAAAATCAGTAATATATAATGAGGAATTTTATATGGAAAAACTTTGTAAAGGGTACCACAGTTTCATCACAAATTCAGTTTAGATTCCAAAGAAGTTTAAATCTATAATGTATGAAATTCTTAGTTCAGAAATAAATTATGTTTATTCCTTAATATAAGGTATATTAAATTTTCAATAAGAGAGCTATGCATGGTAAACTAATGAGTAACCCATAGTAACCTGTTATATTTTGGGATGATTTTCAATAATGACAGCTTACAAATTTTCCTCCTTAAAAAATTAATACTTCATTCCTGAAATAGTTATTTATGCTTTTTAAAAAATCTACTTCTAGTTAAGTAAAGGATATAGTAAAGGTACTTTATAGTCTGCAAAAGAGCACAAAATAAAGATGTTAAACTGCTTCTAGGTCATTATATTTTACTAAACAGATTATTTGGTTTCTGAGTATATTTTTCTTGAGCATGTTAATTCTGCAGATCTTGAACAATGAACAAGTAGTTGCAGTGACATATGTATGACACTATTATTAATAAAGCAGTATTTGTCTCCTTGGAAATTAAGGAATTGAACTCTGTACCATCAAAGATCTAAATGTATAGATGTATCAGAGAAAACCAGGATCCCTATGAGCCTTGAATTAGGAGTCAGGACACCTAGGTTTTAATCCTTTTAATTTCTCATGTGTTCTTAGACAGTCCACTTCATCTCTAAAGCATAGCTTTATTTATAAAATTAAGTTATTGAATTAAATCTCTAAGGTTTCTTTTTGTCCAGGAGAAACCAGGATACATTTCCAGTTGTCCTTTCCCAGTATTCTTATAGACAGTGCTTATTCTCTTAGCAACAACATGTGACAACACCTATAAAGTATTGCCAGCCAGGAGAACTCACCTAAGACATGGTGTCCAGGGTTTTTTTATTGGGAATCGGTCAAATAGGCATGGTCTCCCTGGTGGATTTTAATTACTCAGTCTCCCACCTCTTCAAAGGTCAAACTCATATTAAATGGTTTAGGTCATATAAATCATATATTAGCATAAATTATTATGGTGGTCACATGGCCACCATAAATCACATTGTTAGCATAAATTATTTGGTATGGCCCAAGTCCCCAGGTAAACAAAGGTATTCTTATCAGGCAGGATACTCCAAGGATTCAGAAATACCTCCCAAGTGCTAGGCAAGAACCAGATCTTTCTGTGTAATGTGCAGAGTTTATACAACTCAGGCCTGCTGAGTTAATCCCTTATTGCATACCTTTCAGTAAAGTAATTCTCTAGAACCTTTTTGAGAAAGTATGCTTGATAAGCAATTTTGGGGGGCTTTTCATGTCAAATATTTTTGTTCTACTGTTATATTTTATTGATAGTTTAAGCAGCTATAGAATTCTAAGTTGGAGATAATTTTCCCTAAAGATTTTTAAGGTGTTGCTCCACTTTGAATGTTGTGATTGAAGCTTGAAAGCCATTCTGTTTCTTGATCCTTTACATGTGAATTGTTTTTATTTTCTTGAAACCTATTAGATTTTTCTTTGACCCTAGAGTTCCAAAATGATCTCTCTTCGTGTTTTCTATACATTTTGCTGGACATTGAACATGCCCTTTCAGTTTAGCCATATGTATGCTTTGGTTTGGAGAAACATTTCTTCAATTTTTCATTGATTTTTCTCCCCTCCTTTGTTTCTGTTCTCTCTTTCTGGAACCCCTAACATTTGGATGTTGGACTTCCAAGACAGATCTTTTTCTTACCTCTTCTCTATTTTTCAATATGTCTTTATTCTCTAGGTTTTTTGGGAAAGATTTCTAGCCCCTCTCTTGACATTTTCATTTCCATTAGCTTGTTTAATTTCTAAGAGCTCTTTTTTGTTCTCTGAATTTTTTTATTAATAGCATCTTGTTTTTGTTTCTTGAGTGCAGTAGATTTTCTTATCTCTCCAAGTCTACTAATGATGGGCTGTTTGTCTAGTTTTTTGTTTGTACTTTTCTTTTTCTATTAGTTTGTTGGGATCACCATCCTTCATTGAAAACTTTTGAGTTATCAAGTTATCCTTGGCTGTCTTTTCATAATTAAAAGTGGAAGCTCTCAGCATATGGGTGAGGCATGTACACAGTAGACAGACTGGCTAGACAATTTGTTAGGGAACCCCTGATACTGGAATTGTTATATTTGTGTCTTTCCTTTTGGACTAATCAGATTTCTCAGGAGGAAAAATCCTTCAGAGAATAAAGCTGTGGTTTACAACACTTTGTGAATCTAGTCATGGAAGAGAGTTTGGGCATGGGAGACTCCCTTTAATTGATATTTATCACTAGTCTCCTTGTTTTTGGAATTGTACCAAACTATCAACTGTGCCTGCCATCTAACTCATATTCTAGGTCAGAGTAACCTCTACAGAGAATAAACACCCAGGTATCTGCCAGAATGAATAAGTGGCATTTCAGGGCATGGACTAGGGAAAGAGATTTAGGGACTTCAGTTCAGTCGCTGAGTCCTGTCCGATTGTTTGCAATCCCATGGACTGCAGCACACCAGGCCTCCCTGTCCATCACCAACTCCCAGAGTTTACTCAAACTCATGTCCATCGAGTCGGTGATGCCATCCTGCCATCTCATCTTCTGTTGTCCCCTTCTCCTCCTGCCTTCAACCTTTCCCAGCATCAGGGTCTTTTCCAATGGGTCAGTTCTTCACGTCAGGTGGCCAAAGTATTGGAGCTTCAGCCTCAGTCCTATCAATGAATATTCAGGAGTGATTTCCTTTAGGATGGACTGGTTTGATCTCCTTGCAGTCCAAGGGGCTCTCAAGAGTTTTTTCCAACAGCACAGTTCAGAAGTATCAATTCTTTGGCGTTCAGCTTGCTTTATAGTTCAAGTCTCACATCCATACATGACTACTGGAAAAACCATAGCTTTGACTAGACGGACCTTTGTTGGCAAAGTAATGTCTCTGCTTTTTAATACGCTGTCTAGGTTGGTCATGACTTTTCTTCCAAGGAGCAAGCATCTTTTAATTTCATGGCTGCATTCACCATCTGCAGTGATTCTGGAGCCCCCCAAAATAAAGTCTGTCACTGTTTCCACTGTTTCCTCATCTATTTGCCATGAAGTGATGGGACCAGATGCTATGATCTTAGTTTTCTGAATGTCGAGTTTTAAGCCAACTTTTTCACTCTCCTCTTTCACTTTCATCAAGAGGCTCTTTAGTTCTTTAGCTCTTTACTTCTTTCTTCGCACTTAGGGACTTAACTGCTCATAAACAGCTCTTATCAATCTCTGTTTTAGTCACTTCCACTTCTCAGTTCCAGTGGTACTTGGTTCTGTTGGTTCCTAAACCTTTTGAAGATTCTGAAATATTTATCAAGTTGGTTCTCAGTCCTCCTCACTACTAGCTTGGGATTCATCACATTGTGTTGATGATCCCTAAGACCACCCTCAGCCTCAGTGATTTGCTAATAGGACTTATATACCATGGTTACATTTTGTTGCAAGGATAGGGCAAAATCAGTAAAGGTTTCAAGATATATGGCATAAGGTTCAGAGGAAACCAGGCACAAGCTTCCAAGAATTCTGAGGAGAGTCAGAGGATATGCTTAATTCCTTCCTTGATGAGTTGTGACAACACATGTGAAATGTTATTTACCAGGGAAGCTCTTGAGAAACTCAGTGCCGAAGTTTTTTTATTGGGGCTTAGTTATATAAACACTCTTTGCCCAACCCCCAAATTCCAGACTCCCATAGGGAAAGCAAGTGTTGAGTACAAACCATATTGTTTGTACAAATAGCCTGGGCACAATGAAATACCTTTCTCATTTAGGGAATATTGAAAATGTTCCCCAAAATCCCAAGTTCCCAATGCCAGCCAAGTACCAGCCTTACAAGTGGGTAAGGATAACAGTCTCAGGAATACTATGTTAACTCTTTTCTGCACACAGTATCCATATGCTTTCTAGCTTCTAACACTTTATTTATCATTTCCCATTCTACTCACATTTATAGGTTTATCTATTTTAAGAAAATCCCTTTACTATTGTCTTAGCGGAGTTTCAGGTGAGAACAAAATTAGATATATATCTTCAGTATTAATCTGGAACTTATTGAATTATAAATCAAAACACCTCAATTTAATTGTATAAAATCATTTTTAAGCAACTTGAAAAAAAATCAGACTAAGCAAAGAAATCTAAAAAGGTGCTAGTATCCTAAGAAACTGACAGACAGATATTATATTCTATGTATCCTAGAAATAAGTTTCTATAAAGAAAAAAATATTTAGAAGATTAGAAGGAGTTTTTAAAACATGAAATGTAAAATAGGCACTGAAAGAGAATATGTGAGGAAAGTCTTTTATATATATATATATATATATATATTATATAATTATAATTATATAATTAAATATATATATTATAATAATTATAATATATATTATATTTATAGCTAAGGTAACTAAAAGTCTAATTTTTAAAGTCTGCAACAGTAGCAATGGCAAACTTGGGAATGGTGCACTGTGCTCCACAGGAACTTAAACTGAGATGGAAACTAAGGAAAATGTTTCTCTGAAAGAAAGCTACCTAGTTGGAAATACATGTCTTTCTGTTTACCATGGGCTTCCCTTGTGGCTCAGCTGGTAAAGAATCCACCTGCAATGAGGGAGACCTGGTTTCAATCCCTGGGTTGGGAAGATGCCCTGGAGAAGGGAAAGGCTACCCACTCCAGTATTCTGGCCTGGAGAATTCCATGAACTGTATAGTCCATGGGGTCACAAGGAGTCAGACACGACTGAGCAACTTCAATTTCAGTTTCTATTTACCATGGGAAAGAGAGTATATTCACCACAATTTATTTTTGCATCAATTTCAAAGTTTATATAGGTATGTCCTCCAGTAAACTTTCTATTTCAAATCAACAAATGAAGGAAAATTGACAAAAAGAAATTCTATAGAAAAGCACACGTTCTATAGGTATTTCAATATCTACTATTTCTAAGCACCATTATTCTACATGCCCTGGGAGACAGTAAATGATACACATTTCCACTGTAACTCTTCCTCAAATATTGAGATACCTGTGTTAAGTAAACTCATTAATGCTCCCTGACTTTAGACTATACTACAAAGCTACAGTCATAAAAACAGTGTAGTAGTGGTGCAAAAACAGGCTCATAGATCAATGGAACAGAATAGAGAGCCCAGAAATAAACCCACACTGTTATGGTGATTAATCTAGGACAAAAGAGACAAGAACATACAATGGGAAAAAGACAGACTCTTCAATAAGTGGTGTGGGAAACATGTAGAAGAATGAAATTAGAACGTGTACAAAAATACATATACAAAAACAAACTCAAAATTAAAGATCAGAAGCCATAATCTTCTAGAGGAAAACATAGGCAGAATGTATCATAGTAATGTTTGAGATGTATCATAGTAATATTTTTTTGGATCTGTCTCCTAAGGCAAAGGAAGCAAAAGCCACAACAAACAGATGGAACCCAATCAAACATAAAAGCTTTTGCATAGCAAAGGAAAACATCAACAAAACAAAAAGACAACGTATTGAATGACAAAATGTTTGCAGATACAACTAATAAGGAGTTAATATCCAGAACATATAAACAGCTTGTTTAATGCAACATCAAAAGAACAAACAACTTGATTTTAAAAATGAGCTGAAGACCTGAGTAGACATTTTTTTCCAAGAGAGATATATAGATGGCTAACAGGCACATGAAAATGTACTCACCATCACTAATCAGAGAAATACAAAACCAAAACCACATTGAATATTACCTCACACTTGTCAGCATGGCTATCATCAATCAAAAAGGGTACAACTAACCTGTTGGTGAGGATGTGGAGAAAAGAGAGCTCTTGTATAGTGTTTGTGGGAATGTAAATTGGTACAACTGCTGTAGGAAACAATGGAGGTTTCTCAAAAACCTAAAGGTAGAGCTATACCCTATGATGCAGCAATTCCACTAATGGGAATATATCTGAAGAAAGAGAACAGACTAATTCAAAGAGATACGTGCACCCCAGTGTTCATAGCAACATCATTTATAATAGCCAAAATATGGAAATGTCCACAAACTTAATGAAACTTAAATGTCCACAAACAGATAAATGAAGATGTATACATACAAATGGAATACTATTCAGCCATGAAAAATGAACTTTTTCCATTTATAGCAACATGAATGGACTTGGAGGGTATTCAGTTCAGTTCAGTCGCTCAGTCATGTCCGACTCTTTGTGACCCCATGAATTACAGCACACCAGGCCTCCCTGTCCATCACCAACTCCCGGAGTTCACTCAAACTCACATCCATCGAGTCGGTGATGCCATCCAGACATCTCATCTTCTGTCGTCCCCTTCTCCTCCTGCCCCCAATCCCTCCCAGCATCAGAGTCTTTTCCAATGAGTCAACTCTTTGCCTGAAGTGGCCAAAGTATTGGAGTTTTAGCTTTAGCATCAGTCCTTCAAAAGAACACCCAGGACTGATCTCCTTTAGAATGGACTGATTGAATCTGCTCAAGGGACTCTCAAGAGTCTTCTCCAACAGCACAGTTCAAAAGCATCAATTCTTTGGCACTCAGCTTTCTTCACAGTCCAACTCTCACATCAATACATGACCACTGAAAAAACCATAGCCTTGACTAGACGGATCTTTGTTGGCAAAATAATGTCCCTGCTTTTGAATATGCTATCTAGGTTGGTCATAACTTTTCTTCCAAGGAGTAAGCGTCTTTTAATTTCATGGCTGCAGTCACCATCTGCAGTGCTTTTGGAGCCCCCCAAAATAAAGTCTGTTTCCACTGTTTCCCCATCTATTTGCCATGAAGTGATGGGACAAGATGCCATGATCTTAGTTTTCTGAATGTTGAACTTTAAGCCAACTTTTTCACTCTCCTCTTTCACTTTCATCAAGAGGCTTTTTAGTTCCTCTTCACTTTCTGCCATAAGGGTGGTGTCACCTGCATATCTTAGGTTATTGATATTTCTCCCGACAGTCTTGATTCCAGCTTGTGTGAAAGTGCTGCACACCCAATATGCCAGCAAATTTGGAAAACTCAGCAGTGGCCACAGGACTGGAAAAGGTCAGTTTTCATTCCAATCCCAAAGAAAGGCAATGCCAAAGAATGCTCAAACTACCGCACAATTGCACTCATCTCACACACTAGTAAAGTAATGCTCAAAATTCTCCAAGCCAGGCTTCAACAATACGTGAACTGTGAACTTCCAGATGTTCAAGCTGGTTTTAGAAAAGGCAGAGGAACCAGAGATCAAATGGCAACATCTGCTGGATCATGGAAAAAGGAAGAGAGTTCCCGAAAAACGTCTATTTCTGCTTTATTGTCTATGCCAAAACCTGACTGTGTGGATCACAATAAACTGTGGAAAATTCTGAAAGAGATGGGAATACCAGACCACCTGACCTGCCTCTTGAGAAACCTATATGCAGGTCAGGAAGCTACAGTTAGAACTGGACATGGAACAACAGACTGGTTCCAAATAGGAAAAAGAGTACATCAAGGCTGTATATTGTCACCCTGCTTGGAGGGTATTACACATAGTAAAATAAGTCAAAGACAACTACTATGTATTATCACTTACATATGGAATCTGAAAAATAAATGAATGACTATAACAAAACAAAAACAAACTCACAGATATAGAGAACAAGCTAGCAGTTACCAGGGAGAAAGAGAAGATGAGAGGGGCAAGATAGGGATAGAGGTACAAACTACTATATATACAGTATGTAAACTAGAGGGATATACTGTATAACACAAGGACTATAGCAAATACTTTATAATAGCTTTAAATGGAGTATAATCTACTAAAAAATTTTAAATTTCTATGTTGTACACCTAAAACTGATATAATATTATGAATCAGGGCTTCCCAGGTGGCAGGTTAAGAATCTGCCTGCCAATACAGGAGACCCAGGAAACTGGGTTTGATCCCTGGGTCAGGAAGATCCCCTGGAGGAGGAAATGGCAACCTACTCCAATATTCTTGCCTGGAGAATTCCATGGACAGAGGAGTCTGGTGGGCTATAGTCCATGGGGTCGCAAAGAGTCAGACACAACTGATTATAAATCGACTATACTTCAATTTCCTAATGTTTGATTAAAAAATAAAATGGCCCATTTATTCAGTTTTTCTGATATTAAGAAAGACCTGAAAAGATATGGCCCCTCTGACCATAAATTGTCATTGGTGAATTACTTAGCTATATGTTATTTACCATCAAAAACTTCTGGAACTTCTGGAAATCTACATCAAGTAAATGTTTACTGTGTTTCATGGACTATCCTTCACTGTCTTAACATCTTAGTAAATCATAATTGCTTGACATTTTATGATATTAATTTTTTGCCTAGCGTCATGTCTTGTTAGCTGTATTCTGTAAAATACTTGGAATCTACTGTCAGGTCATCATTTTAAATCTTATTATAATCTAAATGTGATCAAAGCAACTAATTGTGTTTATATGATGCATTGTAACATATTGCAAATCTGGGAGGACTGCTGACCTTTAATTTTTTTCCTTATTCAGCTCCACTCCCTTTCATACCCATTATTTATCCCATTCCATGACCTTTTGAATTACACTTTCTACTCTGTCCCTATTCTCTTCTTCATTTGAACCTTTTAGATGACTTCACTGAAATCTAGCTTTTTGCAGACTTGTGGGAAGAATAATCGGCCTATTTTATGTTTCCCAATACTCCTTACTAATGTTACACCATCACCATTGCTCTTAAACACATGCCATCTGACTAGATCATCATTGGCTATCATAATAACTTCCACTTCCATGGATGAATCATTACTTTCCTTCTCCTAGCCTGGTCTCTTGTTATATAGATCTTTTTCAAAGCCCATATTGATAACCCATCCAATGTCTCTCACTTCAGTGGTTTCTCAAAGCTCTAAAGCCCTCCATTTCTATTTGAGCTGCTCAGTAGCATGATCATGCCTTGGATCAGTTCTTGAAAATTAAGCAATTCTTTTCAACCAGTTTTTTCTCTTCCCCTTATACATTTGCATTCATCCCTTTATTTGTTTTTCACCCTCGTCCTAACCTTTACTCACTTTACCCTTTCTGTTTTCCCAACTCCGTTAGCTTCTGTCTGGTGTGATTTGCATTTAGTACCTGGCCTGTCTAGTATTTCTCTTCTCTTGACTATGTTGTGCCATTGTGGTTCGCTCACCCACTCTTTCTTTCTCTACAGTAGTTCCACATGTCACAGTTCTAAATTATTACTTGAAAAGTACAATGTAGTTATCCTAACTTTTTTTTTAATGGGAAGTTTTATTTTTATTTTTTTAAATTTTATTTTATTTAACTTTACAATATTGTATTGGTTTTGCCATATATCAAAATGAATCTGTCACAGTTATACATGTGTTCCCCATCCTGAGCCCTCCTCCCTCCTCCCTCCCCATACCATCCCTCTGGGTCATCCAGTGCACCAGCCCCAAGCATCTAGTATCGTACATCGAACCTGGACTGGCGACTCGTTTCATGTATGATATTATACATGTTTCAATGCCATTCTCCCAAATCATCCCACCCTCTCCCTCTCCCACAGAGTCCAAAAGACTGTTCTATACATCAGTGTCTCTTTTGCTGTCTCATATACAGGGTTATTGTTACCATCTTTCTAAATTCCATATATATGCATTAGTATACTGTATTGGTGTTTTTCTTTCTGGCTTACTTCACTCTGTATAATAGGCTCCAGTTTCATCCACCTCATTAGAACTGATTCAAATGTATTCTTTTTAATGGCTGAGTAATACTCCATTGTGTATATGTACCACAGCTTTCTTATCCATTCATCTGCTGATGGACATCTAGGTTGCTTCCATATCCTGGCTATTATAAACAGTGCTGCGATGAACATTGGGGTACATGTGTCTCTTTCAATTCTGGTTTCCTTGGTGTGTATGCCCAGCAGTGGGATTGCTGGGTCATAAGGCAGTTCTATTTCCAGTTTTTTAAGGAATCTCCACACTGTTCTCCATAGTGGCTGTACTAGTTTGCATTCCCACCAACAGTGTAAGAGGGTTCCCTTTTCTCCACACCCTCTCCAGCATTTATTGCTTATAGACTTTTGGATCGCAGCCATTCTGACTGGTGTGAAATGGTACCTCATAGTGGTTTTGATTTGCATTTCTCTGATCATGAGTGATGTTGAGCATCTTTTCATGTGTGTGTTAGCCATCTGTATGTCTTCTTTGGAGAAATGTCTATTTAGTTCTTTGGCCCATTTTTTGATTGGGTCATTTATTTTTCTGGAATTGAGCTGTAGGAGTTGCTTGTATATTTTTGAGATTAGTTGTTTGTCAGTTGCTTCATTTGCTATTATTTTCTCCCATTCTGAAGGCTGTCTTTTCACCTTGCTTATAGTTTCCTTTGTTGTGTCCCATTTGTTTATTTTTGCTTTTATTTCCAATATTCTGGGAGGTGCAAAGCAACTAGAAAAGGAAGAAGTGAAGAACCCGAGGGTTAGTAGAAGGAAAGAAATCTTAAAAATTAGGGCAGAAATAAATGCAGAAGAAACAAAAGAGACCATAGCAAAAATCAACAAAGCCAAAAGCTGGTTCTTTGAAAGGATAAATAAAATTGGCAAACCATTAGCCAGACTCATCAAGAAACAAAGGGAGAAAAATCAAATCAATAAAATTAGAAATGAAAATGGAGAGATCACAACAGACAACACAGAAATACAAAGGATCATAAGAGACTACTATCAGCAATTATATGGCAATAAAATGGACAACGTGGAAGAAATGGACAAATTCTTAGAAAAGTACAACTTTCCAAAACTGGACCTGGAAGAAATAGAGAATCTTAACAGACCCATCACAAGCACGGAAATTGAAACTGTAATCAGAAATCTTCCAGCAAACAAAAGCCCAGGTCCAGACAGCTTCACAGCTGAATTCTACCAAAAATTTAGAGAAGAGCTAACGCCTATCCTACTCAAACTCTTCCAGAAAATTGCAGAGGAAGGTAAACTTCCAAACTCATTCTGTGAGGCAACCATCACCCTAATACCAAAACCTGACAAAGATGCCACAAAAAAAGAAAACTACAGGCCAATATCACTGATGAACATAGATGCAAAAATCCTTAACAAAATTCTAGCAATCAGAATCCCAACCACACATTAAAAAGATCATACACCATGACCAAGTGGGCTTTATCCCAGGGATGCAAGGATTCTTCAATATCCGCAAATCAATCAATGTAATACACCACATTAACAAATTGAAAAATAAAAACCATATGATTATCTCAATAGATGCAGAGAAAGCCTTTGACAAAATGCAACATCCATTTATGATAAAAAAAAAAAAAAACTCTCCAGAAAGCAGGAATAGAAGGAACATACCTCAACATAATAAAAGCTATATATGACAAACCCACAGCAAACATTATCCTCAATGGTGAAAAATTGAAAGCATTTCCTCTAAAGTCAGGAACAAGACAAGGGTGCCCACTTTCACCATTACTATTCAACATAGTTTTAGAAGTTTTGGCCACAGCAATCAGAGCAGAAAAAGAAATAAAAGGAATCCAAATTGGAAAAGAAGAAGTAAAACTCTCACTGTTTGCAGATGACATGATCCTCTACATAGAAAACCCTAAAGACTCCACCAGAAAATTACTAGAGCTAATCAATGAATATAGTAAAGTTGCAAGATATAAAATCAACACACAGAAATCCTTTGCATTCCTATACACTAATAATGAGAAAATAGAAAGAGAAATTAAGGAAACAATTCCATTTACCATTGCAACGAAAAGAATAAAATACCTAGGAATATATCTACCTAAAGAAACTGAAGACCTATATATAGAAAACTGTAAAACACTGGTGAAAGAAATCAAAGAGGACACTAATAGATGGAGAAATATACCATGTTCATGGATTGGAAGAATCAATATAGTGAAAATGAGTATACTACCCAAAGCAATTTATAGATTCAATGCAATCCCTATCAAGCTACCAACACTATTCTTCACAGAGCTAGAACAAATAATTTCACAATTTGTATGGAAATACAAAAAACCTCGAATAGCCAAAGCTATCTTGAGAAAGAAGAATGGAACTGGAGGAATCAACCTGCCTCACTTCAGGCTCTACTACAAAGCCACAGTCATCAAGACAGTAAGGTACTGGCACAAAGACAGAAATATAGATCAATGGAACAAAATAGAAAGCCCAGAGATAAATCCACGCACATATGGACACCTTATCTTTGACAAAGGAGGCAAGAATATACAATGGATTAAAGACAATCTCTTTAACAAGTGGTGCTGGGAAAACTGGTCAACCACTTATAAAAGAATGAAACTAGAGCACTTTCTAACACCATACATAAAAATAAACTCAAAATGGATTAAAGATCTAAACGTAAGACCAGAAACTATAAAACTCCTAGAGGAGAACATAGGCAAAACACTCTCCGACATATCCTAACTTTTTAATGGCATCCATTTTTTCCCTGTTAGGTTGTTTCAATTTTAAAATTAGGAACCCTTGCTGACCACATCCACTGTCAACTGCCTGACTTTAACTGGACCTCTCTGTTTCTGGAAATAATCTTTTATAGCCCTCTATCCATGTGTTCCAAATGTTTCCCATATTCCAAGTGCTTAAATCTAACATCCCTTCTCAGGATATGACCTTGCCTCCTACTTTACTTAACAAAAAAAATAGAATCCATCTGCCAAATTCCCTCATCCATTTTCTCTATATCAAAATTGCTACATCCAAATTTCTTATTTTAACAAAGTGGTTTGTAAATTATTTTACATTTTCTGTACAGATCTCCAAGTTTTTATTCAGCTATTTTTTCCTCTCTCTTATCTCAAAAGTATGTGTTTTCCTTTTCAGGGCTGACCTGCCTCACCTAGAGCCTTCTTTAACAATTGAGCTCTCCTTTCCTTTCTCCCAGTCTCCTCCATTTACCATTTCACCCTCTCTAGTTCATTTCGGATCAACAGATCATTAAATCAGAAATTGTGAATGTCTGAGATTTTATTCTATTTGAAAGCTGATAGGTTAGCCTCCCACAGTTTTATAGACATATACCAAAAGAAAGCAGAAGACCCATAGGTCAGAGAAAAAGGCCATTTATTGCTCATGGGAAAAAACAAGAATCAACCAAAGTAGTGTTTTGAACCAGTTCCCCAAGCCCAGTTCCTATAAGGCAACCAGTGAGGGTCAGATGTTAACTGTGTGTGCAGCAAGGTTTGTTACAGGAGAGATAACCCCAAATAAATAAGACAGGCAGACCTTGTCTTTATTCTGAAATGTAAGCAAATCTTCACCAGGGAGGGAGATGAAAATTTTACTCCCCTGGAATGTCTTCAGGGAGAGAGATGTTCTCTCTGTTATACCAGTCAAGAGACAGATCTTCCCTCTGCCACTGGGATAGACACCATTTCTAGTTTTCAAGGATGTTCACTGTGTAAATCCCTTGCATAGCAGAAACCCTGGACCATGCAGAAACATGCAATATTCCAATACATGATTTCCAGTCAAAAAAAATACGCAGGTTTCTCTTATCTCCTATCTTAAAAAATATCTCATATAGTCTGTGCTCACTGCCTTTGTTGTCTTACTTCCTTGCTTTTTCTTCTGCAATTCCACTGAAAACTATTCTCTTCAAGTTATCCCAGTCAAAAGTTCATTTCTTAATTATTCTTGACTTTTTGCAGAATTGAACAAAGGCTATACTTTCTTCCTTTTACCTCTAAACTACTCCACTGCTTCCTATGACTAGTCTGATTCTTAAGGCTCTCTCCCTTGCTCATCTCTCTTTTCTTCACCTTTTGGGCTTTTTCACTTTTACTGTAAAATGTGAACATATCACAGGTTGATTTCTCATTCTACATTTGTTTTCCCAAGTACCTCCTACTTTGAGTTGCAGCTATCACCTCTCTAGGTGATTATGATTTATTTCTTATATTCCAAAACTCACCTGTTATCTCTATTTCTGCCTATATGTAATAAATTTTAAAACTAAAAATCAATTACATGACCTGACTTTAAAAATTTTGTCAGTAGGACTTTGATTCTAATAGTTCTTTAGATTCAAAACTTGAGAATGAGGAAAAGTAGACTCCCTTCCTGGTGACTCATATGGTTAAGAATCTGGCTGCAGTGCAGGAGATTCAGGTTCAATCCCTGGGTTAAGAAGATCCCCTGGAGAAGGAAATGGCATCCCACTCCAGTATTCTTGCCATGAGAATCCCATGGACAGAGGAGCCTGGACTGAGTTACTAACACTGTCAATTTGCTCAAATGCAACAGCCTTAACTCAAATTCTTTTTGGCATTCTGATCCATTGTCTATACTGACACCTAATAAATTACTCAAGCATAAAAACTATTATACAGTTTGTGAGAATTAAGGTCTAATATTTTTACAGTTTTACACAAGTCTTCCATTATTGGATGACTGCTTTTCCCTTCAGTTTCTACTTGTGCCATATTTCCTATACTCACTTACACCACAACAACATACCAAAGTACTTGCTTTGACCTAAATTCACTGCTCACTTATTCAAACAGTTTCTGCTATGAACCAAGCATTATGCTGGGCACTGGGACTATAAATATGAGTAAGTTACAGTCTCTCTTAAGAGGGGGATAAAAATGTGAATAAATGCCATAGAGTGTGATTTGTAATGCAAGGATACAGAGTGGTTTCCTTCTTCCTGAGGCACTTATGGTGAAACAAAGATCAACACTCGAATAAGGTGTTGAAGGATAAATTAGAATTTGTTATGTGACCATGAAATCATATTTCAGGTAAAGTAAAAACATGTACAAAGGCATGGAGATGTGAAATGAAACCCCTTATCTGAAAGTTGTAAGTAACTCAGAATAAGCAGACTGTAAGACTGAAGACAGGGATAAAAGGATACAATGATGGGAAGGTGGAGCTAGGTGGTAAAAGGCCTTGCTGTATCAAAGGCGTGTGGGCTTTTTCCTGGAATAGTATGATCAGATTCATTTTTTTAGATACTAAAACTAATGTATGAAAGTTTGAAGAATAAAAGATATTTACTAGAAGTTAAATATCTCAGAAAGCTACTGTATAACACAGGGAGTCCAGCCTAGTACTCTGTGATAACCTAGAGTGGCAGGATGAGGGGGAGAGAAGAGAAACTCAAGAGGGGGCAAATATATATATAATTATGACTGATTCCCGTTGTTGTACTACAGAAACCAACACAACATTGTAAAGCAATTTCCCTCCAATTAAAAATAAACATAATAAAAAAAGAATCTAAATATCTCTCCACATGATATTCATTACAGTGGGGAAAACAGTGTCTTAAACCTGGAGAAACCTGGTGGATACCATCTGATCAAACCAATGATCCAAGTTAACATCACAGTAATGGGGCAAATCAGCATCTTGAGCTTCATAATATAATGCACTAGAAGAATGCAGTGCGATCATTTCTGTGGTTTTCCTATCAAAATACATATTCTGAATCTAACATGAGGAACTATCTGATAAACCCAGTGAGAAGCATTCTACAGAATCACTGGTCTGAACTCTTTAAAACTGAATATCATAAAAGACAAAGGGAAAAAATAACAATTAAGGAATTAAGTATACAATAAACCTATGCACAATGTATAATCTTGGATTCCCTCCCCCACCCTGTGAATGGCACTTTGGGGAGCAAATGGCAAAATCTGAATAAGGTCTGCAGACTAGATAATGATACTTTATCAATATCAATTTTATTATTTTTATAATTATACAGGTTATATAAGATAATTTCCTTTATAAAGGAAGTATTATATACATTTAAATATTTAAAGGTAAAGGAGCATTGCATATGCAACTTACTCTTGAATGATTTAAGTCATATATAGTATGGATGTGAGAGTTGGACCATGAAGAAGGCTGAGCACTGAAGAACTGATACTTTTGAATTGTGGTGCTAGAGAAGACTCTTGAGATTCCCTTGGACAGCAAGGAGATCAAACCAGTCAATCCTAAAGGAAATCATATTTTGAATATTGATTGGAAGGACTGATGCTGAAGCTGAAGCTCCAATACTTTGGTCATCTGGTGCAAAGAAACAACTCACTGGAAAAGACCTGCCTGATGCTGGGAAAGATTGAGGGCAGGAGGAGAAGTAGGCGACAGAGAATGAGATGATTAGATGGCATCACTGAATCAATGGACTTGAGTTTGAACAAACTCTGAGAGATAGTGAAGGACAGGGAAGCCTGGCGTGCTACAGCTCATGGGGTCACAAAGATTTGAACACGACTTAGCGAATGAGTAACAAAAAAACATATTCAATGTATAGAATTATTCACAGTATCCAAGCAGTATTATCCACAGTACCCACAGCAGCATTATTCACAGCATCCAAGAGGCAGAAGCTACTCAGGTGTCCATCAGGGGGTGAATATAAAACAAAATATAGTATATACATAAGTGGAATATTATTCAGGCTTAAAATGGAAGATAATTCTGACACATGCTCATGTGTGATGTACATGGATAAACCTTGAAGACATTATGCTGAGTGAAATAAGCCAATCACAAGAAGAAAAATATTGTATAATTTCTTTTATATGAGGTACCTGGAGTAGCCAAATTCATAGAGACAGAGATTGGAATGGTGATTGCCAAAGACTAGAGGGGAGAGGAACAGGGAGATATTGTTAGATGAATACAGAGTTTCAATTCAGGAGGATGAAGAAATCCCAGAGGTGGATGTTGATGGTGATGGTTGCATAACAATGTGAAGGTACTCAATGCAACTGAACTGTACATTTGAAAATGGTTAAGTTGTAGTTTTATGTTATATATATTTTAGTACAATTTTGAATAAAAATAAAACATGTAGAGAAGTGAGAATAAAGGGAAAATGGCAAAATGCCCAGTTATGTTCTAAAGATATAGATGGAGTTAAGAATGGAAGCAGACCAATTAAAAGGCTCTAGTAATAATTCAGTATAGTATTAGTGACAAAGAAAGATACATCTGAGAATGATTTAGTGGTACTATTTAGAGATTAATATGGTGATATTTTAGAATCCTTTATCACATCTAGCTTCTGGTAGATGGTGGCACTGTTAACCAAAATGTAATAGACACAAGTAAACTCACAAGCTGCTATCTTTGCCTGAGCATTTACCTAATACTCATTTCTCCACCATAACTTGACTCAAATGTAGCTTCCAAAGCCCTCCCTGGGCTTTGGAAAACCACTCTTTACAGGCTTTCCTGATAGCTCAGTTGGTAAAGAATCCACCTGCAATGCAGGAGACCTGAGTTCGATTCCTGGGTTGGGAAGATCCGCTGGAGAAGGGATATGCTACCCACTCCAATATTCTTGGGCTTCCCTTGTGGCTCAGCTGGTAAAGAATCTGCCTGCAACACAGGAGACCTGGGTTCTATCCCTGGGTTGGGAAGATCCCCTGGAGAAAGGAAAGGCTACCCACTCCATTATTCTGGCCTGGAGAATTGCATGGACTGTATAGTCCATAGGGTCGCAAAGAGTTGGACTCCGCTGAGTGACTTTCACTTTCACTGACTCTAGACAATCTCTCCTCTTTCGCCTTGCTGCTGCTGCTGCTAAGTCGCTTCAGTCATGTCCAACTCTGTGCGTCCTCATAGACGGCAACCCACCAGGCTCTGCTGTCCCTGGGATTCTCCAGGCAAGAACACTGGAGTGGGTTGCCATTTCCTTCTCCAATGCATTCCTAGACTGAATTAGTCTTTCTCCCTTCTTAGATGTTGTGACAGTATCTTTTGCATTGATATCACCATGTTTCAAAATAGTTGGTTTATCTCTGTCTTTCATACACTGAGCTCCTTGAGGGCAGAAACAGTTACTAGGTTTATGAATCCATGGTACCTTTCATAGTGTGTGCTCAGTAATTGTTTGAATGAAATCAATAAGTTATTAAAAGACTAACATTAGGTTTCTTTATAACCTTCTGTACTTGCCTCTTTCTAGATTCCCCCACCCCAACCCCACTCCCACCCCCACTCAAAGTTCTTATCTATTTCAATAGTCTTGTAGCTAGTCTTTCTATGTTTATTTATTTTGGCTGAGCCTCATATGGACATATGCGATCTTAGTTCCCCAAGCAGGGATTAAACCTGTGCCCCCTGCAGTTGTGCAGAGTCTTAACTGCTGGACTGCCAGGGAAGTCCCTAGTCTTTCTACTTTTAGTCTAGTTTCTTTGTGGTTGCCTGTACATTGATGCCAGATTAATGAAGTATTTTGGAGTGCTTACATGAAAACCTTCATTATCTTCCCACTATATAAAAAGTAAAATCCAAATTAACCAGTCAGGAATTTAGACCTTCCACCCATGTTCTCAGAAGTTACCATGTTTATTTCAAATTCACCTTATCTACGCTTAATCTTGATTCATCAAGTATTTGAGGACCTGCCTTTTGCAAGACTTTATGAAAGAAGTAAGTTTACTAAATATATGTTCATCATCTTTGTGTTCATTTTTTGGTCCTTTGTTTCCTTTAATGACTTCATTTCATCTTAAGGGGAAATAATATTTGGAGAACACTCAGCCATATTCATATTTAAGTAAGTTGTTCCATCTTAAGATACGTTTAAAATAGGTTACAAGCCATCCAGCACAATGTTTGGCTCAAAATAAAAGTTCAATAAATGTATATTTATTTCAGTTTAAAATATTACATATTGAAACTGAATTATTTCAGTTTAAAAATTTTAATTTTAAAATTTAAAGATAGAAATTCAAGTTTAAAATTATACCAAAGAAAGTTATTAATTTATTATATTAAGCTTTTGAAAACCTGCCTATTTTTGCTTCAATGGTTGAACTGTTAACATTTGAGGTTTACTTGCTATTATTACTTGTTGTATCACTTTGAAACACATATTCAAAGCAAATTTAAAAATACTATATTACACATGTTTTCAAAACCTTTTTTCTATACTCTCTTTATAGGTTATATGTAAAGTCAGATGTGCAACTGAACTTGACAAACACAAGTAAGTTTCATGAGTAGCATATGTAAATTTTATTTACAGTATACTTCTCAAGGTAGAAGGCTTGGTAGTTGAGGGTGCTTTAGCAGTTTTGTAGAAGATCATGCATTTAGATTAGTTCACAGAAAGTGAACTGAGTAATCTGGCCTTCCCCCCTCAGCAGTATTGCTGCAGCATACCTGTTTTGGTGCTCTGCCACTGTCCCACTTCAGATGTCAAATGTAGTTTCATAGGGTCCACAAATTCTCAAGATCGACTATACTCTCATAATCAGATTATGCTGTTTGGAGTGAGAATGTATAGTGTCATTCCATGAAATATTTAATGTTTCTGTACTGATTCACCTCAAAAATGAGATTGCTAAACTGGGGAGTCAGGAGCCTTGGGTTTCAGACCAGTTCTTCTATAAACTTGCCAGCAGTGCTCCTCGTCTAACCTCTTGATGCTTTTTTTCTTAAACCACTATAATTCCCTGGATGTATGGATAATTTCAAGGTTCATTTTAGGTTTCAAGCTATATAATTATTATTTTTATTATTTAACCTGAGAGAATATTAAGATCTAAACTTCTCAAACTAGAATCCTTGTATTTTGCATGTATACTTAATAAAGATTGATTGTTACAGATTACACATTGCCTTCCATTTTCCTTGTGTAAATTACTTACAAAGGCAAACAATGTTTTATGATTCCCACTAGTAAAAGTAATCCAAAGTAGAGGCTACTAGAATGGCAAATAAATTTCTTGATCGTGTTAATTTGGAGTGTAAATGTATTTGAATTGAGTTACTTTCGTATAGATAGCTGTTCCAGCTACTTGATACAGAGAGCCACACCTTACCTGAAGAGTTTTTATGAAGTGGTCTAATTTTTCTTAAGGGGAAGTAGTTTAGCATTCTACTTTGGGAGTAGTTCTGTATGCATAATAAATATGCCACTTTAGAAGAAGATGAGATATTGATGGGTATATGAAACTCTACATATATTGTCCCTATGTTCCTCTTTAGTCTTGTTTGAAATAAATGTTTGCTATAATCAGATGTTCATAAAGGGGAGAATTGTTTAAAACACATTTCCCTTACCTTCTAAAGTTAATATTAGTGATCAATTTAAATTTATATATGGTATATTAATTTTCCAAGCAAATTTTAGAAGCCTGCTAATTCTTAGAATGGAAAGGTCAATGAAAATATGCTCAGCAGTTACAAAATGAAAAATTCAGGATTACTTTAATTAGTTAAGATAATCCTATATTACTCTTCCTGATAGAGGCAACTGAATTCAAGTCCACATGAGATTATTTTTAAACTCATGGTTTAAAATCTGATGCCATTTTTAAATGGCTTAGTTACTAATATCAGAATTGCAAAAATATCCTAAATAACTCTGTGTAATTATTAAATTTGTATTTAATGAAATTATAAACAGTTTAAACTGAAGGAATTATTGTACTTAAAGTAACACACTAATTCAGTATTAAATTTAGCTTCTCATTAGTTTTATAAAAATCTAATAAATTCATTTTTTCTTTCAGAATTCTGTTGCATTTGGGCTTTATATTGGCAAGCCTTCTCTTTTTAGTGGTGAACTTGACTTGCGCGATGTTAGTCCATGGAGATGTCCCAGAAAATCAGTTGAAATGGACTGTGTTTGTTCGAGCATTAATTAATGATAGCCTGTTTATTCTTTGTGCCATCTCTTTAGTTAGTTACATATGCAAAATTACAAAAATGTCATCAGCAAATGTCTACCTCGAATCAAAGGTAAGTGTGTTTTTTAAATTTATACTTGACAAATCCTCATCATTAAATTTATACTTGACAAATTTATACTTCAAATCCTCATCTTATGAACCATATTTTAATGGAAATTTTATATTTCTTTAAAAAGCATTCTGAATGTCAGGTACATTTCTGAGCATGAAAGAATGGTCACAAGAAATTAAAAAGTATTCAAAAATTGGTGCTCACTAAACCATGGTTTTTTTAAACAAAGACACTTATCTTGAACATATTGTATTTTCTATGATATATCCTCTGCATTGGAGGCTATAATTAAACTACATAAGCCAGAATGTATACAAATGTATCACAAATAGTCTGATATTCAACTAACTAAGTTGCCATACTAACAACTTAGGTTTCATCAGTAAGGGTGGCAGTATTGCCATTTAACAGATTTACCACTTTATGTCTATATATATTTGGGTTAGCAATGTCAAGATGTCATACTGGTATAGTGTTGTTTATTTGTATAAAGTTTTAGAAAATGTTACTTCACTGCATAATATGAAGTCCCTATGGTATTTGAAACAGCTAGTCATGTAACTGAATTTATAAATGCCTTGCTTCTCCCTTTCCGGATACTTTTGGGTCAGGAAACAAAAGCCAATGTTAACCTGTTAACAGAGAACCATGAATGTTTCTGCTGTTGCTGATTGACAGTATGGATGAGTGATGAATCGGTATCACAGTGTATATGTGGCATTGGGTGTGGGGTATATGCGTATGGATATTGGGGTGGGGGGTTATATGTACATAGGAGGTTGCTTTAATTTGGCATCATTGCCTATTCACTGACAATAAGCAAGATAGTTTCTTAAACAGTTCTCTGAAATATTTTTTAGACTTCTGTATTATTATTACCCTTAATATAATCCTACTAAAGCATGAAAATCAACTTGTCCCTTAAGTTTAGGTGAAGATTTTAATTTTATTTTTTAAACTTATATCAATAGAAATATAAATATAGAAACAAAAATAGAAATAGAGGAGAGAAAGAGAGAGAGAGACATAGACTTACTTTCAAACCCATTAATCTTGCCTGGAAATTTTTTAATTCAACTTCTAACAGTTTACTTCCTAAAAGTCAAATATTTTAGTTAATTCTGGCTTCCATATAAGTGTTAAGAAGAATACAACCACCATTGTTGTGGTGCATAATCTTTTGATGTAGCAACAGCATCTTTTCATAGTGTGACAACATCAGGATAAATTCCTTACCTCTTTGGTCTAGTGATAAAACATAAATAAATGAGGCTGAATTTGAAGGCTTGTTTTCTGAATACTTAGAAACTTTTTAAGTTTGGTTTTGCTCACTGTGATATACAGAATTCTCTGGATGTAGTTAAGTTACCAATGTGAGGAGGGAAGTTAATCTGATAATTCCTCCAGAATTAAATACCTTCCCATCACTATCATATGAAAGATATTCACTTAAATTTAAAAGTGCATGTATTCAGAATTCTCTCGGAACACTACAGAGAAACATGTTCAAATACATACCTATAAAGGTAAATATAATATGAGATAGTAAATTATTTGTATTATACTGTTCTGTAGTTCTTGGTTTTCCTAATTAGGTTTATTCAAATAGTACATCATCTTGCTTTCACATTTTCTTTGTAAAATCTCTAGACTCATTTTTGTTTTTTGACTTCTATAACAATATATAGTAATGGCCATTTCTTTTATTCAATTAGCAAATGTTTGTTGAGCATCTGTCTCCTCCACTTTCAAACTGACCTTGTTTCTTGCTATCCCTAAGAGAGTTTCCTTAAAGTTCAGACTTTGGTCTTCTGTTTTTCTCTTTATTCTGCCTTCCTTCTTCTACATAATCAGGATAATGAGATCCTCCATGATTTATCTCAGTCTTACCAACCTTATTTCTAAGTAGTACAGGTATGCTTCTCTGTCTCTATACCCTTAGGCTGTTTCATCTTCCCCAAATGTCTTTCCACTCCCAGTGCTTTATTCCGTGGTTTGTCCTTATCTTACCCAACTTTAAGGCATAACTTTAATGTTTCTCCTTTTTATGACCTTAATTTTGTCCCTTCTTCTTCATCTCCAAAATAAAATTTAGAAATAATTTTCTGTTTGAATTCTCTTAATTTTATTCTTTTAGCTACTAGATCAGTGCTGTGACTTGGTTCTTTTTCAAAGTAGCAACTCTGACTTGCTTTTTAAATATTCATTATTATGATTTTGAATAGTTAATTTCTTCTCTTTCAGTTTCTGATTTTCTTACATATGTAAGGTTGTTACTTTGTTCCATATCTATGTTCTTATATAGATACTTAATTTATTATTTTAAATTAAACTAATAAAGGCATTTAGAGCAATGTGTTTTCTCAAGTACTGCCTTGGCAACTTTCCATAATATCATTACTGTATATTATAGCAACATCCTTTGGATTTCAGCCATGTCTTAAATACTACATATTTACACATTGGTGTGAATTAGATATTATCTCTACATATAGATAGATACTATTCTACTTTCACTTTGGTGAAAAGTCTAATATTCAGATATATGTTCTCTTTGGGCCCCCTAACTTCCACAGAAGTTATCAGTTTTACCCTCTGCATGATTGTCCATGCATATGACTCTGGCCTCCTGAACAATGTAGAATTTCTGTACTCCAGGTTCTTGTTGGAGAAAATATTAGTTTTTAAACTCAAAAGCTTAATTGCCAGAAACATTACCTGAAGGATATACAATCTATCCATAATCCCATCTATTCCATATATATCCTCTGCTCAATCCAGTTCATTATAGAGTTGTATTCTGAGACTGCATTATACCCTGGATAGAATTGTCTTTCCTGACATATACTGGCACATCATGCTTTGGTCTATGTCAGGAAATATGTAAGAAATTTCTTGTGAGAAACGTTTGTCTTAAAGTCTTATCGTATTATGTTGTTGTTCCCTAGAAAAGATCTTTTTCTCCAGTTGAGTACCAAGAAAAATATTAAAGTTCTTTTCCCTGGCTACTGTGTTGTGCAGTGGCAAATCTGTGGCTCATCTTTATATCAATCACAGGTGATCTTATGATACCCAGGTTTGTTCCGGGTTTACCTCTCATTTCATTTCACATTCTTACCCCATCCCCACATTTTACCCCATCCTTTTTCATATATATTGATTTTTTAATTAATTTGAAATGACCTTAGTGAGAGACAGTGTATCATAGTGATTAAGAGCTAAAAAAAAAAAAAAAAAAAAAACCAAACCCTGGGATCAGAGAGATAAGGATATAAATAGATCCTATCTCTCTTGTATGACCAATTGAGCAATTGGACAAGTAATGAAACTGTGCAGATTGTTCAGATTGGGATTTGAACCCATGGTCTTGATATCACACACCTGGTCTCAGCCCTTAATGAAACTCAGATTCTTGATGTTTCACTGAAGAAAGAATTCAGTGAGAGACAAAGTGATAGGCAAGAAGTGGATTTATTTAGAGAGAAACACATCTACAGATGGAGTGTGGGCCATCTCAGAAGGCAAGAGGCCCTGAAATACGGGGTGGTTAGTTTTTATGTATTGGGTAATTTCATAGGCTAATGAGTGGAAGGATTATTCCAAATATTTTGAGGCAGGGACAGAGATTTCCAGGAATTGGACTATTGTCAACCTTTTGGTTTTGACAGTCCAGCTTGAAATTGTCATGGCACTGGTGGGTGTGTCACTTAGCTTTTGCTAATGTGTTATGATGGGCATATAACGAGGTCCACTGGAAGTCAGATCTTCTGCCACATTGGACCTAGTTGGTTCTAACTAGTTTTTGTCATGTCCTATGACTATATCATTCTTTTAAAAGTTGTTCCTTGCCACCTTCCCTCCTGTTTCAGTAACAGCATCTCTAATGGTCACTCTCCTGGTCTGTAAAATGAAAATAATGATAATGTTGATCTCATAGGTTGTTTGAGGATAAGAGTAGTACCTACCTTATAATGTTGTTATAAAAATTAAATTAAAATGCATATAAAGTGTTTAGTATAATTCCTAGCACTTAGGACGGCCTTATAAATGTTAGCTATTATGATCCTAATGTATACAAAAGAATGGTAATGTAGCTTCAAAAAGTTCTTGAATACCCAAAATTGTTGGCAAAATGTGTCTGGAGACAGATCCTCTATATATCAAATTTTCCAAAGGAACAGTGAAAAAGATAAGAATTACTGGAGAATAGGATTTCTCTTTTAAATAGTTTAATTTTGACTCTTTATATTCCATTCTGCACAGATTTTGTAAGGGTTGAAGTCTCCGACATTTCATATAATAATTGAGTCATTTTTCTTAGAAATTTTTGGAACATGTATTGTTGAAAGTATATAATGACCTTTTTTATTTGTTTTTTAATTTTTTTCTTAATATTATTTTTAAACTTTTTGTATATTGCTAACATTTCAACTGTGTCTCATTAACTTTAGATAAAATGTTTCTTTTTTACAAACTCTTTATAGGGTAAACAAATATATTATATTTATTAATATGATCATTTGTCAGTATTAGTCCTTTTCTCCAATTAAGTTTTTTTTTTTTCGTTTTCTTTCTTTTTTTTTTTTAATTTTATTTTATTTTTAAACTTTACATGATTGTATTAGTTTTGCCAAATATCAAAATGAATCCGCCACAGGTATACATGTGTTCCCCATCCTGAACCCTCCTCCCTCCTCCCTCCCCATACCATCCCTCTGGGTCGTCCCAGTGCACTAGCCCCAAGCAATTAAGTTTTTTAAACTGCTCTTTGCTTTGCCTTTCTTTGTTTGTTTTCTGTGGTATATTTGAATTTATTTACTTTTATTCAGATTATAATATAACTTTTAACATTAAAATACATACAATAAAATTATTTTTATTCTAATATTAATTTCCATTTTAGGAAAAATAAGCATATTTATAAGAATATAGGAGACATGTTATTTTTAATGGATAAAATAGTGGCACAAAAAAGGTTTCAAATTAGTTAATTTAATTTGAGTGGTCTTTCATGCAGATAACCCCAACTTGCCATTATAGGAGCCAAAATAATGGCAAGTTGGGATTATCTGTATGAAAGGCCACTCAAAGTTAGGGTGAGTACAAAAGTTGAGCTTTTAGCCTTACATCTCTGATTAAGGACATGTACAATTTTATATCTGGATAAGAGTGTAAAACAAATCATTGTCTGACTCAAGGTTAGTTTGTCTCCCTGCCTGGTTAGCTGTTTGCAAATAATGCATTTTCTGTCTGTCTTTCCTGAATGTCTAACAGTTTTAATTACTATGCAGACCTTTCTGACCCATGTTCTCTTAACTCTTGATCCATATTAATTACTATATTGGGATGGAAGGCATCATCAGCATCTTGCAGAGACACAGTAACTTTTCAACTAAACTATATTTTTGACCATTCATGGAGACCAGCTGATCCTATAAGACTAAAGAAGTAGTTTATGATTACTTGCTGCTGCTAAGTCGCTTCAGTCGTGTCCGACTCTGTGCAACCCCATAGACGGCAGCCCACCAGGCTCCCCTGTCCCTGGGATTCTCCAGGCAAGAACACTGGAGTGGGTTGCTATTTCCTTCTCCAATGCATGAAAGAGAAAAGTGAAAGTGAAGTCTCTCAGTCGTGTCTGACTCTTAGCGACCCCATGGACTGCAGCCTACCAGGCTCCTCCGTCCATGGATTTTCCAGACAAGAGTACTGGAGTGGGGTGCCATTGCTTTCTCCGAAGTAATAGGCTAAAATACCATTAATGTCTGTCATCCACCACCCTGAAATATGACTTTGCCAGAATTTGTTGAGGATGATGGTTAAAAAAAACCCAAAAAACCAGAGCCTGCATCATCCTCTATAATAGATATGATTGCTACCTTCCCAGTATTCTGATTTCTCTCTTGAGTCACTGGAATTTTTTTCATTCATTTTAAGCTGTGGTGCTTCTTTAATTTACTGCCTTCATTATTCCAGTTCTTATACTGCAAGTCTTATTTCCTATTCTATTGCTGAACCAATCTACCACACACTTGTCCCTTTTGAAAAATCCCTGCTTACAACACTGGGTTTATCCTAAGCTCAAGTACCTTTCCTTTATACTTCTAAATTCTTCTACTAGACCAGCCAGCATTTTCAGAATTTTTAAATTTTTCCATGGACATAAAGTTCATCAACTTAAAGCCATCTTATCTGTAACAGTAGAGTCATTAAAGCCAGAGATCTAATTTCACTATGTCTTAGCACCATGAAACTATTTTTAAAACTGTTTAGGCCTTATAATTATCAAAATACATTTTAAATTTACTAATTGAGATTACTTTGTTTTCTTATTTTTGATGCTTAGTTTGGCATTCTAATTTCAAAATGGAAATAGCATTTGTGAGATGGATTCAGAAACATGTGCAGGGTTCTACTTCTGCTATTGGCCAAGTAGCTTCTATTGGACTCAACCTTCTGCAGAAAGCAAAGATAAATCCTGGAAAAAATATAAAAAGCACTGACAACACTGGAGAGCAGCCTCTTAGAAGAAGGAACTGACACTGCGTGAGTTTCCTGTTTTTTACAGCTTCTAGCCTGAGGAAAAGTCCCGTCCATGGGGCAGCCAAAACTTGAAGAGAAACCTGCTGTTTTACTTGCTTGAAGAATCACAGGGCAAAATTCAAGAAACTATTCCAGATGAAAAGTCAGTGGAAAATCTCAGGAAGAAGACAGCCAAGTAGAGGAAGGTCCAAATTCTGATTTAAACTCTGCCAAATTTTTATCTGATACCTGAACTAGACGTGTTCAGGATATACTCTAAGCAGCAGCACAGTGAAGGTTAAAGAAATTGAACTGAGAGTTCAGCTGCTATTCATACATGAGAGACAGTTTGAGATTTGAGTCTAGCCAGCTTAATCATTTGCTAAAAATAAAAAAATTTTAAGGGAAAAGAAAAAAAATCAATATATTTTAGAAAACTATAACAGCATCCAAACTCTAAAACATGGCACTCACAATGTCCATAACAGAATCCAAGGTCACTAGGTATATGAAGAAACAGGAAAACTATAACTCATACTCAAGAGCAGAAAGAAAAACTCAAAAAGCAATCATTGGTGGCAGTCCCAGATGTTGACCCAGATGTTGAATTTATTAATGATTTATAATATGCTCAAGGATGTGAATATACATTAATACTTGAATGAATGAATAAATAAGAACTCTTAAGAGAAATAGAAACTATTTTTTTAAACTATCAGAAAGTTTAGAATTTAAAAATACAGTATTTAAAATTAAATAGTCACTACTTGGGCTTAGCAGCAGATTGGAGATGAAAGAAGAGTCAGTGAACTTAAATCAATCAGAAATTATCCAATTTGAAGACCAGAGTATGCTGGGGGACAGGGAGGGGAGATGACAATGAAATGAACAGAGTCTCAGGGTCAGATTATGTAGAATTGGAATTCCCAAAGGAAAAGAGGAAGAAAATGAAATTTGGAAAAAAAACGTGTGAAGACATATGACTTAAATTTTCCAATTTTGATGACAGACATATATTTGCAATTTCGTGAACCTCAGCAATCCCAATCAGGATAACTAGAAAGAAAATCTCACCTAAGTTCATTGTAGTTAAGGTGCTTAAAGTGAGAGTGAAAGTGTTATTTGCTCAGTCATGTCCAACTCTTTGTGACCCTTTGGATGTAGCCTGCCAGGATCCTCTGTCCATGGGATTTCCCGGGCAAGAATACTGGAGTGGGTTACCATTTCCTCCTCCAGGGAATCTTCCTGACCCAGGAATCGAACCCACGTCTCCTGTGTCTCCTACATTGCAGGCGAATTCTTTACCCACTGAGCCATCAGGGAAGCTCTGAAGTGCTTAAAACCTAAAAAAAAAAAATTTTGCAAATAGAGAAGAATGACACATACATAAGGGAACATTGATTCAAAGGATCAATCACTTCTCATCAGATGTAATAGAGCCTGAAGACATGGAAACAATATCTTTGAAATGCTAAAAGAAAAATATTGTCAATTCTAAAATCTATATCATGCAAAAATATTCTTTAAGAATCATGAAGAAGTAAAAACATCTTCAGATAAAAGAAAAAGAAAACAAAGAAGATTCACTACCAACAGACCTACACTATAAGAAATGCTAAGAAAATTTTACAGACTGAAGAAGAATAAAATTGGCTTGAATTTTAGCCCTTCAGGAAGGAATGAAGAACACAAGAAATAAAAAATATGTGGGTAAATATAATTTCTTAATTTCTTTAAAATAAATATGACTGTGCAAAGCAAAATTGATAATGTGAGGCTTAGGTGTGTAGATATAATACATAATTCTCAGTATAGTATATAGAACAACTACAGCACTGTAGCATAAAGGATAGGGCCTATATTGTTGCAGTTCTTATATTTTACACCAGGTGGTATAATATTAACAATTATTTGGACTATGAAAAGTTAAGGATATATTTTATAATCCCTAGAGCAGTGATTCTCAAACGTTTTGGTATTGAGATCCCATTACAATACTAAGAATTACTGAGGACCCCAAAGAGATTTTGTTTATATAACTTATATATACCTATATATACATTTTAGAAAAAATGATAAATTAAAAATATTCATTTATTCATTAAAATATCAATAACAAATCTATTCTATGTTAACATGAATAAAATGTTTTTATGCTAAATAATTATATTTTCCAAAACAAAAGTAAGTTAGTGAAAAGATTGACATTGTTATACATTTTGCAAATCTCTTTAATGTCTGACTTAATAGAAGACATCTGGATTTTCATGTCTGCTTCTGCATTCAATCTGTTGTGATATGTTGTTTAGGTTGAAGTATATGAAGAAAATCCATCCTCACACATATATGTAGTTGGAAAATGGAGGAGAATTTAAATAGCCTTTTCAGATAATTGTGGATATTCTTCTTTAATACTACACCAAAACTCTGAAGTGGAGGTTTCTTAAAGGTTAGTTGCCATATAGAATCTAAAGCCATATTAGTGAACTTTCTGTACTCTCCATTGGTCTGTCTTACACTTTGAATGAGTTATAACATCATGCATTGATCATAGGAAAAGTGGTCACAGATCTTCAAAATGTTGATACATTTCATTAGACAATATCCAGAATCACTTTTGTTAATACCACCACCAACCTCATCAAAGAAAGTATTTAAGTTTGGGAAACTGCCAGTCTTACAGTGGATACAGGTACTTACAGGTTTTCAAAAATTCTAATTTTCACTTGAAAGTTCATATTTCATCATTGGCAATAAATATTATTAGATGTTTTCTTTGACATGACAGGCTCATTTCATTTATTTTTGCAAAAAGAAGTATGCTTATTAACCAAGTCTGAATGATAGCTTGATAGTCATAGCTGTCTGCCAAGTAGAAAATGGGATTTCATGAAAAAAGTGGCTCACAAATTCAGCTCACAGGTCAAACCACCACCACATAAGTGCTTCTCCTCAAGACATCTACTGTGCTTCAGTATACAGAAGAATTACTTCAGTGCATATCTTATCTAATCACACAGAATAGTAAATAGATAGGTACTGGGGGGTCAATACTTAATAAATATTTTCACTGTTTCATCAGGGATATTCTTAAATGAACTTTCTTTTTTAACTGGGAGTACATAGTAGTAAAGAACACAATACTGTTTGGTACCACTGCATTGCTTTGTGCTACAGCCCACAGTTTTAACCTCGACTGTTTCTGTACCATTAGTGAGATTATCAGCGCAATTGGCCCAGGATAAATGGTCAGAAGAATTTTCAACACTTTGAATATTTCAGTAGTACTTCTCAGGCATTCCAGAAGAGTATCTTCTTGTATGATTAGTTGGTGCTGACACCAGATGAATACAAACAAAATTAGTCCTGCTCTATCAGATTTATTTATTTTTAAGGCAAAAATAGTAACACATCTATTGATAAGACATTAAATCACTATGTTTTTAGTTAAATCTTTGAATCAGTGAATTTCTATCTTGGAAAATGGTAATGCATGTTTCATCCAGGAGGCATTCAGCAATGTTAACTTTTCAAGGCTTTACTAGTCTCTCAGCTATTGTGATTGGTTTGCCACCCAATGCAGTATAACAACTTTGCCTATAAAATGCCTGAATGGTTTCTTAATTTCTAGTTTGGAAAGTTATAAAAACAATTTGTGGAATTTAAATGCTCACCACACCTGCATTTACAATTACAGTTGTTTTGCTTTAATCTCTGAATGATTGATCTCAAAATGATGCTGCAGCTTAACTTGGACAAAATGTTCTGTCGCAAAAGACAATAAGGTAAATTATTAACACTTATAAAACTTATTGAAAGGTAGTTTTCATTGCATTTCATTTGATAAAACAGGAAATCAGTTTCACCTAGTTACTTTATATAGATTTCTTTCTTCACTGAGTCAGAGAATTCTAACACTTTCAACTTTCTCAGTATCTTAGAAGTAAACAGAGAAGCTGTGTGTAGAGAAAAATATTTGTTATTCTAATGAATATATATAACATAAAATTTACCATTTTAACCATTTTTAAATGTACAGTTCACGGACATAAAGTACATTTACATTGTTGTGTAACCATCACCACTGTCCATCTCCAGATCATCTTCATCATCCCATACTGAAAGTTTGTACCAATAAAAAGATAAGTCCCCATTCCTAAGCCAATAATCCATTTTTTAAAATTTTATTTTATTTTTAAACTTTACAATATTGTATTAGTTTTGCCAAACATCAAAATGAATCCGCCACAGGTATACCCGTGCTCTCCATCCTGAACCCTCCTCCCTCCTCCCTCCCCATACCGTCCCTCTGGGTCGTCCCAGTGCACCAGCCCCAAGCATCCAGTATCGTGCATCGAACCAGGACTGGCAACTCATTTCATACATGATATTATACATGTTTCAATGCCATTCTCCCAAATCTCCCCACCCTCTCCCTCTCCCACAGAGTCCATAAGACTGATCTATACATCAGTGTCTCTTTTGCTGTCTCGTACACAGGGTTATTGTTACCATCTTTCTAAATTCCATATATATGTGTTAGTATACTGTATTGGTATTTTTCTTTCTGGCTTACTTCACTCTGTATAATAGGTTCCAGTTTCATCCACCTCATTAGAACTGATTCAAATGTATTCTTTTTAATGGCTGAGTAATACTCCATTGTGTATATGTACCACAGCTTTCTTATCCATTCATGGGCTGATGGGCATCTAGGTTGCTTCCATGTCCTGGCTATTATAAACAGTGCTGCGATGAACATTGGGGTACACATGTCTCTTGAATAATCCATTTTTAAATATGAAAAGAATTATAATTTTTCATTTTAGAGTAAAATGTGATTAATTTCTAAAATGAGTTTAATGTTAAATTTAATATTTTAAGTTTTTATTTAAATGCTTAAATATTATGAAACAAACATATTAATTGTACCTATTCTTGTTGTGCTGCCATGTAGATACAAGGAAAAATTTAGGATTTCATTTTTTTTTCTTTTGGCTATACGCTGTGGCTTGCTGGATCTTAGTTCCCCTACCTGAGATTGAACCCAGGCCACAGCAGTGAAAACATCAAGTCCTAACCACTGGATTACCATGGAAATCCCCCTTTCCCTTCTTTTCTTCTAGGATTTCAGAATAACTACTTGTTTGGGGATTTCCCTGATGGTCTGGTGGTTAAAACTCCGTGCTTCCACTGCAGGGGTATGGGTTTGATCCCTGGTTGGGAACTAGGAACCCACATGCCATGTTATGGGCATTGCCAAAAAAGAAAATAAACCTAATAGTTTGATGATAATGAGGTTTTAGCTGCTATATCAGGTATAACTAAAGAAAATTAACAAGAACCCAATAAAGATACAGAGAACAAGCTGACTTAATCTCTGAAAATGAATGTATTTATACCCTAAGTCTATTATATCAGGAATCTGTTAATAGAAAACACAAGAACACACATGCATACAGAGTGTTGATACCATCACATATCATAAAGCCTCTAGAAAACTCTGCTGTATCTACAAAAGAGAATGAAAATATTTTAGGCAAATAACATCTTAGTACTCTTGTTTTTAATCATCTTGATTTTGATTTTTAAGATCCCAGGACCACACTTTAAGGACTTCTACCCTAGAGCAACCACTTAAGGCAAAAAGAAAACAACAAGGAATATAAAAGTATAGTTAAAAGTTCAGTAGATAAATTAAAATGGAGTTCTAAAAGATATTCAATTAACCAAAAGATGCAGAAAATAATGGATAGAGGAACAAATAAATATGCAAATAGTAAAATGTAAGACCTAAATTTAAACATATCACTAATTATATTAAATGTTAATGGACTAAACACTCCTGTTAAAAGGTAGAGACTGTCAAAATGAATTAAAAAAAAAAAAAACAAGACCCATCTATACTCTGACTTCCAGAAAGCACTTTAAATAGATATAAGTTGAACAAGGAAGCTAATATACTATTCATTCAATACGTGTAAGAAGGCACTTTGCTGCTGCTGCTGCTAAGTCGCTTCAGTCGTGTCCAACTCCGTGTGACCCCATAGACGGCAGCCCACCAGACGCCCCCGTCCCTGGGATTCTCCAGGCAAGACCACTGGAGTGGGTTGCCATTTCCTTCTCCAATGCATGAAAGTGAAAAGTGAAAGTGAACTCACTCAGTCATGTCCGACTCTTAGCGACCCCATGGACCGCAGCCTACCAGGCTCCTCCATCCATGGGATTTTCCAGGCAAGAGTACTGGAGTGGGGTGCCATTGCCTTCTCTGAGGAAGGCACTTTAATATTAAGCAAAAGAACTGTTAAGACAAAGGGTATTACCAGATATAAAAGTTAAGCAAAGAATATTATGAAATATAAAGAGGTGTTCATCAAACACATAAAAATAATACATGTGTATATGAAGCCAAATAGTAGGAATAAAGAGGAACTTACCAGGTAGTAAGAAACAAAGGGATAAAAATCCCCACAATCATAGTTGGAGCTTTTAGCGCCCTATGCTCAGTCCCGATTCATGAGCTTCAGGAGATGTAGGTTCAATCCCTGGGTTAGGAAGATCCCCTGGAAGAGGGCATGGCAACCCACTGTAATATTCATGCCAGGATAACCCCATGGATAGAGGAGCCTGGAAGGCTGCAATCTATAGGGTCACACAGAGTTGGACATGACTGAAGTGATTGAGCACACACATATAATCTCTTGTACTTAGAGATACAGAATCTAGCAACATTGGTTTAACATTTGAAAATCAGTCAGTCAATGTAATTCACTACATTGAGAGAACAAAGGAGAAAAGATAAATAATCATTTGAATAGATGTAGCAAAAACATCTGACAAAATTCAGCACCCTTCATGATTTAAAAATAACCGCAATGAAACGTTAAGCTAATAGGGAATAGAAGGAATATTCCTCAATCTGATAAAAGACATCTCTAAAAACCCTGCAATCTGTGTCACACTGAAAGTATTGGATGTTTTACCCTTAAGGTTGGGAACAAAGCAAGGAAGTCGGTTCTCACCATTTCTATTCAATAGTCCAATAAAAGAAAAACAGAAGGTATAAAATTAGAAATTAAGAAGTAAAACTGTTTTTTCCGTCTGTGACTCCTTTGCTGCCCTGCATATAGGATCTTCAGTACCATCTTTCTAAATTCCATATATATGCATGCATTAATATGCAGTATTTGACTTTCTCTTTCTGACTTAATTCACTCTGTATAATAGGACAACCCAGAGGGATAGGGTGGGGAGGGAGGCAGGAAGGGGATTCAGGATGGGGGGACACATGTATACCTGTGGCCAATTCATGTTGATGTATGGCAAAAACCATCACAATATTGTAAACTAATTATACTCCAATTAAAATAAGTTAATATTTTTTAAAAACCACCTAGCCCATCAAAAATAAAAGAAAAGAAAACTGTTTCTAATTGCAGATAACATGGTTGTTTAAGTAGAGCATCCCGAGGAATCATGAATATAGCAAGTACTCAGGATACAAAGTCAAAATGCAAAATTACATGATTTTCATACATATACAAGGTATAATCAGTTTGAAAATTAAATTCAAAAAGCAATTCTATAGCATAAAAAACCCAAAATACTTAGGAATCAATTTTGCAAAAAATAAGCAGTACCTCTATACTGAAAACTACTACATATTGCTGAGAGAAATTAAAGATCTAAATCACTGAAGACCATTATTTATGGATTAGAAGATACAGTATTTTTAAGATGACAGTTTTCCACACAAAAGATCAATAAAATGCAATCCCAATTATAATTGTACCTTGAGGCTTTAAAAAACAGAAATTGACTAATTTATTCTAAAATTTATATGGATATACAAAGGACCTAAAATACTTAAAAAAGTAGTGCTTTCCAATAGAACTTTCTGTGATGATGAAAATATTCTGTATCTGTACTAGCCAATATGTAACTATTGAGCACTTGAAAGAGGGCTAGTGCTACAAAGGAACTGATCTTTTCATTTAACGTGTTTAAATGTGATTATGTAAATACATGTGGCTAACGGTTATTGTAGCGAACAATGCAGAAGGTAATTCTGAAAAAGAAGAGTTAGACCACATGACTTTGAAACTTAGTGTGCCGCTGCTGCTGCTGCTGCTAAGTCGCTTCAGTCGTGTCCGACTCTGTGCGACCCCATAGACGGCAGCCCACCAGGCTCTGCCGTCCCTGGGATTCTCCAGGCAAGAACACTGGAGTGGGTTGCCATTTCCTTCTCCAATGCATGAAAGTGAAAAGTGAAAGTGAAGTCACTCAGTCGTGTCCGACTCTTATCGACCCTATAGACGGCAGCCCACCAGGCTCCTCCGTCCATGGGATTTTCCAGGCAAGAGTACTGGAGTGGGGTGCCATTGCCTTCTCCGGAAACTTAGTGTAAAACCATAGTAATTAAAACAAAGACAAACATAATAGAGAGCCTGGAAACAATCTTGATTTTTGACAAAGGTGCTAAAACAATTCAAAGGGAAAGCTAATGGTGCTGGAACAACTGGATATCCACATGAAATAAAATGAACCTCTAGCTGCATCTCATATACACACAAAAATTCAAAATGGGTCACAAATTTAAATATAATTCAAAAAGTCTAAAGCTTTTAAAACTAAACATAAGAGATTATCTTTGCAATTTGGATACAGGCAAAGATCTCTTCAGTTCAGTTCAGTCACTCAGTCATGTCTGACTGTCTGTGACCTCGTGGACTGCAGCACTCTGGGCTATCCTGTCCATCCCCAACTCCTGGAGCTTGCTCAAACTCATGTCCATTGAGTCAGTGATACCATCCAACCATCTCATCCCCTATCATCCCCTTCTCCTCCTGCCTTCACTCTTTCCCAGCATCAAGGTCTTTTCCAATAAGTCAGTTTTCGCATCAGGTGGCCAAAGTATTGGAGTTTCAACTTCAGCATCAGTCCTTCCAATGAATATTCAGGACTAATTTCCTTTAGAAGATCTCTTAAGCAGGTCATTGAAAGTAATCACAAAAGAATAATAATAAATTAGACTTAATCAAAATTAAATTTTCCCATCAAAAGGCAAGACTAAGAATATGCTAAGGCAAACCACAGACTTTAAGAAAATATTTGCAATGCATACATCTGACAAGGAATCATTTCCAGTATATGCAGGGACTGTCTACAACTCAATAATTTTTAAAAAGACAGCCCAATTTAAAAATGGTCAAAGATATAAACAGACTTTTCACAAAAGATGTATAAATGGCCAATAAACACAGTATCGTTAGTCATCTGAGGAAATGCAAATTAAAACCAAAATATCCACAGCATGGTTAAAATTAAAGAGATTGACAACTCCAAATGTTATCTAGGAATTGGAACAACTGGAACTCTCATGTTTTGTTGGAAATATAAAATTGTACATCCATTTTGGAGAAAGATCTGGCAGTTTCTTATACAGCTGAACTTAAACCTATCACATGACCCAGCAATTCCATCCTGAGGTATTTACCCAAGAAAAGCGAAAGAATATGTCCACAAAAAGATTTGAGTAAGAACATTCACAGAAACATCCATCAACAGAAAAAGTGAATAAACAAATTCTCGTATAAACAAATTCATGTAATTAATTATACAGTGGAATTAGTGGGGTTAACTGTCCTGGTTTGCCAGGGACTCAAAGGATTTCTGGAATACGTGACTTTCAGTGCTAAAACTAGGAACGTTTTTTTAACTAGGAAACTTTTGAGCAAACCAGGAGTTGGTCACCGTAATTGTCCACCTCAGCAGCGCGAAGACCTAACTCCTGGTACATCCAACAGCATGGATGAGCCTCAAAACGTTACGCTGAGTGCGTGATACCTACGCAAGAGTTCATATTCTATAATTCCATTTACGTGAAGTTCTAGAGTACGCCAAACTAAGTTGTAGTGAAAACAGAAGCAGGGGAATATTTGTGTCTGAGGGGTTGGCTGGTGGGGAACGGATGTCAGAGAACATTTGAGAGTGATGGTAATGTTTTTTATTTGTATACACCAGTTGTCAAAACCAATGAATGGTAAGTTGAGGTATCGACATATCTGTGTCCTAAAAGTACCTATAAACAAATACTGAACTCTAGTTAATGGTAAGCATACCGGAGTGAGATCTAACTCTTCTTTACTTGTCAAGTGTGGAATTCCTAAAACAGTGGTATGTAAATGTCTGAGGTAGAGGAAGGGAGAATCATTCTTTGAGGATTGCTCCTGAGTGGAATTGTTTGTCATGACTATTCGATTTAGAAAAATTTTCTGTAACTTTCCATGTGGCTGATATCTTTTGTTTTATGACCCTGTATTTTGTGGGAAGAATCTTAATTTGTTTTCTAAATTGGTGGACTTCTTTCTCTATTATAAGTATGTAATTTGGCTGCAATTTTGCTTTGTTAATTGCTCTGATACTATTCTTTGCTCACACTTCTTTGCAGTTTTTTATAATATTTACAAGTGTAAGTAGAGAAACTCCGTATTATAAGATGTTATTACTTTTAGCAGTCATAGTATTTCTTAAAGCAGTGACTATAAATTTACTTATGGTTATATTAAAGGATGATAATGCTTATAGCATTCTAACTTGTTACTTTTCTGTAATAATATAGTACTTTTAAAATGGAAATTGGATTGCTTTTAGATTAGCTTTTTATTAGCAACATTTTTTTGATTCATAATAAATATGCACAGTAAAAATGCACGTTGTAGAAAAGCTTAGTCTTGATTAAAAACTTTAATCTTGCTAGGATTTTATTTTCACACATACTTTTTGCTGTAATAGTGAGTTAGATCAGAGAAGATATGCTGTTGCTATCCCAAAATCTTTCAAGATATATTTCATCTTTAAGTTTGCTTTCTTCTCATTCACCTCTAAAAATGTGTTGTTCTTACGAGGATGTCAGTTATAATAATATTTTTCAATCCTATCAAACCCATTGAAACCTTCTCATAAATTTTAATCACCTATTTCTATGCTGAAATTAATAGATTGTTTAACATACATACACACATAACTTCAAAAATTCAGTGCAATTGCCCTAATTGTAATATAATGAGAAAATAAAAGGAAAGTAATTAATAAATATTTGAATGTGTAGATTTGAGGGTATGCTACAGTGGTCGGATGCTTGTATCTACACATAGAAACTGTGGATGAGACTATAAATGCAGACTGTTCCAGGTGTGTTGCTTTTGCACTGTACACCACAAGCAGTATTGCTGTCACTTTCATACCTTTCTGAAATATTTGACTGTTCTTGATAAAGGTCTGAACAAAAAACAAAGGACAAATTTCCCTCGATTTACATGTTATGTGTGTTTCTGGATATGTTGGCATCTGTTTAAAACTGTGTAAGCACAAACTCTGTTTATATTTAAAACAGATTTAGGTTCTGGCTCAGATCATTATGGATAAGTTTTTCATCTTCATAAATGTCCAAGAGGACATGGGGACATTATGAAGGTCAGATAATTCTCTTACGTGGAGAACTCTCCTGTAAATTGTCAATCATCCAGCAGCCCTGGCCCTTGTGTGGTGAATGCCATCATTTCCGCTTAATCATTGTGACACTAAAACACAAACTTCCAAAACACCATATTAGGTGTTTTTCACAATATATGTTTGGCAATTGTGTCACTTTTCAGAATAATGTCTTTAAGATAAATAGGATTACAAAGGAAACCAACTGTATTCAAATATTTCAGGTTAAGAATCTCTGCAAAAGTGGATACCACACCCTTCTCCAATATACACACTCCAGCTGACAACCACTGTTATAACCACTGTTATGTAAGGCTTTCTTTCTATATTTCAGGAAATGGTGAAAGCTTTAGTATTAAAATATTTTGGATTTGAAAGTGCATTTGGGTGCCTGCATCATTTTGTCATCAACATAACAATATCAACAGAGGATTAACATCAACTCTAATAGAACAAAGCAAATAGTACAGGAATTGTGTTTCTATTCTAATTTTGCTTCTTATTGGAAATTAAGTGTATCAATGGACTAACGTTTCTATCTCCCATTCTTTTCTCATTGTGCCTAAACTACCTCTCTGATTAACATCAATCATTTGCCAACTTGTTTATTCATATATTACTTAAAGGAGTAAGGTAACCTTGGCCGAACAAAATCTTCCTCCAGCTGCTGCTGGGAAAGTTGACAAAGAACTTATATGTATTAACAGGGTAGTTGAAACACAAGTGGTTCTAAAAATAGGAATTGTAAAGCATGATAATCAAGAGTTGATTTCAACTGGCACTCACTCAGTGTTTTCTAGGGGTGCATTGCAAGAAGTGACTATATTGTACATGGACAATGTATATCATGATAAATGTGCAGACTGTTGTGATGATGACTTTTATTTCTTTTAGGGTATGTCTCTATGCCAGACTGTTGTCGTAGGCTCTGTGGTCATTCTTCTGTACTCTTCAAGAGCATGTTATAATTTGGTGGTGATCACCATATCTCAGGATACATTAGAAAGTCCATTTAATTATGGCTGGGATAATCTTTCAGATAAGGTAAGAACCTAACATGTATTGCAAATCTAAGTGTATGATAATGAAGTTAGCCTGACTAGGAGAATGTTTTGAGTGTTTGACTTACAAACACTTTTATGGAATCTCTAGCCACTATCAGTAATCATACTTCAAAGTTCTATGTTTAAAAATTCTCATTCATATGTAGCAGTTGAAATCATTCTTCAGAGAGAACTTCTCCCAAAATAGTATTTTATTTTCTTTTTGTGAATAATATTAACAGTGTATTAAATCTATTGGTCATAAATCTATTTTCAGTTCAGTTCAGTCGCTCAGTCGTGTCCGACTCTTTGTGACCCCATGAATCGCAGCACGCCAGGCCTCCCTGTCCATCACAAACTCCCGGAGTTCACTCAGACTCATGTCCATCGAGTCGGTGATGCCATCCAGCCATCTCATCCTCTGTTGTCCCCTTCTCCTCCTGCCCCCAATCCCTCCCAGCATCAGAGTCTTTTCCAATGAGTCAACTCTTCGCATGAGGTGGCCAAAGTACTGGAGTTTCAGCTTCAGCATCATTCCCTCCAAAGAAATCCCGGGGCTGATCTCCTTCAGAATGGACTGGTTGGATCTCCTTGCAGGCCAAGGGACTCTCAAGAGTCTTCTCCAGCACCACAGTTCAAAAGCATCAATTCTTCGGTGCTTAGCCTTCTTCACAGTCCAACTCTCACATCCATACATGACCACTGGAAAGACCATAGCCTTGACTAGATGGACCTTTGTTGGCAAAGTAGTGTCTCTGCTTTACTAATTTGTAAAGGATAGTGTTTAAGTATCTCTTTATAAGTTGATATTCTGTCATTAGCTAGTAAATATGGTTATGTCTTTAATTTGCTAGGATGAAATTAATTCTCTCTTACCCAAGAACTATATATAACCTAAATATTTGGTTTAGTTTTAGATGTATACTTTTATGAAAATTTGGCATTATCAGTCTTGAAAATGGGAGCGCATTCATAGTTCCTTGGGTGTCTAGGTGTTTTCTGTAGTGACTCCTGGCACGCTTGCTGTGCATATCTGACCTCCCAGCATTTTCCATCCTTCTGCTAGAAGTAGCCTGACCTAGGTGCATGTCATGTCTTTATCTATATTAATTTAGCTTCGTACTGAATTTAAGCATCCTGGAATGCTGTTTTATCAGGATTTTAATTATCTTTCAAAGAAGGAATTTTCACATTTGGTTCCGTGTGGCAGATTCCCTTCACTCCTTTCCCCATTTCTCTTTCCCCACATTTATTAGAATAGAAACAAATTCAACATGGAATTTAAGCCCAAAAGCATGTTTTTAAATAGCAACAGAGCTGAGTGACTTGCATGTTACATTTCTCTACAGGTGTAACTCAGGGTAAGTGTGATTATTTTGCCTTTGGAGCAGCTGGAACCTGTAGTCTCATTTATAACCCTCCTCAGACTACAGGACCTAAACCACCCACACCACTACCCATGTGTTAAAAATATTTTCATAAATTGATGTGTTGAAAAAGTTAATACCTCTTTATTCTACTTAACATCAAAGCATTTTATGATCTTTAAAGGATAAATATCATTACATGAGAAGCCATAAAATATGGAAAATTAATTTAGAGTTCTATGTGCTTGTAAGTTGATCTTTTAAGTTACCCTACCTGGAGCAAGTTGTTTGTGGAGGGTGATTCCTTACATGTAAGACTGATTTTAAAACTGCTCGACCATATTCTATTCACAGGCTCATGTAAAAGACATAAGTGGAGAAGAGTATATTGTATTTGGAATGGTCCTCTTTCTGTGGGAACATGTGCCAGCATGGTCAGTGGTACTGTTTTTCCGGGCACAGAGATTAAACCAGAATTTGGTATGATATCATAACATTACCTAATGCCTGTTCTCCTTATTTTTAAAAATAATAGAACATTTATATTGATTTTCTATTTTTGGCAAAGACTAAAAAGGATTATAGATCTCAGCCTCCTTTCTTAGTTGAAAAGTAAATCTTCATATTCTATCTACTACATTGTTCACAGGCACCTGCTGGCATGATAAACAGTCACAGTTATAGTTCCAGAGCATACTTCTTCGACAATCCGAGGCGATATGATAGTGATGATGACTTGCCAAGACTGGGAAGTTCAAGAGAAGGAAGGTAGTTGCACTGAATTGGTACCAACATAGATTTTTTTTTAAAAAAGCTTTAACCCAAATATGAAAAGGGTGATTTGCTGATATATGTCAATAAATAAGATCGTTTAACATTGGCGCGTAGAACAGTAGATGTTAAACCCATGATGAGACCTGTACTATAAAGAATTATCATCTGCTTCTAAGTCCACATATTACCTTTATTTGAGAAATGCCTTTGGGGGTAAAATGGCACCCTTTCATTTCAGGATCCCTTGTTAGTTCAAAGCTGATGGGGGTTGGTGAGCAGAGAAGAAATACTATTATATATGTTTCCATATCTACTATGCTGTTCAAATTGCACAGAGAAACTCTAAATAAAACTCTTGGGAAGCTTAGCTGCTATAAGAAATCTTCAGTGCCCTCCTTGTTCCAAAATCATTACAAGTCCATCCCATTAGCTTTGGTATCAGTGCCGAGGAAGCCTTAATGCACACTAAATAATGCTTTGAATTTAATGCAGCATTTTCTATAACCCTCACTTCATCTGGACAAGTTACTTAACCTCAATTTTTTGTCTGTTTTTCATCTGTAAAATAGGGATAATAATAGAACCTATCTGATAGGATTGTTGTGAAGGCTGAGTGCATGTGTGTGTAAACATACATATGTATGTCCTAGAATAAAGCCCAGCACATAATAAGCACTATGTTACTATTATTATTATCTGATAATCAAGTTCTACTAATTTTGAATGGTATTTATTCATTCTTTTCTAATATGTGATATAGAATCAAGGATATTAGATATAAGTTATTGAATTTTGTAGAAAGCCATTATTTGGTGAAGAACATAATTCATTCAAAACTAGAAGTGCCAGCATGAGTTATTATATCCTGATCACAGTCCTTTTTTGCCCCTTTTTTGCAGCTTACCAAATTCACAAGGTTTGGGCTGGTACGGCACCATGACTGGCTGTGGCAGCAGCAGTTACACAGTCTCTCCCCACCTGAATGGACCTCTGACGGACACTGCTCCTTTGCTCTTTACTTGTAGTAACTTAGATATGAACAGTCACCATAGCTTATACGTAACACCACAAAACTGATGGCATCATCAAGTTGTGATTCTTCAATCATTTTTCATGAATGTGTATATTCAGTGTGTTTAAATTCCATCTGCATAAACATTCCATTATCCGTTACAACTGAAAACAAAGCCTGGAAATGTGGCTGAGTCCAGTGGAGGACACAGCTGTTACTTTTGACCTCGTCCTGGTAAAATGAAGTACAATGGAAAATTTGGAGCCAGAGAAAAGAAGGATTAGATCTTAAGGGACTCGATGGCCTCCGTACATCCTGATTTTGGAATATCGAACGCATATTTGCACTTTTATCTTTGTTCTGAAAGAGTACACTGCAGTCCCCAAAGTCATACCCAGTGTTCACACTGGGATGTTATGTTGTACATCAAATCAGGAGGGAGATTCCTTACAAAAATCAAAGCCTGTATATTCAGCAGTGTACTCCATGTGGAATTCTTACCCAATAAAGTTTATAGTGTGAACAGTGCACAGAATGAAGGCATAAAAACGTATCATTCTTTTGAAAGATCTATTGAAAATAGGTAATCATTGAAGATAGTTCTTTTAAGCATGATTGTACAGTACTAACTGAAATTATTCAATCATTTTAAAGAAATGATACTAGTAATCCTTTACAGTGAGGACCAGCAGTGTTCTTTGGAAAGTCACAGTCATTTCTTCAAGAGCAAAGTATACTAATCAAAATTATGTGGCTACTTTGAGTAGAATTGGTCAAGTGATTATTCTGTATGGTTAAGACAATACAGTAGTTTAAGCATGATTCTTCAAGAAAACAACAGCAATTTTTGTGTAGGGAGATATTGATAGAAACTTCTTAGGACTAAAGTTTACAGATGCATTTAAGAATTATTCAGAAAATATACAATTCTAAGTTAAAACATGAATACATTTTCAAAGGCATTCAATTAGCTGAAATAAAATATAGCAAATCTTACCCATTATTCCTATGAATCAGGATTAACCTCAGGTAAATTAAATCATGATATGTTATTGCAGTGAGCTCAAGTGCAATACTTTGTAATACATATAATTTTTCCTTTAGTTTTCATTTTTATATCTTGCATATGGGCAAAGCCAAATTAATTCAAATTAATCCCAGCACTAGACTAAATGAACAACTTATGTGAAGGTACTAACTAGGTAAGTATAAAAACCAGTGGTTAACAATATTGGAGTACTTTTAGAATTACATTAAAACTGTCTTGAACGTCCTATCTTAGATCTAAAATATATATATATATATAATATATATATATGGTAGGCTAAAGTGATAGAGAATTTTAAAATGCACTTTCTACTAGTGTCTATATGGAAAAAAGTAGATGCTAAATACCTCAAGAGCCCAAGGTAACAGGCAACATTGGGAAGTTGTCACAACATGCTTAAAGATGACTATATACGGTTATTTGCTAATCTGTTTCTTCAGAACTGGAACTAATACAACTGTCTTTTTCTGTCTTTACTTTGATTAGAAAGTTCTTTTTCTGCTCTTACATAAAACATCTTTCACCTTTTTGATTGATTCAGTAACTTCACAGAAGTATAACAGTAAGTGAAACCCCAAGAAAAAAATGAAATTTTTAATGCTTTTGATCTCTTGGGAAGCTGGTACACAGACAAATTTAATCTTTTTATAGTACAAAAAAAATTCTGAATTTAGTCCAAATCATAAACTTATACATGTCACTTTGGATTTATAAAATTTATAGTATAGAATTTATAGATCGTAACAGGACAACATACCGTGCACTTACCTGAGTGTATTTTTACTGCAACTTCAGTTACTGGGTTTCTTTTCAGAATGCCGACTATTTATTGTCTTAATAATGTTAGGTATTTAATTATCTAGAGCTATCTAAGAAGATGTGTTGCCTTTGTTAATCCTTGGGGTTCAAAGTGATACATTTTTTCTAGGAAAGCTTCCCCAGACTTCCCTACATAATGCTCCTATTTGACCAGATAAGTGAGGATTACTCTTTTAAAAATATTTCAGATAAAATAACGTGGTTTTTTCAGTTGCATTAGTTGATTCTTCCAAATCTGAGATTTGTAAATTTCTTATCCCTGACCAGGGAACCTGAATTCTTGCATTTGTCTCCTTAAAGACATCTCCCACAATAAATCACCAAAGACAAAGAAAGATAAGCTTCTGGCCCAGTTTTTGCTTAAAAATTTCAAAGCACTAGGAGCACTTTAAGTCTGGTCTTGAAAGAAGGAGTTGTTTATCAAATCAAAGGGCTGTCGATCCCCTGTTCATCCTGCACTGAAGCACATGATGACAATTTCAAACCTTCTTTTTGGTTCACTAACTAGAAAAGAGAATTTCATTGCTTAAGTGTGTAATTCTACAGTGATTAGCAGTACTTGTTTTTATTGTTTCATTTGGACGGTCATTAATTTTGAAACTCTTGCCACTCATTATAGCTGGTAGTAGTTTTATGAAAGATGTAATTTATAGCTAAAGTGGCTTTTTTTAAGCATAGCTGCCTTTTTTATTGTTTAAGTGTTTCTCAGCTATAAAATCAGTGTCAAACTGGTTATAAAAGTATAGCTGTGGCCAATGAATGTATTTATTTGTTTCACTAAATTGTAACAAAACACTACTGTTAAAAATAAAAGTGTTTGTGCTTTTATTTGGAGGTTGGGTTTTCTTAATCTCTTTTAACAGACTACACCCGTTGAGTTTCTGTCATGTAAGGATAAGAAGCCTACCATAGGAAAGAGAAAAATACGTAGAGTTACAAATGACAGTTTACTTTAAGTGAGCTTGTCATTACAGATATTCCTTGGCTTGTCCTAAGTGAAAATGCATTGAATACAGCTGGCCTGGAACATTACAGCTTAGACTAGCCTTCCCTAAACATGCTCAAAACACTTATATTAAACTGCAGTTGGGCACAACCATCTAACACGAAACCTGTTTTGTAACAGAGTGTTGAATATCATGTAGAGTTTATTGAACACTGTACTGAAAGTGAGAAACGAAATGGTTGTGTTCGGTACAGAATGGTTGGGTATGGGTTGTGTTCCCTTGTGACTGCGTGGCTGAGCGGGTGCTGTGGTGCTGCCACTGCCCCAAATCATGAGAGGTCCGTACCGCATATCACTAGCCTGGGGGGAGAAACCAAAATTCAAAAGTGGAAGTACAGTTTCTATCAAATGTGTATTGCTTTTGCACTGTTGTCAAGTTGAAAAATCTAAAGTCGAACTATTATTGTACACATGGATAACTGTACGTACTGAACACTGAGATAACCATGTACGACATTAGCTGTACACTAATTAGTATTACACACTAATTTGATATGAAATGCCATACTTTAAAATACCAATGTTATTAGATAGTACGTGCGTAAGTGCTAAGTCGCTTCAGTTATGTCTGACTCTGCGACCCTGTGGACTACAGCCTGCCGGTCTCCTCTGTCCATGGGGTTCTCCAGGCAAGAATACTGGAGTAGGTTGCTGTGCCCTCCTCTAGGGGATCTTCCTGAGCCAGGGATTGAACCTGCGTCTCTTACGTCTACCTGCATTGGCAGGTGGGTTCTTTACCACTAGCGCCACCTGGGAAGACCATATTAGATAGTACATGTTTATTGAAACATTAAGCTAAGAAAAATCCTTGTGTGAAAGAACTTACAACACCTCTCTCCTTCCCCTTAGATTCTTAAACAGGTAGAAATTTATCTAGCTCATAATCCTGGGCAGCTTTTCTTTGATTATTCAAGAAATTCTTCAGTAATGCTTTCCCCTGAAAAAAGAGTTCTTACCATTTTTTCCATAATAGGCCCCTTTCATAACTTGCCAAAACCACACCAAATTTCTAATATAGTTTCAGAAGCTTTATTGATCACCTAAAGTCCAGAAATCCTTGGGCACCTATTGACTTACTGTGAAGAATATTTGGAGTGAAGGTATGATCACTAGCAATAATAAAGTTGTCATTTTAAAAGCAGTTTATTCAACAAACATTTATTAAGTGTTCATATGCCAAAAACTATGCCGTGGAGATGCAAACATGGATAAAGTTTCTTTTCCTGCTCTTAAGGAGCTCACATTCTAGTAAAGGAAACTTTAAAAAACAAAAACAATACAGTACAATAAGTGACGCAGTAGAGGTAGGTTGTAATTACAGTGGTGACACAAAAGAAGAACTTAGATGATCCTCCTTGGATGGAGCAAGGGCGAATTCACAGAAGCGATCGCTATGCTGGGCCTGCAAGGATACATAGAAATTTCCCAGGTGGGGAAGGATGGCTAGGGCACTTGATAGAGAACAGCAGGCACCAAGGTGTGGAGGCCTGACGATGCTGCATCTGAAGAATTCTAAGTCTGTTTTAGCAGAACATGAGGTTGGGGGAAACAGAAAGACCCCTATCAGAGTACTTTGTTCACCAAGGAAAGAGGTCTGGTTTCCTCCTAAAGGTTCATGAATTCACTGTGTGTTAAGCAGGGAGTAACATTGTGAGAGTGCTTCTAGAAAGCCCACTTTGGTAACACTGTGAAGCAAAAGAGAGGAGACAGGTTGGGTACAAGGAAAAAGGTTTGTACTTTAGGGAAGAGCAATGAAAATGGAAAGACAGTGATATATCAGAGATATGGAAATAAAATCCATAGAGATTAGACACTGGCTGGACAGGGGAGTGGAAGGGTTAGCCTAGAGATGATGTAGATGATGATGGTTCTAAAATTAACCAAAGGAAGGAGCATAGGCATAAGAATAGGTTTGGGGCAGAATAACTTTTTAAGATACACACAGCTGTCTGTGGGACAACCAAGTGAAGATGCGTAGAATGAAGATGGTCTGAGAAATTTGGGCTAAAGGTACGGATTTAAGAGATCACTGAATTGGAAGGACTCAAGAGTGAGAAGTGGTAGTGCTGAAGACAGCAGGAATAAAAGCCTAAGGAATAACTTAAAGAATACATGAAAAGAGGCACTCAGAAGTGAGGGAAATACAAGAAACCTAGTGGAAAACAGATTTTTAAAGAAGGAGCTGTCAACAGTGTCAAATGCAGGAAAATACTTAGAAACGGCTTGTGAACCAAACCATAGATTTAAAATTGCGATTTAGACTTCAAAAGACAAGATTGTTAGCTACTAAGGAAAAAAGCCAAATTTCAGTTAAGGGAGCAAGTGGAGGGGGACAAAGTGAAGACAGGAATATTCTTTCCAAAAGTTTGGCTGTTAAAAAAAGAGAGAGAGTAGGGGCATAAGATGAGAGAGAGTCACACAGGCAAAATAATTTTAAAATAAATTTAAACCCCTCTACCAAATTTTCAGAGTACCACAAATGTCCTTACACTTCTATATTTGGTGCTCATTTCATAGTCTTTTGAGTCTCTAAGAATACTGACTTCATAGTAGGTTAATATCTTTCTTTTCCTGCCCTATTCAAATTAGGGGGGAAAGGAAATAGGACATATATTATTAAACTTAGTTCTGTGATAATTAATTTAAATATATTGAATACATTTTCATACATTCACTCAAAAAATATTTATTGGACACCTACTATGTGCTTGACACTGTATCAGGCCGTAGGGACATAAAGAAGAAAAAGTATACAGTAGTGTTAAGTAGCATTTCTAAGCCATTATATAAATAAACCCTGCTTTATGAATAATGTTACATCTCAACCTGATATACCTGCTAAGACATACAGAAAGAACCCATAACTTTGAGGTATACACTTCCTTTTTTCCTACAATTACCATGTGCTACAAATTCCTAAACCCCTTCAAATATTTTTATCACTGAAGATCTTCCCTTAATGAAGACTTCTAAAAATTACAGTTTAGTTATGGGGAGAAGAAAGAAAGAAATATCACGTGCAAAACCCCAAAATTTTATGCCTATAACTATACAGCATAAAAAGGGTAACAAAATTCAAAAAAGAATTTTAGATTGGAACTCAAAATGATTCCTTATTCTAAGGCTTATAGTAGTATATAGTTGCAGATATTTTTCCTGAAAAAAAAAATCATTGAAACATTATTCATATTACACATGGTTCAAAGGACATGATGCCTATAACTGACTCTTCAAGAGAAAAAAATAGTATATGTGTGTACATATACAGAGATAGCATGAGCAAGAAAGCAAATATGAACAATTAAGGAATCTGGTAAAAGAGTTCTTTGTATTGATACTATCCTGGAAACATTTCTATAAATTTGAAATTATATAAAAATAAAAAGTTTCCCCAAATTTTTATTCAGAATCAGGGAAAGTACTATGAGAATAAATATATAAATCTATTCAACTTTTCACACTGTTTAGAAATCCCTTACACCCTTGAATTATCATTGAATCTTTCTACACACCAAAATAAGCCAATCAAAATAGCAAAATAATTCTAAAAGTGATTTGTTTCATACCAATGTATTGTAGGGTTGCCAAATAAAACACAGGACTCCCAGGTAAATCTGAATTTGAAAGGAGGAATAATTTTTTGGTATATGTTTGTCCCATATTACATGCAACATACTTATATAAAAAAACTGTTGTATATCTGAAATTCAAATTTAACTAGGCATTCTGTATTTTTTTTTTTTTTTACTTCCCTGGTGGCTCAGACGGTAAAGCGTTTGCCTACAGTGCGGGAGATCTGGGTTCGATCCCTGGGTCAGGGAGATCCTCTGGAGAAGGAAATGGCAACCCACTCCAGTACTCTTGCCTGGAAAATGTCATGGACGGAGGAGCATAGTAGGCTACAGTCCATGGGGTCGCAAAGAGTCAGACATGACCGAGTGACTTCACTTCACTTCACTTCTGTATTTTTATTTACTAAATCTGTTCACCCTAAATGTTGAACATTTAGGCTATTAATAATGGGTCATAACATTCTCTTATAAACACTTTTCACATTGGCCATAGTTTAATTTATATTATGTCTTCTTACACAAAATTCTAGTTTGAGAGACTTAAAACATCATTTACTTAGATTTACCGTATGTGAATTTGATAATCCTGATGATTTTACTTAATATTAAACATTAAAGGTATACCACATTATCAAAGTTTTACTCACAATAATATTACACATAGATTTAACACAATTTAAAAAATTGTTATTTAAAACAACATAATTCCCTTTTACAAAAGCAGCTTTATATAAAACATTTGACTTAAGACTGTCATTGCTATTTATGCCTTTGAATGAAATTCCATTCTTTGGCCTCCACTGTCCAGAAACAGGCACTTTTCAGCTTGCTTTCTTTAATGAATATTTTGTAACAAGTTCCTGAAGTTTTCTAATTCTTTCACACTTGTTGAAATTCTGTAAACAAAATAAATTTCACTCAGAAACTATTTTAGATAACTTTTCTCTACAAGTTACTCACATTGCATTTTCAGAACACAGAAAAAAAATGTTAATTTATTTCAGCAAACATAAAGGTGCATAAAACATTTAATCTGTTTTGATGCACTTGTGTTCTTAATTTGACATATTAAAACTAAGATAACATTCCCCAGAAATCAGTTATTTTTAATTAGTCACAACTAAGTATTAAAGTTTCAAAGTACAAAATTATAAAGTGCTTAAGTATTGTATTTTTAAGTATTCATAAGTATATTCACATGCTTATTATTTAAAGTATATAAGTATATACTTTATACCTAGATATAAAGTATAGGTATATACTTTATAAAGTACATAGCATTAAAATATGTATTCTAAGTATGCATAAGTATATGAACACTTAAACTAATCAATTTACCATATTTATTAAATATACAAAAATCAAAGCTTTTGGACTACAAAGAGTGAGAACAGTAAACGTGTGACCAAATTGTTTTCACAAACTTATAAAAAGTTTGTTATTTTAAGTATACTTTAGCTCTGTTCTCCACCATGAAAAAAGTAGCAAAATACTCAAATATAACTGTCAAGCTTCTGTGTACTAAAGAATAATTTTGAAGGTCAATTATTAAATCAATTTTTTAAGTGAAGAAATATAGTCCTTAGAAAGTGTTAGGTTTTTTTTTTTATAAATCTCTGCATTCTTTAGATATGACAGGCCAGGAGGAAATGCATCTGTACTTAAATTTTAAAATGTAAGTTCCTAATTTTAAGCTTATTTTCTGATCATTTTGATGAAAATTATTTTTAAAAGCATGATTAGCCTTTTTACACAATGGCAAATTCACAAATTTTATATGTACACCTACATTACACAATATGATTTTTTCTAGGACCTTCAAAAAAACATTTGGATAGCACATAGATTAGAAAAAGTTTACAAATTCTGTAAGATGAATATTGAAGCACTCAGTGAATTAATAATGATTACAAGAGTCAAGAGGTGACAATAAAGAATATCATCTAATGATTGCATGTATCTACAAAGTTAAAGTATTTCATAAGATCACAGAATTCTGTAGTGAGATAATTTCACTAAACAGGATATTTCTTACCCAGTTTTATCTGAGAGTATATGTGTTGCATTAGGCTTACTTGGCTAGCAAAAAAAATTTTGGTGCAAACTAACCTTCCAAATGCATTAAATAATGATACTATTTCTTGTCTGGTTAGATGGAATTCATAACTGGGTCCACTTTCTGGCATATTTGCAATCAATTTCTCAGAAAACAAGATCTTCAGAGCAGTGCCCAAACCCTGAGTCTATAATAGAAATAAGAAAAAAAGAAAAATCAGAAAATTCCTTGTGCAGAGAAAGAAAACAGGATTGAGCTTGATATGCTTACCTGAAGCTTTCCCCACAGTCGACATTTCAAACAACCAACACAATCCATGATTCTTGAAATATTTCTAAAATGCAGTCGAAAATCCTCCTAAAAATAATTTAAAATTTTATTAAGATGTAGTATATGGTCAAATACTAAGTATCTCTGAGTGCCTTCTATGTGCCTCACTGTATGCAAAGCACTGGAGAGCACCAAAGAAGGGAAGAAAACTGAAGTCAGTGTACACGGAACACCTCCTACACACCAGAATCTTTACACATACAATTGTATTTCACCTTCACCACAAATGCAAAAGTGAAAGTCACTCAGTCGTGTCTGACTCTTTGCAACGCCATTGACTATACAGTGCATGGAATTCTCCAGGCCAGAATACTGGAATGGGTAGCCTTTCCCTTTTCCAGGGGATCCTTCCAACCCAGGGATCGAACCCAGGTCTCCCGCGTTGCAGGCAGATTCTTTACCAGCTAAGCCACCAGGGAAGCCCAAGGTATTATTACAATCTACAGCTAATGAATTAAAAACATAAGGTCCAGAGAAGCTAGGTAACTTGCCCAAATTCCCATATCTAGTAAATAGCAAATCTAAACCCCAGGACTGCCTGCCTCCAAAACTAGACTATCTGTAAATATAAACAAAGTAAATGAGTTGAGATGTTCTATTGTATGTGATTATTAACCACATGTCAGTATCAGGAGAGGGGGCAGAGGTTGTATGACATCATTTACCAAAAAAGAAAAAAAGGAAGGGAGAAAGGAATAAATAATGGAAGGAGCAACAAGTAAAAACCTTTGGTTTCATAATAGTTAAATGAAAGCCCTTCTCTCTGGTATAAGGAAAAACAACCAGATCTTTTACCATTTATTATTATCATTCATACTTTATTATCATACAAAAATCTACAGAACAGAGTGAAATCCATGTACCCTCCACCAAGTTTCAGAGAGAAACTCATTAAACTCATCCAAAAACAGTATATGTCTTTAAGGGGTAAGGAGGAAAGAAAGGAAGCCAAGAACATATCCTTCTTTCACACCAGTGGAAATTATTAATTAATTCTCCAATGACTCCCCTGTCCTGAATTTATAGTGGAATCCCAGGCTTACAGTACTTGAAGCAGGAAATCTGACATACATTTCAGATGAAACATTCATTATATCAAATGGCCTATAATTTGGTAATAATTTTGTTTGCTTGTTTTTATTGTGCTAAACCACACACTGAGCTCAATCAGAAGAGAACATAAGCAAAGATCTAAAAGTGGGAATAAATCAGCAAAGACTGGAACCTACTATTCAAAGCAGACCTCAGTTCACTCTGGAGACATGTCTTTCCCCAGATGCATCATTCAGCCTGAGACTGAAACAGTCAATAGCTGTACCATGTAAAAGATTTATAATAAGGTCCCAGGTCTTATATCTTATTAATTTAATACAAAGCCCAAATTATTAATATTAAACGTTACCATATGTTAGCAATATTCTATATCGTGTATTTCTATACCCTTTAGAATAAGTAAGAAGTAATTCTAATTTTCAACTTTTAAAAAATATTTACCCAGCAATATTACTCTAAGTAGATTTTTGGTGATTTGAAGTTTCCTTTAAACTTGTATTTCAACTTCAAATTAAAGAAAACTCACACTTTTAACAAGAAAAACAGAAACAGAGCACTAAAATTACTCTGAAGTTGATGTTCCCATCCTATGAGGTGCTGACCTCTGGAGGATTAATAGTTGGTGTAAAAGTCTATAAAATCCCTGAGTAGACAAGTATTTGTATATAGACAGAACAAATAGCTCACATGTACACACTATAAATTTCCAAATGGATATAAATATTATGCTCAATAAAACACAGCTTTTACTTTACAAGTGTCAATAAATGCACGGTGGACTTTGGCAGTTATATTTTCACTAATAAAACACTATTATCATGTGGAAAGGCGTGAAAGCTCTTGACTTAGACTTACACTTTTAAAGCTTGGAAGCCTCTAAACAATGGGCATGCTTTTGTACAGTGTCTAAACTCAGTATCTGAATCTATGTTCACTAATTCAAATACTTGAATGTGGCAGCTCTTGAGTCTTTGGATGACATATATGAAGAATAAACGTGGTTGCTTAACAAGAGTCAAAGTAACATTGTAAAATTAAAACCAAGCACAAATGCTTAAATGAATGTAATATAAAAGAACCAAATTAATAAGCTAGAAATTTACTAGACCAGAACAAAGAGAAAATCCTTATGACTTCCACAAATAACAATCCATGTCCAATAACCTGAGTATATTCTAAAATTAACTCAGATTAGAAAAATGTATTATCCTTAAACAGACCCTAAGTCACTTACAAATTCTCCTTGTTAATACACATAGTTTTAAGATCAATACTAAAAATTACAGTCAGTGAGGAGAATGATCAAACATTCTGTGGTTAAACACTGTGATCTATATTCAATGAAGCCAATTGGCTAAAACACAATTCTCACCCAATTCTCAGATGTTTTATAAGCCTTCAAGTGAGATCCTATTCTGTGTTGAAGTAAACACTGAACACTTCTCTTTCATACAAGTCCTCTACTTATAACCATACACTGATAGAGTGTAAAGGAGACAAGAGATATTAAAATAAGCTTATGACTGTTCAAATCCGTGATGTTCACTATAAACTACAATTTCAAAAAAAAGTTAATACCAATATCAACAAGTTTCCTTGGTGTTTTATTCTTCTCTTGTAAAAGGACTCAGAAAAATTATGTGTTAAATTTCATAGGATATCAAAGCTGAGTATTTCGGAGTTTCGATAAAACAATGTGAGAAGTATTTCTAATCTGCACAATATAAAACAAGTAGATGTCAAAACATTCTCTCCATAAACCAGCAAGTGTACTAAAAATAAGACAGATAGCAAAAATAGTAGGGGAAAAAAAGTCATTACAGCATCTTCCCCCTCACTTCTAAGTTCCTGGAAGCTGTTTGGGAGGTTATATAAGCACTGAGGTATGTATTTCTAGCAAGAATGCTTTAAGTAGGAGGTAGATAGGCAGTCAAAAATAACTATTATCTAACAGCAAAAAAAACAAGAATGCAAAAAGTATTTTGTTTGCAAGCTATAAAAAATAAGGTTCTTTCAATATCGAAAGAAACAAAAAATTAGAAACGAAGGTAGACTGTCATAAATATTCTGATGACACCAGATCAAGCCCACTTCTACTGAGGACCACCTGCTTTACTTACCTATACCTTTATAATTGAGAACAATAATATAATTTTACTTAAGTCTTCAAAGTGAAAGTGAAAGTCACTCAGTCATGTCCAACCTTTTGCAACCCCATGGATTGTATAGTCCATGGAATTCTCCAGGCCAGAAGACTAGAGTGGGTAGCCTTTCCCTTCTCCAAGGGATCTTCCCAAGCCAGGGATCAAACCCAGGTCTCCCACACTGCAGGCAGATTTTTTACCAGCTGAGCCACAAGGGAAGCCCTTCTAAGTCTTCAAGAAGACTTAGAAATCCCTTGAGGATGGAAGCCATCTCTCCCTTTAATGACAAAAAATCACACTCTACACACAATGAGCATTTAATAAATCTTTTCAATGAAATTTCTTATTTGTTGTATTTTGAGGCAAACAGGCACAAAGATGGTCTTGCCTGGAGTCATACCTCCATTAAGAGGCAAGACAAAGACCAGAACCCATCCTGTGCGATCTCAGGTCTTCTGTTCTTTCCAGGACTGCATGCTGACGGACCTGAATGCCTTTGTGTGTGCAGTCACTCACTGTGTCCGACTCATCGTGACCCCATGGACTGTAGCCCACCAGGCTCCTCTGTCCATGGGATTTTCCAGGCAAGAATACTGGAGTGGGTTGCCATTTCCTTCTCTAGGGGATCTTCCCAACCCAGGAATCAAACCCGTGTCTCCTGAATTGTCAGGCAGATTCTTTACCACTGAGCCACCTAAGAAGGCCTAGATGCCTTTAGTTCCCAGGGAATGATATGAATGACAAAGCAACACTACGCCCGCTCCCTCTAAAGAGCATCGTATAATTTAGCCAAAACTATTTTCAGAATTCTCTCCAGCAGAAGACAGTTTCTGCTTCTCCAGCCCTAGATCCCTTTCCTTTCATTCGTAAGCTCTATTTACTACACGAGAATCAGTGTGAAATGAAACCCTTCTGTAAAGAGTACATTCACACACACATTTCCATTGTTATGTTGAAAACAACACAGACTAAATCTTAAGTTGGACCTGCTTTTGGACTTCCTCTTTTTCTTGAGGAAAAGAAAGATTATGACTCTGATTTTTTCTTATAATTTCAAGAAGTATATTCGGATTTACTGTTAAGAGTAAAAACATGGCCTTATAGTCATATCTGCATGTGAGTTCACATTTAAAAATTAAATTAAAAGTATAAAATTATTACCTTTAGTTTGTTTGCTTCTTTTTTATTCCCAGCAAAAAATGAATTCTCATCAAAATGCAAAGGAAATGACCTGCATTAAATAAAACATATTCTCTGAATAAAACAAAAAAAAAATCATTTTCATGTATTATAAAATATTAAAAGTCCTGCTAATACAACATTTCGCTGGTCAGTGATGAATAATACAAGTACAACAGAATAGAACATATAGTAAAAATCAAAATTCTGATGCCCCCAACAAATTCTTATCCTCAATATACAAGCTAACTGTATAACATAGTAGAATTAGGGCCCAAACCCAACCTGTTCAACTAAATATAAAAATAATGCCAAGTATCAAATACCAAAAGAACGGTTCTTAAAACTAAAAATATGCACCTCTTAGTACAAAATCAAAATGAAAATAAAACCAAAACTCAATTTTAAAAGACCTATGAGCAAAATTAGCTTTTAATTATTTTTTAGATAATTTTAAGTTGATTCCTTAAGAATTTAATTTTGGATATCACTTGTCACTCTTCTTATTAATATATAAGTTGTATGAGTTGTAATACACAATTTACTTGATTTCATGAAGTATTTCCAGAAGTAACATTTTGTTTTCTGCATCCTGATCTTTATTTCCAGTGAAGAGTTGAAAATCTGGGCGCTCAAAGAATGGAACCACTTTAGACAAAGCCCTTAATTCTATTAAGTAGAGAAAATACAAGTTCTTAAGCCTTCGTGGACCTTCTCCTTCAGTTAATATTCCATCAAATCGCTGTTGAAATTCTGTAATGTTGTGTCCCCATTTTTTTTCCAACCACGTATCTGAGAAGAAAGAATTAAATATTAAAAAGCGAATTTTAAAATTAAGTTTCATTGTACTTATATTAGGTTATTTATGCTTGCAGAAGCTAATTTTATTTTATATTTTAAAATGTATAATCAATACAACCATGAAAACTGCTTTACATAATTGAGCCTTTAACAGTTTCATATTAATATTTTATCTTCTAGAACCCATACTTAAAAGGAAAATAAACTCAATTACTTTACTGAGAAACCAGGACTAATCTAATCAAATTTCTGAATATAAATATATTCATAAAACCAAGATACAGAAGTCAAAGATGACTATCTGAAATTACTAATGAGTTTGAAGTCCTAATTAAAGTTATATGATTTTGTTTCTAAGAAGTAAGAGATACTTTAATTCTAGAATAAACATGTTACTGATGAAAATCCAACATGCTCTCATTTTTCAACAGCCTTGTAAAGCATGAAGAGCAGCAAAAAAAAAAAAAAACAACGCTTTTACCCATTAAACTGCAGGCCTGAAGCTGACATGCAAACATAAGGATTCAGATACAGTAGTGTCTAATGAAAACAACTTTGCTCTTAGAAGCTATTTCAATTCCCACAACAAAACGAAAGAACATTTCCAAAGTGATGTGTATGATTTTGAGCAGCTTCCCAAAAGAAAGTGAAGACTGCTAAGAACAGGCTGAACTTTTCCTGATAATGTTCACAGTTCCCACATTCCTGATTATTGCCACTTAGGAATTAATTTTTCCTGCCTAATATTTAACAGGGCCAATCTTTTCCCATCCAGGTAAACACCAAGAAGATTTTAAGAATACCCGAAATTAAGTGTGGTAAAGTGAATAAAAGTGACTATTATATACCTTGTAGAAGATACCGTGCACTCAAATGCACATTAATGCTTGCATGGAGGCCAGATATAAGTCTGTAGAATGCTCTTTTCTCTACACAGAGACCTACAAAAGGTAATTTGGAAATAGAAATTTCATATGTGAAACTTGTAAGATATAAAATTAATTTTATGTGTATTTTAAAATGAAAAAAAAAATTAAATTTGTTTAAAAGTGTCCAATTACCTTCTAGCCAACTGTAAAAAGTATTCTCTGAAATTAAAAGAAAAATAAGTCACAAGATTGTAAAACTGCCAAAATATACATTTTTCAAAAGTTTTAAAATATTATAGCAAATTTGTGCCAAACAGCAATTTAAAGGTCCCAGTCTTGTTTGCAAAGGAGAAATGTTCTTGGTATGGATTCACTTTAAGCGCCACTCAGTTGCTCAGTCTTTAGAAGGCTTTAGCATTGCCTTAGGTGGCCCTAGCCTTATAACTTCTGGATAAAGTGTTTTATATGAGGTCAAAACACAGAAATTAAATAGTAAACCTATACATGGAAAAATACTTAGCCTTAATAACAATTCATGTTATAAAAGTTAAGAACACATTATACACTTTTTAAAATGAGAGAAGTCAAAATTATAAAATTCGAAGTATATTAGTAGTCTGTAGCTGATAGTATTTTATGCCATGCAATATTTCAAAAGAACAATTTAAGGAAATGCAACAAAAACCAAATATCACTTATGTTCTATGATCTACAGCAATCACTGTTCATATACTTAGACCTGATCATTGCTCTTAGAATTATGCTCTAAAGAAATAACTCAAAATGGAGGTAGCAGGATAATACGTAGAAAGATGATTATGTTCTACAGAATTTTTAAAACCTGAAATAACTAAAATGCACAGCAAGGCCTGAGCTAACATGATAGAATACTATGTACCAGTTACCAGGACTGAATAATATAAAACTTAAAATGCCAAGCGTGTGGAACACAGACAATGCATGAAAAGGTTTGTTTGCAATAACATGTAAAAAGGCATAAGAAACATTATACCTATGTGAACATTCTATGTCTAATCTACTAGAGAGGGCAGACACTGTACTATATGGTCCTTTTCACCAGAGTTGTTTACAGTAATATTAATAATGAACCAAACAAGCATAAAAGTAATGGAAGAAATGACAAATAGAATAAACATGCATTTATATATTTACATATTACATAAAAACTTAAAACATTTGTGTCAGAAAACTTTATACACATCAGCAAAATGCAAACAAACTGAGTAAAATGTATGTTGCAAATGCAACAAAGGATAATATCTTAAGTGTATTAAAAGTTCATACACCAAATAAAAATGCCAAAGCACCCATTAAAAAGGGCGAGTAATATGAACAGAGAATCCATAAAGGAAAAACACAAATGGTAATAACAGATAAAAATTGTTCTGTCACACTAATAATAAAAATGCAAATTAAGCATATCTTGTACAACACAGGGAACAAAGCAAATATTTTTAAATAACTATAACTAGAATATAACCTTGAAAAATCCTGACTCACTATGTTGTACACCTGAAACATATAACATTATACATCAACTATACCTTCATGAAAAAATAAATTAAAATGCAAATTAAAACTGTAAAGATAGAACTTTAAAGAGTAAAGAAGAAATATGGTACTTAATTTAGACAAGAGTCAGGTAAAACTAGGTGGCACAATGACTGAAAGGGGTGTAAATTATTAGCACACCCTTTCAATGACAAAAAGGATCTTCTGGTCATATGTATCAAGAGCCTAAAATGTCCTTATTATTTGATCCAGTAAATCCATTTCTAGAAATCTAAGTTGTTATGGATGAATGTTTATGTCCCCCCCTAAAATTCATATGTAGAAGCCCTAAACTTCCCCTTCCTCCCCCCACCATATGATGGTATTTGGAAGTGGGTCTTTGGGAGATAACTAGGCTAAGATGAGGTCATGAGGGTGGGATCACCATGATGGAATCAGTATCTTTACAGCTATCTGTAAGCCTGGAAGAGGTCCCTCCCCAAGAACCAAATCTGCTGGCACCTTGACCGTGGACTTCCCAGCCCCCAGAACTCTGGGAAAATCAATGTCTTTTATTTTAGCCACCTAGCTTATAGTATTTTGTTAGAGCAGCCTGAGCTGATGAGGACACAGGCTGAGGAAGCAAGCTGACATGCTAATAATAATATATAAAATTATAATTTATATATTACAAAAATATTGGTATAAACATGAAAATAATAATAATTATCAAAATGTTAGCAGAGAAGCAGTATGAAGTAGTTAAAAGCATAGACCCTGAACCAAACTGCCTGATTTGAATCCCAAACTCTGCTACTTACAAATCATATGGTTTTAGCTGAGTTGCTAAAACTTTCTGGGATTCATTTTCTGTCTATAAAAATGGAAATAAAAATCCTAACAAAATGTCCTGGAATTGTTGGAAGGATTAAATAAACTCATATTTGCAAATTACTTTGAAAAGTACTGGCATGTCTTCTTAGCCATTATTAATGTCAATTATTTTGGGGTTGTGGGATTACAAGTAATTTGTTTCCTTATTGGGAACCTCTATGTTTTGGGTTTTGTTTTTTTTTTTTAAGTTAGGACCTAGTCTTCCAAAGGAATTTTCATTCAGTTTTATAGTCCTGAAGTAGATTGTCTGTGAATATGATCCAGTTAGATAATCGCCTAATATGTCAGCTTTCATATTTTACCAAAATGAACACTTAAAATTACACTCATAAATAAGATGTTTTCTCTAAGGATAGCCTCTACAGGTTAACCATCTTTACTTTCATAATGAGACAGGTTAAGATCTTGAAATGGTATTAAAAAACTGAAATAGCTTCTTTTTTTTATTTTAAAATGTTTATTTTATTAAATTTTTAAAATAAACCCTTGTGTTGAGGGCTGACTTTCAGTAGATAGCAGTGAGGCAGCTGCTCTGCTACATACGAAACCCTGACCCAGAAGCAGGTCGTCTACCAATGGTTCAGCGCCAGGTTCCCCACCAATGTGTGGTGCATGATGGGTGAGGGGGCGGCCACCTTTCTGGCCATGCCCCATGGCCCAGGAGGAAGGGCGCTCTGCACTGGTGAAATAGCTTCTTTTAATGTAGCCAGAATATAGCATAGAACTGGGAACACCCAAGGTGGAATAAAGTTATTCATAACTGGAAATTATAGGATCACCACTAACAGTAACAAAATATGAGACACCTTTGCAAAAATAATCATACACTAAAGAATTTCTCTTCCAAATAGTATAGTTATGATTCAGTATTTTATTTAGCTGCTACCATTACTATAAAATAAAATATAATAATAAAAAAACAAAGTTATAAGACTTTAGGATTCTGTTATCTAAAGCAACCTGTAAAAATAATGCTCAGAAGACAGATAATATGGTGGGCTTCCCTGGCTCAATGGTAAAGAACCCACCTGCCAATGCAGGAGACATGGGTTGGATCCCTGGTAGGGATCCACATGCCACAGAGCAACTAAGCCCGTGCGCCAAACTACTGAACCCACGTTCTAGAGCCCAGGAGCCACAACTACTGAGCCCAAGTGCCACAAGAGAAGCCACAGCAATGAGAAGCCCACGCACCACAATTAGAGAGTCGGCCCTGCTTCCTGCAACTTGAGAAAAGCCTGCATGGCAACAAAGATCCAGCACAGCCAAAAATAAATAAATAAAAAATTTTTTTTAAAAAGAAGAGAATTTAGAGTGAGAGAAAAGTGATCCTTTACATTTTAACAATCCCATCTAGCTAGAGTAAAGCTACGTACTGCTGAGTCTTCTCATATTGCTAAACACGTGGCCTTAAGGAATAACAAAAATCATTTCAATCTTATTCATAAAGCAAAAATATTCTCAAAAAGACACAGTAAATCTAAAATATGTTAAAACTTGGGGCATTACAATAACTGAAAGCGCTGGCAATGATATCTACACCCAAGAATCAGCACAGGCTTAGAAGCCAGTAGATCAACGCTCTGATCATGCCTCAGTTCAGTTCCGTTCAGTCGCTCAGTCGTGTCCGACTCTTTGCAACCCCATGGACTGCAGCACACCAGGCCTCCCTGTCCATCACCAATTCCTGGAGTTTACCCAAACTCATGTCCATTGAGTTGGTGATACCATCCAACCATCTCATCCTCTGTTGTCCCCTTCTCCTCCTGCCTTCAATCTTTCCCAGCATCAGGGTCTTTTCAAAGGAGTCAACTCCACATCAGGTGGCCAAAGTATTGGAGTTTCAGCTTCAACATCAGTCCTTCCAATGAACACTCAGGACTGTTCTCCTTTAGGATGGACTGGTTGGATCTCCTTGCAGTCCAAGGGACTCTCAAGAGTCTTCTCCAACACCACAGTTCAAAAGCATCAATTCTTCAGCACTCAGCTTTCTTCACAGTCCAACTCTCACATCCATACATGACCACTGGAAAAACCACAGCCTTGACTAGATGGACCTTTGTTGGCAAAGTAATGTCTCTGCTTTTTAATATGCTGTCTAGGTTGGTCATAACTTTCCTTCCAAGGAGTAAATGTCTTTTAATTTCATGGCTACAGTCACCATCTGCAGTGATTTTGGAGGCCAAAAAATAAAATCAGCCACTGTTTCCACTGTTTCCCCATCTATTTGCCATGAAGTGATGGGATCAGAAGCCATGATCTTAGTTTTTTGAATGTTGAGCTTTAAGTCAACTTTTTCACTCTCCTCTTTCACTTTCATCAAGAGGCTCTTTAGTTCTTCTACACTTTCGCCATAAGGGTGGTGTCATCTGCATTAATGAGGTTACTGATATTTCTCCCGACAATCTTCATTCCAGCTGGTGCTTCATGCAGCCCAGCATTTCTCATGATGTACTCTGCATAGAAGTTAAATAAGCAGGGTGACAATATACAGCCTTGACATACTCCTTTTCCTATTTTGAACTAGTCTGTTGTTCCATGTCCAGTTCTAACTGTTGCTTCCTGACCTGCATACAGATTTCTCAAGAGGCAGACCAGGTGGTCTGGTATTCCTGTCTCTTGAAGAATTTTTGCACAATTTATTGAGATCCAAACAGTCAAAGGCTTTGGCATAGTCAATAAAGCAGAAATAGATGCTTTTCTGGAACTCTCTTGCTTTTTTCATGATCCAGCGGATGTTGGCAATTTGATCTCTGGTTCCTCTGCCTTTTCTAAAACCAGCTTGAACATCTGGAATTTCACGGTTCACGTATTGCTGAAGCCTGGCTTGGAGAATTTTGAGCTATACTTTACTAGCGTGTGAGATGAGTGCAATTGTGCAGTAGTTTGAGCATTCTTTGGCATTGCCTTTCTTTGGGATTGGAATGAAAACTGACCTTTTCCAGTCCTGTGGCCACTGCTGAGTTTTCCAAATTTGCTGGCATATTGAGTGCAGCACTTTCACAGCATCACCTTTTAGGATTTGGAATAGCTCAACTGGAGTTCCATCACCTCCACTAGCTTTGTTCGTAGTGATGCTTCCTAAGGCCCACTTGACTTCACATTCCAGGATGTCTTGCTCTAGGTGAGTAATCACACCATCATGATTATCTGGGTCGTGAAGGTCTTTTTTGTACAGTTCTTCTGTGTATTCTTGCCACCTCTTCTTAATATCTTCTTCTGCTGTTAGGTCCATACCATTTCTGTCCTTTATTGAGCCCATCTTTGCATGAAATGTTCCCTTGGTATCTCTCATTTTCTTGAAGAGATCTCTAGTCTTTCCCATTCTATTGTTTCCTCAGTGATCATGCCTAGAACCTTCCTATGGGTGAACCAGCAGATCCCAGATTCAGTCAATAAAGAAGAAATTTTCCCTGACAGAGGCCAGGAAATGCCTCACTTTCACACACACAAAATGTATGAGTGAATTATCAGAGTCTGAGGCAGTCTGTCTCTACTGTCTGATCCCAGGCACAAAGAGTCATTTTTCCTTTAACCTATGCTGTCCCTGTCAGCATCTTAGATAAACAAATAAAAAGTAACTTCTCAAGTCTCATGTGTGGGAAGAAAAAACAAGTTTGCCCACAAACCTCTGAATATAAGCAAATTCATATCAGTCATGTATGATAAAGAAATTATACTTACCTTCACTTTTACCTGAAAAAAGAAAACAAAAGTTATATTATTGAAAACTGCTTCCAGATGCCCCTTTTAAAATGCTACATTTCCATTACTTTTAGTCCATCAGTTCACCCACATAGATGCCATCTGAGAGTGATATGCTTGTGAATGCAACTCTTCCTGGTCATAAAAGGAATTATGCCTAATTTAACTAAATGGCCTCATTTCCAAGAGCCTGGATAAAGAGTAGTTTCAGCTTGTTCAAGATTTAATGTGGGCTGACAGGAAAGAGAAATGTAATCTATCATCTAAGAGTACTCTTAAATATCTCAAGGACTCACAGTTATTTGGCTGTCAGAGCTTTTTACTTATTTATTTATCCTACGGCTATAAGACAGTGTCTGCTAAGGATCTGTGTTTTTGCTTCAAAACTCGCAGAACTGACATTATAAAAATTTACCTTATTCAGCAATATTTTTAAAGAGTATGTGTAAGATCCAAATATGCACAGTCCAGCAGTTTGTATGCAGCTGCTCATTAAGTGCTGAAAAACTGCCTTCATTTTGCCACTTTTATTTAATGCCATCATTTATTAAAGTATCAGATGCTCATTGCAAATATATATTATAAAGATAAGACAAAGACAAAATAAAAAATATCATTCATAACTCCCTGTGCCCAAAGATAAATACCATTTGCATTTTGGTGTCTTTTTTCTTTGTGCACAGGATAGTGAGATATTTTACTAATTATGTTTTTATAAAAAAATATATTAATACATAGTCTAATACCTGCTTCGTCTCCTAAATGTGCTATTGATCACCACTGATATAAATGAATACAAAATTTTCAGCAACATTAAGAATGGCTATATTCACTATATAAAAATACCATAACTCATTTAACCAGTTCCCTGATGATAAACACTGACATTGTTCCCATTTATCTAAAATAGGCAAAGGTGGTTAATTAACTTATCAGATCATAATGTGACTGACTTCACTTAAGAGTGAAGATCATCTCTTGCCTAGGAATTTGCATCTCATCTGATATTAAATCAATAGTTTCTACTGAGTACCATATGTGACTTCATAAGCTGTGTTTAAAGACATTCTTTCATTTCTAACCTAAGAATGACTAGTCTGCCAACATTTATGGAATGATGCAATCTCACTGCTTTCCAGAAGTAAATTTCTGTTTGTTGACTCTATAAGATCAGCAGTTTTTCAAATAAATTTTAAAAATGAAAACCATTCCACATTTGCTAAAAGTACATCAAAGAATTCATCAGTAAGCATATATTCAGAAAACATGGATATGTATTTCCTAGGGAGAAAGCCTGAAATGATACACTTAAAATGATTTATTCAACAAATTGTTCTGCCTATTATAGACTGGAAAGGTTTGTGACTTTCAATTTTACATCCCCTCTGCACCTATCCAGTGCCTGCTGCTGCTGCTGCTAAGTCGCTTCAGTCGTGTCCAACTCTATGCGACCCCATAGACGGCAGCCCACCAGGCTCCACTGTCCCTGGGATTCTCCAGGCAAGACCACTGGAGTGGGTTGCCATTTCCTTCTCCAATGCATGAAAGTGAAAAGTGCAAGTGAAGTCGCTCAGTCGTGTCCAACTCTTAGTGACCCCATGGACTGCAGCCCACCAGGCTCCTCCGTCCATGGGATTTTCCAGGCAAGAGTACTGGAATGGGGTGCCATGCCTTCTCCAGTGCCTAACACATAGTAAATAGTGGATAATCATTTGTTGAAGGAACAAGTGATTTTCACTACTGGAGACAAGACCATTAAATGAGGAGGGCGATTTTCATTGATCATTTAACTAACTATTCCATCTATTAGTTTCAGGCTCTTTACTAAGGGATGAAACCTAGAAATGCTACTCATATGTTCAAAGTACTAGGGTAGATTAACAGATACATGGTGATGGTGGTGGTGGTTTAGTCACTCAGTCGTGTCTGACTCTTTGCGACCCCATGGACTGCAGCCCACCAGGTTCCTCTGTCCATTGGATTTCCCAGGCAAGAATACTGGAGTGGGCAGCCATTTCCTTCCCCAAGGGATCTTTCAACCCAGGGACTGAACCCAAGTCTCCTGCTTGGCAGGCGGATTCTTTACCACTGAACCAGCTGGGAAGCCAATAGATACATAAATAGTAGTAAAATAATGCTAGCAAGTGGAAAGAGCTGAAAGAGGAACAAAATAATACATAAGATCATTTTATGAGGGGAGAAAGATTACTGCCAGTTAGGGGAGAGCAGAGAAATTGATGGGGTGGGCAAGGAAGCATTTAAGCCAGACCCTGAGAATAAGCAGAAAATGAAAAATGTTAATGAGATATAAAGTCAACTGAATTTGAAATCAGACTCCCAAGATATACAATAATTTCAAGTTTTAGGAAGAAGTGAGGCAGAAGTTTTTTGGATATTCATTGAACTAAAAGATGAGTAAAAATAACTGAAAGCCTGAACGCACACATTCTGCAAAAATATATAAAAAATGTATAATTTAAACTTCATCCTATGATAGTCTACATTCATTACAAAAATATTCCTTACTAAAGTGTAAATATTTTCAACACCAATTTCTCTGCAAGAATGAGTCATAACTTCTGTGAAAACAGGAATATATGATCTCAAATGCTCCTGCCAATCCTTCTCTTGCCTCCTCCTTCCTTCTAACCAAAGTTCACTAGCCAATAAATAACAGGGCAAATAAATAACTTACCTTGACCAGAAGCCAAAGGATTTAAAGGTCTTTTAATTGTCTGTGGCCTAGAAACAAAAAATTAAAGTATAAAATATAAATATGTTACCCATCATGCTATCATTAGTCAAGTAAAAGTGAAATTACCTCAGAAAGTTTTTTACTAATTATGTGTGTGCATGTGTGCTCAGTCACTTCCGTCGTGTCTGAATCTTTGCAACCTCAGGGACAGGCTCCTCTGCCCATGGGATTCTCCAGGCAAGAATACTGGAGTGGGTTGCCATGTCCTCCTCCAGGGGATCTTCCTGTCCCAGGAATTGAACCGCATCTCTTATGTCTCTTGCATTGGTTAATAACTATATCTAAAATCAAGCTGTTTTACTGATTTTATAAAATATTTCTTTTTTCTAACTGCTATAAGGCAGGATGGTTATTTGTTTTAGTGATAAAGTTTCTGATCTTTTCCCACTGTAGCAGCCAAAAAGTCATTTCATAATCATTTCTTCAAACAAAGGAAGATAAAAAACACCAGTCAAGCTCTTCTCCTAGTTACCAACATATTTTTATATATGTTATATACATATGTATGTCATAAAATATACTCGTTTCAAAGACAAGCAGGAAAAAGAGGCAAATACTCAATACAAGCACTAAAATAAAAAGGGATAAAAACAGTGTGGTTAGATTATTTTCCACTTTGATAATTTTAAGTCTATCAATTTGCTCTGTGGCCTCAAGTTTGTTATAATTTCAATAAAGATGGTTTTTAATAAGTTTAAAATAAGTTTTTATAAGTACTTAATACGAAAAAAAGAGAGTAATGTCACTAAAATGTTTTTAAATCCCAAATTAAATCTAGTATCACTACTAGAGTATAGGTATCATTTTAATGTACTGTATTTATTTTACAATCGCACAACTTGAGACACTTTGAGAACAGAACACGTAAGCTATGTTTTAACAGTCAATTTTAGTGCCTCCTACATTGTATTTTAGAAATATTATGTGGACAATGATATAAATCAATTAGGAAACAATAACTAACTAATAACTAATACAAAATCTAACAAATGCTTTAGTTGGGCTCTATTTTAGTTTATATTAAAAAATTAGGAAAAAACCTCTAAAGTAAGTCAATAAATTCTATAAATCAAACATTCCTAATAAGAGTGAAGAGAATTTAAATGTTAACACATGGCAGAAATGAGTAAATGATGAAAACTCTCCACTTTCTAAATTGCAGAAATTCTGCAAGTCAAAAAAAGAAACTGCTGATCTCAAATGCTTATATTTGACACGAAAAGTAAAAAGTATTTTTGCCATACTTGGAAACTCCAGAAATTTTCCCAGAATTATCCCCACCTCTGAGATAGCATAACATCCATGTGCACACACACGTCCCTACCAAAACCCAATAAGTACCCTGTTTACAGCCTAGAGGCTTACAAATGGGAAAACTTGAAGCATGTCTCAGTCTCCCACTGTTCAAACTGACAGCTTCCACTGTAGCCAGTAGGAGGACAAAGAGGGTTCTTCCACTTACTACGTCTTTGACACTAGACAAATCAGTTAACCTTTCCAAGTGTCAGTTTCTCCATGTGTAAACAGTGATGACTACAGCACAGAGTTGTTACAAGGACTAAGGAGGAAATGTTTATAACATATTTAACACAACAACTGGCACATCAGGAGTGCTCAAATATTACTTATTTATAATAAGTAATATTTTTCTCAGAACTTAACTTTAATTTGAAAGCAGGTAAAATAACCACAGCGACAAAAAAAGAGGAGTATAGAGCACCGAAAAGAATATGCAGCTATACACCCTAATTTATTCCCTGCACTAACTATATCATCTCTCTGGCTCTAGGTTAGCTCACCTGAGATTCTATAACCCACTTAAGGAACATTTGAGAAATGCCTACAACACTCCCATAAAAGTCTAATATTATTCTAAGTCTTTTAAAAAAGAAGTATTTGTTGACATGCATGTCTACATGTTTCCCCAGAGGGAAACTGGATTAATGAATGAATATGTTACTATGTCCAAATACATCCTTTAATAAAGTGAATTTGATTTGTAATTTTAAGTCATTATGATTCTGTTTGTTTATAAAGAGAAATGAGCACATCTTTCAGGAATTTTGAAAGGAAAATGACACATACTTAAAACAGTTTTCTTCATAGATGACATTCCATATCTTCCAAGCATCTGGTCCCTTGTAACCCGTGTAGCGCTCGGGATTAAGGAGCAAATCGACATACTCAGCATCAGGAGACTGTATATCTGTAAAACAACATGTTTTATAATAATCTTTCTTTTTTTTCAGTTACCTTAAAAAGCTAGTATGACAGACTGTATTGCATTGATTCTAAGGCACTACAAATGTTAACAATGCATTTGGGACTTAAAAACACCTTTTAAGGAGAAAAATACAAGGGAAAAGAAGAAGAAACAAAAACATCCACATTAAATTACACACCAGTGGCAAAAGCATCCTGGTTTTACAAAGGTAAAAAAAAAAAAAGGAGTATGTGAATTACAGAATTGAAGGAACATAGTAATTCGATTCCAGTAAGCTATCCAGGCAAAGAATATACGTACATTTCCCATCACATTAACCACAAGCAGTTCATAAGTAACTGAGGTAAGTGAAGACGTATTAGTACCACTTCCTTTTTACATGACCACCACAAAGCTGTCCCAAAGGTATAATCCTAAATATGCAAAAAATTATAAGCAGGATGATATTTGTATCAGTATTATTTATTAAAGGGAAAATTAGAAGCATCCTAAATGTCCAACAGAGCAAAGCACAGGCTCTGGAGCCAGAGTACCTGGATGAGATGACTGGATGGCATCACTGACCCAATGGACATGAGTTTGGGCAAACTCTAGGAGCCAGAGACAGGCAAGTTTGGCATGATGTAGTCCATGGGGTTGCAAAGAGTTGGACACAACTGAGTGGCAGAACAACAAACAACCTACTACTTATTGACTTTGAAACCCTGAGCAAGTCATGTAAATTCTCTATGCTTCGGTGTCCTCATTTGTAAAATGAGGATAATACTCATAGTGTTACTGTGAGACTTAAAGAAGTTTAAAGATGCAGAGTGCTGAGAACAATAATAAGAGTAAAATAAATATTAACTAGTGGTATTAGAAGATCCTCTGGAGAAGGAAATGGCAACCCACTCCAGTATTCTTGCTTAGAGAATTACAGAGACAGAGGAGCCTGGTGGGTTATAGTCCACAGGGTCACAAACAGTTGGACACAACTGAGCAACTAACACTTCCATTTCCATTTCCACTGGTATTATGATATATAATAGACCACTTTACAATCAAGAGAACTATTAAGTACAAAGGCAACCTAATAAAATGAAAAGATAAGCACTATAGAAAAGATAATTATAGATATATATGAAAACCATACCAAAATTGGTGGGATATTGGTTTCTTATATGTTCTATAAATTTGTATAATGTATTAAAACTTTAAAATGAAACCAAAAAAATATGACCCCTAGTCCTCCAGTTGCCTTATGGAATTAGTTAATAATACAGTAATAACTAATCTATAAAGCTTAACAGCATGAACTAACAAAGAATGAGGAAGGGAGTGAAAATGGCCTCAAAGCAACCAAAGTGGATGACAAAAATCTGAGCCAAAAGGTGCTTACATGACAGTCCATCAAGCTCTCTACAGTATCTACTTCTCATTTAAAAAATTAAGATAAACTAAGCTTGGTTATTTTTAACCCAATTCGCAGTTCATTAGAGTCATAAATTAGAAGGGAATTTGCTTCTGGAAACAGCACAGTGATAGCACCTAGAAATAACTGAGAGTTCAAGGTAAAAGTAGCAATTAAAATAACTAGAAATAAAAATTAAAACTTTAAAAACAAATCTGTATGGAATCACCTAGTTTAGGAACAGATAACTCTGTTCATCTCAATTATTAATAGTACTATAGAGATTGCTTCAGTATAGCAAATTATAATAAATTTATAAAAAATAACACTGGCTTTCAAAATAAATAAATAATACTCAGCATTTAGTATTTTAAGACAGAAAACAAACCACCAAAGAATGATTAAATTTTTAATATTCTGCCTCATTAGAGATAAACATTAGCTGACTCATAATTTTACTTATGACATACTTCATCTCTCTCCAACTTCATTTTATAAAGTTATTATAACCATATTTTGCCAGATGACAAAAGCTCAAATTTCTAATTAAGATTAGATGTCAACTACAGGAAAAAAACTATTAAAAATACAAACACATGGAGGCTAAACAACACGCTTCTGAATAACCAACAAATCACAGAATAAATAAAAAAAGAAATCAAAATATGCAAAGAAACGAATGAAAATGAAAACACAACAACCCAAAACCTATGGGACTCAGTAAAAGCAGTGCTAAGGGGAAGGTTCATGATAATACAAGCTTACCTCAAAAAACAAGAGAAAAATCAAATAAATAACCTAACTCAACACCTAAAGCAACTAGAAAAAGAAGACATGAAGAACCCCAGGGTTAGTAGAAGGAAAGAAATCATAAAAATTAGGGCAGAAATAAATGAAAAAGAAACAAAGGAGACCACAGCAAAAATCAACAAAGCTAAAAGCTGGTTCTTTGAGAAGATAAATAAAATAGACAAACCATTAGCCAGACTCATCAAGGAAAAAAAGGGAGAAGAATCAAATCAACAAAATTAGAAATGAAAATGGAGATATCACAACAGACAACACAGAAATACAAAGGATCATAACAGACTACTGTCAGCAACTACATGCCAATAAAATGGACAACTTGGAAGAAATGGACAAATTCTTAGAAAAGTACAACTTCCCAAAACTGAACCAGGAAGAAATAGAAAATCTTAACAGACCCATCACAAGCACAGATATCGAAACTGTAATCAGAAATCTTCCAGCAAACAAAAGCCCAGGACCAGATGGGTTCACATCTGAATTCTACCAAAAATTTAGAGAAGAGTTAACACCTATCCTACTCAAACTCTTTCAGAAAATTGCAGAGGAAGGTAAACTTCCAAACTCATTCTATGAGGCCACCATCACCCTAATACCAAAACCAGACAAAGATGCCACAAAAAAAGGAAACTACAGGCCAATATCACTGACGAACATAGATGCAAAAATCCTTAACAAAATTCTAGCAAACAGAATTCAACAACATATTAAAAGATCATACATCATGACCAAGTGGACTTTATCCCAGGGATGCAAGGTTTCTTTAATATCTGCAGATCAATCAATGTGATACACCACGTTAACAAATTGAAAGATGAAAACCATATCTCAATAGATGCAGAGAAAGCCTTTGACAAAATTCAACATCCATTTATGATAAAAACTCTCCAGAAAGCAGGAATAGAAGGAATATACCTCAACATAATAAAAGCCATACATGATAAACCCACAGCAAACATTATCCTCAATGGTGAAAAATTGAAAGCATTTCCCCTAAAGTCAAGAACAAGACAAGGGTGCCCACTCTCACCACTACTATTCAACATAGTTTTGGAAGTTCTAGCCACAGCAATCAGAGCAGAAAAAGAAATAAAAGGAATCCAGACTGGAAAAGAAGTAAAACTCTCACTGTCTGCAGATGACATGATCCTCTACATAGAAAACCCTAAAGATTCCACCAGAAAATTACTAGAGCTAATTAGTGAATATAGTAAAGTTTCAGGATATAAAATTAACACACAGAAATCCCTTGCATTCCTATACACGAACAATGAGAAACCAGAAAGAGAAATTAGGGAAACAATTCCATTCACCATTGCAATGAAAAGAATAAAATACTTAGGAATAAATCTACCTAAAGAAACAAAAGACGTATATATAGAAAAATATAAAACACTGATGAAAGAAATTAAAGATGACACAGATAGATGGAGAAAAATGCCATGTTCATGAATTGGAAGAATCAAGAATCAATCTTGATTCATGAATCAAGAATCAATCAATATAGTGAAAATGAGTATACTACCCAAAGCAATCTATAGATTCAATGCAATCTATCAAGCTACCAATGGTATTTTTCAGAGAACTAGAACAAATAATTTCACAATTTGTATGGAAATACAAAAAACCTCAAATAGCCAAAGCAATCTTCAGAAAGAAGAATGGAACTGGAGGAATCAACCTGCCTGACTTCAGACTATACTACAAAGACAGTACTATCAAGTCAGTATGGTACTGGCACAAACAGAAATATAGATCGATGGAACAAAATAGAAAGCCCAGAGATAAATCCATGCATCTATGAACAACTTATCTTTGACAAAGGAGGAAAGAATATACAATGAAGAAAAGACAATCTCTTTAACAAGTGGTGCTGGGAAAACTGGTCAACCACTTGTAAAAGAATGAAACTAGAACACTTTATAATGCCATACACAAAAATAAACTCAAAATGGATTAAAGATCTAAATGTAAGAAGAAACTATAAAACTTCTAGAGGAAAACATAGGCAAAACATTCTCTGACATAAATCACAGCAGGATCCTCTATGACCCACCTCCCAGAGTAATGGAAATAAAAGCAAAAATAAACAAATGGGACCTAATTAAACTTAAAAGCTTTTGCACAATGAAGGAAACTATAGGCAAGGTGAAAAGACAGCTTTCAGAATGGGAGAAAATAATAGCAAATGAAGCAACTGACAAAAAATTAATCTCAAAAATATACAAGCAGCTCCTGCAGCTCAATTCCAGAAAAATAAACGACTCAATCAAATAATGGGCCAAAGAACTAAACAGACATTTCTCTAAAGAAGACATACAGATGGCTAACGAACACATGAAAAAGATGTTCAACATCACTCATTATCAGAGAAATGCAAATCAAAACCACACTGAGGTACCATCTCATGCCAGTCAGAATGGCTGCTATCAAAAAGTCTACAAATAATAAATGCTGGAGAGGGTGCAGAGAAAAAGGAATTCTCTTACACTGTTGGTGGGAATGCAAACTAGTACAGCCACTGTGGAGAACAGTGTGCAGATTCCTTAAAACACTGGAAATAGAACTGCCATACAACCCAGCAATCCCACTGCTGGGCATACACACTGAGGAAACCAGAGTTAAAAAGGGACACGTGTACCCCAATGTTCATCGCAGCACTGTTTATAATAGCCAGGACATGGAAGCAACCTAGATGTCCATCAGCAGAAGAATGGATAAGAAAGCTGTGGTACATATACACAATGGAATATTACTCAGCCATTAAAAAGAATGCATTTGAATCAGTAAAATGAGGTGGATGAAACTGGAGTCTATTATACAGAATGAAGTAAGTCAGAAAGAAAAACACCAATACAGTATACTAACGCATATATATGGAATTTAGAAAGATGGTAACAATGACCCTATATGCGAGACAGCAAAAGAGACACAGATGTAAAGAACAGTCTTTTGGACTCTGTGGGAGAAGGTGAGGGTGGGATGATTTGAGAGAATAGCATTGAAACATGTATATTATCATATGTGAAACCGATTGCCAGTCCAGGTTCAATGCATGAGACAGGGTGCTCAGGGCTGGTGTACTGGGATGACCCTGAGGGATAGGATGGGGAGAGTGGTGGGAGGGGGATTTGGGATGGGGAACACATGTACACCCATGGCTTATTCATGTCAATGTATGGCAAAAATCACTACAATATTGTAAAGTAATTAGCCTCCAATTAAAATAATTAATTAAAAAAAAAATACTGAAAGGCTATAAACAAAAAAAAAAACCAAGTCCTAAATAAGACAAATGCTTTAAGAAAAATAAAAATAATATATGAAAAAAGAAGATTTACAAAATACCTATCCTCTACCTATCATTACATACATTATTTATTTCTTATAAAGCTGTCCTTTTTTAAAAAATATATTCACCTTCCTGTAAGAGAAGAAACAAAAATATGTGGACAAGTTATTCAGCCAAGATAACAGAACTCCATCATATACAGAGTGAATTACTGATTTGTGACACAAAAGTAAGCATGTAGCTTTAAAAGGACGCTTTGGTAAAGGTATTCCCATTCTTTCTCTAATACTGCAGGCCTAATAAAAATATAAGTTGCCATGTTACAAGGTGAATTTTATCTCACATAGCAATGTTTAGGCCAAAGAATCCTTGCAGAAAAGATGGCAAAATTAGCGTTGGGAGAGCATTTTATCATCCTTTCCTTATTGGCCTAACACTAGGTATAAGTCCACAGTTCTTTACCCAACACCCTCGGGCCCAAATGTGATTTGAAATTCAGAACTTTTCAGATTTTAGAACAGTAATATAGTACATGCAACATATGCTGAATATTATTCCAGCAGAGATTGGGGCAGCAACCTTTAAACAAACACATAAGTATTTCTGTAGTAAAAAAACATGAATATTCATACTGAGTGAATCTGCACTAAATTTAAGGAGAAAAATAGTCATTTTTTAAAGTTTCAGATTTGGGAATTAGAAACAATGGATTACACATATGTATCTGCTAAAATGTGGTCATGGTTTTCATTAAGTAAAGTTTATGTACTTTTTTTCCCCAAAATAAAGCCACAAATTAAATACGAGTACTTTCCCTTTTTCTTTTCCCTTTTTTGGGGAGGGGGGTGTTTCAGATTCATCTTTTGCTTACATTTAAAATGATCTATATCATTCTTTTCACTGATTTTTTAAAAAAAATCATTAGTCTGTTCCAAAAGAAACAAAGAAGGATACAAAAACTCAACTCAGTTTAATTTTGTTTAGCCAATTAAAATGCTAACAAGTAAACTTACAAAAAAGGAGATACTAAAAAAAAATGGAAGACTGGGAGAATCTATAAATCTAATTTAAAAATCCATAAATCAAATGGTTCTAATGCATTCTAGGACTCCAGATTTTAATCATACCAGAGCTCTGGCTTGGTTTTATTTAAATGTCACAGACATAACTCATGGTTCATTATTTTCTTTCCAAAAAACAACACAAATCATCATTAAGGAAAATATTTAACAATCCAAGGTCAGTATAACAAAGCAGGTTATACAAGTACCTGAATATATTACAAAAGTTAAATATATATATATTACTAAGTACACAGAACTGCAAACTCAGGAGGTGATTTTTTTTTTTTTCCAGAAACTGGGTTATCTTTTTAAATTGTTTTATTGTGGTAAAATATACACAACATGAAATTTGTCATTTTAACCATGTTTAAGACTACAATTCAGTGGCATTAATTATATTCACAGTGTTGTGCAACCATCATCACTGTTTCCAAACTTTCCGATGATTTCAAACAGAGACTGAAACCGTTAAGCAATAACTCCCACTCTCCTTCCTGCTAACTCCTGGTAACTTAAAACCACTTCCTGCCTGTATCAGTTTGCCTATTCTAGGTATATCATGTAAGTGGGGTCATAGGACACTTGTCCTTTTGCACCTTGCTTATTTCATTTAGCCTAATGTTTTCAGTGTTATCCATACTGCAGCATGTATCAGAACTTTCTTTCTTTTTATGGCTAAATAGCATTCCATTGCGGAGAAGGCAATGGCACCCCACTTCAGTACTCTTGCCTGGAGAATCTCAGGGACGGGGGAGCCTGGTGGGCTGCCGTCTATGGGGTCGCACAGAGACGGACACGACTGAAGCGCCTTAGCAGCAGCAGCAGCAGCAGCACTCCACTGTACGTGTACACGACACTGTGTTTATACAGTCATCTGCTGATGGGTACTTTGGCTGTTGCGAATAAGGCTGCTGTGAACAGGTTGTACAAGTATCTGCTTTACTGTTTTCAATCTTTTGGGGGTAAATGCTAAGGAGTTGACCGTTAAGTCACATGGTAATTCTGTGTTTAGCTTTTTGAGGAACTCCCAAACTGTTAGAAACTGAGGATTTTTTTCTTTAAATTATTTCAAAAGAATATTTTTCCTTAGGTACAATCTTAACATGCATAGTATAAAAAATGTTATACCATCAACTTCACAGAAGTTGTCTGAGGAATCATCATGCTTGGTCCACTGAAGAACAGCCTTCTGTGTTTCCTCACTTTAAACAAAGAAAATGGAGTTACTCTTTTTCTTAAGTTAACATTTCACCTGGAAAAGCACAAAATACTACTGCAAATAAAACACCAAACCTCAGAGATTCATCCACAGCTCCAAGTCGTTCAGCTTGCTCACATTCTTCAATGAGATTATTGGCTTCTTCAGAATACTAAAACAAAAGGGAAAGAAATAGAATTCAATTAATTGTATTTAAAAAATTTTTAAGAAGACTGTCTAAGGAATTTGAGGTTCTTTTAGAGCTAGCATCATCCCCTTGGTTTCAAAACTTTACAAGAAAAAAAAAAAAACAAGCCTCACATTCCTCCTGAAGCTAAACTATAAGTAAAAGGCTTTGCTCTTTGTTTTGTTGGAGAACACAATTTACTATTATGTTTACAAAATAAAGAATAATTTATAGTCCAACAACTATCAAAATGTCCACTAAGAAAATCTTAGAGGTTAAAGAAATCAGTTGGCAAGGAGTCATGGCGCAGTGTTCCACTTTTCTAATGACCTAATTGTGAGCATCAGTTTTCTTTTCCATAAAATAAGTGGTTGGGCTAGATCATGTGCGTCTACGATCTATTTCAACTCTAAATACCATGATTCTAAAAATGCCCTGGAGGTTACCAAGTCTTATAAAAAGTACTCCAATATCTTTAGGTGCTTAAAATACATTGTTTAACAACTGTATTTCTTTGCAAAGTCAAAGTCACGATATGTATTCTGCTTGCTGTGTACAAGGGAAGTAATATGGATCATGAGACTTCACAACACACCAGGCATCACTACCATACAGCTAAAAGATGACACTGGAAGCAGGAGACCACGAATTCAATCACTCAACAAATATAAACTGAGTGCCTATTATGTCCTTATTGTAAGGATGATCGTACAAATGACTGTCCAGACAAGGACTCTTTTGAGGATAAAAGTGAACACTGAAATAACTGAAATGACATAACTGTTTGAAATGATTTGTTTCATTACACTGGTTGACCTAAAGACAACTCAACTCAAATACTACTTTCAAAAATAAAATTATTTTTATACATAATTAGGACTTCTCTGGTGGCTCAGTGGTAAAGCATCTGCCTGCAATGCAGGAGACATGGGTTCGATCCCTGGGTTGGGAAGATCCCCTGGAGAAGGAAATGGCAACCCACTCCAGTATTCTTGCCCAGGCAATATCATGGACAGAGGAGTCTGGAGGGATGCAATCCTTGGTGTTGCAGTCAGACACAACTGAGCATGTGCTCACACATACATAATTAAGTATAAACGGGTAAAGGCATATGATGTATAACTCTTAAATGGTTTAAAAAACTTTATGTATTTAAGCATGCTACGACAGTTGAGGCAAAATATTAAAAATTAGTGAATGTTTATAAAAAATGTACAAAATGTCTTTATATTAATCTTGCAACTTTTCAATAAGTTAAAAATTATTTCAAAATAAAAAACTTAAAAATACTTAGCAAAAAGTAAACAAAATTTGTTCAAAAGATAACATACACTTATGTATTTTAATATACCTATCTATATTTAAGCAAAAGTTGTTTATTATTGATTACCTGAATATTAAAATGTAAGTTAAAGAAAATAACTATTCCTAGCTCCTATTTAATAACTTAGTTAGCTTTGTAAGTCACATCTGTCTCAAAACTATGTCAGTGGCATTTTTTCTGGAGAAAAATAATTTTTCTAAGATGCTTATTATTTTCAGTGTTTTACAAAATTGCCCACAATCTTCTTCAAAGTTAATTTTAAGGTTAATTTGAAATCATCCCTACTTTCAACTGACTCTTCTCTGAAGATACAGTTTTTAATTGAGAAGACTTCCCTCCTGGCTCAGCTGGTGAGGAGTCTGCCTGCAATGCAGGAGACCCAGGTTCCATCCTTAAGTTGGGAAGATACCCTGGAGAAGGAAATGGCAACCCACTCCAGTATTCTTGCCTGGAAAATCCCCATGGACAGAGGAGCCTGGTAGGCTGCAGTTCATGGGGTTGCAAAGAGTTGGACATGACTGAGCCACTTCCACTTTAACTGAGAAAAATATTACTTCTACAGGTAAATATATGAAAATATTTTAGCCCACATATTTTCACAGTTCTATTCTTTGCCTCTAAGTACATCTCTTTAACAAATAAGATAAAAATCATCAAATAAATTATCTTCAAAGTAGAAATGAAATTGTAAGCTTTCTTAATTTAAATCCATTTCAGGTCAGAATTTGGGCCTTCCTCATAGCTCAGAATATAAATGTATCCAGTTAAAAGCAAGAGTTCATCAAGAGGAGACTCTTCCCACAAGGGGAGAGTCTCCAAAACACAATTGTAAAATTTCAGAATTTAATCTAGTATACCATTTAAGCTTTCTTCACTTAATATGTAAAGTTCTTTCCTACTTTTCATATCAATGAATATCCAGGTCTTTGTTTACAAGCTTTGTTATAATAAGTACAACTTGCTAAAGCTTCAAAAGCTGAAATTTGTTTTGTTCTCTTCTTTAAGCAGTCCACCAATAGATACTTTGAATAATGATTCTCTACTGATTTTGAAAATGCAACCAACATTTAGAGGGCTCATTTATTTAAAAATGATCAATATCAATGAAGCATTCTTGGACTATTAATAGTTCTTCAAAGGCTCAAGCATTTATAAAATTGGATTGATGATGGAGAGCAAAGAAAGTCCACTACCATGCTGAAGTAATATTTTATTCAGTATAAGCTTCATCCCCAAAACTTCAGTCATTACTTAGTGTATATATAAATACAAAATCTTATTTTGTTTTTCAGCTGCTCAGTCATGTCCAACTCTGTGACCCCATGTACTGCAGCACACTAGGCTTCCCTGTCCTTCAGCATCTCCTATATATTTTGACAAATATATATATTTTGACAATAGTAATCGTCAAATAGATAGAAGTAGTAACTTCTATCTTAAGTAATAACATATCACAGCATGTCAGGATACAATTATGTATGTACCTCAACCAATTACAATTCTGATTTAGTTAAGATTTCTTGATTTAGTAAGGACATTTCTTGATTTACCAGGACATCGTTTCTTTTTCCTTAATATTTTATTATCTGGCTGTGCCAGGTCTTAGTTGTGACGTGTGGGATGTTTAGTTGTGGCTTGCAACTCTTAGTTGCAGGGTGTGGGATCTAGTTGCCTGACTAGGGATCGAACCCAGGCCCCCTGCATTGGGAGCATGGAGTCTTAGCCACTGGACCGCCAGGGAAGCAGGACACTGTTTCATCAAAATTTAATATGTGTATCATCCCCACAAAACAAATACTTCATCTTCAACTTTGAACTTTAAATGAATTTATACTAACATTCAGTGACAAATGCTTTTCTTCAACAGAATGAACTTCTGAAAATTTTACTTTGAGCATCAACTGAATGAAAAAAATCAAACAATTTCTGGGACTTCCCTGGTGGCGCATTGGATAAGAATCCACCTGCCAATGCAGAGGACACAGGTTGAATCTCTCATCTGGGAAGATTACAAATGCCTCAGAGCAACTAAAGCCTGTATTCCACAACTGCTGAGCCCGCACTCTAGAGAAGCCCATGCAAAGCAACAAAGACCCAGCACAACCAAAAATAAATAATTTTTTTTTAAATTCTGGAATTAAAATGATTATTTGAAACAGCTGATGACGGCATCATTTAATTACACGCAAAGCTCTGCACTAGAGCCAACACATTAATAGCTATGACTTCATTCTTTGTGTATGAATAAAAAAATGCAGAATCAAAAATGATCAAAATTAGTTTAAATCTAACACAGAAAAAGTGCAGAACAGCCATTGCCTCTGGGGAAGGCATATGGATTGACTGGGATGGGGTAGGAAACAACTTTCTAGGGTAACAGCAATGCTCTGTATTGAAACAGAAGCCTAAGTTACAAAGATGTATGCATTTAATAAATGCACATTTAAGATGTGTGCACTTCATTGTATATCAATTTTATTAAATGTACATATAAGCAAATATTAAACTCTACTCAATCATATACTTCTAATTATATATATATATAGTTAATGACATATAGTGAGGACAATGTATACTGATGCTTACAACTTGTTTGAAATACATCCAAAAAATAAAATGGTTTAATGGACGGCTAATAGGATGAACAGATAGACAGATATGTAGTAAAGTGAGTTTATGAAAATGTTAATAGTAGAATCTAGGTGATTAGTATGATTAGTATGATCCAGTGTTCACATGAAAATTCCTTCAACTTGGCTGTATGTATGAAAATTTTCATAATAAAAGTATCAGAAAATTTTAATTTAGAACAGTTATTTAGTCTAAATGGAAAATCACACATCCCAAAATGATTATGTAAATGTATCGTCTGCAGCTGCACATGTTAAGCTGTCTTAGACACATTCTTCTTAAAACAACCACTAACTTACAAAGTAGATGCTCAGGCTTTGTCAGCAGATCTGTGTGTTTTGATTTTCATATGATCAGTGATACTTCCATGGTTCTTATGGATGGGAAACAATAATACTTGTGTGAGTTATATATCGTCATCAACTGCTGTGAGAAGTGGAAATTCAGTACTTCATTTTTCATTAAACATGTACTTTCTTTTTCCTCTTTTAGTTCTTTCAGTCAAAAGGATTTACTGTAAAATTTTAAAAGTACTAAACAGTAATAAGTGGTTAATTTGCACCATGCAATGAAGGATAAAGCCACTATAAAATAGGACTACTCTCTCTATGCAGGACTACTCATCCTCTGCTTCTCATACATATTTCTCATAAACTTAATCTATAATTTCCCAGGTTTTTCACTAACACAAATAGCACCTTAGGAGCTTAGGACATATAACAGGTATGATGCATACAAAGTGAAATGTGTGGAATATGTGTGAATCCTATTTGAAATTGACTATTAAGAGCTTCCAGGTGTCTCAGTGGGTTAAGAATCTGCCTGCAATGCAGGAGACACGGATATGCAGGTTTGATCCCTGGGTCAGGAAGATCCCCTGGAAGAGGGCACAGCAAACCACGCCAGAAAATCCAATGGACAGGGGAGCCTAGCAGGCTACAGCCCATAGGGTCGCAGAGTTGGACTGAAGCGACTGGGCTCGCATGCACATACATTAAGATATTTACGAAACAAGAGAGACTGGAACCCTGACTTTGGTTATGTGGGGTTTTTAAAGTATCATCTGTCTTAGAGATGCATACAAAGTATTTGTAAACAAAATGATTTATCTCAGACTGGCTTTAAAATAATTGGGAGAATGGAGTGGAAGGGATAGATGAAACAAGATTGACCGTATATACTGGTAATGCCTTAAGCTGGGTGACGCGTACACAATTTGGGGTTCCCCCCTACTTTTTTCTTTTAAGCTTTAATTTTTAAAAAAAAAAAAGGTAAAGAAAATGGAGGAAAAAAGAATTAGAGCCGCTGAGTACACATAACTTTCAAGGAGTATCACTGTACAGGGGACCAGAGAAGTGAGGTTTTAGTTGGTAGGGGAAGTGAGTTTTTTAGTTTTGCCCAATACTAGACACATTAATAAGTATATATACAAACCTTGTAGCTTGCAGACTTAATTCCATCAGGAACTTCATCCTGAAAGAAATTTTAAAATGCTTTAGATGACAGTTATTCTATCTTCTGAAAAAAATATTTTATAGTTCTATGATTTGTAAGAAGAATTCACAGAACAAATGACTGAAGTTAACAGGCTAATATTTAACTGAGAACAGTTAGGCAGTCTTTATATTATTTCTTAAAAATAAACAAAAAATTCAATAAGTCATGCTGTGGATTGATTACACATATTAGAGCATGGAAATATAAAAACAGAATCTTGGCCATTATTCTTCTTAATGCTCAAACTGTCCCACATTTGACCACTAGGAGACTAAGTGCTGGCCTGTGTCTTTTCTATGTGGCCTGTGTCTTCAGCTGCACTGGTGTCTTTTATATGTTTCCCCAGTAATCTTTTAAAAAAAAAATATTTCTATTTATTTGGCTGTGCCAGATGTTAGTTGCTGGCATGCTGGATCTTTGTTTCAGCATGCAGGAACCTTAGTTGCCACATGCAGGATCCAGTTCCCCAACCAGGGAACCAAACCCGGGTCCCCTGCATTGGGAGCAAGAAATCTCAGCCACCGGACCACGGGGAAGTCCCTACCCCAGTAATCTTTAACAGCACTTTTTGTTTCTGTTATGAAAAGACACTCCAGGCTCCTATATATTTCTTGTTCCAGTCTAGGAATCAACCATTTTTTAAGGAACTCTAGTTCTTTTCAGAGGAAAATGGTACTAGTTTTTAGTTCTGTGTTGACCACTGCATAACACAGGATCTATCTGCCTATTCTCAAAGTGATGCTGTTAGTAGAGATAATGACGTATGTGAGAGAGTGCTGTAAGTTGCAGGGTCCTATTCCAATGCTAAATATATTCAGTGCAGTCCTGAAATAGATTCCAAAGGGAAAGACCCACACAGAGATGAACACTTTATTGAGTACTCATCTAGACTTTGAACTAGATCAATGTATAGTCTTTTTCTATGACCAGATATTTAGATGGTTTCTAATTTTTTTATATAATAAACCAGGTCAAATATATAGGTTGATTTCAGCAGAACTGACATTTTTACAATATTCAGTACTGCTTTATGGTCATCTTTGGACATCTATCCAATTATAAGTGAAAATCTTTGTAGAATTGCTAAGTCAAAGGATATGTACTATTTTTATTGGCTACATCTTTCTAATTAATCTCCAAAAGATTTATCCACCAGAGTGTTCATTTCTTACTCCTGGACTAACGCTGAATATTGTTTTTCTTTTTCACATTGGCCAATTAATAATGGAAGTGAAAGAACATTGTTCTGATTAACTGTAAAGGTAATAAATAACTCTCAGAGAGAGTCCAGCCTCCATGGGCACACAATCTGCCTCATTCAAATATTCTCTGGAATCAGGGGTGCAAATCAAAAGATGTGCATTTTAAAGCCCCATTGTTGTGCTGCATTAGTCACTCAGTCGTGTCCAACTCTTTGCAACCCCAAGGTCTGTCCATGGAATTCTCTAAGGCAAGAATATTGGAATGGGTTGCCATTGCCTTCTCATTGAAGCCCCGTATGAAGAACAGAATTTCAATTTTTTATTATTTTTCTATCTCCACTGTGTCCCAACATATAACCTGAACCAAGTATATACATGAACTGAAAAAAGAAATCAAAGTGTTGACAAAAAGAAGCTGGTCTTAGTTCCTCATTTAGCTCAAAAAGGTATTAACAAAACATCAGCAGACCTTATGCAGTAGTGAGTTAACCGTGTTTCACCTTGTACATGTATTGCACATGTGATAATTGCACTGTACTCATGATGCAGTGTCCTTTTTTTTTCTTCTTTTGGCCACACCATGTGGCTTGTGGGATGTTAGTTACCCAACCCGGGATTGAACCCGGGCCCTTAGCAGTGAAAGTATGGAGTCCTAACCATTGGACAGCCAGGGAATTCCTGCAATGTCTTTTTAAGATACACAATGAAGAATATAATAGTGAGATGTCAAGATTTCAGTAATGTACAATATAAAATGCTAGATGGGACAGCTGATTATTTAGGCTGAAGCAAGTATTTCAAAGTATTTGAAATTATTTCTAATCACTCTTTAGTTGTGATAGACTGCCCTACTCAGGAACTATTAGAACTGAGACCAGGCTTGTCCTAAGAGGAATTAAAATGGCTCATTCCCTTGTTGTCATTTGGAGTGGAGCTCCGTGGTGTCTCTCTCCTCTACCCTCCCTTTCCTCTGCTCCTTGTGTGTACACCTTCGGCATATCTATTATTGGGTTATCCTAGATGTATTGAAATGATCACTTAGTGTTTCTCTTCCAGTACTTCGTCATGACAAGTGCTCATCTTACTTGCCCAGGTCCAGGTACATAGTAGACTCTCAAAAATATTCATTATTGAATAAAATTACATTCAATTGCTAATTGCTAGTTCTTCACCAGTCTCCACTCCATCTCATCTTTCGCTCCCTACTCTCCACAATACTACCAGTAATCTTTCTGAGTCTTCGGTCTAATTATGGCACTCCTCTGCTACACTAAAATATAAGAATATTTATGGAGTGAATAAATATTTTCTGTTGTTGTTGTTGTTTAGTTGCTAAGTCATATCCAACTCTTTTGCTATTCCATGGACTGTAGCCCACCAGGCTTCTCTGTCCATGGGATTTCCCAGGCAAGAATACTGGAGTGGGTTGCCATTTCCTTCTCAAGGGGAACTTTCCAAGCCAGGGATAGAACCTACATCTCCTGCATTGGCAGGCAGACTCTACCACTGCACCACCAAGGAAGCCCAAATATCTTTAAAAAAAAAAAAAAAGACTTCTCTCCATCAAGAACCCAGGTCAAGAAAAAAAAGAGGGGGGAGGGTATTGGCATGAAAGGCACTTGACTCCAGTTCTACAGAAGGTGAAATAAGTAGGTTCTCTCAGTCTCTCAGCACAAATTGGTAGCTTTCACCGAATTATTTTATTTTAGTATTTCTGTGGGCTCAAGTCAGATAATAAACATCTTAAGGTTTAGCTTCTTAAATGCTACACTTGGCTGTTTTCTCTAGGATTTACAGTGAAATGGATTTCATCTGTCAGTCTGTCAACCTGGGAATCAATAAGCTATTCCTTTATACGACGTGTCTCTCAGGCTGTCCTGCCCTCTCCAATCTTCTTCTGAAGGTGGCAATCCCTAGTTCTACACTGTGTTAAAATAATTACAAGTAACGCTGTTGCAAGATGAGATTCAAATTTGCAATAATTGCCAAACTGCTTGTTCTGACTAATGTTAATAGCCCATTTAATGTGCAAGTGCAATTAAATGTCTTTAATAAGAATCCACCATAGTTTTAGCATTTTAAAAAGCCATACAAAAAAAGTACTTGGTAAATGTGAATTTCCTCAAATACTTTTCCTATTACTAAATATAAATACCTAGAATTAGTGAAATAAAATGAAATATTTAAATTGATATCATTTTAATGATATGCTCATGTTTAAAATAACTAAAAACTTGCTTTTCGTTCAGCTAATGATAAAATACTCATAAATAACACTTTACACTTGCCTTATTCCTCATACTAGACACGTATATGTAGCAATATTTACATGTATACAAATAAGCTGCTCAAACAACACTATCACTTTACACCCATTAGGATGGCTATTATCAAAAAAAAACCCAAAAAACAAACAAACAAACAAAAAAACACAGAAAACAGCAAGTGTTAGCAATTTTAGTGAAGTCATTCAGTCATGTCTGACTCTTTGCGACCCCATGGACTATAGCCTGCCAGGCTCTTCCATTCATGGCATTTTCCAGGCAAGAATACTGGAGTGGGTTGCCATTTCCTTCTCCAGGAGATCTTCCCGACCCAGGGATCGAACCTGGGTCTCCTGCACTGCAGGAGTTATGACCAACCTAGACAGCATATTGAAAAGCAGAGACATTACTTTGCCAACAAAGGTCCGTCTAGTCAAGGCTATGGTTTTTCCAGTGGTCATGTATGGATGTGAGAGTTGGACTGTGAAGAAAGCTGAGAGCTGAAGAATTGATGGTTTTGAACTGTGGTGTTGGAGAAGACTCTTGAGAGTCCCTTGGATGGCAAAGAGATCCAACCAGTCCATTCTAAAGGAGATCAGTCCTGGGTGTTCATTGGAGGACTGATGCTAAAGCTGAAACTCCAATACTTTGGCCACCTCATGCGAAGAGCTGACTCATTGGAAAAGACTCTGATGCTGGGAGGGACTGGGGGCAGGAGGAGAAGGGGATGACAGAGGAAGAGATGGCTGGATGGCATCACTGACTCGATGGACGTGAGTCTGAGTGAACTCCAGGAGTTGGTGATGGACAGGGAGGCCTGGCGTGCTGCGATTCATGGGGTCGCAAAGAGTCAGACACGACTGAGTGAACTGAACTGAACTGATATTTAACCTAAGGATTCAAATATTATTTTAGTTATATTGGACCCTTTCAAAAATTGCAATTATTCCAAAAACGTGACAGTTCTTAAATGTATAGACTGTTCTTACTGAGTGACAAGGCTTGACGGCGCAATCCCTTCTTCCACACTGGTTGATATCATTCCAGAAAGGACATGGCCTTTTCAGGTTTACCTGCAAAATAAAATTAGAGAAAAGTTATAAAAATAAGAATCTCAAGATTGTAACAGACAGATGTTGAATTATGATACTATAACCTGGTCATGTTATCAGTTGCAATTATTCTACTTCATCCATTTACCAGTTGTCAAGTTTCAGTGATGGTATAAACACGTAGCTGGTCTAAGCAAATTGGTAGACTTGGTCATAAAGACAAAATATGCTACTAAACAGTTCCTGAACAGATGGCAACTGGGAGCCAAAGTAGTTCATGTCATCACTGCTCAACTTACAGTCTTTTTTTTTTTTCAACTCGAAGCCTTTCAATGAAAGTAATAGCTAACAGACAATTGTGAACACAGAGTGTACTGCAGAGTCCAATGATCAGGTTTTCTATACTCTTTCAACAGATATCTCAAGATAAAACATCACAAGTTACTTGTTAAAATAATACTGGTCAGAATAAAGTCATGCTTCTTAAAAATACTTCTTTTTTTAAATTAATTGGAGCAAATCTGATGTTTTGGAATGTTATGAACAACTCATGACTTCGATAACAATATAATAGTTTCTGTTCAGACTTCAATTTAACCAGCTAGATTCCAACACTAGAGTTCAAAACTCAGTTTTTGAAATTAAAAGTATTCAATGGGTCATTTCAGAACCATATGGTTCATTCTTATGAACTGTGTTTTCCTAATATAGCCTTGCTCAATTTTAAATAATAAACACAATTTTGAAGGTCAGTGCTTCCTAAGAAAATGTAATTATCCATTTAAGCTTTAAGTATTCCTATACCACCCCACAAATTTTTAAATACCTTGTAATATCTAAAGTAGTCACTTTCCAGGAGTTTTTGAAGTCTTGGGAAAAGCCTGTAGTTATTAAATTTATCAATGGTTTCAACATCACAGGTACAATCATCCAAGTAACCACTAACCTGTTACAAAGAAAATGGAGTATTATATCTATTATATCAAAATATCATAGACGCAACAGAGTTTTTTCCTCACATGGTTATGATAAAAGAGCCCTTTACTCAACCAGCCCCTAGCCTCTTGCCTCCATATAATTTTCTGAGCTGGGAGATGGCCAGAATTGAGTAATGCTATTGCTCTTACTATATACGTATAGGAATGCAGTGGATACCATTTGTGGGGAGGGTGTACTGAGCTCAAAACGCTACACATATTCCCAAAGAGTTGGTTCCCTGCAGCCACTCAGTATCCCCACCCCACCCTCCAGACTGACCGGGGGTGGGCTTCTAATCCAAAACGAGTCATTGTCTCCACTCCAGGACCCTGGAATTGAGGCTAAGAAGGAGCGATGTCTCCCCATGTCACTAAAGAAGTAAACTCAGACCATGTTCCATCACGTGAACTGAGGAACACATAAGCCAGCTAGCTGGCAGAGAGAGGAGAGATTCTACAGAAGAATCAGAAGAAGCAGAAGTAGAAGATGGAGAACATATGCTAGCTGAATTCCCTAGAGTTTGCCTGCTCCCACTTCTACCATCTTTCCTGAAGGCATTACCACCCTTGAATTCTTTGAGACCCAGTATTCCTATAATTCAGTTGTCTCTGTCTTTCCTTTTAGTTTCCAACAGGATGTGTAGGTCACAGACAAGGTTGGTGAATGTAAGAAGTGATATTGAATTTATAAGTGAAACAATAATTTGTTTTAAGGATATAACAACCCTCAAATATTGGCCTTGATAAATTTTATAGATTTGAAATAATGCTAAAAATTACTTATCATCAGCAACACTGAGATGGCAAATTAACCCACAAAGCCAATCCTGATCTTCAAATGTTTAAAACCAATGTCCTAATTGTATTTAAGAAATCAAATTATTAAATCATATTATAATCATATGCAGTGGGAAAACATAATCAGACAATGTTATCAATTGTGAAGGTAAAATTCTGAGATATTTATTTGGGATTAGGCAAACGTCTAACAGAATTAATTAAGCATTGCCTTAAATAAGTAAAAAACACATTATGGCTTTTTAAGTAACTTAAAATTTTTTTTTAATATACAGCATGCTGCAGAAAAGAGATCCTTAGACTTTGGCCTGAATATCTGCATTATAAACTACTTTGGATTATATTTCTGGGAGATGTATTGCCAATAAAATAATAACTTAAAAGTCTATTGGTAAGGAATCAAATAAAGAATAATTCATTGAAATACTGAATTTAGGTGTTCTCCTTTTGGAATATGTAAAATCCTACACTATCTTTTAATTTTAAAACATCACAAAACAGTAAGGGAAATTTTCACCTAAGAAATAAGAATACTCGGAATGATGACAGCAATATTCAAGAGATAAGTTGTTTGTTTGTTTGCTTTTTATCCAATTTGCCTAGTCTTATTTGTTTTGGACTAAAGAATTCAGTTTCTAGAAATCTGAGCTGCATATTTTGTCACTGTAATAACTATTTTCATTTCATATGCAAATGTGTCCTTGTTTCCTGCTAAAAATTTTCTCAGTATACAATAATCTTACAATAATCTTAGAGTCCTAATTCTGGGTACCAACAAAACAAAAGTGCTCCTGTGAGTGTGTGTCTAAGTTGCTCAGTCGTGTCCAACTCTTTGTAGCTCCATGGACTGTAGACTGCCAGGCTCCTCTATCCATGGAATTCTCCAGGCAAGAATACTGGAGTGGGTTGCCATTCCCTTCTCCAGAGGATCTTCCGGACCCAGGGATTGAACCTGGGTCTCCTGCATTGCAGGCAGATTTTTTACCACCATGAAGGAAGCCCAAAGTGCTTCTAACATAGATGATTTGATTTTTCATGCCTCTTTCTTTTTGTGCTTTCAAGGCAAAACTTCTAAGAACATAAAATAAGCTACTGTTTCTCCCCTTGGATACAAATTATTACACAAAGAATAATAGGCCCAAAGGCTGCAAAGGCCAAAGGGACAGGGGACAGAGAGTCACATTAAATCACAGAAGAAAAAACACAAACAGACTGAAGAAGAAGGGTTTGACGCAATCCATTTCTCCCCCTGAGGAATTCATTTTTAAGGCAAAAAACTATCCTCCTCTCTTTTGGGAAGCTCCCCTAAGGTACCACTCACCCCGAGCTGGGTTAACTGTCTCTCCCAAGAGCTCCCACCACACTCCACATACTCCTACACAAGAATGACCTCACTGTACTGAATGTATCTATATTTCACTCCCTCTCACTAGAGTTAAGAACCCTGAGAGCAAATTCATGTTTGTTCATTTTTGTATGCCTGGGACTGAGCACTGTACTTCTAGAAAGCACACAGTAGATGCTCAACGATTTTTTTGGTTTGGATTGGTGAATAAATGAATGAAAGCTGTCCACTGTCACTCTGATTCACTGGAGCCCAGCACCGCGCTGCCTAATTGTAAGTAGGCACTTTCATGTCACCTATACTGGAGGTGAGTGCCCCAGGCCATGCCAGGTCAAAGGACAGAAGGCACGCACGGGAGAATGAAAGCAAGCAGCAAAGAAACAAATCTCTGGGTCCTATATTCTGCTGATCACATCCTAATTACAAAGAAAGTGATAAGAAGCTCCAAACCAGAAAGAAATACATGATACCTCCAAGGCAGACGTGGATTATAGCCTAGAGGCCACTGAGGAGAGAAAGCAGGACAATGGTCGATTTAGAAATCTTCTGCCCCTTACCTTAGATATTAAGTGGGAGGTATTATCAACTACAATTCAGCTCGAAGGGCAGCTAAGGAGGTAGAACAGGGGTGACAGGAGCTTCACTGGATGGAAGAGTCCAGCAAAGGAGAGGCAGGAAGATACTTGGAAATCCAAACCATCTGACTGTTCGGAGAAGCTTGCCAACAGGCAGCAGAACCTGATCCCTGGAAGGAAGTCTAGCAGGTATGATGCCAGACCCAGTTCTAGAAATTAAAGAACCATGTATGTTACCAGAACAGTCTCAGGAAAAGTCTAAGGTAGAATTCCAGTTAATGGACCCAGAGCAGAACCTTGAAAATGAAGCAGAGTCCTATTACCTAAACTAAGACCAAAAGATGGGTGCTGATATATAAGAAGGATGGCTTGGTGCTGTCCTTCAGAATGTGCTATGGGGGCATAAGTAACCACTATCATATCTCCCAAAGTGAAACAGAACTGTGGCCCTACCATAAGAATTTGAATTTTTTAAAAAAATGCACTCCCCCACCTGCTCCCACAACACACACAAGTGACTGATGAATGCCAAAATGTGCAGCTTGCTGCTCTGGGCTTCAGGTAATAATCAGCCTTGGCGGGGCAGGAGGCCAAATGAATAGGAAGCAATGGAAAGGCCCTTGCTGAGGGGTGGTAGCTATATGGACCGAAGTAGGCCTAACACTATTCAATCCTGGTCTTTTAAGAGTAGGGAAGCCTTTGAAGGCCTTACATTGCTTTCTTCCAAGCAACCCAGCAATCCCCTTCTCCCACCCTCGAGGGGAGGCAGTGTGTAACAACAGGGTTAGCAGGCAGGCTCTGGAGTTAGGCCTTCTAGGGTTGAGTCTCATCCCTGATACTTCTTAGTTGTTGACATTCCCCATGCTTTTCAACCTAATGGCTCAGCAGTAAAGAGTTCACCTGCAATGCAGGATACTCAGGAGACCAGGGTTTGATTCCCGGGTCAGGAAGATCCGCTGAAGGAGGAAATGGCAACCCATTCCAATTTTCTTGCCAGGACAATCCCATGGACAGAGGAGCCTGGCGAACTACAGTCCACGGGGTAGCAAAGAGTCGGACACAACTGAGTGACTAACACTTTCAATTTCCTATCTGAGTACAAAAATACTGAGGCAGTCAAAAAGTTTGTTGGAATTTTTCCATAAGAAACTATGGAAAAACCTGAATGAACTTTTTGGCGAACCCAACAGAATAGTAGCTCTCATCTCAAAGAGTTCATATCAGGATAAAATGACCTAGAGTAAAGCCCAGTAAATGCTGATCATTATTATTACCCTCAGTTCAGTTCAGTCACTCAGTCGTGTCTGACTCTTTGCGACCCTGTGAATTGCAGCATGCCAGGCCTCCCTGTCCATCACCAACTCCTGGAGTTCACTCAGACTCACATCCATCAAGTCAGTGATGCCATCCAGCCATCTCATCCTCTGTCGTCCCCTTTTCCTCCTGCCCCCAATCCCTCCCAGCATCAGAGCCCTTTCCAATGAGTCAACTCTTCGCATGAGGTGGCCAAAGTACTGGAGTTTCAGCTTTAGCATCATTCCTTCCAAAGAAATCCCAGAGCTGATCTCCTTCAGAATCAGACTGGTTGGATCTCCTTGCAGTCCAAGGGACTCTCAAGAGTCTTCTCCAACACCACAGTTCAAAACCATCAATTCTTCAGCACTCAGCCTTCTTCACAGTCCAACTCTCACATCCATACATGACCACTGGAAAAACCATAGCCTTGACTAGACGAACCTTTGTTGGCAAAGTAATGTCTCTGCTTTTGAATACGCTATCTAGGTTGGTCATAACTTTTCTTCCAAGGAGTAAGCGTCTTTTAATTTCATGGCTGCAGTCACCATCTGCAGTGATTTTGGAGCCCAAAAAATAAAGTCTGACACTGTTTCCACTGTTTCCCCATCTATTTCCCATGAAGTGATGGGACCGGATGCCATGATCTTCGTTTTCTGAATGTTGAACTTTAAGCCAACTTTTTCACTCTCCACTTTCACTTTCATCAAGAGGCTTTTGAGTTCCTCTTCACTTTCTGCCATAAGGGTGGTGTCATCTGCATATCTGAGGTTATTGATATTTCTCCCAGCAATCTTGATTCCAGCTTGTGTTTCCTCCAGCGCAGCGTTTCTCATGATGTACTCTGCATATAAGTTAAATAAGCAGGGTGACAATATACAGCCTTGATGAACTCCTTTTCCTATTTGGAACCAGTCTGTTCCATGTCCAGTTCTAACTGTTGCTTCCTGACCTGCATACAGATTTCTCAAGAGGCAGGTCAGGTGGTCTGGTATTCCCATCTCTTTCAGAATTTTCCACAGTTTATTGCTCTACCACTGCTTAAGTGTTTCCAGTGATAGGGATCTTAACTATTCCCCTAAAGCACCCTACAACATTGTTTTTTTAATGAACAAGATTTAAAAAAAAAAAAAAAAGCCAAGTTTGCAGTTAAAATTCTCCAAAAACTTTACATCTGTAGCCCACAGAACCCACAATCAAAAGTTAACTCCACTACTTTCTCCATTGACTCTGATTGGTTTGAACCAAATTCCAAAATATAAAAGGCAAGGGAAACGAAAATAACACTGGTCTGCTTGTTCTCAAGTTTTTGGATACAGGTATCCTTTACTTTGCAACAAAAGACAAAATAAAAAACACTATCAAAATAGTTTTTTTTCCTAAAGAGTTTTCTTGTGTCCTAAAAACTTCCAGTCCTACCATAGACTATTATTTTTTTTGCAAAGCACTGTAACAGTATACTCCTCATACTTGAATGAAACAGCTTTTAAAGTGCTCAAAATGTGCTTTACTTGGCAAAGAACTTTAGTTGCACTTAATGTTACTGAGTTTTGTGACCATTAAAACATACACACAAACACACACACATTCATTCGTTGACAGAGCAGACTGGAACAACTCTGTCAAAAGAAAGCGTAGACGCACCAAAAAGACTCTATCCTGGGTAGTAGGCAATTTTCTAAGGACATAAAACACTAAGAGCAATTTCTGCTTTAAAGTCTTGGTCTTGCTATAACTAGAATCATTGTTAAATGACCCAAAGCATAGCAACCAACATGAAACACACTTTGCCACATGCTTTGTTCAGAAAACGCTGGAATGCAGGTGGCATTCGGAGCCAATGACATCTCTCCAATATAACCTGTTTCAAAGATCCCTCTGATTAACTTTTAATCCTGGGCTTATTTCCACCCACCACCCAACATATTTTTAAGTGTCTTTTCCATTGTCCTGCCACTCTGACTAACACAAACTTTTTTAAATTGACCTGAACAAGACACCCAGACAGGGAAAATACATACACATAGAGTCTATCCACAATGCGTCCCAAGCAAGAAATAACCCACTTCTGACGTAGCCATTTTGGATTATCCAAACTATTCCCCTTTCATTAGGCTGATGGAGATTTACTGAATTCAAAGAAGTGGACCTGAGTGTTTATTAGCACTAACTATATTGAGTGACAAAACATTCTGAGTATAAAAGTTTACAAACACATTTCTAATTAATTTCCCTGAAAAAGGTGTCCATACTGCCTCCATACCTGGCTTCAATATCTCTTCTTGAGATGATTTCTTTAAAATGCATCCTGGGATTCTATGAATTGGGACTAATGTTCAGTTATATTCATTCTCTCTAATGGTGCATAATGAGAAAATAATTGTCGAAAAGAAATAAACTCTGAAAAATCTTCACTTACTTCAAGCCCATACCTGCTACAATACTATTTTAATTTAAAGGAAGGGTGAGTCCTTATTTACAGGATTTTTACACGAAACTGTTCATGTGTTAGACTTCACTGACTTGTATACCAAAAGGTTTAAAAAAAAGCCAATTTTCTGTGTAAGAAAAAAATTTTTTAACATTTTTTAACATAATGATACGAGTGGCAGTTACGAGGGGATGAGGAATGTACAAGGGAGACTCATAACTTCCAGACAACTGGTCACTAATTGTGGGCAACTAAACTGAAGCACTATTCTCAAAAGAACTTATAACATACAGTGAAAATGGTTTTACTAGGATGTGATATCAACTAACAGGCATATGCAATAACTAAGTTTAAAGATTCACTGGGGGGGGAAAATGCATTGGGAGCTATCAACCCATTTTTAATTAAGAATATATTTCAGCTAGTGTAGCATTCACATATTTGCTAAGCACCAATTATGCACCTCATGCGAAGAGTTGACTCATTGGAAAAGACCCTGATGCTGGGAGGGATTGGGGGCAGGAGGAGAAGGGGACGACAGAGGATGAGATGGCTGAATGGCATCACCGACTCGATGGACATGAGTTTGAGTGAACTCCGAGAGTTGGCGATGGACAAGGAGGCCTGGCGTGCTGCAATTCATGGGGTTGCAAAGACTCAGACACAACTGAAGGACTGAACTGAATTGAACTGAATTATGTATCAGTCTGTGTATTCTGGAGTGGCAAGAATTGATACTAAATTGTAATTTTCTAATTAACTTTTGATCTCTCAAAGTCTGTTCACATTAGGCCTCAATAAATGCCTGTTGAATTCAGTCCAATTATTTGTAGAGCTTTGCACATACTTCATTGGCTTTCTGAGGTCCAATAACTACATGCTGCTGCTAAGTTGCTTTAGTGTGTCCGATTCTCTGCAACCCTATGATTGTAGCCCGCCAGGTTCCTTCATCCACAGGATTCTCCAGGCAAGAATACTAGAGTGGGTGGCCATGCCCTCCTCCAGGGGATCTTCAACCCAGGGATCACCTGTGTCTCCTGCATTGCAGGAGGATTCTTTCACCCCTGAGCTACCACAGAAGCCCTAAATACATGCTGCCCTGGGTCAAATCAGAACCCTCATGTACAACAAGCCAGGCGCCCACGCAGCAGTGGTGAGGAGTGATGGTGTGGTAACTCAAGGCAGAAGTGGTAAGGACAGGCAACAGGAAGGAAGATAGGGTTACAACTAGCAACAAAAAAAAGAATCAGAAGGACTCTGTGGCCAATGCTAATAGAACCAGAGAAGATTTGAACTTTTATTGCCAAACCTTAGGTGAAAATTTGCTTTTTTAGTTTCCAGCATGGACAGAGGAGCCTGGTAGGCTGCAGTCCATGGGGTCGCAAAGGTCGGACAGGACTGAGCGACTTCACTTTCCCTTTTCACTTTCATGCATTGGAGAAGGAAATGGCAACCCACTCCAGTGTATTGCCTGGAGAATCCCAGGGACGGCGGAGCCTGGTGGGCTGCTGTCTATGGGGTCACACAGAGTCGGACACGACTGAAGCGACTTAACAGCAGCAGCAATATTTATTAACTAAAACAAAAAAAGAATACTGAGGATCCCCGCCTCTCCTCAAGCCCCAAAGAACATGATTTACTAAACTGTGAGCTCTTCAGGGTGAGAATTATGCCACTGTATTTCTGTATTACAAATTCTCAGATCAATTTACGTTGTGTTTATAAATGTTTGCTGAATGGATCATTTGCGCCTTCCCTTTTCTTTCTCCACTTTTAAAATTTTATCTCTCCTTCTGATTTGGTCGATACATAGATGTCAATATGTTTGTCTCCATTTTTCTCTTCATGTTTATTTGTTACCATCCTCTTCCTCCTCTTCTCACCCCCATCCCTTCCATTACGGAAGGTTCCATAACCATAACGGAACTAAGTAAGTTAACAGTAAAATCTACTTAAAAGGAACAATTTGGATACCCATCCCTCAATGTTGTATAAAATGTCGTTTTTATCAACAGAAATCAACCAAAAGGTGACTTTTAATGACATTAAAATATCACATCTCGTGGATGCCAAAAACCTGTACGTTTCTTTAAATATTTTGCTCAAGGAATCCACATGTCTTACTAACCGAAGGAAATAATTATAATAAGCTTGTAATCAAACTTGTACACTGAGGACCGGTCTCCCAATTGGGACCAGCAATACGGATGCCGCGGTTAAAGAGTTCCACTACACTCAGGAAAAGGAAAGGACACAGGGCAACCGCGGCCCCAAAGACACCAGGCAGTTGAGCTTAAGACACTGAAAAGCCACACGAAGCCATCTGAGGGCAGCCCCCTTCAAAAGTCTGTCCTGACCAGAAAGGGTGGAGAAGGGACCCAGCAGAGGCACAGCCCACGCTGTTTCAAGCCAAATTGGAAGTTAAAAAGACCCAGGTTCGGTGAAAATAACAAACTGTGTGTGTGTGTGTGTTCTGTGAAAATAATAAATAGTGTGTGCACAAACCAACTAGGTAGAAACAGACAACGGTGTACCCATACCTCTCGCCCCAAGCCTGATCAGAAGCGCGGGAGGGCGCCCTGACATCGGTTCAGGGTCTTCGGGTGGGGGACCTGCTCACACCAACCCAGGAGAGCTGCAGAGGACCCAGCCCCGGCCAGGGAGCAAAAGCACAAGGGGCTTCTCCCGGAAGGGTGGAGAAATAAAGACACACTTCCCGCGCCCCACCTGCCCGGGCGCGCGGGGCGCAGCGCAAGGCGCAGCCAGGGGTCCCGGGACCTGCAGCCCCGCCGCGCATACCCCTTACCTGGCAGAAGCACCTCTGCGCCGCCGTCTCTGAGGGCTGCTGCTCGCCGTGGCCCAAGCCCAGCAACCCCACGGCGACCCAGAAGCCGATCAGGAAGCCCCAGCGGCGGCCCATAGCCGCTCCAGCCGCTTGTCGTGCCGCGCCTCGGAATCCCCAGCGCTCGCGAGCAGGCCGTGCGTCCGCAGATGAAGCCCGCGCGGGCCAGCCCCCGGCCGCGCCCCACCTCCCGGCCGCCTCCCAGGCCCGCCCTCGTCTCTTCTTCCTCTCAGAAGCCGCCACCTCTCGCTGCAGCCTGCGGACGTGCCGGGGCGCCCGCGCGGGCCGCCCGGGACCTGAGGCCCGCTTCCTCCCCGCGCGTGTGGCTGACGCACCAACCCTCTTCCCGACTCCGCCTAGCCCGGAGAGCCGCGCCCGCCCCCGCCCCGAGTCCCCTGAACGCCCCGGGCTTGTGTACTCGACCAGGCTGCCGCCACCAGCCCCGCGCGGGAGTCGAGATCCTCCCAGCTCCGCGAGCCCGAGCCAAAGCCGGAGGGGTCTGTGTCTCCCGGCAGGGCCCCGCCCTAGCCTCCTCATTCCTGGCCAATCCTTCCGTATCTCAATGCGAGGAAATCAAACCGTGAATTACGTGTCCACGGTGGCCCTGGCTGAGTCATAAAGCTGAAAAGGATACTTGTGATCATCAATACCAGGGCTACGTATGTTGATTTTCTAGTAGTCACATCAAAAGAGCAAAAAGAAGCAGGTGAAATTAATTTTAATAATAGATTTATTGAAACCAATATATGCAAAATATTTCAAAAAAAATCAATATTCAACGATTCATAATATATTTTACATTTTTAACTTTGAAACCTGTCATGTATTTTATACAAACTAGCCACATTTCATAGTCAAGTGTGGACCGAGGTGGGAGATCACTCTATTTTATAAGAGGAAACAGGCCCAGAGAGGTGAGGGGATATGACCTAGGCCTGGCAGCTGGCGTGAGACAGCCAGGTCTTCTGAGATCAGCCCCGGGACTGGTCCGTCAGCTTTTTTTGTTTGTTTCTTAAAGGATATACTTTTCAAGGTGAAACTGGAAAGCTCTCCAATGTCTTACACATTGCATTAAAAGTTAAAATATTTCCGTTTATTTTTTGGTAAACCATTTTTTGTTTTTTCTTAAGAAGTCATCACTTATTGACTTAACTCTAGAGTATGGTAGACCTAAAATAGGTTTTATACTCCTATTTTTCTAACTGAGAAAAATAGGCATAAAATTTATATACATTATTAAAAATCACTTAGTGTGATAGAGGTGAGACTCATGCCCTCTGCTCTGTCCATCGATGCCAGTGAACATGTAATTAAAAAGTCACCAGTCATCTGATACCCTGGTGGACCAGAGTAGCTCTGATCCTAGTATTTATAACATGCTGCTGCTAAGTCGCTTCAGTCGTGTCCGACTCTGTGCGACCCCATAGACGGCAGCCCACCAGGCTCCCCGTCCCTGGGATTCTCCAGGCAAGAACACTGGAGCGGGTTGCCATTTCCTTCTCCAATGCATGAAAGTGAAAAGTGAAAGTGAAGTCGCTCAGTCGTGTCCGACTCTTTGAGACCCCATGGACTGCAGCCTACCAGGCTCCACCGTCCATGGGATTTTCCAGGCAAGAGTACTGGAGTGGGGTGCCATTTCCTTCTCTTCTACAACATGCATGTTAATACAATCACTCTCTTTTTACCTGGAAAGTTGTCTTTTCATTATACTGTGTATGGGTTCTCATATCCCTCTAGGGACAGACCTAACTCATTAGATCCCTTATTATGGGTCTTCTTGGTTTCCTTTTCACCTGGTTCCAATGTCTAAATTAATTTCCATTCAATAAACTTACACTCTGCCAGAATGAGCCTGACATCAGAGATACAGAGATGTATGAAAACCAGTCCCTGCACGTGGATGGACACCCCATGGACTTTAGCATGTCATCTTTTATGACAGTTTTCCTTTATGTCTCTATTACTGAATTGTGATCTCTTTTAACTCCCTAAACAGGGATTATGCCTGTGACTCCCGAAAATATTTGCATGCACTTGTAAAAATGAATGAATATATTTCATATGGCTAGAGTATTAACAGGCTTCGCCGGTGGCTCAAACAGTAAAGAATCTGCCTGCAATGCAAGAGACCCGGGTTCGATCTCTGGGTCAGGAAGATCCTCTGGAGAAGGGAATGGCAACCCACTCCAGTATTCTTGCCTGGAGAATTCCATGGACAAAGGAGCCTGGCAGTCTACAGTCCATGGGGTTGAAAGGAGTTACACACGATTGAGCGACTTTCATTTTCAGAGCATTAATGTCTGAAGATTAAGCTATCAAAATGAGAGACACCATATGAAAAAGGGGAAACTAAATAAACCCTAAAATTTCAGAAAGAAGCAATCTCAACATGAATCAGCTCTGAATTTCATGCTGATGTAATAGCCCGAAATTTGGAAGAGTTTAAAAACATCAATATTCCCATGAAAAAGGCTCTATTCCATGACTTAAAACTCTTGCCCAGAACAGATTTCTAGCAAACATATCAGAAGCAATCACCATTTAAGATAATCTTTTTTACTTTATTGTCTGCCCCCGGCCTGCCTTATTGAAGTATAATTGACAAATAAAATTGTAAGATAATTAAAGAGTATATCTTGGTGATTTGACATACATAGACATTGTGAAAGGATTTCCGCCATCAAGTTAACACATTTATCATCTTACATATTTATCCTTCTTCCCTCCCTTGGTGAGAGTATTTAAGTTCAACTCAGAAAATATCAGTGATACATTACAGTGTTATCGACTATGGCTGCCGTGTTACACAGTAGATCCCCTGACTTTATTCATCTTATAGCTAAAAGAATGAACCCTTTTACCAACCTCTTCCTGCTTTCCCCACCCTCTTGTCCCTGCCAACCACTTTTATACTCTCTGTTTCTATGAGTTTGACCTATTATTATTCTACATATGAGTGATGCCATGCGGTACTTGTCTTTGTCTAGTTATTTCACTTAACACAAAACTCTCAAGGCCCATGCATGTTGCAGCAAATGGCAGGATTTCCTTTCTCATGCGAAATAATAGTCTGCTGTATATGTATACCACATCTTCTTTATTCATTTATCCATTGGCAGACACTTAGGTTGTTTCCATACTTTGGCAATTGTGAATAATGCTGGGTGAATGTGGAAGTACAAATATCCAGGGAATCCCCTACTTGCCCAGTGGTTAAGACACTGTGCTTCCAATGCAGGGGGCACGGGTTTGAGTCCTGATTGGGAAAGTAAGATCCTACATGCTGTGTGGTGTCAAAAAACAAACAAAAAGAAGTATAGATATCCAGGTATAAACCCAGAAGTGAGATTGCTGGATCTTACTTTATTGTCTTGATAATTATAATTATTCCTTCCACATTTGTAAGGGATTTTAGATTGTATAAAGGTTTTTACATATTTGAATGTTTTATACATATTACAACTATTACTGACATTTCCCTGGGAATTCTTCGGGTTGGTCCTTTGTGTGAGCTCACTTCTTCAACTCTGCCTGCTCTGGCATCATCTCGTCTACGTTAAGGCCCATGAAATAACCGATTAGTCATCAAATAACTATTTAAGGAGCATCCACAGGGTACATAGTTCAACCTTGGATTTCTGAAAGTCCAGCCTCTCATTTATTATAACTTCACTAAACAGTATCCAATGTTTTAGAGATGAACAAGGTCACCACCTTGTTATTCTAATACTAGCAATCATAACAATAACATGACTTAGATTTAATGTACACAGCATTTCTTGATGGAATTCTGATTACTCTGCAAATAACAGCTATTATTATTTTTTTAATGACCAAAGCAGGAAATGGCTTGAGGCCAGTTTCTCAAAATGGGACATGGAGATTTTTGTGAGAAGCTTCTAGCTACATAAAATAATTTCTGACATTGAATAGACCAGAAGGAAATGATTAAGGGAAAAAATGTGGTCAAGGAAAAAGATTGTGATGACACACAAGAGGAAGAAAGGCTAAGTAAACACCTAAAAGGTTTGTGCTGATATTTGGTTAGATCTATTTATGTAATATTTACTGAATGTGTGTGCACATGCCTTATCAGTAGACTTTCTGTTGAGCTGCTTCAGATCATCTGAGTTGGAGAGTTGTTTTGCTCAGTTGCTAAGTCACATCTCTTTGTCAGCCCATGGACTGTGGCCTGCCAGGCTCCTCTGTTCATGGGACTTCTCAGACAAGAATACTGGAGTGGCTTGCCATTTCCTTCTTCAGAGGATCTTCCTGACCTAGTGATCAAATCTGCATTGGCAGGCAGATTCTTTACCACTGAGCCACCAGGGAAGCCCAGTTTGGGGAGAGCTGCCATCTAAGTTCTGTCATCATCTTCTTTACCTTGGGTTTCTGAAAGAGCAAACTATATATAGTAACTGACTTCACTTCTTAATTTCCCATTCACACTTTTGCCCATTGTGTGCCAGCTCCACCTTCCTACTCCTCTTTACCTGACTTTCTTATCACCAAATCCAATTACCATTTTTCATTGAAATCATAACAGCTTCATTGCTTTGACAAAGCTGATTCCTTCTTCCTTAGATTCAATTTTCTATGTGGTAAACACTCCAGATCCTCCTTATAGTCGTCTGATGTTATGCAACTGTCTCCTTCATGGGCTGTCCCTGAGCCCTCCTTTAAGATGTGAGTCTTCCCCAGGATTCTATCCTTTCTTCAGTGCTTTTGTTTATCTATACTCTACCTTGGAGAAACTTGCCCAATCTCATGATTTTAAATATTTCCTTTATGCTAATAACTCCCAAATCTGTTTTTCCAGTTCAGATCTCTCCCTTAAGCTTCTATGGAACACAGCCATCTGGTTTTCTCACATTTGTTTACATTACCACGTACATATATAGACAGCAAGAAATCAGGAATCAGTCTCAGTTTCCCCCTCTCTTTCATCTCCCATGATCTACTGATCAATCAAATCCCACGTTCTGTCATCAGTTTATTCCCTCCTCACCATCCTTATGACCTAGGACTAGTTTCAGCCCTGACTGTTGCTCACCTGATTTATTACAATATTTCCTTAACTGATCACCCAGCTTCTAGGCTTGTACTCTCAAAAAACAGTCTTCCCTGCTAATCTGATTTCTCAAAAATGTAAATTACATCTCTGTCTAAAATCTGCATGCTCTTGATCTGGTGCTTCTGAAGAATTAAATTCAAGATTCGCAGCACAACATTTAAGGTCCCCACTATTTCTCCAGCTTCATCTCCAACACCTCTCTGCCTTATAGCTAGTGAACTGCTATTATCCCCATAGAGACCTTGCTGGGCTTCCCAGGTGGTGCTGGTGGTAAAGAATCTGCCTGCCAATGCAGGAGACATAAGGCATTGGGTTTGAGCCCTGGGTTGGGAAGATCTCCTGGAGGAGGAAGTGGCAACCCACTCCAATATTCTTGTCTGGAGAATAGACAGAGGAGACTGGCGGGCTACAGTCCATAGGGTTGCAATGAGTCAGACATAACTGAAGAGACTTAGCACGCATGCACAGAGAGCTTGTATCCAGATGCCACATCTTTGCTCCCCCTATTTCCACCCCTGAAATGTTTTCTCCCCTGTCCCAACACCCATCAACTTAATACACCTGGCTAATTCCTTTAAGGGGCTTCCCTTGTGGCCCAGCTGGTAAAGAATCTGCCTGGAATGCGAGAGACCTAGGTTTGATCCCTGGGTTGGGAAGATTCCCTGGAGAAGGGAAAGGCTACCCACTCCAGTATTCTGGCCTGGAGAAATCCATGGACTATACAGTCGGGCACGACTGACCAACTTTCACTTTCACTTTCAACTGCTTTAAGATTCAGCTCAGGCAGCTGCTACCTCCAGGAAATCCCCCCAACCCCTCGTTTATGGTTGTATAGATTCCTCTTCTTTGGTCTCATAAGAGCATATAATTGTGCCTACCACATGGAATTAAATATAACTTATGTATAGGTTTTCCACATTCAACAGGCAAACAGGGAACTTGCCTTTGGTAGTCTCAGTTTTTCCAGCACTCAGCATTATGTTTGTGCTTCACAAGATGACCTCTGAGTGAGTTAGTCAACTTACAAATTAACTAACGAACGTAAAAAGATACGAGCAGCATGAGATGTCACAGGGCAGTGTATGATTACAATCCAAACAACCACTTAGAAACAAATCGATCATTTTGGGCAGAAGTAATTTTGGATCAGGGAGAGGACAGAGCAGAATTGGAATTGACAATAGAAAATTAACAAAAGGTATGGATGTGGGAAAACTGATGACAGTAGAATCTCAACTACTAATTGATTCATTAGAAAAAATAAAAGAACGTTATCTAAAATTCATTTAGAAAACATTTCAAGATCAGGACTCTCCAGTCAAGAAACAAGGGTGGCTACAAACCCAGGGACTGTAGACTCAGCATGATTCCAAACACAGAGGAAATTCTAAAATGAAAAAGTGTAGATTAAGTGAAATCCCTCCATGCTGAATGTTAAAACCCCTCCCCCACCTTCAGCAGACCACCTGTAATGCTCAGTTTCAAAACTGCAGACCTTATACACTTCTTTCCACTCACCTCATCACTCCTGATCCTTTTCTCTTCCATTCTAGAAGGCGACTGGAGTCCCTGGTGGTCCAGTAATTAAGAATCTGTCTTCCAAAGCATGGGATCAAAGCATAGGGTTTGATCCCTAGTAGGGTAACTAGCAGGCTGAGACAAACAGCTTGTGTACCCCAGTGAAGACCCAGAACAGCCTAAAAAAAGAAAAAGAAAAGGGGATTGGAGAATTTTCTAGGAATAAACAATGGCATCAAAAACAACAAAACAGCTGGTCCGCTCCACTCACACTACTGTTTTTTTTTTTTTTTTACTTTAGTGCCTCACTCATTCTATGATCAGAAAATTAAAGCTCACCAGATTAAAGAACGCCTCCAAAGTAAAATAGACCAAAATAAATAGGAAAAAGGGAACTTTGAAGAAACACGGAGAGAAGAAAGGAAGACAATCAAAAAGCTATACCAGAATCATCAAAGTCATAAGAACGGGATTACATTAAAAAGAACAAGCAGGGAACAAGGAAGAGTTCTTGGAAACCAAATATATGGTAGCTAAAATAAGAAGTTTCGATAGAAACACCAGAAGAAATGTTGATGAAATCTTCTAGATAGTGAAATAAAAAGACAAAGATGTAGAAATAGATAAGAAGAGATGGGGGAAAAATAGAGACTTCGTTCAAGGAGAAGAGTCTGACTAATAAGAGTACCATGAAGGGAGAACATACAAACAGAGGAGATAATCTTAGAAGTAATTCAATAAAATAACCAAAATGGAAGAATGGCTATCTAGATTCACTGGACACATTGAATACCCAGTGGATAGAAAATTCTCCTAACAGAGACAAAAAGTTCAGAAAGAAAAAAGAAATCCTGGTTTCTGACAAAAGACTGAGACTCAGCAAGGCACTGCAGAAGCCCTGGAAGATACAGGACAATGGAGCAAGGCCTTCAACATTCTGAGAATTTTATAGCCAGTTACAATGTTAATTAAGTAGCAGAGCAGAATTAAGATATTGTTAGAGAGGAAGGATAATGTACATTTTTACTCCTTTGTCATAAAATCACTGAGAGGATATGATCCAACCAAAAAAAGGAAAAAGCCAAAAATGAGGAGACCTGGGTATCAGGAAAGAGAAGATAGTACACAAGAGAAGAGTTAGGGAAGTTCTAGAAGAGAGTTATGCAGCATCCCTACAGAGCCCAGATTAGAGCAAGAAGACAGTGGCCTCCAGGAGGGGTTTCTCCAGGAAAATCAGGACAGGAGGGATACTTGATGTGCCTTTCTGAAAAACACTAGAGAAAAAGTGATTAAACCCCCCCCCCCAAAAAAAAAACCCAACTAAACACTTTTTAAAATGAGGCAGCTTTTAATCACAGGAAGTTCAAAACAGTTTTACAATAAACCTAATATAACTATAGCATATTGTTTGTCCTGGGTGGCCTCACAATAAGACAAATACTGGATAGCAATTTAACCAAAACTTGTGTATATTGTATATGAGAGGTGGAGGTAGGGAAAGAGGGAATCTGGAATAATACAAAGGTGCTGAGTCTTTACCTTATTAGGAAGTCAAAAGATAAATCCTAAAATTGATCTAACAAGAAATAACAGCATAAGCATATTACTTAAAAATGTGGTGGTAACCCACCTCCCCCCTCAAAAAAAGGAATTAAAGGATGGATCTCAGGGGTAGAAAAGGATGGGGGAATGGACTCTTTTTCAATCTAAGCCTCATAATACTTAAAAAATTTTTATGTATTCAGTTCAGTTCAGTTCAGTTCAGTCGCTCAGTCGTGTCTGACTCTTCGTGACCCCATGAATCGCAGCACGCCAGGCCTCCCTGTCCATCACCATCTCCCGGAGTTCACTCAGACTCACGTCCATCGAGTCAGTGATGCCATCCAGCCATCTCATCCTCTGTCATCCCCTTCTCCTCCTGCCCCCAATCCCCTCCCAGCATCAGAGTGTTTTCCAATGAGTCAACTCTTCGCATGAGGTGGCCAAAGTACTGGAGTTTCAGCTTCAGCATCATTCCCTCCAAAGAAATCCCAGGGCTGATCTCCTTCAGAATGGACTGGTTGGATTACCTTGATCAAAAAGGGTATTTCCCACAAGTCTAGGAATTCAAACTTCTTGTTCTACCTCAACATTTTACTGGTCAACCATAGATGCATTCAATTAAGTGCATTCTGATAAGTATTTCAGGGTAGATACTTGAAGTGGCAAATTTCTAAAAATTCTAGTGTTGTAGCTGGTGTGTGAACAAGAAAAAGTAGTTGCCACCTGCCTATCTGGTACTGTTTCCCGATTTCTCTCTAGAAAAATATTAGTTCTTATTGTATTAGTTATCCTTCACCGTGTGGCTTAAAACAACAAACATCTTCAGTTTTTGTAGGCACTGTTACTTGCCCATCTGGTACTGTTTCCCAATTTCTCTCTAGAAAAATATTAGTTTTTATCATGTTAGTTGTCCATCACCATGTAACAAATGATCACAAAACTTAGTGGCTTAAACACAACAAACACATTATCTTCAGTTTTTTGGGTCAGCAGTTCAGGAACAGTTGAACTGGGGTGCATGACTTATTTCTCATGATATTGCAATCAAGCCGAGAGCTTCAGTCATCTGAAGGCTTGCCTAGGCCTGGAGGCTCTGCTTCCAAGATGGCTAACTCACATGGCTATTGGCAGAAGGTCTCAGTTCCTTGATGGCTCTTCCTTTCCATGTGAGTCTCTCCACAGGTCTGCTGATGTGTCTTCTTAGCATGATGGATGGCTTCCCTCAGAGGGAGTGATTCAAGTCAGAGTACGGAGGAAGCCCGAATGCCTTTTAAGGCCTAGCCTCAATGGCTGTGTACCATCACTTTCACTTCATTCAATTTGTCCGAAACATGTTGCTAGACCCAGGGGAAGGAAATTAGGCTCCACTTCTTGAAGTGGGAAGTATCAAAGCATTTGTGTACATATTTTAAAACCACAACACCTATCAATGCTACATTAGGTTAGGAGACTATCTGTAAATGATCTATTGAGGATCTAAATACAGCTCATCACTGTTCATTATGAAATCACTTTTAATGATCCTTTCCTCAATAACTAAGATATGGCCTAACTTCTCACCTCACTTCTTCTCTGCTCTGCAGTATTTTAAGTGCCTTGAGAACTGATGACATTTCTTAGTGTTTTTGTATCCCTGTATATCTATCACAGTGTTTAACATATTCACAAATTTATTCAATAGTATATATATGTATGTATGTGTGTATAGATGCTTTCAAATTGTGGTGCTGGAAAAGTCTCTTGAGATTGCAAGGAGATTAAACCAGTCAATCCTAAAGGAAATCAACCCTAAATATTCATCGGAAGGACTTATGCTAAAGCTGAGGCTTCAATACTTTGGCCACCAGATGTGAAGACCTGACTCATTGGGAAACACCCTGATGCTGGGAAATAGTAAAGGCAAAAGGAGAAGGGTGTGACAGAGGATGAGATGGTTAGATAGCATCACCAACTCAATGGATATCAATCTGAGCAAACTCTGGGAGATAGTGGAAGACAAAGGATACACAGTCCCTATGCACGTGTGTGTGTGTGTGTGTGTGTGTGTGTATAAAACCATCTTCTGAGGATACAATAATGAACAAGAAATAGTCATAGTTCTTGTTCTCTTAGAATTTATAGTCTCCTCGGGAAAAAGACACATTTAATTGCATTTAAATATTTGAGCACACTTCTGAATGTACACTTACCAATTAAGTTACATTTTCTGATGGACAGGGATACAGTCTTAGAGGTGTATATAAAAAAGGAACAGGACTGTTCTGTTGTAGGCATAGAGAAAATAGATAGGAAGTTCAGCTGAAGGGGAATTTTGCCAGATGGGTGAACAAGAGTCAAAGGAGTGTAAAATATGGGTGTATGTTGAACTAACACACCAGTACTTATAAATATTTATTGAATTGAATCAAACTGAGGTGCCTTTTTTCTTCTTTGCCTCTTCTTCTCTTCTTTACTTCTTGATGTCAGAGGTGAAATACTCTGGTATGGACAGACTAGTTAGACCAGAATAATTGCACCTGAGTGGGAGAAGGGACTAACCCTGCTCAGTCCACCTTCCTTGTTTATTGTCTAACTGCAATTTCCAGTTATATTTGGAAAAAACCAGAATAGAATATTCACACAATGTCCGTAAGATTTTTTCCCAGTAAATTCGAAGACATCTTTTATATTTTCTAATATTTTAATTTCCTAACAAAATTTTTGGTAGTTAAATTTACTTCAATTTGAACTTCATATGCATACATAGGATATACCTATTGAAATTCAAACATCAGAGCCGCTGGATGAGATGACAGCAAATGGAGTCGGGAATGCGACTGATTCTGTTGAAACAACTACAAATTCTCTCCAGGAATAATGCTGAGAAGAGGTACAGCAATGTGGATCTGTACCACAAAATTTGAGGTCATTACTACTCTTAAATAATTTAAAATAACACTATTGAATACTTGGGGCTTCCCTGGTGGCTCAGTGGTAAAGATTCTGCCTGCTAGTGCAGGAGATGCAAGAGACATGGGTTTGATCCCAGAGTTTGGAAAAGCCCCTGGAGGAGGAAATGGAAACCCATACAGTATTCTTGCCAGAGTAAGATACGATTGAGCATGCACACATGTATTAATAGCTTATAGGCACACTGTTATTTAATACTCATGACATCCCTATGAGATAGGTAAAACATTATACTCATTTTACCGAGATTTTTGAAAGATTCATTTGTCCAAAAGCACAGAAATCTTATAGACAGTTCTATCAGGTTTCACATTCCTTACTCAGTCTACTTCATCATCTTTATCTTGTGCCCCTCATCTCCACAACCCATCCCTTCCGGTCTCATTGGCCTTCTCTCTGTTCCAAGAAATGAGCCAAGCCCCTTTCACCTCCAAAATCACTGCAGATGGTGACTGCAGCCATGAAATGAAAAGACGCTTACTCCTTGGAAGGAAAGTTATGACCAACCTAGATAGCATATTCAAAAGCAGAGACATTTCTTTGCCAACAAAGGTCCGTCTAGTCAAGGCTATGGTTTTTCCAGTGGTCATGTGTGGATGTGAGAGTTGGACTGTGAAGAAGGCTGAGCGCTGAAGAATTGATGCTTTTGAACTGTGGTGTTGGAGAAGACTCTTGAGAGTTCCTTGGACTGCAAGGAGATCCAACGAGTCCATTCTAAAGGAGATCAGCCTGGGTGTTCTTTGGAAGGAATGATGCTAAAGCTGAAACTCCAGTACTTTGGCCACCTCATGCGAAGAGTTGACTCATTGGAAAAGACTCTGATGCTGGGAGGGATTGGGGGCAGGAGGAAAAGGGGACGACAGAGGGTGAGATGGCTCTGTCATCGGTGGATGGCATCACCGACTCGATGGACATGAGTTTGAGTGAACTCAGGGAGATGGTGATGGACAGGGAGGCCTGGCGTGCTGCGATTCATGGGGTTGCAAAGAGTCAGACACGACTGAGCGACTGAACTGAACTGAACAGCATTTATTACACTTTGAAATCTTTTTTTTTTTTTAATCTTCCTACCAGATCAAATCCTTAGTACTTCATTCACTGAATGAAGAAATAAATCAATAGCTTACTCCTTCTGTACCTGGAGATCCTAGATAGTATTGTGTTATACCAACAGGTATACACCGAAAAGCCATAAGCGCTACTTAGAGAAATATGTATATTCTCTATTTTACTCTCATATTAATTTATTACATTTCTTTAGTGGTTCCAGGACAGGATGACTTAAAAACACCAAGGCTTCTCAGGGGACAGCGCCCTGCTCTACCCAGGCCGACCAGCAGGGGACGGTGTAGGTGGAGGTCTCCTTCCGCGGGCTCCGGCGCCCTAGACGCAGAAGTTGGAGAAGTGCAGTGAAGAGGCGGAGCCAACCGGAAGGGGCGGGGTCACCTGAGAACCTGCCCTTCCAGGGAGGCTCTTCTCCCTCGCCCCGCCCCTTCCCCCGCCCGGGCGGCCATGGCCATTCCCGGCATCCCCTATGAGCGACGGCTTCTCATCATGGCGGACCCTAGAGATAAGGCGCTTCAGGACTACCGCAAGAAACTGCTGGAGCACAAAGAGATTGACGGCCGTCTCAAGGAGTGTGAGTGCACCTTTCTTTCCACGTAATCTCGTACCTGGACCCGCTTCTGTCTCTGCCGAAGCGGAGGCCTTTTGCCGAGTTCGGCAACCGAGTCCCGGGGATGAGAAGGCCTCGGTCCAGGGACAAGGCGCTTTGTCATTCCGCCCAGTACTTGGGAAGCCGAGCCTTTTCGGGCGTGGAAATGATCTAGTCTGGTCCAGGTGACATACAGAACATCCCCAGTTCTGAGATAAAAGTGGAAAATGACCCGACAAAGAGTGGGGAAGAAGTTGGTCAGAGATGTTTCCCAGGTTGAAGTGCAAGGAGTGCAGTATTGGTGGAGCCCCGGAACCCGGAGCGCGGAAAAGACTTGAGTCAAAGAAGCTCAAGCAAGAGATGAGGTTCTAGGGGGATTGGCTTGTTAGTGGAGTAGAAAACCGAACATGGGGTTTAAGGGATAAGGCGTATCAGTCAGAGTAGCCCTTTTCGTCTTTACTCGTGTTTTGAATTGTACTGCATTAATTACACACGTTTCCCTTACCTCCTGAACTAAATAAAAGAGTTGCATTTTTTTCTTAGTGCACCGTCACCGACGTAATAAATGAAAACCTTAACCATACTTCTGTGGAGCTTTATTTAGGTTAAAAAGCCAGAGGGTAACAGTGCATGTAAATAGATGAAGTGAGGAGGGTCTAACTCTTATTCGGATTTGTAATCTCAGATTCGGAAATGTCAGAAGGTCAATATCTGTTAAGAATGTTACCTAAAATGTGCTCAAAGAAGTAAGTATTGCCGATCAAGAAAATAAAAATACGTGCTTTCTCTGTAATATTTCGTTTTGAAACATGTCATCTACAAACAGCATTGTTACTTTTGTGTGGTTTGATTCAGTGGATATAAAATATATGTAAAGTGAAACAGACAAAAATTAAGATTTGGTGGCTTAAACTCGCGAAGATTACTTAATTCAAAATGTTCAAATTATATTATTTCAGTAAGGGAACAATTAAAAGAACTTACCAAGCAGTATGAAAAGTCTGAAAATGATCTGAAGGCTCTACAAAGTGTTGGGCAGGTAGGTAATGGAGTTCGGGATGTAGAGGGTGATGGTGATTTATTTTTTTAAGCTCTTGGCAAAAAATAATGCTCTCTTTTTTCTTTATTAGATTGTGGGTGAAGTACTTAAGCAGTTAACTGAAGAAAAATGTAAGTGTATTAGATTGTTAGTAAAGAGAAAAAGAGCAGGGTTACCTCCTTTCTGTCACCAGCTTTGAATGCTTATTGCTTAAATGATTATAATGAAGGTGGATGATATTCTTGCATAGACTGAGTTTTCTTTCAACTCTTGTCTTTTGGAGAACAGAAATAAAACTCAATGTGCCATCAATGTGGATATATTTAGTTTTTACTTTCTATGTTTCAATTTGTTTTTTCATTTCTTTTTTCCCCTTTAGTCATTGTTAAAGCTACAAATGGACCGAGATATGTTGTGGGTTGTCGTCGACAGGTAACATTTTATATTTGTATAGTGCTTCATAATTGACAAAAGTGCTTTGAGATAAGTTATTTAATTTTCCAGGTAGGCAAGTTAGAAATTATGCCCATAACTCCCGAAGGTGGCTTGTTCAGATATAGCTAATTATTAGCAAAGCCTAAACTCAAACCATGGGAGAAGGCAATGGCACCCCACTCCAGTACCCTTGCCTGGAAAATCCCATGGATGGGGGAGCCTGGTAGGCTGGGGTCCATGGGATCCCTAAGAGTCAGACATGACTGAGCGACTTCACTTTCACTTTTCACTTTCACGCATTGGAGAAGGAAATGGCAACCCACTCCAGTATTCTTGCCTGGAGAATCCCAGGGACGGGGGAGCCTGGTGGGCTGCTGTCTTGGGGTCGCACAGTCAGACATGACTGAGCAACTTCACTTTCATGCACTGGAGAAGGAAATGGCAGCCCATTCCATTGTTCTTGCCTGGAGGATTCCAGGGACGGGAGAGCCTGGTGGGCTGCCGTCTCGGGGTCGCACAGAGTCGGACACGACTGAAGCAACTTAGCAGCAGCAGCAAACTCAAACCATGGATTTGACTCCTGATGAAAGCTCAGCCGTGTCCGACTGTTTGCAACCCCATGGACTATACTGGCTATGGAATTCTCCAGGCCAGAATACTGGAGTAGGTAGCCTTTCCTTTCTCCAGGGGATCTTCCCAACCCAGGGATTGAACCCAGGTGTTCCGCATTGCAGGCGGATTCTTACCAGCTGAACTGTCCTGGTAGTCTACTTTTCTGCTTGATTGCATTAGCTCAGTCAACTCTACACACAGAGAAATCAAAGAATCTTAGAACTGAAAAATAATTCAGATTATTTTATTTTAATGTCTCTTTTTGAAGAAGACTTAAAAGTATTAAACCTTATAAATTGCATTTTAAACATTCAGAAATATTACTTATCAACTTTACTATAGGTTGAATTGATTTTGTGTGAATTGGTTTAGATTAGAATAAGCAAATGGCAACCCACTCCAGTGTTCTTGCCTGGAGAATCCCAGGGACCTCGGAGCCTGGTGGGCTGCCATCTATGGGGTCACACAGAGTCGGACACGACTGAAGTGACTTAGCAGCAGCAGAATAAGCAAATTGAGATAACTCCAAGTTTTATTTTGCAGTCAAAAACTGACAAATAGATTTGAATTATTTAGTAACCACTGAAGCCAATTTATGTACTACTCTATTCTTTAGGAAATGCCTTTAGCAGATTTTTAAAAACTCATTGGAAGAGCTTTCTCTGAGTATTTGTTATATCAGGTTCAGGTTTTAAAACATTGACCCGACATGGCTATAGAATGGAATTTTACCCAGGGACAAAGTTCAGTCTTAAGATTTTGCTTACATATAAGTGGGATGATATTTTCTAAATCAAAATTTTAGATGCCTAATCCTATAAAGAATATTTATGTCCCTTTCAGGACCCTTTGGATGCCAGAAGTTGGCATTTACAGATATTTCATGATTATATGAGGGCAATAGAGCATTTGAATGCTGAAAAATATTAGAAAGGCCAGAGTATATATTGCCTATAGATATAAATGAAATAACTTCTTATTGATCTCTGTTTAAGCTCTTGTTTCAAGTACAGTAGTCCCTCATCCGTGGGGGATATGTTCCAAGACTCCCAGTGGATGCCTGAAACCTAGGCATGTAACCAAACCTATATGTGCTGTATTTTTTCCTATACATACATACTTATTATGATAAAGTTTCCATTTATAAATAAGGGAGGGGGAACTACTGTATCTGGGAAATACTTTTAGTTTAATCCATTATATTAAACCTAGTATTTAGCTTGCTCCCACTTCAAGTTGCTCTATCTTATCCAACTCTTCGCAACTCTGTGGACTGTTGCCCTCCTCTGCCCGTGAAATTTTCTAGGCAAGAAAACTGAAGTGAGGTGCCATTTCCTCCTCCAGGGGATCTTCTGACCCAGGGATTGAATCCATGTCTCCTGCATTTCTCTCCTGCACTGGCAGGCAGATTCTTTACTATTGAGCCACCAGGGAAGCCTCCCACTTCATTTTAACTGGCACTAAATCCTAAACCAAGCACTCTCTGCAAAATTCTGTGAAAAGTGTTCAGTAATTTGTGTGATTCTGAAATTGTATTAACAAGCAGTTTTCTAAACTATTGAAAAGTAACTCTTTTTGACAAACAGCCTGAGCATGATTGAATCTCTTTGGATAGATTCTATCCAGTTCTACCCAAATAAGTTACACTGCCTAAATATGCCAATAAATTATTTAGTATGATTCAACTTAACATAAAATATATTTACCGTGGTGTCTGACATGTAGCAAAGGCATAAATGAAGGTTGCTGGGATTTTTTTTATTCTTTAGAATTTTACTAAATCTCTAGAGGGAAACAGTGCATTTCTCCCTTATCTACTGTGATCATAGAGTATTTTCTTCTCAAAACCATAGTTTTTAAAATAAATTTAATGGACGTACTTGTAAGATGCTTTCCTTTCTTTCTTCACAAATGTTCACTAAGGAATCTGTATATATACTTTGCTACCAGTTTCCAAAGTCAAAAGTCAGTGCCTAAATCAAAATGATGAGCAAAACTATTAAATAGTGAGCCTTTGAAAGTAAAATATTGCAGTCAGTTCCTGCTTCAAAAACAAAGTCGTTGCCTCCTCAAATTTTGTGTATTAGGGGTTTCACAGTGAGACTGCACAAAAGGGCACTTTTTTAAGAGGCAGAACTCCATGTTGTTTATAATCTAATATTAGTGTTCTCTCTGAAGGGTAAAAATGATTATTTGGCTTCTAACTATGCTCTTGTTAGACTGTTATACCCCCTTTCAAGTGTTTATGTGACACTTTCTGTTTTATAAAATTAGCTTGACAAAAGTAAGCTGAAGCCAGGAACAAGAGTTGCTTTGGATATGACTACACTAACTATCATGAGGTAGGTATCTTATACTATTTAGTTAACCTTTTATTGTCATGGAGGGAAGATTTTATCCAAAATAGATGCTTCCTGAGATCACTGAATATTTTGCCACTTTTCTGCTTTTATTAATTTCAGATTAGTTTAAACATGATTTTATAAGATCTCCTACACGTTCTTGTATAAGCAAATCATTTATACTCTTTGTAGGCTGAGACAAAATACATCTTTTAAAAGAAAAGTACACACTTTATCATTACAGATATTTGCCAAGAGAAGTGGATCCATTGGTTTACAACATGTCTCATGAGGACCCTGGGAATGTTTCTTATTCTGAGATTGGAGGGCTATCAGAACAGATTCGGGAATTAAGAGAGGTTGGTAGTGTATGCTTTGTTCTCTGAACTTACCAAGGAATAGTACTGGTTTTAAAATGCCTGAAGGCCAGAGCCTGTGGTGTCTGGGTCTCTGGAGCCTGAGCGGCAGTCGGGAGGCTGAGAGGCAGATGGCAGCGCTACCAGCTCCTCTCCCTGCCCTACCTCTGTCCTAGTGGCCACGCCCTACCTGTGTGGTGGTAGGTGGGCTGTCTGTTAAGACGCATCATGTACATTTGTATCAAAAATAAATAAGTGACCATGAAAAAGAAATACCTGAAGGAAGGGAGAGGATGTAAAATTACTTTGTCCAAATAATGTTTACTGAATATTATATAAATAGTATTTTTGCTGAGAGAAAAATAGCTCTGAAGCTCTAGCTATAAAAATTACAGGTTTTTGTAATTTGGAGATAATTTGATGTTAGAAAAATCTTACCCTTTTTTTTTTTATGACAAAGAAGGGGAAAAAAACTAAGAATAATTGACATATACTGAATATATTGAATAATGGATATAATCCAATGCTCATGCCATCTGTTAGTTTGATTATCTTGTAATTTACTTGGGTTGGAGCACATTTGGATGGTGTGTGTAATGTAGTTTTTTCCCATAACCTCGTTATACTATTATCCTTATAATAGAGTAAGTTATCTGTGTCTTACATATTTTATTTTGTTAAAACTGTTTACTGTCATTTAAGAAAAATACTGGCTTTGGATGGCTTAAATGGTGTGCTGTTGTCCATGGGGTCGTAAAGAATGGGGCACAGCTTAGCGACTGGATAACAGAAACAATTAAGTTCTTAGGTGAAGAATCAAATCAGGATTGCCTTGCTTCACAGCACAGATAGCTTCTTAACACTTCTCTTTTAAGCAGATTAAATTGTCGTATTGATTTCATCCTAATTTAGGATGGAGATACTCAGGAATGAATTTGGTTAGTCAGAAAAGCTTACATTATCTGATTTCAGCACTTTAAATTTCCTCGAACTCTTATTAAAGGTACAGATTCATAAGCTCTCTGCATGGTTTTGATGTAACGGATTAGGGGTAGAATCCACAGGAATTAGCATTGAAACAAGCATTCTGGGGGCCTTGCGTTACTGTCCAGTGGTTAAGACTCTGTACTCCCAGTGCTGGGACACTGGGTTCCAGTCCTGGTTGGGAAACTGAAATCCTATGTGCCTCATGGTGTGGCCTAAAACGCAAAAATAAGCAAGCATTCCAGATGATTATGAAACCAAGCTTTTTTATTTTTTTTTTTTAACCATACTTGAGGAAGCACTGGCTTAAGCATAAATAAAAGCCTGTTATTTTCACTTAGTAGTTAATGAAAGGGCAGAGAGAGAACTGGTGCTTCATGAAACACTGAAATCTTTTACAGTGGTTTGCTGCATCAGCCATAGGAGCAGAATCTCTCTCTGTGTCTTCTCCTCTCTCTCACACACACACATATACACACACCACAGACATGCAATCCGTTTTCCATCTGCAGACAGTTGAGAATATTAATTACACACACACACACCATGGACATCTGTAGACAGTTGAGAATATTAATTAAACACACACACACACAGTCCATGAACATGCAGTCCCCCTTTCCATCTGCAGACAGTTGAGAATATTAATTGCCCACAATTTTGGTATGTCTTAATCATACCTTGGAGAAGGCAATGGCACCCCACTCCAGTACTCTTGCCTGAAAAATCCCATGGATGGAGGAGCCTGGTAGGCTCACTTTCATGCATTGGAGGAGGAAATGGCAACCCACTCCAGAATTCTTGCCTGGAGAATCCCAGGGACGGGGGAGCCTGGTGGGCTGCCGTCTATGGGGTCACACAGAGTCGGACACGACTGAAGTGACTTAGCAGCAGTAGCAGCAGCAATCATACCTTAAGTGCAAAACTACTCAAAAAAGTTTCTCTCTCAAGTTACTGGTAAACAGTGGCAGACTTCATTTTCAGGGGCTCCAAAATCACTGCAAATGGTGACCACAGCCATGAAATTAAAAGACACTTGCTCCTTGGGAAAGAAGTTATGACCGACCTAGACAGCCTATTAAAAAACAGAGACATTGCTTTGCCAACAAAGGTCCATCTAGTCAAGGCTCTGGTTTTTCCAGTAGTCATGTATGGATGTGAGAGTTGGACTGTGAAGAAGGCTGAGAGCTGAAGAATTGATGCTTTTGAACTGTGGTGTTGGAGAAGACTCAAGAGTCCCTTGGACTGTAAGGAGATCCAACCAGTCCATCCTAAAGGAAATGAGTCCTGAATGTTCATTGGAAGGACTGATGTTGAAGCTGAAACTCTCAATACTTTGGCCACCTGATGTGAAGAGCTAACTCATTGGAAAAGACCCTGATGCTGGGAAAGATTAAAGGCGGGAGGAGAAGGGGATGACAGAGCATGAGATGGTCGAATGGCATCACCAACTCATTGGGCATGAGTTTGAGTAAACTCCAGGAGCTGGTGATGGACAGGGAGGCCTGGCATGCTGCAGTCCATAGGGTTGCAAAGAGTCGGACATGACTGAGCGACTGAACTGAACTAGTTACTCGGACTGAAGAGTTTAAATTGGACAGTCAAATCCTCACCTTTTTGGTCCCTCACTTTGCTTTCTTTGAATCAGTCTTAGGGCATTGAGCTGACTGTGGCTCAATAGCAAGGAGAGATAAGGAAAAGCCTTCCTCAGTGATCAATGCGAAGAAATAGAGGAAAACAACAGAATGGGAAGGACTAGAGATCTCTTCAAGAAAAATAGAGATACCAAGGAACATTTCATGCAAAGATGAGCACAGTAAAGGACAGAAATGGTATGGACCTAACAGAAGCAAAAGATACTAAGAAGAGGTGGCAAGAATACAAGAAGTATACAAAAAAGACCTTCATGACCCAGATAACCACGATGGTGTGATCACTCACTTAGAGCCAGACATCCTAGAATGCAAAGTCAAGTGGGCCTTAGAAAGCATCACTATGAACAAAGCTAGTGGAGGTGATGGAATTCCAGTTGAGCTATTTCAAATCCTAAAAGATGATGCTGTGAAAGTGCTGCACTCAATATGCCAGCAAATTTGGAAAACTCAGCAGTGACCACAGGACTGGAAAAGATCAGTTTTCATTCCAGTCCCAAAGAAAGGCAATGCCAAAGAATGTTCAAACTACTGCACAATTGCATTCATCTCACACACTAGTAAAAATGCTCAAAATTTCCCAAGCCAGGCTTCAACAGTATGTGACCCAAGAACTTCCAGATGTTCAAGCTGGATTTAGAAAAGGCAGAGGAACCAGAGATCAAATTGCTAACATCCGTTGGATCATCAAGAAAGCAAGAGAGTTCCAGAAAGACATCTACTTCTGCTTTATTGGCTATGCCAAAGCCTTTGACTCTGTGGATCACAACAAACTGTAGAAAATTCTGAAAGAGATTGGAATACCAGACCACTTGACCTGCCTCCTGAGAAATCTGTATGCAGGTCAAGAAGCAACAGTTAGAACTGGACATGGAACAACAGACCGCTTCCAAATCAGGAAAGGACGTCAAGGCTGTATATTGTCACTGTGCTTATTTAACTTATGTGCAGAGTGCATCATGTGAAATGCTGGGCTGGATGAAGCACAAGCTGGAATCAAGATTGCTGGGAGGAATATCAATAACCTCAGATATGCAGATGGCACCACCCTTATGGCGGAAAGCGAAGAAAAACTAAAGAGCTTCTTGAAGGAGAAAGAGCAGAGTGAAAAAGTTGGCTTAAAACTCAATATTCAGAAACCTAAGATTATGGCACCCTGTCCCATCACTTCATGGCAAATGGATGTGGAAACAGTGAGAGACTTTATTTTGGGGGGCTCCAAAATCACTGCAGATGGTGACTTCAGCCATGAAATTAAAAGACGTTTGATCCTTGAAAGAAAAGCTATGACCTACCTAAACAGCCTGTTAAAAATCAAAGACGTTACTTTACCAACAAAGGTCCGTCTGTTCAAAGCTATGGTTTTTCCAGTAGTCATGTATGGATGTGAGAGTTGGAATGTGAAGAAAGCTGAGCGCTGAAGAATTGATGCTTTTGAACTGTGGTGTTGGAGAAGACTCAAGAGTCCCTTGGACTGCAAAGAGATCCAACCAGTCCATCCTAAAGGAAATCAGTCCTGAATGTTCATTGGAAGGACTGATGTTGAAGCTGAAACTCCCAATACTTTGGCCACCTGATGTGAAGAGCTAACTCATTGGAAAAGACCCTGATGCTGGGAAAGATTGAAGGCGGGAGGAGAAGGGTATGACAAAGCATGAGTTGGTTGGATGGCATCAACAGTGCTATGGATATGAGTTTAAGAAAGCTCCAGGAGTTGGTGATGGACAGGGAAGCCTGGCATGCAGCAGTCCATGGGGTCGCAAAAAGTCGGACACAACTGAGCAACTGAACTGAATTAGAACATTAAGAGCAGAACTTATGGTTTTATTAAGACTATGACAAATGGCAACCTAAGAAAATTTTAAATAACATTTCTTTCAGTGGCAATTTTATCATTATTTTTGTTGTATTCAAATGCAAAATAGTGTGGATCTTTTTGGGATTTTTTTGCTTAACTGATTTCTTGTATAATTTTTTTGTTGATGCAGAGGTTATATTCAGTGAAATTATAAATGTACAAGTTTTTAAATGTACAGCTCAAGTATGTTTTGACAGGTTATATGCCTGTGCAACCATCACTTCTGTTAAGGGTGTGGTTATTTTAACAAGTGTGTTAAATAAGTAGTACAAATTACCACGTGCTTTTTTTACAAAATGAGTATTTTTATGTATTTATTTGACTGTCCTCATCTTAATTGTAGCATGCAAGATCTAATTCCCCAGCCCAGCCTTCTGCATTGGGAGTGTGGAGTCTTAGGCACTGGACCACCAGGGAAGTTCTGCCACATGCTTTTTAATTAATTTTTAAAATATTTTAAGCTCTTTAGATTTAAGAGATATCATCTGCCTGATAAAAGACCTCTAATATAAATGGTTTTGTATAGCACCGAATTCTAGATCTTTTATGAATTATGCATGTATGTAATAGCTCATATTGTACTTAAAATATTTGAAAGTATGTTAAAATGTTAACTAACTGTTTAAGAACCTGTAACTTCTTTTCCAGGTAATAGAATTACCTCTTACAAACCCAGAATTATTCCAGCGTGTAGGAATAATACCTCCAAAAGGCTGTTTGTTATATGGACCACCAGGTTGGTATTAAGCTTCATCTGTCTCAGTATGAATCAATGAATAAAACAATAAGATGGAAATATTTAATGTTGCCATTTCAGCCTTCATTCTGTTCAGAGTAAGGAAGCAACTGGAGATGTGTGTCTATAATTTTATTAGGCTTGCTTAGTCTTACGTTTCATAAGTATATATCTTAACATGTTGTGTGATTCTAGCCAGTTTTCCCATGTGGTTCACAGACCCATGGGTATCCCAGAGATACTTTCAGGGCATCTGCAAGGTCAGAACTTACTCTTGTAATACTAAGATGTCAACACAGTGAAAAAGGCAGCTAACATCTGTGTTGATGGTACAAGGCTGCTCATGATGTAGCATGAATCAGTTAAGTCAGTGGCACAAAATGTTACAATAGTCATTGTCTTTGTGGCCATTCAACATGTGCAGTATGAAAAGAGGCCAGTTTCACTTTAAAATGTCCTTGATTAACTGGTAAAAATATGAACTTTTGATCCTTGAATAATGTCTTGTATTTTGTGAGGAAATGGAAAATAAAGTACTTCTGTTGCGTTCTTAATAGGGTAGATATCTCCAGGAAAACCATTTGTGCTGTTATACAGTTGCCTGCTGAATTCGCTGCTTTTCACAGAGTGCCATTTTACTTGAAAGAAAAATTTACAATTAATTATCAGACTGGTTATTGGTAACCTTGCAAATATTTTTTAAAAAATGAAGTTAGCCAATCATGTTAAACAACTGACCCCATCTGTAACCATTGATAAAATTGGAACTTTTCACATGAAAATTTTTGAAAACTTTATATCTGGTACTATGAGCTTGACAACTTTTCCAGTGTGTTAATACAGGACAGGATGAGATTGGTGATGGTATTAGCAAATGTGATTTTTTAAATATTGTATAATGGAAAATGCCAGTATTTGGAAGATTTTAATAACCCACTGAATCAGTAGTTTCCAAATAGCCAATACTTACTATTACAATATCATACCAAAGTAAAGATCCACTCAGTGTGCAGTATAGACTAATGGATTTTAATATGCAAGTTTCCATCATAGTTTGTTAGTACGTAGGGTTTGGTATATTTCTAGAGTTATGTATTTGGTTGGCTTAAAATTAGAAAGGATATTTTGAATAAAATGGAAATTCTGTTCAGGACTTAGCCTCCTTTTGCAAAATTTACTATTCAAAGGATTACATTCTTAAAAGCTTTTGAAAATTTATCTTATTTTCCCTCAAATTTATATTACTTTTCAAAAATTACTTCTTTTTTTATTCCCAGGTACAGGAAAAACACTCTTGGCACGAGCTGTGGCTAGCCAGCTGGATTGCAATTTCTTAAAGGTAAAGGGAAGATTCTTTGTGTAGTTGTTGAAATTAAATTTGAATTGTCTTATGTTTACCTTAATGTTTTTCCTTTAATCAGGTTGTATCTAGTTCTATAGTAGACAAGTACATTGGTGAAAGTGCTCGTTTGATCAGAGAAATGTTTAATTATGCCAGGGACCATCAGCCATGCATCATTTTTATGGATGAAATAGATGCTATTGGTAAGAATAACAGTTTTTAAAATTTATTTTAAACTTTACTTGAAAGTGTTAGGAAAACTTTTTTTAATCTAAAAGAAAATTTTCCATCTCTTTTCACCTCTAATTGCAACTTCTATGAAGTAGCAAGATGAATGTTACTGTTTTTTGATTCTTAAAGTTTAATTAATCTTAATAAATAAACTTTAACATTGAGAAAATGAGAAACATACCAAAATCAATTCTATCAGTATAATTTTTGTTAATTAATTTTCATCTTAATACTTTAAACCCTAGAACTATCATTTTCATATTGTTTTCTTAAATGATGCTTAAAGAGGAAGAGTAACACATAAGTTTCCATATCATTATTTCAGGTGGTCGCCGGTTTTCTGAGGGTACTTCAGCTGATAGAGAGATTCAGAGAACTTTAATGGAGGTAATATTTGGTAAAAGTGGTTTAGAAGAAAATCAGTATTTATAAAATGAATAAGTATACATTGGATATTTGAAAGTCAAAATATATACAATGGTTTAAATGAAGAATGCACTTACATATGAACTTAGAAAATATTGCCAGGAATGAGCACTTTTCTCTGGCACAGTCTCTAGTAAGAAAATGAGTCCTAGAAAACAATAGGGATATCCACAGATTTTCATTTGATTTATTGCTGGCTGTACTGTTCTGATTTTTGAGCAGACTGGCCATTTAATATTTAAATTGTATATTGTATTTATGTTGTGAATGTGATCTTGTATTAGTTTTATAAAGATATTTTACAAGTGGCAAATATATTAAAACTGATAACAGTAAATGAGTTGTGATTATGTCTTAGGCTATTCTGAAAATTACTAATACTTTCCTCTATTGTTGACAACGAAAGAAAGCTAAAATTGTTTTGATTATTGAAGATGGATGCTGGGATATTGAAATGTTTATTAAAGCTTTTTCCCACTCTTAAGTTCTGTGAAAGTGATGGCAAGATTTTAAACACATTTTCCAACTTCTGTAAATAGATAGGTAGCATAGGTAATACATTGTCAGTTTGTGTCTTAGTGGGGATATTGGAAAACTGTTTTTTATAAATGTTTCTGGTCTGCTCAGAATATACACAGTAGTTCAAAATCAGTTGTAGAGTCTTTTAGAAGCCTTAAATTGAATTATTTTTAAAGCAACACATGCTAGTTTTATTCATGTAGCTGATATGTTATTAGCTAACATTTTGGGAATGTTAGACATGTTGACATGAAGAAATAGACATATTGTTAGATTAGCTTTGTTTTAAAGATGTTATTGAATGCAGTTTTTTCCAGCATTTACTCAAGAAGACTTTAGAAATCGAAGGAAATATATTAGGTGTCTCAGTATTTCTATGTATAATAGAATTATTTGAAAAGATATTTAATGGATTTATTATCAGATTTGTAGAAAATCATTGTGTCCAGTTATACTAATGTAAATTTTATATCTGGCATACCATAAGCACTTGAAACGTTAGTTATTATTTTTACTTTAAAATTAATTCTATCAAAAAATTCGAACATTGGAAATCAGAGCCACATAGTTTAGTTTCATAATTTTTGATTAGATGGATGCCTTCAGATTTATTAGACCTAGTCTGAAAGCTGTAGAAAGGTATATAGTTAAATAATCTATCTTGGAACTTTTAGCATGAAAGATATATCCCTTTATGTAAGAAAAAAATATTCCATCAAATGATCATTCTGTACCTCATATATCTATCTGTAAGCAATACATTTCATGGCTTTAGGCATATAAAAGTTCTGTCTTGAGTTTTTTAATGGTTGGGATATTTTATAAAATGTATCTTTGATTTATATTCACAAATACATTCTTAGCTACTGAATCAAATGGATGGATTTGATACTCTGCATAGAGTTAAAATGATCATGGCTACTAACAGACCAGATACACTGGATCCTGCTTTGCTTCGTCCAGGCAGATTAGATAGAAAAATACGTGAGTTAAATTTCTTTGCCTGTTGTCCATTTCTCTTCGTCTATGTCTATTCTCTATCCCAAACCTCCTCCTCACCCCCTACTGTATTTAACAAAGAAAAAACCTGACTGTAATAGAATTTTTTATAATTTTCTGATTTTCAGATATTGATTTACCAAACGAACAAGCAAGGTTAGATATATTGAAAATCCATGCAGGTCCCATTACAAAGCATGGTGAAATAGGTAAGGAAATAACTTATTTTTTATATATTCACATTTCGTAACCGTGAAGCAAAATACTACTGGATATTACCGATAGTTTACCAAATTGAGTTTTAGATTCAGGAAACACGGTGGTCTTGAATTCAGCTAATAGTTATTGAGCATCTGCTCTATGCTGAGTTGTTCTAAGTGCCTAGGATATAGCAATGAACAAAACAGACACGTTCCTGCCATCATATGACTTGTCAGGAGAGACAGGTGAAGTGAGTAAAATATTCAGTTGACTCTTGAGCAACGTGGGATTGAACTGTGTGGATCGGCTTATATGGGGATCTTTTTCTCTAGCAAATGCTGTAGTACTACCTGACTGGCTTTGGTTGAATAAACAGATGCAGAATCATGGATATGGAAGGCTGACTATAAGTCATGCACAGATTTTCGATTATGCAGAGAGCTAATGCGTATACCCTTTGTGTTCTTCAGAGTCAGCAGTCTAGTATGTTCAGTTCAGTTCAGTTGATCAGTCATGTCTGACTCCTTGCGAGCCCATGGACTGTAGCACACCAGGCTTCCCTGTCTATCACCAACTCCTGGAGCTTACTCAAACTCATGTCCATCAAGTCAGTGAAGCCATCTAAGCATCTCATCCTCTGTCATCCCCTTCTCCTCCTGCCTTCAATTTTTCCCAGCATCAGGGTCTTTTCCAATGAGTCAGTTCTTCGCATAAGGAGGCCAAAGTATTGGAGTGTCAGCTTTAGCTTCAGTCCTTCAAATGAATATTCAGGACTGATTTCCTTTAGGATAGACTGGTTGGATCTCCGTGCAGTCCAAGGGACTCTCGAGTCTTCTCCAACACCACAGTTGAAAAGCATCAATTCTTCGGCACTCAGCTTTCTTTATAGTCCAACTCTCACATCCATACATGACTACTGGAAAAATCATAGCCTTGACTAGACGGACCTTTGTTGGTAAAGTAATGTCTCTGCTTTTTAACAGGCTGTTTAGGCTGGTCATAGCTTTTCTTCCAAGGAGCAAGTGTCTTAATTTCATGGCTGCAGTCGCCATCTGCAGTGATTTTGGAGCCCAAAAAAATAAAGTCTGTCACTGTTTCCACTGTTCGCACATCCATTTGCCATGAAGTGATGGGACTGGATGCCATAATTTTACTTTTCTGATTGTTGAGTTTTAAGCCAACGTTTTCACTCTGCTCTTTCACTTTCATCAAGAGGCTCTTTAGTTTTTCTTTGCTTTCTGCCATAAGGGTGGTGCCATCTGCATATCTGAGGTTATTGATATTTCTCCCAGCAATCTTGATTCCAGCTTGTGCTTCATCCAGCCCAGCATTTCACATGATGCACTCTGCATATAAGTTAAATAAGCACAGTGACAATATACAGCCTTGACGTCCTTTCCTGATTTGGAAGCGGTCTGTTGTTCCATGTCCAGTTCTAACTGTTGCTTCTTGACCTGCATACAGATTTCTCAGGAGGCAGGTCAAATGGTCTGGTATTCCAATCTCTTTCAGAATTTTCTACAGTTTGTTGTGATCCACAGAGTCAAAGGCTTTGGCATAGCCAATAAAGCAGAAGTAGATGTCTTTCTGGAACTCTCTTGCTTTCTCGATGATCCAGCGGATGTTAGCAATTTGATCTCTGGTTCTTCTGCCTTTTCTAAATCCAGCTTGAACATCTGGAAGTTCTTGGGTCACATACTGTTGAAGCCTGGCTTGGGAAATTTTGAGCATTATTTTACTAGTGTGTGAGATGAATGCAATTGTGCAGTAGTTTGAACATTCTTTGGCATTGCCTTTCTTTGGGACTGGAATGAAAACTGATCTTTTCCAGTCCTGTGGTCACTGCTGAGTTTTCCAAATTTGCTGGCATATTGAGTGCAGCACTTTCACAGCATCATCTTTTAGGATTTGAAATAGCTCAACTGGAATTCCATCACCTCCACTAGCTTTGTTCATAGTGATGCTTTCTAAGGCCCACTTGACTTTGCATTCTAGGATGTCTGGCTCTAAGTGAGTGATCACACCATCGTGGTTATCTGGGTCATGAAGGTCTTTTTTGTATAGTTCTTCTGTGTATTCTTGCCTCCTCCTCTTAGTATCTTTTGCTTCTGTTAGTTCCGTACCATTTCTGTCCTTTATTGTGCTCATCTTTGCATGAAAATGTTCTCTTGGTATCTAATTTTCTTGAAGAGATCTCTAGTATTTCTGATTGTATTGTTTTCCTCTATTTCTTTGCATTGATCACTGAAGAAGCCTTTCTTACCTCTCCTTGCTTTTCTTTGGAACTCTGGATTCAAATGGGTGTATCTTTCCTTTTCTCCTTTGCCTTTAGCTTTTCTTCTTTTCTCAGCTATTTGTAAGGCCTTCTGAGACAACCATTTTGCCTTTTTGCATTTCTTTTTCTTGGGGATGGTCCTGATCTCTGCCTCCTGTACAATGTCACGAACCTCCGTCCATAGTTCTTCAGGTACTCTATCAGATATAATCCCTTAAATCTATTTGTCACTTCCACTGTATATTTGTAAGGGATTTGATTTAGATCATACCTGAATGTCCTGGTGTTTTTCTCTACTTTCTTCAATTTAAGTCTGAATTTGGCAATAAGCAGTTCATGACCTGGGCCACAGTCAGCTCCTGGTCTTGTTTTTGCCGACTGTATAGAGCTTCTCCATCTTTTGCTGCAAAGAATATAATCAATCTGATTTTGGTATTGACCATCTGGTGATGTCCATGTGTAAAGTCTTCTCTTGTGTTTTTGAAAGAGGGTGTTTTCTAAGACCAGTGTTTTCTCTTGGCAAAACTCTGTTAGCCTTTGACCTGCTTCATTTTGTACTCCAAAGCCAAATTAGCCTATTATTCCAGGTATCTCTTGACTTCCTACTTTTGCTTTTCAGTCCCCTAAAATGAAAAGGACATCTTTTTTGATGTTAGTTCTAGAAGGTCTTATAGGTCTTCATAGAACCGGTCAACTTCAGCTTCTTCAGCAGCATTGGTCGGGGCAGAGACTTGAATTACTGTGATAAAAGAGATCATTCTGTCGTCTTTGAGATTGCACCCAAGTACTGCATTTTGCACTTTTTGGTTGACCATGAGGGCTACTCCATTTCTTCTAAGGGATTCCTGCCCACAGCAGTAGATATAATGGTCATCTGAGTTAAATTCACCCATTCCAGTCCATTTTAGATCACTGATTCCTAAAATGTTGATATTCACTTTTGCCATCTCCTGTTTGACCACTTCCAATTTGCCTTGATTCGTAGACCTAACATTCCAGGTTCCTATACAGTATTGCTCTTTACACTTTCAGACTTGACTTCCATCATCAATCACATCCACAACTGGGTGTGTTGTTTTTGTTTTGGCTCCGTCTCTTCATTCTTTCTGGAGTTATTTCTCCACTGATCTCCAGTAGCATATTGGGTACCTACCGACCTGGGGAGTTCATCTTTCAGTGTCCTATCCTTTTGCCTTTTCATACTGTTCATGGGGTTCCCTTCTCCAGTGGACCATGTTTTGTCAGAACTCTCCACCAGGACCCGTCCATCTTAGGTGGCCGGTACACTCATGTGTCATAGTTCTTTGATTTAGACAAGGCTGTGGTCCAGATCAGTTTGATTAGTTTTCTGTGATTGTGGTTTTCATTCTGTTGCACTCTGCTGGATAAGGACAAAGGCTTATGGAAACTTCCTGATGGCAGAGACTGACTGAGGGGGAAACTGGTTCTTGTTCTGATGGGTGGAACAAGCCCTGGGACAATGCTCAGTAAATCTTTAATCCAATTTTCTGTTGATGGGCTGTGTTCCCTCCCTGCTGGCTGGCCACACTATGGTGGAGGTAATGAAGGTGGTGGTGACCTCCTTCAAAAGGTCCTGTGCACGCTCTGCTGCACTCAGTGTCCCCGACCCCACAGCAGCCACCGCCGACCCATGCCTCTGCCAGAGACTCCTGGACACTCGTGGGCAAGTCTGGGGCAGTTTCTTGTTGGGTCACTGCTCCTTTGTCCTGGGTCCTGGTGCGCACAAGGTTTTGTTTGTGCCCTCCAAGAGTCTGTTTCCCCAGTTGTGTGTAAGTTCTGGCGGCTTTATAGTGGGGTTAATGGTGACCTCCTCCAAGAAGGCTTATGCCATACCCAGATCTGCTGCACTCAGAGCCCCTGTCTCTGTGGCAGGCCACTGCTGACCTGTACCTCCACAGGAGACGCACAGACACTGTTCTGGCTCAATCTCTGTGGGGTCTCTGGGTCCTGGTGCACACAAGGTATGTTTGAGCCCTCCAAGCGTCTCTGGTTGTATGCGATTTGATTCTAAACGCAGTTTTGCCCCTCCTGCCGTCTTGCTGGGGCTTCTCCTTTGCCCTTGGACGTGGGGTGTCTTTTTGGTGGAAACCAGCATTCTCCTGTCAACAGTTGTTCAGCAGTGAGTTGTAATTTTGGAGTTCTTGCAGAAGATGAGCGTACGTCCTTCTACTCTGCCATCTTGACTTGCCTAATAAATAGTTACTGGATGATGATAAGTAGTATGGAGAAAAATAAAGCAAGAAAAGGGGAATAGGTAATGTCAGGAGCAGGTATGAACATGTATACAGTTTTGAATGGAGGTAGGGAGGGGGAAGCATAGGGAAGGCCTTACCAAAGTGATTTTTAAGTAGTGACCTAGAAGAATATTTGGGGAAAGATCATGCAGAAGGATCATCAAGTAAGAAGACCTTGAAGTAGATGCATTCCTGGGCCAGCATTGAGATCAGAGTGTCTGTGGCAGAGTCAGTGGGACAGTAGCAAGTGAAGTGGGCTTCCCTGGTGGCTCAGCAGTAAGAGTCTGCCTACTATGCAGGAGAGGTGGGTTTGATCCCTGGGTTGCGGAGATTCCCCTGGAGAAGGGCATGGCAACGCACTCCAGTGTTCTTGCCTGGGAAATCCCATGGACAGAGGAGCCTGGGGGGCTACAGTCCTTAGGGTTGCAAAGAGTTAGACACAACTGAAGTGACTTTGCAGCAGCAGCAAGTGAAATAAATCATAGAAGTAATGGGAATCAGGTTGTGTAAAGCCTTACTGAGGCCACTGAGTAGGAACTCTGGCTTTTGTTTTTAGTGGTATGGATACCATTGGAGGATTGTGAGCAGAGGAATAAAATGACCTTTTTATTATTTAACCTTCTGTTGCAGAAAATTAGAAATACATAAAAGTAGAGATGAGTATAATCTTATCAAGTATTAATTCCCCAGCTTCAGTAATTAACTCTTGGCCAATCTTGTTTCATCTGTAATCTCTTCTACCTCTTAATTTCCCTTTGGCTTTTTAAATTCCAGGCATTATATCATTTGTAAATTTTTCAAATTTCACTTACCTTAATTAAGATCATTCTGGCTACAACTAGAGGGACAAGGATATAAACAAGAGGATCAATAACGTTATTTCAGTAATGCAGGCAAAAGATGATGGTGGCTTGGTTTAAGGAGGCAGCAGCATCTTTTGTACTAATGTGATTCTGGACATATTTTTAAGATAGAGGTCATAGGACTTGCTAATGAATCAGATGTAGAGTGTGAGCTAAAGAGAAGAACCAGGAATGACATAGGTTTTTGATTCATGCAACTGGACAAATGGAATTGCCATTAATTAAATTTGAGGTAAGACGGGAAAGATAAAGTTTTAGAGGGAGAATGAAGAATTTTATTCTGGCAGTATTTAATCTGAGATGCCAGTTAGATAGCCAAATAAAGATGTTGATTAGTAATTCTTGGTGCATCAGTAGTTCATTGGAGAGGTCTGTGCTGGAGCCAGAAATATGGGTAATGTCAGCATAAAAATGGTTCTAAGGAAGTGACCATGGATAGAGAAGGGTTTTAAAAACTGAGCTAATTGCAGCATTAAGAAGTTGAGAGGAAAAACCATCAAAGGAGACTGAGAAAGGATAGTCAAAGAGGTAGGAATTAACCAGGAGCTGGTGGTATCCTGGAAGGTAAATGAAGAAATTATTTTAAGGAGGGACTAATTTCCTGTCAAATGCTGACAGTGGGCCTGATAAGAAGAGTTCTGAGATTGATTTACTAGGTGAGGATCATTGGTGATCTCAAGAAAAGAAATTGGAGTGAGAGCCTTATGCAGATGGATGTCAGAGAGATGAGGACATGAGGCATTGAGTTTAGACACTTCTTTTAGGACTTCTTTAGCAAAGGGGAGAAGACACGGAGGTGCAGCAGAAATGGAGAATAGGAACTGGGGGAGTTTTCTTTAAGATGGAGGAATTTACAACACTTTTTTTTTTTTTTTTTTTTTTGCTGATGATAATGATCCAGGAGAGAGAGATAAGTGAAGACTAATTGATGAATTGTCTATGTGATTTCAAATAGAGATTCACATATTCTAGATTGCCTGACAAGGATGTCTTATCACAGATTTTCACATTGTAGTAGCCTTTGTTGCCTCTTTTCTTCCTATCCTTCATCAAGTCTATAATTGCTTACCCTAATCAGCAGCTCTTCAAGTCTCATATGGACAGAAAGGTCATGTAGCTATTACTGATATCATAGATCTCACCACTTGTAGCTTTCACAGAAACCAGAAAATGTAGCCAATAGTCATGCTAGCATTTAAAATTGTGTGTGGTAAAATGATGTCTGATGACTTATTTTTGGTGTAGTTTGTATTTATTTTAATGATTCAATTCCATTGTGGTTACAGTTGGTTTTGAATGTTCTGAATTTGTTCAAATTAGATACTTGGTTACAGTTTTAGAGTCATAACTTGACAGATACGTGAGGTTCACATGTGTTTAATTGTGTCTCTGTGTACAAACAGGTTAAGATGCTTTCAGATCTTGATTGTTTCTTGGTTTTAGAGTTTTAGAAGTACGTTTATTTCTGCTTGGTGCTGGTTTACTTAACAGAAGTATTGCTTTTAGTTGTTGATATTGTGGAATATTGACACAGATGTTGCCTAGCTGACTTATTTCAAAGCAAGCTCTTAAGTTAAATTTTCTATATGGTCATAAATCAAGTAAAGGTCTACTGTAACTATTTTTTTTTTACAACTAATTTCCAGTATTTTTCTTTACAACTAATTTCCAGTATTTTTCTTAAACAGATTATGAAGCAATTGTGAAGCTTTCAGATGGCTTTAATGGAGCAGACCTAAGAAATGTTTGTACTGAAGCAGGTAAGGCTTTAAAGTACAGTTTTTACTCTTGATTTTGATTTGTTTAATTTACTAAAAATGTGCTTGTGTTTGTCCAGATGCAGAGCCTGGACTTTGCAAGGTTTTGAGTGCTTGTTATTTTCTGGGAATTGATTCCAAGAAGTAGGAGAGAACAGGGCAAGTGAGATGCGAAGAGGGAAGGCTGTTACAAGGGTACATCGCTAAAGTAACTGTTGTAGGCAGGAGGTGTTTGATTCTGATGAAGCTTCAGAGAAACATACAGAATTCTTTCCAGGATTGTCTGGCTGAAATATGGGAGACCAGAGCATTTATTTACCAGCTCTTATCCTCTATTCCTCCATGGGATGAGATCCCCTTGGGAAGGTTAACTTCTTGGCACTTACAGATGCCTCTGGGTAGGGTATGGAAAAACATGCATGTGATAGCATGCTGTCCCCCTGGAGTAAGTCTGAGACCGTTCAGAACTGCCACGCCTGCAGAAACTCAGCCGGGCCAGCACTGGGGGTCACTCCATCCACTGCAAAATGGTTGACAGGCCTTCTGACACTGGTCAACCAGTAGTTCAGTTTCAAAGCTGGATTTATGAGTTTTGTGTTCATGCAGTTTGTGGAAATGCAGTAGTTTTTTAGTATGATTTTCTCTGTGAATTGTGTGATTTTTATTTCTGGTACCAAGTGGCTTTAAAACCCTATAGAGTCACTTAGATTTGTCCTCCACACAAAATTTTTAATTAAAATTAATATCTACAGTATATTTTAGACTTTCATAGGTTGCATATGAACAGTTTTTAAGTATTACAATATGTGATTTCCTCTTGTTTTCATTTTACCTTTAGCCTTATTTTTACGTTTCTTGTAAATTCACCAGTGTTTAAAGAGGCTGCTCAGACATGCTTCTCCATAGGAGTATCTTCGAGTATACTGTGAATTAGTATCTAGATCAAAATCTGCAGGTCCAGAAACTCTGAGTAGAAGTCACAGTTAATCATGCTCACAAAGACTTACTAATAAGCCAAAATATTGAGGTAAACTCAGTAACCTACACTAAAAGCAAACCAAAAGTGAAGTCGCTCAGTCATGTCAGACTCTTTGGAACCCCATGGACTCTAGCCTACCAGGCTCCTCCGTCTATGGAATTTTCCAGGCCAGAGTACTAGAGTGGGTTGCCATTTCCTTCTCCAGGGTATCTTCCCAACACAGGGATCGAACCTGAGTCTCCCACATTGCAGGCAGATACTTTACCAACTGAGCCACCAGGGAAGCCCACAACTTAAATTATGATTCATTCTCCTTTCAGAATCTACATTGGACCAAATTATTGGAAGATTATTTTGGTGAAACTGAAATCTAAACAAAAGCAGTATCATAATCTTAAAAGCTGATACCATTAAGTTATATTCTTTCCCCCACATTTTTTAAAGTTTATTTTTAGCTGTTTCCCAATAAAGAACTGTAACTTGTGTGTGGATTAAAATTTAAGCTTTTTATGCTGCTCATATGGAGACAAACTGAATTTCTTTGGTTTTCTTTTTATTCAGCTTCAAATTTTTTTTGTTAACATATCTTTCTGTGAGTTAAAATATATTTAATTCAATTATAGTTGTCTTTTTCCATTCAGATCCTGAGATTATCTTTCTTTTTGAGAATGTATCTCAGATTCACTCATTCACTAAAAATTATTTGGAAACAGTAATATGCACAGGGTTTGGAAAAATAGCTTGCCTAATTAAATTACAGCCTTCTAAACAGGTTTTAAAACTTCACTATTAAAAAAACTAGTCATTTCCATTCACCTAATTTCTGAGGATAGCACAGAATAACTATTGCCAAGATTTCTTATATAGAAATCTTAAAAGGGAAGACAGGAAGCAACCCTTGAAATTTTCTATTGCAATCCAGTCATTTAATGTTAGTGAAAATTCAGTATAAGCAGATTCTCAGTGAAAATAGTAGTAGGATTCATTTATTTAGTAGATTATTTTACCAGTTTTAACTTATTATGAAATTAGGTTTGTCTAAAAATCTGGGACCTACATCTATGACACAATTAACGTTTTTTAAAAACACATACAAACCTTTACCTCCTTGTCAAGTAGTATTTGACAAGTAACGTGTCAAAATTTGAAAGCAAAAATTGAATTGTGGTATTTGAATTGTGAAAGTCATATTATCAATTTGTACATGAAAAAGGTACATTTTCTTACATGAATATGCCATTGGCTTTTGTTAAAGCCCACTATTGACTTTAATTCTTATTCTCTAAGTTTTTGATTATTAACAAGGAAAAGATATCAAAATTACTGGAGTTGTTTTGTGTTTTCCCAAACCATAGATGGGAGAAGGCAATGGCAACCCACTCCAGTACTCTTGCCTGGAAAATCCCATGGACAGAGGAACCTGGTAGGCTGCAGTCCACGGGGTCACAAAGAGTCGGACACGACTGAGCTACTTCCCTTTTACTTTTCACTTTCATGCATTGGAGAAGGAAATGGCAACCCACTCCAGTGTTCTTGCCTAGAGAATCCCAGGGATAGAGGAGCCTGGTGGGCTGCCGTCTTTGGGGTCGCACAGTCGGACACGACCGACTCGACTTAGTAGCAGCAGCAAACCATACATGTGCTTCCTCCTTCCAGGGGATTGCTGCATGTAGAGTTAGGAAAGAGCTGCCTAAAATGTGTATGTGTGTATTGTTGATAGTTGGGTTTTGTTCACTGGCTGACTGGTGACTCAGACGGTAAAGCATCTGTCTGCAATGCAGGAGACCTGGGTTCTATCCCTGGGTTGGGAAGATCCCCTGAAGAAGGAAATGGCACCCCACTCCAGTACTCTTGCCTGGAGAATCCCATGGACGGAGGAGCCTGGTAGGCTACAGTCCATGGGGTTGCAAAGAGTCGGACACGACTGAATGACTTCTCTTTTACTTTCACTTTTGTTTTTTCAAGATGCCATTGGATACAGGGACTATGTGAGCTGGAGTTAAGTATCCAGATAATTTTCTCATTGTTTCCTAATTTTTGGTTTGGAAAATAATGCTCACTATAGCTATGGAAATTAGTTGAACAATGATAGTGGTTTTTAACAAATTGGAACTGCTTGCTGAGAAGTAGTACCTCTGGGTTCCTTCACATTTATTCCATAGAATAATATTACATTATTTACTTTTCTTTTAAAGGTTTTTAAATTGAGATATAGGTTTAATTGATATATAAACTAAATTGACATTTAGTCTCATGTGTACAACATAATGATTATTTGTATATATTATGAATGACCACCACAGAAAGTCTAGTTAACATTCTGTCATCACACATAGAAAAATATTTTTCTTGTGATCTACTGTTAGCAACTTTCAAATATAAAATGCAGTGTTAATAAGTATAGTTACCATGCTGTACATCTCCAGGACTTACTTTTTTAAGTGGAAGTTTGTACCTTTTGACCACCTTCACCCATTTCACTTACCCTTCTTCGTTATTTTATAATAAATAATCACATATTAAATATAGCTTCATTATTTTATAATAAATAATCACATATTAAATATAGCAGTCATGTTGTTTTATTCTCCACAGGTATGTTTGCGATTCGTGCCGATCATGATTTTGTAGTACAGGAAGACTTCATGAAAGCAGTCAGGAAAGTGGCTGATTCTAAGAAGCTAGAGTCTAAATTGGACTACAAACCTGTTTAATTTACTGTAAGGTTTTTGATGGCTGCATGACATCTACTGGCTTAATTTTTAAAAAGTTAAGGAAAATAATGTATTGGCAATGATCTCATTAATAGCATATGAATAAAAATGTGTATGAATAACATTGTAAAAATTAGTAATTCAGTAATTCTGCTTTTAAGAAGTACAGAGGAAATTTGTATGTTTGTTAATGTTGCATTTATTGCAGCAGAAGTCAGAAGAGTATGTTGAAGCTTTTTGTATTTGCTGTGTGAGTATTTTGTAAAACCTTGAAAATGGTTTGACATAGTAGTACCAGGGAGCATTTCTTATGACTTATTTTATATCACTTGTTTTCCTCATCCTAAAAAGTTTAATAAAATCTGTTTAATTTAGTTCTCCTACAAATATTCTTGTCTTTTATAAGACTACATTTACAATGGTCTATTAGGTTCTTTAGTAAGTATAATAAACTAATAACCAAGATGAAGTTGTATTTAGATTGTAGATTTTTGAACTTTAAAACAGTACCTACACTCAGTGTTCAAGACCATTTTATTACATGTAACATAGGTGTGTATGTGTGTGTGAGAGAGAGAGTCTATATCTGTATATCCCTCCTTCCAGAAAGTATTTATTTCTTTGCCTACTATGATTAGGCTGTATGATAGTTGATTGATATAGTACATGCACATCCATACCTTTTTTTTAAGATTATGATTAAAAGTAATGTTTGCTATTAAATGTGACTTGGTTTTCTTGATTTTTGTAAGATGATAATTTCCTTTTGAGGAGGTTTGTACACTCTTCTCAGAAAAATTTACACATAGGTACACACAATTTTGCATATATTAAAACTTACAAGATGTATTATTTCCCAAGCTCACCCATGGACTCCATAGGTATCTATGGATACCAGGCTCAGAGTGTCTGATGTAGGGGATGTTGATGTCAGAAGTGTTCAAAACAAAAGTTCTGTTACCTATACACAATTCTTTCTCATATTATGTGGCAATTAAAGCTTTAACAAATTACAATAGGAAATCATCATTGGGCATCAATTAAGATTATGTTATTAAAGGTGCAGTTAAAAAAAAGAAACTGTCTTCAGTTTAGTAAACACTGAAGAAGTGAGTATGACTCAGGTAAGTATAAAATCATTCTTCTAATAAAAAACTTGCTAGCAGAGTAATATGTACCTTTTTATAACTAAAAGAGAACTGTTTATAGATAGTGATAAAGAAAATGGAGCCCTCAAACTAGCCATTTAATACTCAAAATTAAACAGTTCTATTTCTCTATATATTTAGCGTGTTTCATAAATATGACTATAAAAAGTAATAGGATGTCAGGTTTCGGTCAAATATCAATGTGCTCTTTTTTATTTCCATTGTAATTCGCAGTTCAGTTATTGAATGATTTTCTCACTTTTTTACTTTAGTGGGGGGGGTGGAGTTTTTAAAAGAGTAAGTTTGGTGTACAGATCTTGAATGTTTTAAGTGTGGGTTCTTCCACTAATTTTCTTAATTTTCATCTGTTTAAAAAACAAAAAAGATACCATTATCTCCCTAGGCCCAGAGAAAGTGTTATATACCTGAACTTTATAAACAATATAGTATTAACTGATTCAAACTCCTTTTAAAAAGATATCGAAAGCCATGTAGTTTATAGTTTACTAAAACGTTGAAGTCTAATCTTAAAATTAAAGAGACCTTCAGTATTATGTACAAATTAGTGAGCTATCAATTTTTCTTATTTAAGATTTTTTCTTGATATTTTCCAATTGTCGTATTCCCAAGTATTGTTAAAAGTACACCGTTTCGATTTGCTTAAAAGTGATAGTGTTTCATTCTCTGTGTAGCATTACATAATTTTCAGGTGAACTCTTCATTACTCTTTTTTGGTTATAACCTCACCACAGATTGCGCAGGATTCTCAATAGAGGAGAAGACTATAGTTTCCTTTCGTATGCCAGTTTATGGTGGCTAGGATGTCTTCCCGGTTCTTACACCAAAGTAGGGATTTGCGTTGATTCCAGAAAGGGCATTGTCGTTTCAGATTATCCCACTGCCTTTCCCAGGACAGTCCTTCCTTCTCCCTCCTGCGGCAGCCCCACCTCCTCCGCACCCGGCAAGCTCCCGCCCGGGCGCCTCCGGGGCCCCGCCCCCCCGCGTCTGCGCGCTCGCGAAGGGGCGGGGCGGCGGCGCGCTGACACCTGGCGGCTGCAGCGGGGGCGGGCCGAAGGCAAGCGTAGGCTGGGATTGGCTGGGGCGGCGGGGGGACGGCGGGAGGGGGAAGGAGGGTAGACGGTTGTAGGGCTCGTGTTGGTGCCAGAGCCTGGGCGGCCTGAGGGGCGCGGAAGCACGGGGGGGAGGAAGACGGCAGCAGCATGGCGGCCGGATACGAGCCGCCCAACCTTCTTCCCGGCTGTCGCCGCCGCTGTTGCCGGAGTCGCCGGGACCCTATAGTCTGCGTGTGTTAGTTGTAAGCCCGCTGTCTCCCGGTCAGTCCTCCGGTCTACCTTTCCTTTCACCGCCACTGCCTGCCCGAGGGTCGGCCGGCGAGTAACTCCCACTCCTACCCGGCCCCACCCACAAACCCGAGGGCCAGGACCATGGAGGACGTGAAGCTGGAGTTCCCCTCGCTCCCACAGTGCAAAGAAGACGCCGAGGTGAGTCTGTCAGTGACTAACACGCACAGGCCTCAGTGGCTCTTCGCCGAGGGGCGGACCCCAGGCCCCAGCCGTCGGAGCTTTCACCTACTGGTACCCCTGTTGCCTCCTGAGGGCGTCTCGGGACCCCGGGGCGGAGTCTCTCGCTCCGGGGCCCTCTGCCCCGACCATGGCTCCGGGAGTTCCTCTTCCCCTCCGAAAACGCCGGGGCCGGGTCTGGTCTACTTACTTCAGTCCTTTCTTCCCCAGATTCGGCGTCGAGGACTTACTTGAAGTAAGGTAACCCTTTTATTGCCAAAGCAATGCAAGGGTATGTTTTTAATCTCACTTTGAGGGGTAATCTTTGGTGTCATCGATTGACTTGTGGGACACATGAGCCCACGTGTGGAATTGATGTGGGGCCTGAACTTGGAAGTGTGCCTTCAACAAGTTTCCAGAAGCAGTTGGTTTGTTTTGATTTGATTTGATTTTTGGTGTTCTTGAGGCAAGCCGTGATCATCAGGGTAAAATGGCACGAAACTAGCTCATTTGAATCTGAAAACTTCAGTCAAAAAACTTGCCCTTTGGAGGGAAATTAATATGGGGATTCTTTATAACTTGGTCTCCTGATTTCTAACTCGGGGTTCTTTTTATCCCATCTTACATCTTCCCTCCCTAACGTTTGTATTGAGTTTTCCCCCATCTATTCCTAGTTTAAAATTCTTTATGGTATTGCTGCTGCTAAGTCACTTCAGTCGTGTCCGACTCTGTGCGACCCCATAGACGGCAGCCCACCAGGCTCCCCCATCCCTGGGATTCTCCAGGCAAGAACACTGGAGTGGGTTGCCATTTCCTTCTCCAATGCGTGAAAGTGAAGTCGCTCAGTCGTGTCTGACCCTAAGCGACCCCATGGACTGCAGCTTTCCAGGCTCCTCCATCCATGGGATTGTCCAGGCAGGAGTACTGGAGTGGGGTGCCATTGCCTTCTCCGCTTTATGGTATTGGAGACTACTAAATTAGAAATTTTCTGAAGACAAAATGCGCTCTAGTAGTCTCAAGAAAGAAATGTTAAATTTCTACTTTTAAGAGATCATTCAGTTTATGGCAGGTATTCATTCTATTGAATGTCTTCTTTTGTGGTTGGTTCACTTTTTTTGATTTGGGGGATCATTGCTTGTGATAATAATCCTTGAGAATTTCATGTTTTAGGAGATTCAAATAGAAAAAAAAAAGTAGAATTTAGGTTAGGTTAAAAATGATTTTATACTTTTTTCTTTTATATGGAATAATGTGAATGAAGAGTATGCTTTTATATCCTTGAAATGATTCAGTAATTTCAACACTAGGCAACCTTAGAAATAATGTAGAGCTTTCCCACTTTTAAGATGAAGAAATAGTAGCTTACTAAGAATAAATGGTATTCCTAGTGCACCTTGGTCTCCTTGTTCTCAGTTCATTGTCCTTTTAAATACACCTCAATTCTTCCCTGTTCTCGTCTTAATGGTTTAAAATGTTTACAGACTTTGCATCTAATCTCTTATTGAATAATAATATATCTTATCCTTGCAAAGATTGTAAAATTCTTAGGAATACAGCTTACTTCTTTCCTGCTTGCTGCTTTTCTTTTGTTGGAGAGAAGTAATACTTAACCCTAGTACATAATGATATTCATATCATCCACTGAAAGCCAGTTCGTTCCTTATTCTGTAGCATTGGATGTTTGTTATCTCTCAGTTACAAGTGACAGAAACCAGAGGAGCTTAAGCAACAGAGAAAAGAAGTAACAAAATCCAGAAAGTTTGGAGTGCAAACTGGTCTCAGAGACTTGACTAGATGGTATTAAAAATGCAGCAGTACAGCCCCTGCCTTTCATTAATGCCTGTCTCTATTTTCTGTCAAGATCTGTTCTTTTTCTTGGGCTTCTCCACAGGTATCAAGTTTGACCATCAGTTGCTTGAGGGTCAGACCCTTAGAGCATTCACATTAAGGGGGGAAAGGCACTTTTCTCTAAGCTTTAGTGTTCAAAATCTAGTGGATTGGCTTATCCTTGGGATCAGTCAGGAGAGCCAGGAAGGGGTGAATATAGTGAGGGATCCAGTCTAGGTCACATACTTCTGGGCTGAGGGGACTGAAGTTTATCATTGGTAGTCCTCCCACCAAGATGATAGGAGCATTTCACAGAAGATGGAAGATGCTTTCTGGCCAGACAGAACTGTAAATAATCGTAAATAGGGCATCTAGTTAATTACACATGGTAAAGTGACTAATTGGAGAAGGCAATGGCAACCCACTCCAGTACTCTTGCCTGGAGAATCCCATGGACGGAGGAACCTCGTAGGCTACAGTCCATGGTGTCTCTAAGAATTGGACACAACTGAGCGACTTCACTTTCACTTTTCACTTTTCATGCATTGGAGACGGAAAAGTGACTAATAAAACAATGTTAATTTTTTAATTTCCAGTGAAATATGTAAAGTGGCAGATGTTCTTACACAATTATGGTGACCAGCCAGCATAATTTTTTCCACATAGGAAGCACTCCCAATCACATTCCAGTCTTGCTTAAATAAAAAAGAAATTCAAGTACAGTAATTTCAGTGAAGACTGTTAATGATTGATGTAATCAGGATATGATAACTTTATGATCCTGTCACCTCTATAAAAATTTTTACCTCCAAGTTTCTTGAAATACTGGATAGAGCACTCTTCCCAGAATGGTTGCTAGCAAAAATTTAGGTCAGCTTGCAAAAAGATTGTCATTCCTTTAAAATTGCTGTAATTTCATGTTGTTTTGAGGATGAAGTTCAAACCCTAATGTCATCAGCATGGTCCTGTGTGAACTGGCATCACCTGCCTCTCTTAATCATGTTATGAGCAACTCTTCCCCTTGCTCCATTCGGGCCCTATCTATAGTCACCTTCTCTCCGTTTCTGGAATGCCTCTATGTTTTTCCCCCTACCTTAGGAGCTTTAAGCTACAATTTTCCCCTGCCATGACTGCCAGCACATTCCCCTTGCCCTCTTCTGATTAACTATTTATTTTTGGGCTAGATCCCACATGAGGCATCATTTCTTCTGAGAAGCTTTCCCTGATTTTGCCAGTTCCTCGTGTCCACTCTCCCATCTCCAGAGGAGTTCGATCCCCAGGTTTCTAAGCTTCTGTAGCACTTGCTGGACTTCCCCAGTGGCTCAGCTGTAAAGAATCTGACTGCACTGTAGGGTACTCAGGTTTGATTACTGGATTGGGAGGATTTCCTGGAGGAAGAAATGGCAACCTGCTGCAGTATTCTTGCCTGCGAAATCCCATGGACAGAGGAGCCTGGTGGGCTAGAGGAGTCCATGAGGCCACAGAGTTGGGAACTACTGAGTGACTAAACAACAAGAGTAGGATCACTCAAGGAACTTTTAAAAAATAACCAAGGCTGGACTCCTTTTCTGAGTTAATTGGTTTAAGATGGAACTAGATAATTCCAGTGGCAGTTAGGTTTAGAAATAACTGATTTGGAAGCATCTTACTTAAATACTTCTTTGTTTTTCCGTATCCTCCCAACCCTCTCATTTTTAAAGTAAAAATTGCTTTTGGTCCTTTGGTTTAAGCAGAGCTTGAGCTAGGCCAGAAGGAAAGAGCTTACTCTGAAGAGGATCTTTTTTGGGGGCAGGGAGCGGTGAGAGAAACTATAATACTACTTTTTCTGTTTTGTGAAGTGTCCCAGCTCAGGTATAGTATTCTAATTTTTTTTTTTCCTTAACTGCCCCAACCTGTTGTTTAAACAGTCCTCTTGGTATTTGTAAACATTATGTTTCAACCAGCCTAAGTTGGTACATTTATTTGTTTATTGGTCTTTGAACATTTTTATAGCATTTTTTCTGTCCCCTAAGTGTGATTTTATAGGTCATGTAATTGCATTTGCTTGAGAAGTAAGAAGAGAGCCTGAAAGATGTTTTAATATGTGGTATCTTATAGCTCATATTGATTGAAGGATTTTCACTTGTGAATTCCCATCAGAAGCATGGTGTGTTTCACAATTAAGGATATTTTGGCTTAACTGGCTTGCTTTGGTTTGAGAAACATAGTTGGACTGCTCAGCTAATCAGCAGAGTTTGGGAAATTGATTCTACTAATTAATTATAGGAGTAACTCAAAATACATCATATCAGTTATAATGAGAGTCTGCCTTATTAATACTACCATCTCTAAAGAGATGAATTTTTGAAACAATGTGGGCAGGCTGAGATTAAGATTGAGTGTGATATGTATGCAAGACTTGGTTATTAGATACATGTTCAGACAGATACATGTCTGGTAGAGCAAGACTGTGAGCATAAATGACTTTCAAAGTCCTGATCTAAAGGCAGAGTTGGTAGACAAGGCAAGTTTAAGATTTGTTCTGTAGGTAGTAATCAGGCTAGATAAAGAAGGTAAACTTCTGAGATCAGGATCTGATGCTGGCACCAGGAAATGCTCCAAATGAAATTTTCTATGAGAAAAGACATTCTAGGTTTCAAAGGAACCATGCCTGTTACAGCAAGTCATATAGCAGGTGAATAAGAGTAATTTTTATCTGTCCAGTGAATAGGAGTAATTTTTCATTCTCTTCTATACAGCTTGCTTCTTACTCCTTTATTATCTCTTCTATAAATACAGTATATGTGTTCTATCGAATACAACCTTATGAGAAGCTCAAAATTTATTTGAAGCCTCTTGTTTCACTTAAAAATTCGTATAAATTTTGAATTCTATTCATATGGTCATGTTTGTTTTAACATGAATGTTCTAAGTTAGTGGTCAGTGAAAATATTTTTTTCCTCGGGGGGGGGGGGGTGGGGGGTGGAATTTATGATAAAATTGACACCAGAAAGAAGCACATGTTTATCCTGTGGCTTTAAGTGCCATCAGGTATATTGCCTCATAGTCCCTAGAATATATGTACACCACTTCTCTATATATGGTCCTCTTTTTTTCTTCTTTTGTCACACATAATGTAGAAATTTCAGTTTTGGTAAATTCAAACGTACATATTTCTTTAATCACATCCTTTCTCACAACTCTGACAAGTTTTTTCAGGAATATAAGGCTGCTAGAGAATCTTTAAAAAAAAAAACAAAACGATCCATAGAGTCTAGTGCCATGAATCTCCTCAATGCATATTCTGTATAGGTACTGTGCTCAATGGTTAAGGGTTCTGTGACTAAAATGACAAGAGTATTTGACTTGTTTAACATTTTTTCAATATAAGAAGGTTATAATATATTGGTAAGTTATAAAAGCAGATAAACATTCAGTTTGTACAGTTTGATTACATTTGCCCCTCTACTGGCTTGTAAATTACATACTTTTTTCTATTCTATTAACCTCTATAAGCTAATCATATTATATAGTCTATATTTGTTAAAATATAACTATATGTTTGCTTATAGTTCCTTCTTACATTGAGAGACTGTATAGTGTAGTGATGAATAGAATGGACTCTATAGAGTCAGACTACTTGAACTTGAAGTCAGGTTATGTATGCTCTCAGTGCCTAAAGTAGAAATGTAAAATAGAGACAGCAGTACTTTTTCTTCAAAAAAACATACTTTAGATGTTCTTTTAATAAGAGTCTGCTGGTAGTAGACTCTCTTTTGTTTATATGGAATTATCTTTTATTTCACTTTTGTTCTTGAAAGATGATTTTCTCAATATATATCCTAGACTAACAGTTACTTATTTCACCATTTTGAATGTATTACTCTTCTGGCGTTTCATTCTTGTAGTTGAGAAATCAGTCAGTTGAATTGTCTTTTCTTTATATGTAATCTGTCGTCTTTGTCCGGATTCTCTCTCCTTTTGATAGAGATTATAAAATTTACATAGAGTATAATGCAGATATTATGTACAATCAGTGAGTTTTGTTAAATATATACACCAGTGTTTACTGCTTCTATCAAGATATAGACCATTTCTCCCAACATAGGAAGTTACCTCATATTTCCAAGCAACGCCTACCACACCCCACATTAGGCAATGAATATTATGATTTCTATAACCATAGTGTAGTTTTGTCAGTTCTTGAACTTCATATAAATGGAATCATGCAAAAGAAACTGTTTTGTTAATGACTTTTTTCACTGATCATAGTATCTGTGAAGTTCATCTCTGTTGTGTTTATGAGTTGTTGATTCTTTTTTATTGCTGAGTACTGTTTCATTGTATGAGTATACTATGTATAGACGTTTGGGTTACTTGGGGTTATGATGAATAAAGCTACTTTGAATATTCTTGTACAAGTCTTTTTGGTGGACATATGTTTTCATTTCTCTTTAGCAAATCTTTGTTAAGAATTGCTCAATTAATAGAGTAGGTGTATTATTAGCATTTCATTTTATACTCGCATCAGCAGTGTTTGAGAGTCCCACTGGCTCCACATCAACACTGACTTATATAGTACTGTCACTTTTTAACATTAGTCATTAGTGGGTATGTAGTGGTTTTAATTTGAATTTCCTTAATGACTGACTAATGATGTTGAACATGTTTTCGTGTGATATTGACCTTTTAGTTATTTTCCATGAGATGTCTCTTCACTTATTTTCCCATTTTAAAAATTAGGTTTTCACTTTATTGTTGGTATTTTGTATTTTGGATACAAGTCTTTTGTTGAATATATGTACTACAAATATTTTCTTTCAGTCTGTGGCTTGATCTTTTGTATTCTTAGCAGTATATTTCAGTTGATTAGAATTTTTTAATTTTCATTAAATCAAATTTACTAAATTGTTTTTCCTTTGTGCTTAGTACCTTTTGTGTCCTCTTTAAGACATTGTTCCTTTCCCAAGGTTGCAGATATTCTTCTTTGTTTTCTTCTAGAAATTATATCATTTTTGCATTTATGTTTACACACAAACACACATATACTTTTTTTTCATTCATTCAACAATTATTGAGTGCCCACTGGCTTCCCCAGGTGGCATTAGTGGTAAAGAACCTGCCTGCCAATGCAGGAAATGGAAGGTAGGTTTGATCCCTGGGTTGGGAAGATCCCTGAAAGAGGAAATGACAGCCCACTCCAGTGTTCTTGCCTGGAAAATTCCATGGGCAGAGAATCCTGGCAGGCTACAGTCCATCGGGGCTGTTGAGAGTTGAACACAACTGAGCTCCTAAGCACACAGGAGTCAAACATTGTTTGGGTCAAGTCTCATAGACCCACACAAAGCTGCATCTCTTTGACTGATTCACTGTGTGCCGAGCACTGTCATCAAGTATTGGAAGTAGATTACAGCAATGAAGACACATGAGACATTTGTGTGTGTCTCTCTGTGTGTATGCACATGTGTGCGTGTGTGGTCAGGATCAAAATTTATTTTATTTCCCAGACATTTATTCAGTTATTTCCAGCATCACTTGTTGAAAGACTTCTTTCTCCATTGAATTACATTGGTGTCTTTTCAGGAAAATTAATTGGCTGCATATATGTAGGTCTTCTGGCCTCTATTCATATTTTCCATTCTTCTATTTGCTTTTAGTCTGGAAAAAAAAAATCTTCTTTCTGTGTTTGCTGTGCTGAGCAGTTTCCTCTTTTCCTGTTTACCTGTGCATTTCTTTCCCTTATGGGCTGCCTATTTCTAAGGTACCTTTAACTCGTTTTGGGAAATTCTTATTAATATTGTGTGCAATATTTCCCCTTTATTTTTTCACCCCTCCTTCTAGAACTTAGATTCTATGGATGTTAGACCTTTTACTTCTATCTTACCAGTCTGTTAACTGCTCATATTTTCCAACTCTGGATTTAGGTCATTTCATTAGTTTTGTTTTCTAATTCACAAATTCTCTCTTTAACAGTATCCTTTCTTCTGTTTAGCCTATCTGATGACTTTTCATTTCAATTGTACATTTTCAGTTCTACATATTCCTTTTGGGTCTTTAAAAAATTGATTTCTTAATATTTGATTATACTTAAGGGTACTTTTTTTTTTTGCATTCCAGTCCCCTATAATGAGAAGGACATCTATTTTGGGTGTTAGTTCTAAAAGGTCTTGTAGGTCTTCACAGAACCGATCAACTTCAGCTTCTTCAGCGTTACTGGTTGGGGCATAGGCTTGGATCACCGTGGTATTGAATGGTTTGCCTTGGAAACGAACTGAGATCATTCTATTGTTTTTGAGATTGCGTCCAAGTACTGCATTTCAGACTCTTTTGTTGACCATGATGGCTACTCCATTTCTTCTAAGGGATTCCTGCCCACAGTAGTAGATATAATGGTCATCTGAGTTAAATGCACCCATTCCAGTCCATTTTAGTTCGCTGATTCCTAGAATGTCAATGTTCACTCTTGCTATCTCCTGTTTGACCAATTTGCCTTGATTCATGGACCTAACATTCCAGGTTCCTATGCATTATTGCTCTTTACAGCATCTTCAAGGCTGTGTATTGTCACCCTGCTTATTTAACTTCTATGCAGAGTACATCATGAGAAATGCTGGCCTGGAAGAAACACAAGCTGGAATCAAGATTGCCGGGAGAAATATCAATAACCTCAGATATGCAGATGACACCACCCTTATGGCAGAAAGTGAAGAGGAACTCAAAAGCCTCTTGATGAAAGAGGAGAGTGAAAAAGTTGGCTTAAAGCTCAACATTCAGAAAACGAAGATCATGGCATCCGGTCCCACCACTTCATGGGAAGTAGATGGAAACAGTGTCAGACTTTATTTTTCTGGGCTCCAAAATCACTGCAGATGGTGATTGCAGCCAGGAAATTAAAAGATGCTTACTCCTTGGAAGGAAAGTTATGACCAACCTAGATAGCATATTGAAAAGCAGAGATTTTTTTTTTTGCCAACAAAGGTCTGTCTAGTCAAGGCTGTGGTTTTTCTAGTGATCATGTATGGATGTTAGAGTTGGACTGTGAAGAAAGCTGAGCACCGAAGAATTGATGCCTTTGAAGTGTGGTGTTGGAGAAGACTCTTGAGAGTCCTTGGGCTGCAAGGAGATCCAGCCAGTCCATTCTAAAGGAGATCAGTCCTGGGTGTTCATTGGAAGGACTGATGCTAAAGCTGAAACTCCAGTACTTTGGCCACCTCATGTGAAGAGTTGACTCATTGGAAAAGACCCTGATGCTGGGAGGGATTGGGGGCAGGAGGAGAAGGGAACGACAGAGGATGAGATGGCTGGATGGCATCACTGACTCGATGGACATGAGTTTGAGTAAACTCCGGGAGGGAGTTGGTGATGGACAGGGAGGCCTGGTGTGCTGTGATTCATGGGGTTGCAAAGAGTCGGACACGACTGAGGACTGAACTGAATTGAACTGAAGGGTACTCTTATAGTGAATGTTTTATCATATCCACAAAGACAGCAATATTTTTTATTGTTGTAATTAATATCTGAAGTTTTTGTGGATGTGATTCAGTTGTATGGCTTCTGATACTGGCTTATTTCCTCCTTTTTTTTTTTTAATGAATTTTTAAATTGTGAGTTCTTAGAACTTAACTTTTGAATTATTTCTGATTTAGGTTTAGAGTATGTTCCTCCAGAGAGAAAATGCATTTACTTCTCCCAGGACACTCATTCAGGACCACTTGACATTAAATTTTCACTTGGTCTCACGAATCAGACTGGTTAACACCCCATCCCACTATTACCACCACCACCTACTCAGGCCCAAAGATAGGAAAGGCAGGGGTACTCATTTTTATGGGGATGAAGTAAGCTTCTACTCCCTCCAGTGTGTCTTCACTGAAGGTATTGCCCTTTGGGGACCCAGTGTTTTGGTCATGATCTCGCTTTCCACTTTGAGCAGGTCCTAGGCTTTCTCTCAAATGCAGTGCCATTTAAAGCAAGACCATGGTGAGAATGTGGAACAACTAAAACTCCCATCCATTGCTGGTGGGCGCATAAATTGCTTTTGGAAAACTTTTGACACTGTCTGGTAAAGCCAAATATAGGCCTACTCTGATTGTCATTTAATTGCCACATATATTCAAGAGAAATAAATGCATATGTCCATCAAAGGGCATATAAAAGAGTTTTCACAGCACCTTTATTCATAATTGCCAAAACCAGAAAGCTACTTAAATCTCCATGAACAGGAGAATGAGTCAGTTGTGACTGCACAGCAATAAAAAGGCATAAACTACTGACATACACAACAGCATAGATGAATCTCATAGACATTAGGTTGAGATAAACCAGACCTAAAATAGTACTGCTGTATGATTCTTTCCTGGTGGTTCATTAGTAAATAATTCTCCTGCCAGTGCAGGAGATGAGGGTTTGATCTCTCGGTTGGGAAGATCTGGAGAAGAGACTGGCAACCCACTCCAGTATTCTGGCCTTGGGAATCCCATGGACAGAGGAGCCGAGTGGGCTCTGGTCCATGGGGTCATAAAAGAGTTGAACACGACTTAGTGACTAAACAACAAATGATTCCACTTACATGAAGTTTTGGGACAGACAAAACTAAAATCTGTAGTGATAAAAGTCAGTCTGAAGACAGGAGATACTGACTGAGAGAGGAAAGAGGGAACTTTCTGGGATGATAGAAATCTCCATCTAAGTTGTGATTTTGTGGGTAGGTATATTTGTAAAGAAAGGCAATGCCAAAGAATGCTCAAACTACCGCACAATTGCACTCATCTCACACGCTAGTAAAGTAATGCTCAAAATTCTCCAAGCCAGGCTTCAGCAATATGTGAACTGTGAACTTCCTGATGTTCAAGCTGGTTTTAGAAAAGGCAGAGGAACCAGAGATCAAATTGCCAACATCCGCTGGATCATGGAAAAAGCAAGAGAGTTCCAGAAAAACATCTATTTCTGCTTTATTGACTATGCCAAAGCCTTTGACTGTGTGGATCACAATAAACTGTGGAAAATTCTGAAAGAGATGGGAATACCAGACCACCTGGTCTGCCTCTTGAGAAATTTGTATGCAGGTCAGGAAGCAACAGTTAGAACTGGACATGGAACAACAGACTGGTTCCAAATAGGAAAAGGAGTTCATCAAGGCTGTATATTGTCACCCTGTTTATTTAACTTCTATGCAGAGTACATCATGAGGAACACTGGACTGGAAGAAACACAAGCTGGAATCAAGATTGCCGGGAGAAATATCAATAACCTCCGATATGCAGATGACACCACCCTTATGGCAGAAAGTGAAGAGGAACTCAAAAGCCTCTTGATGAAAGTGAAGGTGGAGAGTGAAAAAGTTGGCTTAAAGCTCAACATTCAGAAAAGAAGATCATGGCATCCGGTCCCACCACTTCATGGGAAATAGATGGGGAAACAGTAGAAACAGTGTCAAACTTTATTTTTCTGGGCTCCAAAATCACTACAGATGGTGACTGCAGCCATGAAATTAAAAGACGCTTACTCCTTGGAAGGAAAGTTATGACCAACCTAGATAGCATATTCAAAAGCAGAGACGTTACTTTGCCAACAAAGGTTCGTCTAGTCAAGGCTATGGTTTTTCCTGTGGTCATGTATGGATGTGAGAGTTGGACTGTGAAGAAGGCTGAGCGCTGAAGAATTGATGCTTTTGGTGTGTTGGAGAAGACTCTTGAGAGTCCCTTGGACTGCAAGGATATCCAACCAGTCCATTCTGAAGGAGATCAGCCCTGGGATTTCTTTGGAAGGAATGATGCTAAAGCTGAAACTCCAGTACTTTGGCCACCTCATGCGAAGAGTTGACTCATTGGAAAAGACTCTGATGCTGGGAGGGATTGAGGGCAGGAGGAGAAGGGGACGACAGAGGATGAGATGGCTGGATGGCATCACTGACTCGATGGACGTGAGTCTGGGTGAACTCCCGGAGTTAGTGATGGACAGGAAGGCCTGGCGTGGTGCGATTCATGGGGTCGTAAAGAGTCGGACATGACTGAGCGACTGATCTGATCTGATATTTGTAAAAATTATTTGAGCTCTACATTCAGATTTGGTCGTTTTAGCACTTCATTCTTACATCCATTTTAAAAGCCGACTCACGGGAAAAGACCCTGATGCTGGGAAAGATTGAAGGCAAAAGGAGAAGGGTGTGGCAGAGGATAAGATGGTTAGATAGCATCATCAACTCAGTGAACAGGATTTTGAGAAAATTGTGGGAGATAGTGAAAGTTGCTCAGTCATGTCCAACTCGTTGCCACCTCGTGGACTATACAGTTCATGGAATTCTCCAGAATACTGGCGATTTGCCTGCCATGTGGGAAATCTGGGTTCAATCCCTGGGTTGGGAAGATCCTCTGGAGAAGGGAAAGGCTACCCACTCCAGTATTCTGGCCTGGAGAATTCCATGGACTATACAGTCCATGGGGTTGCAAAGAGTCAGACTCCACTGAGTGACTTTCACTTTCACTTTCTGGGAGATAGTGGAGGACAGAGAAGCCTGGCCTGCTGCAGTCCATAGGGTCGCCAAGAGGTGGACATGAGTTAGGCACTGAACAACAGTGCTGCCCTCATAAAATGAATTTGAAAAGTGTTCCCAGTTTTTTTGTTTTTTGGAAAAGTTTGTAAAGGATTGATATTAATTTTTCTTTGAACATTTGGTTGAATTTACCAGTGAAGTTGTCTGGTTCTGGACTTGTTTGTTGGGATGATTTTGATCAGTAATTCAGTCTCGTCGTTGTTTCTTCAAATCTTATTATTGAGTTTTAAGAGTTCTTTTTATGTTCTATATAGATACAGTTTATTTATCAAATACATTCCTTACAAGTATTTTCTCCAGTTCATGGCTCCAAGTTTCAATTTTTAACTATGAATGCTTCTTATAAAGAACAGATATTTGTATCATGATGGAAGTCCAGTTTATTGAATTTTTTCTTTTATGTATTGTGATTTTGGTGTCATATTTAAGAAGTATTCGCCTAACCCAGTCACAAAAATATTCTCATATGTTTTCTTCTAAAAATTGTTATTTTGGGTTCACATCTAAGCCTACAACATTTTTGTTAAGTGGAAGATATGAATAAAAATTTGGTTTTTATTTAAAAGAAAAAGAACAGAAACATAAGACTGAAAAGACTAGCAGATTTTCTCAGGATGCTGTGTTTCAGTGTTTACTGCCCTTACTGGGTTTGTGCTTTCTTATGTTTGTGAGTGTGTGTCTGTCTGGGGACTTTCCTCACTTCTTAGTTCATCTGTGCATTTAAAGATACTTTTGAATCAAAGTTAACATGCCTCAGATTGGCTATCATTGGCTATGATACTGCCACTGTGCAAAGCTAAAGATACTTTGGAAGATGTATATTAACAGTCATTTTGTAGATGGTTTCTCAGGGTTTATAGGCCAGTTCTACATTGTTGAGACCAGTTTTCAAGATTTGAAACAAAAAATGTATTTTGTTTCTCTTTATTAAAAAAAAAAGGAATGGTGATGGTCATTGTAGGAGTATATATTCTCTTTCCATTACAGAAGTATAACATTTCTACCTTCTGTGTTAAAAATACTTTTCTGACTTGGGGAATCTGGGTGGAGGGTAAAGGGAATTCTTTGTACTATTTTTTTAACTTTTCTGTAATTCTAAAATTTTCTAAAGAAATTTAAAAAACCTTTTTGCAGTTTTAACTTTAGAAACCTAATTACTATTTTTAATTCTGAGTTTTAAACAACTAAGCTAGAAACTTTTAGAATGTAGTCCATTTACAAATGAAGACTACCTGTAGTGTATTTGATTTCTCATTTCAATTCACTGTAATTGCTTTTATCTTCTTCTAACTTTTAAAATATTTTCTGTCTTTGCCATTTTGCTTTGGCATTTTTCATGGAGAAGGAAATGGCAACCTACTCTTGCCTGCAAAATCCGATGGACGATGGATGGAGGAACGTGGTAGGCTACAGTCCATGGGGTTGCAGAGTCTCACACGACTGAGCAACTTCCCTTTCTAGCTATTTTATTTTGGTCTGCATTCCAAGAATGAACTCTGTACTGACGTAAAGTGTATCTTTAAAGGGACTTGAACTAGACAGAATCAAGCCCAAGTAAGATATGGGAAAGGCTATTTGATAAGCATCTAGCAGTTTAGATCAGGCATGGCAGATAAATACCTATCACATTCTGTTCTTTTTTCATCCGTTGCAGATGTTGCTCAATGATCACAGCACTCTTTTCTTCCTTGAATTTTTCTCCACAAAAGGTTTAATTAATAGCTGTCTGAAAGTGAAGGTTGCTCAGTCGTGTCCAACTCTGCAACCCCATGGAGTATACAGTCCATGGAATTCTCCAGGCCAGAATACTGGAGTGGATAGCTTTTCCCTTCTCCAGGGGATCTTCCCTACCCAGGCATCGACCCAGGTCTCCTGCATTGCAGGCAGATTGTTTACCAGCTAAGCCACAAGGGAAACCATGAATACTGGAGTGGGTAGCGTATCCCTTCTCCAGCGGATCTTCCCAACCCAGAAATTGAACCAGGGTCTTCTGCTTTGCAGGCAGATTCTTTATCAACTGAGCTATCAGGGAAGCCGATAAAGTGAAAGTCACTCAGTCGTGTCTGACTTGGCAACCCCATGGACTATACAGTCCATGGAATTCTCCAGGCCCGAATAGTGGAGTGGGTAGCCTTTCCCTTCTCCAGGGGATCTTCCCAACTCAGGGATCAAACCAAGGTCTCCCGCGTTGCAGGCAGATTCTTTACCAGCTGAGCCACAAGGGAAGCCCAATAGCTATCTACTGTCAGTTGATTAGAGGTGGCAAAATGACAAGGTGTCTGTTTTACATCTCTGATTTAGAATATCATTTTTGTGAGAAACATCTGGAATACCTATACTTTCAATTACTGAACTATTCGGTCTGTTATAAAGTAACATAATCATAATTTTGGAAGCCTGACTACTTAAGAGTCACCTTAATCGTTGTTTCTTATCACTTAAATTTTCACGTATTTATGAAGCCAGTTGATCTGCTTGTGTTTATAGAATATTCGCCAAGTATAATGTATTTTTAAAAAATCCGTACACTTGTATATCACATCTTTGACCTTTAGTTGGGTGACATTTTTCATAATGTTATTTACTTTTCTTATGTTTTCCTTCCATTTTTAAGGAGTGGACCTACCCTATGAGACGAGAGATGCAGGTATGACAACCTCCTTGTTTATTCCAGCCAACCTGTATTACTGTTACTATCATTATTAAATAATTTAACCTAATTTCACAAAGGATTTGAGCCCTATTGACTCATAATCTGTAGGTTCATCACTGAGTATTTTAAATACTCATATTAACTTTTAACATGTTAAAAGTTAATTGTGGCTCTTAAAAAGATGGGAGATGAAATTTCTTAGAATCATTGAAATAGTTACATATGTATGTGTTTAATGAGTCACTTTGGTTTTCTTCATCTGAAAAATTGGGCACAGTATTTGTATTATTTCTGAAAGCAGTTTGCTTTCTGTGTGTGTATAGTTTAGATAAACTCTGAAGAGTAGACTGTAAAGCATATCACCGTTTTGACTTAATTGTTTACATTTGTGTCTGATTTCCAGTCAACTTCAGTTAATTTAGTGAAATTCTCCAGAAGATTGAGTTGAATATTCACACTATGTGGAGGAGGAAATGGCAACCCACTCTAGTATTCTTGCCTGGAGAATCCCATGAACAAGGGAGCCTGGAAGGTTACAGTCCATGGGGTCGCAAAGTGTCGGACATGACTTAGCAATTATAAAGATACAGAAAACAAACTAGTGGTTACCAAAAGAGAGAAAAGTGTGGTGGGACAAATTAGGTGTATGGGATTAAGAGATTAAAAACACCTATGTATAAAATAGCAACAAGTTTTTATTGTATCAGATAAAGAATTATAGCTATTACTGTATAATAACATTTAATGGAGTATAATCTGCAAAAATACTGAATCACTATGCTATACACCTGAAACTAGTATAATATTGTAAATCTACTATACTGAAATTAAAAATTTTTTAATTTTAAATAAAGAATAAGCAGGTGAATTTTTCACAGGGAATTGATAAAGACTATTTTCTGGATGGTACAAACCAACATTTAATAAAGGGAATTTATGGGAAAAAAATACAGTATGGAATGAATGAATTAGTGATAGCTTGACATTGTACAGGAGGCAGTGATCAAGACCATCCCCAAGAAAAAGAAATAGAAAAAGGCAAAGTGGTTGTCTGAGGAGGTCTTACAAATAGCTGAGAAAAGAAGAGAAGCTAAAGGCAAAGGAGAAAAAGAAAGATATACCCATTTGAATACAGAGTTACAAAGAATAGCAAGGAGAGATAAGAAAGCCTTCCTCAGTGATCAGTGTAAAGAAATAGAGGAAAACAATAGAATGGGAAAGACTAAGGTCTCTTCAAGAAAATAAGAGATACCAAGGGAATATTTCATGCAAAGATGGGCAAAGTTGGGCACAATTACCGGGGTCCAGCCCCCGTTGGGTCCAGGGATTCCCTCGGGAGGACAGCGTTGGCGATTAAAAGGATAGATAAAAGGAGAAAGATCAGAGGCTTAATATAACTGGTTTACGCGGAAAGCCAATAAAACCTGTGACACCAGGCTTGCACTGACCATGGAGGCCATAGGCGCCCTCTCGAATAGCAGAAGGTACCCCACCTTAGGCACCTTCTGGAGTGGGTCTTAGAAGCCCGGGCAAATAAATGGTCTCAGAGGGCCCCCACGCTCCCAATTATTTGTCCTGAAGGAAGAACAGAGAAGAAAATGAGAGAAAAGGAAGCAAGAAAGAACGACACGGGGAGACCAAGCTTTGAGCAAGGCGCGTAGCTTTATTTTCAAAGGGAGCTTATATACCTTAAATTGTGCATAGAGGATAATAGGGGGTGTAAAATCATGCAAAGTCAGCAGTCTTTGATCCTTATTGAGACCAAGTTTTCTTTTCTGCAGACTTATCGTATACAAATGGTTTAGGTGATTTACATCATCTTCTGGCCAGAAGGCCTGTTAACATTTTATGACTCTGATAAAGGTTTGTCAACCATAAGACTTATTTTCTCTAAGAGTAATTATTTTAAAGTTTGGCGCTATCCTCTGAAGGCGTTAGATAAAGTTGCATTCCTGTAGGGCAGAGGTGCAGTGGGTTTACAACAAGGAAAGAATTTATTACCTTAAGGGTCTAAAGTTGTTAGCACCAAGGCCACTACTTACATTTTTCTATATACCAACTATATTAATTAATACACTTTTAAGGATACAATACAGGGGATTTGGAAACTTGGCAGCAAGCATTGGCTCAACAATGAAATCTTCTACTAGTTCTATTCTAACAATTTCTAACTCTCCGAGAGGCTCTATACTATTTGAATATCTTAAGCTTCCCATGCCTCTCAAGGTTGGGAGGCTGTAAACAATCATATTCGTAGTCCGGATAAACCTGTCAAGCAAGTTAGCCATCTGAGGGGTTTGAATTGAAACACTCCTATTATGCCCAGGAGGCTAATTAGCTAGAGCTCTAAGTTGATTTCCTTCAAAGAAAGGTGGTCAGGGATGGCCCCCCGTTAATGTCAGAGGAGTTGGTGAAAGTCGTAAAATAGTAAGACAGATTCTGGTTTTGGGGTAGATGCTTAGGCAGATCCAGGGGGGGCCCTCAAGCCCTGACTTGCCTTGCCCGTCAGGGCTCTCCTGCATGACCTTGTCATGGGTAGGAACTCCCGTGCTGGCTCCCGGCACACAGTAAAGGACAGAAATGGTATGGAACTAACAGAAGTAGAAAATATTAAGAAGAGGTGGCAAGAATACATAGAACTATACAAAAAAGATCTTCATGACCCAGATAACCACGATGGTGTGATCACTCAACCTAGAGTCAGACATCCTGAAGTCCAAAGTCAAGTGGGTCTTAGGAAGTATCACTGTGAACAAAGCTAGTGGAGGTGATGGAATTCCAGCTGAGCTATTTCAAATCCTAAAAGATGATTCCGTGAAAGTGCTGCAGTGAATATGCCAGCAAATTTGGAAAACTTAGCAGTGGCCACAGGACTGAAAACAGTCAGTTTTTATTCCAATCCCAAAGAAAGGCAATGCCAAAGAATGTTCAAACTACCGCACAATTGCACTCATCTCACACGCTAGCAAAGTAATGCTCAAAATTCACCAAGCCAGGCTTCAACAGTATGTGAATGGTGAACTTCCAGATATTCAAGCTGGATTTAGAAAAGGCAGAGGAACCAGAGATCAAATTGCCAACACCCGCTGGATCTTCAAAAAAGCAAGAGAGTTCCAGAAAGACATTTACTTCTACTTTATTGACTATGCCAAAGCCTTTGACTGTGTGGATCACAACAAACTGAAAAATTATTAAAGAGATAAGTATACCAGACCAGTCAGGAAGCAACAGTTAGAACTGGACATGGAACAACAGACTGGTTCCAAATCATGAAAGGAGTATGTCAAGGCTATATATTGTCACCCTGCTTATTTAACTTCTATGCAGAGTGCATCATGCGAAATGCCGGGCTGGAGGAAGCACAAGCTGGAATCAAGATTGCTAGGAGAAATATCAATAACCTCAGATATGCAAATGACACCACCCTTATGGCAGAAAGCAGAGAAGAACTAAAGAGCCTCTTGATGAAAGTGAGAGTGAAAAAGTTGGCTTAAAGCTCAACATTCAGAAAACTAAGATCATGGCATCTGGTCCCATCACTTCATGGCAAGTATATGGGCAAGTAGTGAGAGACTTTATTTTTTTGGGCTCCAAAATCACTGCAGATGTTGACTGCCACTATGAAATTAAAAGACGCTTGCTCCTTGGAAGAAAAGCTATAACCAACCTAGACAGCATATTAAAAAGCAGAGACATTACTTTGCCAACAAAGGTCCGTCTAGTCAAAGCTATGGTTTTTCCAGTAGTCATGTATGGATATGAGAGTTGGACTATAAAGCAAGCTGAGCGCCAAAGAATTGATGTTTTTGAACTGTGGTGTTGGAGAAGACTCTTGAGAGTCCCTTGGATTGCAAGGAGATCCAACCAGTCCATCCTGAAGGAAAACAGTCCTAAATATTCATTGGAAGGACTGATGCTGAAGCTGAAACTCCAGTCCTTTGGCCTCCTTCTGTGAAGAAGTGACTCATTGGAAAAGACACTGATGTTGGGAAAGATCGAAGGTGGGAGGATAAGGGGACAACAGAGGATGAGATGGTTGGATGGCTTTACTGACTTGATGGACCTGAGTTTGAATAAGCTCCAGGACTTGGTGATAGACAAGGAAGCCTGGCATGCTGTAGTCCATGGGTCGCAAAGAGTTTGGCTACAACTGAGCAGCTGAACTGAACCTACATAGCGAAACTTTTTGTTTCGTTTTTCATCTCTGCCACTCCCAAGGTCAAGGAGTGTCTCTCCTCAGGAATTCCTTGACCTCTAAAAAACCTGTTTCTCTTAGTGAAAATTCACTTGTTAAAAATATGTGATTACCAATGAGGTATTTTATTTGGTGCTATGGGGAATGCAAATATGAGTAAAATTTAGTTTCTGCATACAAGAAGCTATGAAATCAAATCTATACACAAATAATTCTGATATCCCATAGAATTGAAGTATAAAATTGTGTTAGTATATAGGGTATGATATATCCCTACTGAAGAGTTTCTATATTGAATTCTCATAGAATAAATTTTAATTCACGGTTCAGATGTTATTTATTTAAATTGCTGAATCTTAAAAAATTAAAATAAATTGCTGAATCTTGTGCTACTTTTCATTTGATTGAATAAGATTTTGTGTAATTCTAAAAGGGTGATTTTTTTTAATACCTGTTTTATTTCTAGACTGTAGCAGAGAATAGAAGTAAAATTAGAGGTATTTTAGTAATCGAAAAGACAACAATACTAATTATACTAAAAGACAAAAGTACTGATTCTCAGACTGCTTATAAAAAAGCACTATGGAAGTTCAAATACCTGACTTTTCAGAATTAATTTAAATTTTAAATGTGTCATCATGTTATATAAAGCACATCTGCATTTCTCTTCCCAGTCATTTGCTCAGTGTTGCTAGAAAATTCTCCCTAAATAATAAACTTTTTAGCAAATTATTATAACAGCTATGAAAATACTTACATGGTACGTGTTTTGTATAGATTTAAATTGCTGGTGGTAAATAGCTCAATATTTTTTTCTAGGAAATTCTGCCTGGTTTGTTTTTAGGCCCATATTCTTCTGCCATGAAAAGCAAGGTAAGAACTTTAAATTAGATTCATCAATAGACCTTATTAACCAACTTTTTCGGGTGAGTTTTTGTAGTAGAAAGAGTTTTGTTTGAGGAAGGGCCACTGATATTGCATATTAGCAGTAATTGTGACTCTGGAGTACCTACTTCTTTTGAAATTTTAATGGACCAGTGATTCTCAAGTGTTTAACCACAAATCACAAGTGAGGTTTTATATTTTTATTTTCCTCATGAAATCCATGTGCTTAAAATACTTACCCAAACTGACCTTTAATAATTTATTTACCTTCCAAGATACCTGGAATTGCTAATCTGGATATTGGACATCTGCAATTGCTAATCATAGTTTCTGAGAAATATGAGATGTAATTAAATCCCCAAATAAGATTATTTTACATATTAGTTAAAGGGTAAAATAGAATGTGCGTGATGAGCGTGTACAAATACATTCATAGAACCCACATATTTTAATTGAAGTGACTCAAATTTTATTTCTGTTTTTCCAAACTATGGAGATCTAGAACCTCCAGGTTGTAAAGTATTGTATTATATATCTAGGTGTCCTGTATATTTACACTGAAATGTATTTCTTTAGTTACACAATTGAAAGGGTAGATCTCATTCAGATATATGTATTAATAGCAGTGTTACCAATTCCTAGAGGATTCAGCCCTATGAATTATGGCAATGCTAATTCTCTTTGAATTATAATATACAACATTATATCACAGATGTTTTCCCTAATACCCTGCCTATTTAGAAGTCGGTTTGATACCTGCATAGGTTTTTTTTAAAAACTTTAGAATTAAAAACTTTTTTGAAATAATTTGGTAATATTTATGAACTTTAGGTGATGGGACGTTTTGTTTTTTAAAGTTAATGTCATTCATTTTGAAACTGGAAAGCTTTTTGACTGTTGAGGCATATCTAAGAATAATAGTAGTAATTTGATGGCCTGCAACTAAGTTGAGAAGGTGGGATGTTGATAAAAATATATATCTAAATAAGTACTTAGAAAAGGATATGGTAGATAACTATAGACTTAAATGTGATCTACTTTGTAAAAACACAGTTATTGCCCAAATAATGTAATATTCACAAATACTGGGATTCAGAATGATTTTAGACTATTTGCTTTTGGTATTCTCACTGTGCTTTATAAATATATATATTATACTGTTTGTCATATTAATTTGTAAGTATTTGTTTACAGATACATTGTCTCAAAACCTCTTCCCTCCTAACTTCACCATGGTCTCATTAGATTGCAGAAAAGCTTCTATGGCAAAATTTGATTATTTCCCACCATAAATCATTATAGTTCAGCCCATATTTCTTTTCATATCATCTTAAACAGTAATAGCAGAAGAGTAATAGAAATAAAAAATCCTTAAGGAATAAGCTCCTTATAAACTCATTTAGTTTGGCCTTTTATTACATTCAAATACAGTTTTAATAAAAGGGACATATTTAGGGTCTTTGTAGGTAGTGAACTGTTTCTTTTTACAAAATTTTTTCTGTTTGTGAGATAAGGTTATAGTTTGTATAAATAAAAGTCTGTTGAAAACGAAAAAAAAAATTTATGTGCTATTATATTTGGGTTCCGTCTTAAGGTTTGTTTTTACTTAGTAATCTAATGTGCCTTCCAAGTTTGTTAAAACAAACAGGTTTTATCCCTGATTATATATGTCTTCTTGTAGTTTCTCATATTCATAGAGTAGGTACGAAAAGTTCACATATCATAGATCAGTGATAGACAAGTGAATGAATATTGAATTCACTTTGGAGGTTCTATAAATGTGAATATGAAACATTGATTTATTATTAATCCTACCAAATTCTTAACCTCCTTTCCCCTGTCTCAGGATGTATTCAGGAAATACAAAGATAACTGAACTGTAATCTATGCCAGACATAGGAAATTTTGCTGCAAAAATTAACATTTAGAAACAACACTTTCTTGGCTTAGGCTGCTATAATAAAATACCATCGAGTGGATGGTCTCAGCCACAGACATTTATTTCTCACAGTTCTGGAGGCTGGGAAGTTTGAGATGAGGGCACCATCATGGTTAAGTTTTGGTGAGGGCCCTCTTCATGGTTTGCTGCCTTCTTGAGGTAGTCTCACATGGCAGAGGGATGAAGCTCTGATCCCTCTTCCTCTTGTAAGAGCACTAATTCCAGCATGGGTACTCCACCTCATAGCCTCATTTATATCTAATTACCTCCCAAAGGCCCCACAAACTAATATTACCTTGGAGGTTAGGGCTTCAACATAGGAATTTTAGGGAGACACAAGCATTTGATCTGTAATAAGTAGAAATTATTCTTGAACTTTTTTATGCATTATTAGTATTACTGTTCTATTAATATAGAAAGGGAATTAAATATATAGGATTATAAACTGAAAATAGAAAACACAGGCTTATTAATAATTCTGATTCATCATGATTTGTTCATTCATTTCTTGAACATGTAATTATTGAACAACAACTGTGTTCCAGGCACTGCTTTACACATAGTTAGCATGAATCAGTGAACAAAGTCACTGATGGCATACATATTCTAACTATTTAAATAACATGTTGTCTGTAAATTTCACTGAAGCCTATGGTCACTTACAAATAAAAACTTAACAGTTTTTAGAGTTATCATGTTAAATTTCTTTAAATATAGAGCCACAAAGCACCACAGAATACTTTGGAGTCGCCAGTTTTAACTTTAGGAGAATTTTTAAAACCTAGAAGTTAGTTTTTGTGAATTGTATAAATTAATTCTGGCTTAAAATAGAAAAAGTGTCCTGGGAGATGCAGAGAGCAGTCTAGAGATTTGGGCTCCAGCACTGCTATTAACTAGGTCAGAAATGTTGAATAACTGTTTATGTTAGAGTAGTTCTCTCTAATAAATAAGAATTGTAACCAATATATATAACTGCCATTTACTAAAAAAACTTGCTATGTGTCCCAGCCACTACTCCAAAGATTATCTTATAGAATTCTCACAACTATTCAGTGAATAGGTAGTGTTTTCCTAGTTTTCACGTGAGAAAATTGAGCCACAGTGCTCAGGTCATTAGCAGAGCTGGGATCTAGAGCTTGGACTCCATAGCTCATGACTCTGTACGTAGCCCATGCCTTTAACCACTATATAGTATTAAAAATAAATAAAGAGTATATAAATGTAAATTATAAATAAAGTATGTTATACATAATATAAAGGTCAAAGGGTTAATATATATAATGAAGGTAGAGTATTGTTTCCCAAATAAATTATCTTTAAGGTCATATCAAACTCTAAAATTATAGATATAAAATAATTCTATAAGCCTTTTGAGAACATGTAGTGTGTTTATCTTGAATCATTGAAATATTTTGCTGATGACTTTAAGCATGTTATTATGAAATTAGCTTTGATTCCCTGTATTTAAAGCTCAGATGTGGCTATACTAACTATAAAGTTGAGTCCTATGTATTTTCAGATCTCTATTACAGTAAGATGATGTTTTGTATTTCAAACTATTTCTCTTTTTTTTAATAGCTACCTATACTACAGAAACATGGAATAACTCATATAATATGTATACGACAAAATATTGAAGCAAACTTTATTAAACCCAACTTTCAACAATTATTTAGGTAAGAATTGTTGATATAACATAAAAATGTTATGGGTATCAAACATGTAATGTTTTTATTTTAAATTGATTTTATTATATTGGACTTCTGTATATATATGTTTTATAAAGATGGGTCATACAGTACATCATTTAAAGAATAAACTTCCCTTAAAATATTTTAAATAAGTAATTTATGCACATAATGTAGAATTCTAAATGTTCAAAAGAATGTATACTGAAAAGTAGTTTCCCTATTCCTGTCCTATAAATAGTCTATTCCCCTCACTACAAGTATCTATTGTTACTTCTTTTTGAGTATCTTTTTAGATTTATGTTACATATATATTCACAGATCAACTTAGGCTTTTTAAAAAAAATTATGTATTTAGGAGATTGCTTCATATTATTACTTAGCTACATTCTTCTTTTTTTTTTTTCTTCATTGCATCTTCTGGCTGGTAGAACCTCAGTTCCCCGACCAACTGGGCCACATCAATGACAGCCTGGAATACTAACCACTAGCCCACCAGAGAATTCCTGTGTTGTTCTTTTTAAGTAGACAGTAATCTATTGTATTACTCTACTAAAATCTATTCAAACTATCTCCTATTGTTAGACATTTAGATTGTTTCCAGACTATTGCTAATGTAGTGACTATCCCTCTATGTCATTTAATTCATATGTGAATATATCAGTAGGATAAATTTGTAGTAGAATGACTGGATTAAAGAATGTGAGCATTTAAATTTTAATAGATGTTACAAATTGCCCTCCCTTGAGTTGCATCAGTTTGCATTCCCAGTGCAAAGTAAATGACAGTGACTCCTTCCTTGGTATCTCTCTCAGACAGAATTATAAAATATTTTTAATTTTTTCCAATCTTGTTCATTTGCTAGTTCATGTCTGACTTTTTGCAATCCATGGACTGTAGCACACCAGGCTCCCCTGTCCTCCACTGTCTATTGGAGTTCACTCAAATTCATGTCCATTGAGTCAGTGGTGCTATCTTAATCATCTAATCCTCTGCTGCCCCCTTGTCCCTTTGCTTTCAATCTTTCCCAGCATCAGGGTCTTTTCCAGTAAGTTAGCTCTTTGCATAGTAGCCAAGGTACTGGAGCTACAGCTTCATCATCAGTCCTTCCAATGAATATTCAGGTTTGAGGTTTTTTAGGATTGACTGGTTTGATCTCCCTGCAGTCCAAGGGACTCTCAAGAGTCTTCTCCAGCACTACAATTAGAAAGCATCAGTTCTTCATCACTAAGTCTTTATGGTTCAGCTCTCATATATGTACATCAGTTCAGTTCAGTTGCTCAGTCGTGTCCGACTCTTTGCAGCCCCATGAATCGCAGCACGCCAGGCCTCCCTGTCCATCACCAACTCCCGGAGTTCACCCAGACTCACGTCCATTGAGTCAGTGACGCCATCCAGCCATCTCATCCTCTCTGGTCCCCTTCTCCTCCTGCCCCCAATCCCTCCCAGCATCAGAGTCTTTTCCAATGAGTCAACTCTTCGCATGAGGTGGCCAAAGTACTGGAGTTTCAGCTTTAGCATCATTCCTTCCAAAGAAATCCCAGGGCCGATATCCTTCAGAATGGACTGGTTGGATCTCCTTGCAGTCCAAGGGACTCTCAAGAGTCTTCTCCAACACCACAGTTCAAAAGCATCAATTCTTCGGCGCTCAGCCTTCTTCACAGTCCAACTCTCACATCCATACGTGACCACAGGAAAAACCATAGCCTTGACTAGATGAACCTTTGTTGGCAAAGTAATGTCTCTGCTTTTGAATATGCTATCTAGGTTGGTCATAACTTTCCTTCCAAAGAGTAAGCATCTTTTAATTTCATGGCTGCAGTCACCATCTGCAGTGATTTTGGAGCCCAGAAAAATAAAGTCTGACACTGTTTCCACTGTTTCCCCATCTATTTCCCATGAAGTGATGGGACCGGATGCCATGATCTTCTTTTCTGAATGTTGAGCTTTAAGCCAACTTTTTCACTCTCCACTTTCACTTTCATCAAGAGGCTTTTGAGTTCCTCTTCACTTTCTGCCATAAGGGTGGTGTCATCTGCATATCGGAGGTTATTGATATTTCTCCCGGCAATCTTGATTCCAGCTTGTGTTTCTTCCAGTCCAGCATTTCTCATGATGTACTCTGCATAGAAGTTAAATAAGCAGGGTGACAATATACAGCCTTGATGAACTCCTTTTCCTATTTGGAACCAGTCTGTTGTTCCATGTCCAGTTCTAACTGTTGCTTCCTGACCTGCATACAAATTTCTCAAGAGGCAGATCAGGTGGTCTGGTATTCCCATCTCTTTCAGAATTTTCCACAGTTTGTTGTGATCCACACAGTCAAAGGCTTTGGCATAGTCAATAAAGCAGAAATAGATGTTCTTCTGGAACTCTCTTGCTTTTTCCATGATCCAGTGGATGTTGGCAATTTGATCTCTGGTTCCTCTGCCTTTTCTAAAACCAGCTTGAACATCAGGAAGTTCACGGTTCACATATTGCTGAAGCCTGGCTTGGAGAATTTTGAGCATTACTTTACTAGTATGTGAGATGAGTGCAATTGTGCAGTAGTTTGAACATTCTTTGGCATTTCCTTTCTTTGGGATTGGAATGAAAACTGACCTTTTCCAGTCCTGTGGCCACTGCTGAGTTTTCCAAATTTGCTGGCATATTGAGTGCAGCACTTTCACGGCATCATCTTTCAGGATTTGAAAGAGCTCAACTGGAATTCCGTCACCTCCACTAGCTTTGTTCGTAGTGATGCTTTCTAAGGCCCACTTGACTTCACATTCCAGGATGTCTGGCTCTAGGTCAGTGATCACACCATTGTGATTATCTGGGTTGTGAAGATCTTTTTGTACAGTTCTTCTGTGTATTCTTGCCATCTCTTCTTAATATCTTCTGCTTCTGTTAGGTCCGTACCATTTCTGTCCTTTATCCAGCCCATCTTAGCATGAAATGTTCCCTTGGTATCTCTCATTTTCTTGAAGAGATCTCTCGTCTTTCCCATTCTGTTATTTTCCTCTGTTTCTTTGCATTGATCACTGAAGAAGGCTTTCTTATCTCTTCTTGCTATTCTTTGGAACTCTGCATTCAGATGCTTATATCTTTCCTTTTCTCCTTTGCTTTTTGCTTCTCTTCTTTTCACAGCTATTTGTAAGGCCTCCCCAGACAGCCATTTTGCTTTTTTGCATTTCTTTTCCATGGGGATGGTCTTGATCCCTGTCTCCTGTATAATGTCACGAACCTCAGTCCATAGTTCATCAGGCACTCTATCAGATCTAGGCCCTTAAATCTATTTCTCACTTGCACTGTATAATCATAAGGGATTTGATTTAGGTCATACCTGAATGGTCTAGTGGTTTTCCCTACTGTCTTCAATTTAAGTCTGAATTTGGCAATAAGGAGTTCATGATCTTAGCCACAGTTAGCTCCTGGTCTTGTTTTTGCTGACTGTGTAGAGCTTCTCCGTCTTTGGCTGCAAAGAATATAATCAATCTGATTTTGGTGTTGACCATCTGGTGACGTCCATGTATAGAGTCTTCTCTTGTGGTGTTGGAAGAGTGTGTTTGTTATGACCAGTACATTTTCTTGGCAAAACTCTATTAGTCTTTACTACTGGAAAAACCATAGCTTTGACCGTAGGGACCTTTGTCAGCAAAATGATGGTTTTGCTTTTTAATATGCTGTCTAGGTTTGTCGTAGCTCTTCTTCCAAAGAGCAAGTGTCTTTTAATTTCATGGCTGTGGTCACTATACCATGCAGTGATTTTGGACTCCAGGAAAATAAAATCTGCCACTGCTTTCACTTTTTCCCCTTCTGTTTGCCATGAAATGATGGCACTGGATGCCATAATCTTAGTTTTTGAATGTTGAATTTTAAGCCAACTTTTTCACTCTCCTCTTTCACCCTCATTAAGAGGCCCTTTAGTTCCTCTTCATTTCCTGACATTAGAGTGGTATCATCTGCATATCTAAGATTGTTGACATTTTTCTTGGCAGTCTTTGATTCCAGCTTGTTGTTCATCCAGCCCCACATTTCACAAGATGTAGTCTACATATAAGTTAAATAATCAGGGTGACAATATACAGCCTTGTTGTCTCCTTTTCCAGTTCTAAGCCAATCAGTTTTTCCATTTCCATTTCTAACTATTGCTTCTTGCCCTGCATACAGGTTTCTCAGGAGGCAGCTAAGGTGGTCTTGTATTCCCATCTCTTCAAGAATTTTCCACAGTTTGCTGTGATCCACACAGTCAAAGTTTAAAGAAGTAGAAATAGATGTTTTTTCTGGAACTCCCTTGCTTTCTCCATGATCCAGTAAATGTTGTCAATTTGATCTCCAGTTCTTCTGCCTTTTCTAAATCCAGCTTGTACGTCTGGAAATTCTCAGTTCACATACTGTTTAAGCCTAGCGTGAAGGATTTTGAATATAACCTTACTAGCATGTGAAATGAGCAGAATTGTATGGTAGTTTGAGCATTCTTTGGCATTACCCTTCTTTGAAATTGGAATGAAAACTGACCTTTTCCAGTCCTGTGACCACTGCTGAGTTTTCCAAATTTGCTGTCATATTTAGTGCAGCACTTTAACAGCATCATCTTTTAGGGTTTTAAATAGCTCAGCTGGAATTCCATCACTTCTACTAGCTTTAGGCTTCCCAGGTGACACTAGTGGTAAAGAACCTGCCTCCCAAAGCAGGAGATATAAGAGACGCAGGTTTGATCCCTGGGTTGGGAAGATCCTCTGGAGAAAAGAATGGCAACCCACTCCAGTATTCTTGCCTGGAGAATTCCATGGATAGAGGAGCCTGGCAGGCTGCAGTCCATGGGGTCTCAGAGAGTTGAACATAATTGAGCAACTAACACACACTACTAGCTTTGTTCTTAGTAGTGCTTCCTTAGGCTCACTTTACTTCACACTCCAGGATATCCTGCTCTAGGTGAGTGGCCTCACCATTGTGGATATCCAGGATATTAAGACCTTATTTGTATAGTTATTCTGTGTATTCTTGCCACCTCTTCTTAATCTCTTCCGCTTTGGTTTGGTCCTTACAGTTCTGTCCTTTATTGTGACCATTGTTGTGTGAAATGTTGCCTTGATATCTCTAGTTTTCTTGAAGAGATCTCTAGTCCATTCTGTTGTTTCCTCTGTTTCTTTGCATTGTTCATTGAAGAAGGCCTTCTTATCTCTCCTTGCTATTCTCTGAAATTCTGCATTCAGTTGGATATACCTTTCTTCCTTGCCTTTCACTTCTCTTCTTTCCTCAGCTATTTGTAAAGCCTCCTCAGAGAACTACTTTTCCTTCTTGCATTTCTTTTTCTTTGAGATGTTTTTGGTTATTGCCTCTTGTACCATGTTATGAACCTCCATCCATAGTTCTTCAGACACTCTGTCCACCAGATCTAATCCCTTGAGTCTATTTGTCACCTCACTGTATAATCATAAGGGAATTGATTTCAGTCGTAACTGAATGGCCTGATGGTTTTCCCCACTTTCTTCAATTTAAGCTGAATTTTGCTATAAGGAGCTCATGATCAGAGCCACAGTCAGTTCCAGGTAGGTCCTGTTTTTGCTGACTGTATAGACCTTCTCTGTCTTCAGCTGCAAAGAACATAGTATGATTTTGGTGTTGACTATCTGGTGATGTCCATGTGTAGAGTCATCTCTTGGGTTTTTGGAAAAGGGTGCTTACTATGACCAGCGTGTTCTCTTGGCAAAACTCTTTTATCCTTTGCCATGCTTCATTTTGTATTCCAAGGCCAAACTTGCCTGTTATTCTGGGTATCTCTTGATTCCCTACTTTTGTATTCCAGTCCCTTATGGTGAAAAGGACATCATTTTTTGGTGTTAGTTCTAGGAAGTGTTCCAGGTCTTTGTAGAACTGATTGTCTTCAGCTTATTCAATATCAGTTGGTTGGGGCATCGATTTGGATGACTGATGTTGAGTGGCTTGCCTTGGGGACGAAGCAGGATCATTCTGTCATTTTTGAGGTTGTACCCAAGTACTGCAATTTGAACTCTTTTTTGGCTTTGAGGACTACTTCATTTCTTCTAAGGAATTCTTGCCCATAGTAGTTGATATAATGGTCATCTGAATTAAATTCACCCATTCCAGTCCATTTTAGTTCACTGATTCCTAAGATGTCAGTGTTCAATCTTGCCATCTCCTGCTTGACTGTGTCCAGTTTACCTTGATTGATGGACCTAATATTCCAGGTTCCTATGCAGTATTGTTCCTTATGGCATTGGACTTTACTTTCACTACCAGACACATCCACAACTGAGTGTCATTTCCACTTTGGCCCAGGCACTTTATTCTTTCTGGAGCTATTAGTAATTGCCCTCTGCTCTTCCCTAGTAACATATTGGACACCTTCCAACCTGGAGGCTCGTCTTCCGGTGTCATATCTTTTTGTCTTTTCATAGTGTCCGTGGGGTTCTTCTGACAGAAACACTGGAGTAGTTTACCTTTTCCTCCTCCGGTGGACCACATTTTGTCAGAACTCTTCACTCTTCACTATGACCCGTCTCTCTTGGTTAGCCCTACATGGCCTCGCTGGTAGCTTCATTGCCTTATCGCAAGCCCCTTCACCACCTGATCTGGAGTAAATGGCCCTTCAGCTTTGTGATCTCCTGGAGTAAAAATTGTGTTGTGTAGTTTTAGTTTGCCTTTCACATTTATCTTAAAATGATGAGGTTGAGCATCTGATGGTTTTTAATGTTCTTTATTTTGGCTTCACTTAAAAAACAAAGCATATATTACACATGATACAAAGACCAAAGGGTCAAAAAGGTATGAGAAGAAAGGTTTCTTTCCTTCCCTAAACCCAGCTACCTAATTTATCCCTGGCTAGGAGGCAGGTACTGTTAACTCTTCTTTGGATATCATTCTAGAAGTATTAGTATAAAACCGTATATGTTAGAAATCTTTTAATGTTCTGCTTTATTTTTGTAAAAATGAAAGCAACCTGAATGTCCCTCAGTGTAAAATACTCTTAAAATATATTTTGTGAATACATAATAGACTATGTAGTCATGCAAAAGAATGGAATATTTGTGTATGTGCTGATATAGACTATCTTTACAATTTATTGCATGAAGGAAACAAGATGCAGAGCCACATGTGTACTCTCCAGGTGTTTAAAGTATGTGCAGTACATTAAGCATTATTCTTGTATAGGAAACTTCTGGACTGACAGACTAGAAACTTGACAGTGGTTATTTCTGGGAAGGGAAATTTAGGGTCTGGGATGGTAGGGAAACCTAGTTTTCATTGCAGATATCTTTATGCTGTTAGAATTTTTTACTGTGCATACACATTTTTCAGTTAAAGAAAATTAGTTTTAAAAAGGGGTTGCATGTAATCTAAAATGAAATAGATTGAGTTTTTTCCAGTTGCAGAAGATACACTTGTTCTTTATACATATTTATGAAAATACAGAATAACACCAAGAGAAATATTTAAAAACCCAGCCATAATTCCACAACCCAGAGGAGCTTGACATTAACATTTTGTTAAATTTCCTTCTAAATTTTTTGTGTTATGTGTGTGTTTCATGTATACACTGGCTTCCCAGGTGGCACTAGTGGTAAAGAATCCACCTGCTAATGCAGGAGACATAGGAGACACAGGTTCGATCCCTGAGTCAGGAAGGTCCCCTGGAGAAGGGCATGGCAACCCACTCTAGTATCCTTGCCTGGAGAATCCCCATGGATAGAGGAGCCTGGTGGGCTACAGTCCATAGGGTGGCAAAGAGTTGAACACGACTGAAGCAGCTTATAGTGCACGCTTGCATGCACATCATGTATACACACATTTAGACTTGTATATATTAAAGAAAATGACAATGTTATATTTTAAAATGCCATACTATACCTTTCTAATTTTTGTTGTTAGTGCCAAAACGTCCTGGGTATAGCTTCTCTGTGATAAGTCCTGAGTTTATTGAAGTTGCTACCACCAAAGTAATTATTAAAGCAATATTGACTTTACATTTTGATTTTATAACTCAATTACTTAACTAAGTTGTGTTAATAAACAGATGGTCTTGGATGGGTTAGAAATGAAAGTTTTCTTTGTTTTTTGGTTGGGGGTGGGGTGAGGGGAGCAGTTGTTGAGGCTGTATGACAAGGCTTGCAGGATCTTAGTTCCCCGACCAGGGGAACTGTCCCTGTCCCTGTCCCTGACAGTGAAAGCACCGAGTCCTAACCATTGAACTGCCAGCAGATTTCCAGAAATGGCAGTTTTTCACAAAAGTAAGGCTTGTATATTGAAATGACTTATTTTAAATGTTTTTCAAGTGTAAAATTTGAGGACAGGTTAGTTGTCCTCTGTTGTAGGTTAGTTCAGACAATGAATGTTTGACTCACGGCTCTGTCAGACTGCTGCATTCTATTCCTGTCAGTTTTTTCTCTGTCAGGCTTTGGTCTGTCTCTGAATTGTCCTCTGTAGGGTTGTGAGGAAGGGTGGCAGGGCCATCCAAAGAAAACTCTTCTAGTCTTAGGGAAGTTGCTAGAAATGGAAGAATAACAAAGAGGAGAAAATAGGCAATTTTTGTCTTTATTTTCTAGGTCTACTCTGATCTAGAGGAAAATTTCTTACCGTTTATGATTTTTCTATTTTAAGAAGATAGATTTTTTTTTATACGTAAGATATCAGAGAAATGTTAATGTGTTAACTGTTATTTAGGGCTTTAAATGCTGTGCCTTCAAGCATTATAAAATATATGGCTTGGTCCTTGGGAATATGATATTTTGAAAGTTACTTTCATGGTTGTCAAGAAATTTTTGTATTTTTTATATATGAAGAGTTTTATCTGAAAGTGTGCTTAATCACACAATATTCTATTTTCAGATATTTAGTCTTGGATATTGCAGATAATCCGGTTGAAAATATAATACGTTTTTTCCCCATGGTAGGTAACAATATTTTAATATCATTTAATATTTATGATTTGCTTTCTTAATTGTGCTTTTAAAACTTAATGGGACATGATTTTCTCCTATTCTGCTATTACTTGTAATGTCTGAAAATTGTGGGATTGTATTTTAAAGAAAATTGACTATTTTAAAAATCTTTTTTATGATCTCAAAATATTTGAGAAATTATATTTCAGATTTCTTAAATGCAAAATATTTAAACTTATAATAATGGTATTTGTGGCATTTTGGAAATTTTTGATGCAAGGTAATTTTTATTCAAATAAGCAGGAAAATATTTTCAGTATATTTTGTTTTGTGTATATATGTTTGTATTTTATGCTTATGTTACTCCATATATTTTATTATAACACACTGTCTTTTTCCTTCAGACAAAAGAATTTATTGATGAGAGCTTACAAAGTGGAGGTAAGTAATTTTTCTTTCATTTAACTTATGTTTATTTTTAGGAAATTATTCATTATAGTTAATTTTTAGTTATTTAAGACTAAATTCATTTAGTCTTAAATGAATATGAAAATTATAATTATGTATAATAGACTTTCCAAATTTCCCAAAACTTACTTCATTTGGATAGACTTTCTTAAATATCTCTATAGAACTATTTTCATATTGTCAGCTTTAAATCTTTTTAATCTAAAAGTCTATTGTAGTCTCCACACAGTTAATATAAATAAATTCAAGGATTTGAAAATTAGTAAGTATCCAAGTTGTGTATACAGAATACATAAAATGCTTAAGATAAGATTTATTTTACTGTGGTATGATACATGGTTTCAGTATATTTTAGCTGCTGCATCAGGTATCTTTCTATCAGAATAACTATTTCTTGTTTTTCAGGAAAAGTTCTTGTCCATGGGAATGCAGGGATCTCCAGGAGGTATGATGTTAGCAATAATCTTTCTTTCTCCAGCATTTAATTAATGAGTATGTTTTCTGTTTTTTTTCTAAAATATTTTCCCCCTCTTTAGTGCTGCCTTTGTTATTGCATACATTATGGAAACATTTGGAATGAAGTACAGGTAAGAAAGTATTCTGAAACCTAGCCAAAGTTTAAATTCTCATTAAAATGAAGCTTAATGGAGACAGTTTGGGCACTGGAAGTTAATAATCTCTTGATTTTTGTCATCTAGTTATGGTTGATTAATCAGTCCCTTTTATCCTGTGGTTAGTCTCTTAACCTCTGTAGCTGGTCTACCTTGTATAGATCCACTTAGGCTATTTTGTTACTTTATGAAGCTAGTTCTCTTATTATTTTAAAAACCCAAGATAATTACAGTTGGAGTAACCCATGGAAAACTGCTTGCTTACTACTAGGAAATTGGTTTATCTAAGTTTTAAAATTCTTATTAGACAAAGATGTAATTGCTTTCTTTGTTTAAAAGGTTAATTTATTATGTTTTCCTTTAACAGTAGTTGGGTGAAAAATTGCTTAAGAATTGTTTTATTGTCTATTCACAATTTATTATTTGTTTTACGCAAAATCATCTTTTCCAAGCATATTGCATAGATGAAAGGGAGAGAGAGGCTAATGTGCATTTCACCCTAAAACAAAGCTGGCCAATGTACAGTATTTCCTTTCTTAGAGTATCTTGTACAAGTTACAAATCTACTGTAGTCATTGATACTCTTGCACTCATGTCCCAGACTGATCCATTACCAAATTCTGTTTTATGTCCTAAAATTTTCCTTGATTCTGGCTCTTTCTCATTATTGAATCTCCCTAATCAAGCTCTAGTCATGTTTCATTATTTAATCTCCCTAATACAAGCTCTTCCAGTAGTTATCTTAGTGGTCTTGTGTTTTCTTTCTTTCTCTAGTCTGTTCTGTTCTTCACACTGCAGTCAAAATGATTGTTTCAAAAGATAAAATCATATTTCACCTTACCCTAAAAAGCTCTCAGAGGTTTCTGATCCTTAATAATTCTAAATGTTGCCAGTGAAACTTCACATGACACGTCTGTATAAACCTTCCGTTCTTATGCTGTGTACTCCGTTAACCTTGTCCATTTGAGCTGTGTTCAACATTGGATCCACATGCCTGACACATAGTGGACATTCAAATCTTTTATTTCATTTGGTATTTTTATCTTAAAATTATAATGGAAAAATTTGCTTAAAGGTGTTCTTAAATATTATTTGAATACAAATGTTTTGTGTTTATTTCATTGAAAAGATTAATGCTTGGTAGATTTTGTTTTATATATATTTTTTATTATTTGGTGCCATGTCAGCAAATAATAACTTAATTTATTGGGTCTCTGCCAGATGCCAGATACACTGCTGGACACTTTTATCTCAACAACACAAGGAAGTCCATATGTTTCTAATTTAACCAGTAATAAAATCTGAACATGGAGTGTGTGTGACACATGCTATACATGATATGTTATACTTACTATCTTCCATATTCATAGTAGTGCTTAAAGATAGGAATTGTTATGATCCCCAATTTACACATGAAAAAAATAAACTTAGAGAAGTTGAAAAGTATCCCCTAGAACACAGCTGGGGAGCAAAGGATTTTCCCACTGCAGTTCACTACCTCTCTGTAGTACAAGCTGTCTGATTATGATTTTCTGTTTTAGGTAAATTGTTAGGTAAGTTCCTACTTTAGATAAATTCTGGAAAAATTGAGATTAATTCATGAAATAATATTACCGCCTTAGTTTTCCTATTTTTTTGTTTTCAGAGATGCGTTTGCTTATGTTCAAGAAAGAAGATTTTGTATTAATCCTAATGCTGGATTTGTCCATCAACTTCAGGTAACTTCTCTATTTTTCCTCTTTAAGGCAGTCAGCTGCTGCTGCTCAGTCGCTTCAGTCGTGTCCGACCCTGTGCGACCCCACGAGGCTCCCCTGAACCTGGGATTCTCCAGGCAAGAACACTGGAGTGGGTTGCCATTTCCTTCTCCAATAAGGCAGTCAGAAAGTATGATAATTAAAAGCTTGTATTCATATGATTTAGTTGTAGTACTTGGTAAATACTTAAAAATTGCCATAATCTGACTAATTTCTTTGTTCAAGTTTAAATCTATTTAAAAGTATTTTTTTTAAGCTGCCATTGACAAGAAAAAAAGGATTAAAACCACATTGTTAAATCTAAAGTAAAATAGTTGATCTTAGACGTGTCTTCCATTTTCCCTCTATTTTGATTACATACAGAGCATAAGAAAATTTTGGTTCTAAGTGTGTTACATATAGCAGCTTTTTCTATTTTATATGCTTTATCTTCTCCATGTTCTTTCACACTTTGATGATGTGTAGAAGATACACTAAAAAGAAAATAAACCTGTGAATTATCTGATTAATTTTTTCCAAGATGAAAAATCATAAGTCAAAGAATGTGCTCTAGCTGATTGCATCCAGTTATGCAGGAATAAATCTTACATTGAAATATCAAGAGCGCTACAAAATGTGTTAGTTACCAAACTTAATTTACTTTGTTTTTATTTTTAATTCACTTTTAGTTTTTATTTCATTTTAAAAAGAGAAAAATAGTCATGATTAAAAATATGAAAATCAGTAATGCTTAAGAAGAATACTTGAAAAGTAAGTCTCCTTAATAGTGTATCTTGAAGATTATATATAGCTCTACCTTAATAATATTTGTGTGTGTGTGTGTGTATATCACAGTTTTATGTGACCAGTTCCTCATACATTGGAGAAGGCAATGGCACCCCACTCTAGTACTCTTGCCTGGAAAATCCCATGGACGGAGGAGCCTGGTGGGCTGCAGTCCATGGGGTCACTAAGAGTTGGACACGACTGAAGCGACTTAGCATAGCATAGCATCCTTATACATGGTGCTTTAAGTTGTTTCCAGTCTTTCATGATTTTAAACAACATTGGAAAGAATGTCCTAATAGGTGTATCTTTGTTTACATGTGTGAATGTACCTCTAAGATAATTGGTCAGACTGGAATTGCTGGGTCAGAGGGCATTTGAAAGTTGATGTTGCTAAATTGCCTTTAAAAAGACTCCAGGAAACAAAGAGTACCTACTTACCCATACCTAGTCAATACCAACAGCAAGTTTCATGAAACTTTTGGACCATTGTTGTCATGGTGGTAAAAGTGGCAGCTGCTTGTAGTTTGCCCGTTTTTCTAACAGGTTGTTGGTCTTTTTCTCATTGGTTTGTAAGGATTCTTTGTAGAAAATTTATCTGTAGCCAGTGATTTGAAGGCTTCCCTCGTGGCTCAGACAGTAAAGAATCCACCTGCAGTGCAGGAGACTTGAGTTTGCTCCCTGGGTTGGGAAGATCCCCTGGGGGAGGGCACGGCAACCCACTCCAGTGTTCTTGCCTGGAGACTCGCCATGGACAGAGGAGCCTGGTGAGCTACGTACAGTGCATGGGATCGCAAAGAGTTGGACACGACTGAGCGACTTAAGCACAGCACAGCCAATGATTTGAAATGCCATTTTTATTATATACCAAATTTTAAATCCACACGAGTCTGTTTCTGACTTTGTATTTTGTTCCATTGATCTGCTTATTGCTGCCTTTGTATCAAAGTTTTAAATGCTATAATATTTGTAAGTAGTCTGTATTACTTATATTAAGTAATTTAATCAAGATTTCCTCATTAATGTTCTTTCTGAAAATTTCCTGGCAAGTTCTTAACACATATTTTGTGGTGTGATCTTTACTGGAAAGGGTGCAGAAAGAATTGACACCTTTAAATTTTTCAAAGAGTATGTTTCTAAGAGTATGTTCCATTTATTCAAGTCAATTTCTATGTCCTTTGGTGTTTTAAAGTTTTCCTTGTATAAAATATATGTTTTTCTTATGAAATTTATTCCTAGCTATTTTCTTTTACTCCATTATAATTAAAATTGTTTTTTCAAATATCTTTCTAGTGTGTTTTCTAATTGCTTATTTTTTTTTTATAGGAAAGCTGTTTATGTTTTTAATTGGCAACCTTACTAAACTCTAGGACCAAATTTAAAGAATTTTCCAGTTGATTATCCTCCATTTTCATCTTCAAATCATAATAATTTTGCCTCTTTTCTAATTTTTTTTCTTTCTCACTTGATGGTCATTGTATCAGAACAATTGGATAAGTAATAGTGGTGTGATATTCATACTTACTTTATTCTTGATTTCAATTTCATTGCTTTTATTATTGTACTGTGTGTGTTTCAGTGAGTATTTGCTTGTGCATATTTAAAAGGTTTTTTAATCAGGAATAGATACTGATTTTTAACTTAAAACATTTTTTTATGAAATGACTCTAGTTTCAGTCCTTTAATGCTAGACCTAGACCATTCAGGTATGACCTAAATCAAATCCCTTATGATTATACAGTGCAAGTGAGAAATAGATTTAAGGGCCTAGATCTGATAGATAGAGTGCCTGATGAACTATGGACTGAGGTTCGTGACATTATACAGGAGACAGGGATCAAGACCATCCCCGTGGAAAAGAAATGCAAAAAAGCAAATGGCTGTCTGGGGAGGCCTTACAAATAGCTGTGAAAAGAAGAGACGTGAAAAGCAAAGGAGAAAAGGAAAGATATAAACATCTGAATGCAGAGTTCCAAAGAATAGCAAGAAGAGATAAGAAAGCCTTCTTCAGTGATCAATGCAAAGAAATAGAGGAAAACAACAGAATGGGAAAGACTAGAGATCTCTTCAAGAAAATTAGAGATACCAAAGGAACATTTCATGCAAAGATGGGCTCGATAAAGGACAGAAATGGTATGGACCTAACAGAAGCAGAAGATATTAAGAAGAGATGGCAAGAATACACAGAAAAACTGTACAAAAAAGATCTTCATGACACAGATAATCACGATGGTGTGATCACTGACCTAGAGCCAGACATCCTGGAATGTGAAGTCAAGTGGGCCTTAGAAAAAGCATCACTACGAACAAAGCTAGTGGAGGTGATAGAATTCCAGTTGAACTATTCCAAATCCTGAAAGATGATGCTGTGAAAGTGCTGCACTCAGTATGCCAGCAAATTTGGAAAACTCAGCAGTGGCCACAGGACTGGAAAAGGTCAGTTTTCATTCCAATCCCAAAGAAAGGCAATGCCAAAGAATGCTCAAACTACCGCACAGTTGCACTCATCTCACACGCTAGTAAAGTAATGCTCAAAATTCTCCAAGCCAGGCTTCAGCAATATGTGAACCGTGAACTTCCTGATGTTCAAGCTGGTTTTAGAAAAGGCAGAGGAACCAGAGATCAAATTGCCAACATCCACTGGATCATGGAAAAAGCAAGAGAGTTCCAGAAAAACATCTATTTCTGCTTTATTGACTATGCCAAAGCCTTTGACTGTGTGGATCACAACAAACTGTGGAAAATTCTGAAAGAGTTGGGAATACCAGACCACCTGATCTGCCTCTTGAGAAATTTGTATGCAGGTCAGGAAACAACAGTTAGAACTGGACATGGAACAACAGACTGGTTCCAAATAGGAAAAGGAGTACATCAAGGCTGTATATTGTCACCCTGCTTATTTAACTTCTATGCAGAGTACATCATGAGGAACACTGGACTGGAAGAAACACAAGCTGGAATCAAGATTGCCAGGAGAAATATCAATAACCTCAGATATGCAGATGGCACCACCCTTATGGCAGAAAGTGAAGAGGAACTCAAAAGCCTCTTGATGAAAGTGAAAGAGGAGAGTGAAAAAGTTGGCTTAAAGCTCAACATTCAGAAAAGAAGATTATGGTATCCGGTCCCATCACTTCATGGGAAATAGATGGGGAAACAGTGGAAACAGTGTCAGACTTTATTTTGGGGGGCTCTAAAATCACTGCAGATGGTGATTGCAGCCATGAAATTAAAAGATGCTTACTCCTTGGAAGGAAAGTTATGACCAACCTAGATAGCATATTGAAAAGCAGAGACATTACTTTGCCAACAAAGGTTCGTCTACTCAAGGCTATGGTTTTTCCTGTGGTCACGTATGGATGTGAGAGTTGGACTGTGAAGAAGGCTGAGCACCGAAGAATTGATGCTTTTGAACTGTGGTGTTGGAGAAGACTCTTGAGAGTCCCTTGGACTGCAAGGAGATCCAACCAGTCCATTCTGAAGATCAGCCCTGGGATTTCTTTGGAAGGAACGATGCTAAAGCTGAAACTCCAGTACTTTGGCCACCTCATGCGAAGAGTTGACTCATTGAAAACGTCTCTGATGCTGGGAGGGATTGGGGGCAAGAGGAGAAGGGGACCAGAGAGGATGAGATGGCTGAATGGCATCACTGACTTGATGGACATGAGTTCGGTGAACTCTGGGAGTTGGTGATGGACAGGGAGGCCTGGCGTGCTGCAATTCATGGGATCGCAAAGGGTCGGGCACGACTGAGCGACTGATCTGATCTGATCTGATGCTAGACTTGTTAATTTTGAATCATTTTGATTCACAAATGAATCTCACTTTGCTATGGTAGACTATATTCCATTAATGTGTTGCTAGATTCTGTTTGTCAAATTTTTTTTTTTTTTTTTTAAGATTTTGGAATTAGTTGAATAAGTTATACTGGTTTGTAATTTTTTTTTCCTGTACTACCATCTTCTGGTTAGAGTGTCTGTCACGTTTTTCTCATGTTTAAAATGAAAACTTGCTTTCTCTTTATTTGCTCTAGAACAATTTAAATTAGATTGGAGTTACCTGCTTCTTAATGTTTGATATATGGTACCTGTGAAATCACTGGACCTTGATTTTTTCAATTTAATTCAGTTATTCATTATTACATTCATTCATATATTTTGAGGGTGAACCAATTCTTGGACAGCTTTCTTCATTTGGTTAATGGCTAGGTCTGATTTTCATAGCCTGTTTAGGTCACTTTGGATGATTTCATAATCTTCTATATAATTTCACTGGATTTGAGATAAAATTGAGGAAAATAATGTTTTGCATTTTTTGATATCTTCTAATTTCTTTGGTTATTTTTTTCATTCTTTTTTTCTAATTTTGTATATCAGTGCTTTCTTTTTCCCCTTTATCTGGTTTGTTTATATAATTTCTGTATTTGAATTTCTTCTTGCTTTGTGCTTTCCTTAGGTTTTTGTTGTTTTTGCTGCTGCTGCTGTTATTCTTTTGTGGATTTTCTCAGTTGCATGCTTAGTCGCTCAGTTATCTCTGACTCTTTGCGACCCCATGGACTATATATCCCTCCGTTCTTGAGATTCTCCAGACAAGAATACTGGAGTGGGTAGCCAGTCCCTTCTCCAGGATATCCTCCCAACCCAGGGGTCAAACTCGGGTCTTGAGCTATACGAATTCAAGACTGTAAATTATCCTCTTAGCATTTCTTTAGCCATATGACTCATTGGAAAAGACTCTGATGCTGGGAGGGATTGCGGGCCGGAGGAGAAGGGGACGACAGAGGATGAGATGGCTGGATGGCATCACTGACTCGATGGACATGGGTTTGGGTGGACTCCGGGAGTTGGTGATGGACAGGGAGGCCTGGCGTGCTGTGATTCATGGGGTTGCAAAGAGTCGGACACGACTGAGCGACTGAACTGAACTGAACTGATTCTACATATCCTCTATAAATTTTGCTATGTAATGTTTTTATTCTTGTTACAACTTGATATTCTGTCATTTCACTTTTGATTTTATTTTTACTTCACGTTTGAGAGTTTTTTTCATAAATCATATAACAATTTTAAATGTTTTCTTTGTGGTGTAATAAACAGTTGTTATTATGACTATTGGAAAAGAAGATATATTCTCTGTTTTCAGGGCATAAAATTCAGTCTGCAGTCATCCTTCTATATCTGTGAGGAATTGGTTCCAGGGCCATACACACTTCCTCACCATGGATTCCAAATCTCATGTAAAATGGCATAGTACAGTCAGTTCTGTGTATCTGTGGGTTCTGCATTCATGGATACAGAGGGTACATTGTATTTGTTCACTTCATCTTTTGGGGGCTTAGAGGTGAACTGAAACTCCCTTTGTTCTTTTTCTGTTTACTTCTTTAATTCCTCTAGTTTCTTTGCCAATTTTAGTGCTGCATTATTTCATAGATAAAATTCAAGTTAGATCTTCATTGTAGTTATATGTTTATTGTCCAGTTATTTTACTTTGAAATTAACCTTAATATTGTGATCCTTTTTTGTTTGCATTTGTCTTGTGAGTTTCTTCATTGCTTTTCTTTCCACCTTTCTAAATCGCTTTGTTTTACATGCATTTCTTGTATGTGCCCTATGGCTGGATTTTGTTATTTTGATTTTTTACTCATATTTTTCTTTAATAGGTGAATTTATCCCACTTTTTTGTACTAAAAATGACATACACTTTTGTCTGTCATTTTATTTTCATATCATGCTTTCTCTTAAAATACATCTTTTTTGAACTTTTCACTATAAATTGATGAATTTTTTGTTTGTATTCTTTTGATACTTTTAAATTTATAAGTTGTTTACTTAATGGGCACAATCTAAGTTTATAGTATATACATATGTTCCTTGAGTTATCACATTTAAAAAACTATCAATGGATTTCCAGTATAAAAGATAAAAATTTATATACCTCTACTTTCCTCCTTCCCCTCCACAACCTATTTTGTTGATACTAATCTTAGTTCTTCTAGGAGATACCGCTTACACTTTTAAAAATATTTAAATATGGTACCTCTTTTTACTTAGCAATATAGGATCATCCACTTAAACTATGTCCTGTTACATTTCCCGGCTTTTACTTTTTCTACATTGTTACAAATTATAATATTTGCATTCTATGCTATAACCGCATTTTCTCATTGTTCATGCTGAGTTCTATATTTAAGTAGGATTTTAGCCTCCTTATTCAACTCCTGGAGTTTGAACATTATTTTCAAGAAGAGTTCTTCGAAACTTAAGTCCTAGCATTTTGGAAAATGTTTTTCTCTTGCTCTTATGTTTGTTTTGGCCACACTGCATGGCATGTGGGATCTTAGTTGCCTGACCAGGGATCAAACCCATGCCGTCTGCAGTGGAAGTATGGAGTCTTAATCACTGGACCACCAGGGAAGCTCTGTTGTGTTTATGTTTGAATGGCACTTGGCTAGATTAAAAAAAATTTAATACTTTTTCTCTTATGAGTTTCTACACAGACCTAACATTGAATAATTGTCCTAGAGAAGTCTGAAGGGAGCTTAATTTTTAAAATTCTTCCCTCTTAGAAGACTTGATTGGAAGGAGGAGCTGTTTTCTGGATGAGCATAGGATGCTTTATTAAGTATATCTTTTTGATTGTTCTATATTAATTTCCTTTTAGTCATAATATGCCCTTACCACTTAGAGATTCACATCTTCCCTTATTACAGAAAGTTTTCTTCTAATACGTATTTGGCTATTGTTGTTCTTTTTCACTTGCCTGTTTTTTTCTCCCAGAGACATATTTTATATTGTTTTGTTTTTTTCTTCCATATCTACCATTTTCTCTGTATTTATTTTCAACTTTGTTTTTTTGTCTTTTGGCTTGATTTTTGGCAAGCTTTTCTTTCCATTCCCATGCTTTGTTGTTTCATCAGATGTTTATTTGACATTGTTATAAGCAGTGGCAGTAAAGCAGAGAACAAAACAGACAAATCCCTGACTTCATAAAACTTATTTTAATGAATTAGTAAACCAACCTAGTGGGCTGCCATCTATGGGGTCGCACAGAGTCGGACGTGACTGAAGCGACTTAGTAGCAGCAAACTAAAATATAGGAGGTTATGGAGAAGGAAATGGCAGTATCCTTGCCAGAGAAATCCCATGGACAGAGGAGCCTGGTGGGCTTCAGTCCATTGGGTCACAAAGAGTCAGACATGACGGAATGACTAAACTACAACAACACAAAAGTAGTAGATCATATGGTAATAGGTCACAGAGGAAAATAAGAGAGCCATTAAGGTCATATAAAGAAGTGAGACATTAATTGCATTTTTGAAAGGTGATAAGAAAAGGCCTTATTGCAAAAATGTTATTTGACCAAAGACCTGAAGAAATTAAGAGAATGAGCTATTTCGGTACTTGGGGGAAAGCATTCTAGATAGAAGGAATATGTGCAAGTGCCTTGAGATGGGAGTATGCCTAGTATTTTCAAGAAGTGTGAGGAGGTCAGTATAGCTGGAACAGAGTGAGCAAATGAATAGTAATAATAGATTAAACCTGGGAGGTAAGGGGCCACGTGATAGGCATTTATAGGCCATTATAAATAAGGCCTTTGACTTTTAAGTGAAGGAATAAACTGGGTCATCTGTGTTAAATGTAGTATACCATGTATATATACTGTAAGGGTTGTTGGGGTTAGGGCAGAAGCAAGTACATAAATTACGAGGCTATGGAGTGATGGGAGTTAGGAGAGAATATGGATTTAGACAGAGGTGATTGTTGATGAAAAGAGATCAGATTCTGGATTTACTTGACAGTATAGCTTACAGAATTTGCTGTTGGATTGGAGAAGAGAGACTGGGATGATTCTAAGCCTTTTAGTCTGAACAACTGGAAGAGGAACTGTTGCTTACTTGTATAGGAGAAACTGCATGAAATTTGAAGGGAATAAAATTGAGACTTTTTCGTCATGTTAAGGTTAAGAGAGCTATTAGATAGTGGGCAGGTCTGCATATAAGCCTGGTGTTCATGAGAAAGAACCTTATATATAGGGGTTTTCGGTATATGGATGCTATTGAAAGCTTTAAAACTGAGTGAGATCACCAGAGAAGGGAGTGTGGGCAGAAAAGGACTTCAAAAACAGAAACTTAATGTACTCCCGACATGTAGAGATTGGGGAGATGGGGAATCAGCAGAGGAGGCTGAAAAGAGTGGCCAGTGAGTTGGGAAGAAAACCAGGATGGTCTGGTGCTTGGGAAGTCAAGTGAAGAAGGCATTTTAAGAGTAGGAGATGATCCTTTGTTTCAGAGGTTGATAATAGGTTAAGTAAGGGCTGAGCACTGACATTGAGTAGGAGCACGAAGTGATCAGTGCCCTTGACAAACAAGTTTTTGTGGAATGGGGCGTATAAGCATAATGGGAAGAGAGGAATGTGAACAGCCAGAACAGATATTTCCAGGAATTAAAAGGGGAAAACAGAAAAACAGTAGTTGGAGGGGAAACTGGGATTAAGAGGGGCATTTTGTTTGTTTTCTAATATGGTAGGAAAGGGCATATTTATGTGCTGTTGGGAACAATCCAGGAGAAAGAGGTACATTAATAATGTGCTAGAATTGCATGGTATGGTCCGTTCTCCTCTTTGTTGATTCTCTTACAGCCATTATTTCTGTGGTTTATTTTCTTCTTTCTGTTTTTCTATTGAGCTCTAAGAGTTACGTCATCTCTTTCATTGTTACATTTCTTCCATGAGTCCTTTTACCTCTTCTTTGAACTTGTTTCAGAAATGCCGTATCTCATTGATTTTATGGAGAATTATTCACAATTTTCACCTGCCTCGTGTAATTTTCATGCAGTTTTCTTCATATATGGACTTTGGTTATAATGTTGCTTTTTTCCCCTTAGAAACACTTTTACATAAGACTTATATTGGTTCATTTTTGATTATTGGTCATCTTTGAACTGGAGGCGTTCTTCTTAGATAAGCCATTTTCCCAATAATAAAGTTTTGGGGAGAGATTGGGAAATATAGGCAGCTTAAATTTTCCCAGTTGTTTTGGAAGACTTTCTCACCAACAGTTTTTCCCACTAGTATGAATCTACTCAGTGAGTGGAGAAAAGGAGCCCCTCTGTCACAGGTTTTTCCTTTTTAGGTTCATAAATACTACATGCACATTGGAGTCACCTAGGGAACTTTACCCATACCATTAAATGAGAATCACTGGAAAGGGGGCAGCCAAGGAGAGGGGTAAGATGAGTATATATATACTGGTTTTAAGACTTTTCAGGTGATCCTCAGGTATAGTCAGCCTGAGAATTAGTGATTTAGTTTTTACTTTTAGCTGACCAAGGTTAGCAGATGCTTGGCAACAGTTTCTCCTCCACCAGGCTTGCTTCTTGCAAAAATGCCAGGTGTGGATGTTCACATTTTCCTTGATAGACCCACACATACTTCATACTATGCAGGGGCTTCTAAGATTTGTCTTAGGTCTGCCACCCTTTTTGGAGAACTCTAAATTGTACCCACTTTGTTTGATATATGCATCCAGGTATTTTCTGTGCATAGCTTAGTCTGGTTCCATTTTTTTAATATTATTGTGAAATATAATACACATATGTAAGTGCATAAAGTGTAAACAAACATCCATGTAACTACCATCCAGATAATGAAATTGAACATTTTCCAGAATTCCAAAAGTCCTCTTGAGGCCTCTTCCTAATTATAATTCTGTTTCTTCTGTCATAAAGGTAGGCACTGTTCTTTTTTCCTTACTCTTCTTTCTCATATTCAGGGTTATCGATGTTTTATAGTTTCATCAAATCAGGAGTTCTCTATATATCTTGTTCTATCTCCTCCCTTTAAGGAAAGAAGGTACATGAATGCTTTTATTATTTCATCTTTAACTGGAAGTCAAGGACTATTGATTTTAAGAAATTAGAACCAGATACATACTTGAACCAGATATATGCTTGAAGATTGAAGGTGGGAGGAGAAGAGGACAACAGAGGATGAGATGGTTGGATGGCACCACCAACTCAATGAGTTTGAGCAAGCTCCAGGAGTTGGTGATGGGCAGGGTGCGGTCAGTGGGGTCACAAAGAGTCAGACATGAATGAGTGACTGAACTGAATATACTTAAATCCATTAAGTACTTTATATTAGTCTGATTTTTTAAATATTTTATTTCATTTTCTTCTTAAGTCAGAGATCTGCCCCAGTGGCAGGGAATATGTCCTGATTGCTAGTTCAGTGTGTGATACCCTAGTGCAGGCTATTGGCTTGATTTGATTTATAGTCTCATCAGTATATATGAAATTATAAGATAGGAATTTTAAGCATTTCTCTTACAGCCATATGGCACTGGAGTTTTCAGTATAAACTAAGAATACCAGTAATGCATGCATTAACCACTTTTTAAATTTCATTTTGTTTTGGGTATCCAAGAATTTAAATGTATACTCAAGTTAATTGTATACTCAAGTTAAATGTATACTCAAGTTAATTAAAATCTTTTCTAGGAATATGAAGCCATCTACCTAGCAAAATTAACAATACAGATGATGTCACCACTTCAGATAGAAAGGTCGTTATCTGTTCATTCTGGCTCCACAGGTAAGGATTTTTTCATTTTGGAGAAATTTGGGGAGATAGATGATATGAAAAGTAGAAGAGAAGATGCATCTGTCACTCATTAGCAAGTTACACTGAACAATTTAAATTGTTTAGAAACTTTTGGATGGGCTATTGAATTAAAATAATTTCTAATTTTAATTTTATAATTAATTATATATTATACTGAGCTTCTGTGTGTATGCCACTAGTTAAGTAGAACATGCTGGTTGGAAGATCAGATTTCCATTTTGTTGACCTTTAAATCTTTAAGTAGTTTAAAGTGAAAGTGTCAGTTGCTCAGTGGTGTCCAACTCCTTGTGACCTCATGGACTGTAGCCCACCAGGCTCCTCTGTCCATGGAATTCTCCAGTCTAGAATATTGGAGTGAGTTGTCATTCCCTTCTCCACAATTAAGTAGTATAACTGTGTTGGAAAGATTAAAATAATAAGAGGGGTCTGGTACCGGAGGCCCTAAATACACTTAGGTGATCTTATTGAAAATAAAAGGTGGCTAGTAAGTGAAAGCAGGGTGACTCAGTTTCTCTGTTGCCATAAATATCTGTCCTTTTTTCTTCCCTATTTTAGAGTGTTTCCTCCCCCATTTAATGATCCAGGCATGCTCTCAAAATCTTTTAACGTTTACAGTCCTCTCCAAGACCTTGCTACCCTTTTTTGTCTCCTTTCTTTTTATTAGAGCATTCATGGAATTTATTAGTTTATTATTTTTCTCTCCCAGAGTTCCTTTCAGTCTTATTTGCACCAACAGCCTTTTAAGTTAGGAAAAATAGGTTACATACCTGGTTAGTGTTGGATTTAGAAATTGAACACTGGTGATCTCATCCACAAGTCCAGCACTATATTGTACCTCCTTAGTTGATGAAACTATGTAACCACACTTCAAGCTTAACTTCCTACTTGTCATTGACTCTTTAGTTTGCAACTTCTATGTAATCATTTTCCAAAATGGGAGGCTCTGTTTCTTCAGTAACAAAAATTCTTTCTTTTTATAATACCTTTAATCTCAGTATAGTTCAGGTCTGTATTGGCCTCCCATCCTACATGTTCCATACATTGTGGCCAGACATATTTTCATGAAAGATAATTCTAATAGTGGTTTTCTTCTTGTCTAAAAGTCTTCGTTGGCTTAATTTTTTACTGAAGCAAACACATCACAGATAGTAATTAAAGGCCCTTTTGATCTTTATTTGTATCTCTCACTGTACCTCTATATATGTACTGCAGAAAACTGAGCTACTAATGGTTTCCCGTGTGTCTTCTATTCTCCACCTAGAAAGCATCACATCCAGTCTCTCCATAAAAACTTGGTTCAGATGTCGTTGCCTCAAGAAAACATGATGATTAACTTATTCTTCCTCTAACTTCTAGTTATTCTGCCATAGAACTTTATCTGTACCTCCTCACTTTCTGCCTTGAATTAGCTAGCTATGTCTCTCAACCTCCTTTAGTAGAATGCAGATGTAGCACTGCATCTGAATCTGTTATAACAGCTGTATTTAGACTTAAGGCTTTCCAGGTGGTGCTAATGGTAAAGAGCCTAACTGCCAATGCAGGAGACATAAGAGACACAAGTTCAATCCCTGGGTCAGGAAGATTCCCCTGGAGGAGGGCATGGCAACCTACTCCGGTATTACTGCCTGGAGAATCCCATGGACAGAGGAACCTAGTGGGCTGCAGTCTATAGGGTCACAAAGATTGGACACAACTGAAGCGACTTAGCACGTATGCACACATTTAGACTTATTTTAATGACTAGCATATTTTCTTCTTTATTCCATCAGTACTATATTTCTGTTCTTTTCTTATTAATCTTGTAGTGAAATACTAGTTTCCCTTCGGAATCCAATCCACCCTCTGGACTAACACTAACCATGATTTAGCACAACTTTTAGGGCATAAGTTTAAGGTGATGTAACTATTTGGCAGATAACGCAGCAAACCCTTTACCAGTTCAGTTGTTCCCTAAAGTTTTCCTCCATTGAGACTCAAATTTCTTGATTATGATTGTTGGGCATATACAATCCCACACATACTCTGTGTGGGAAATTCCTGTACTAGCAGACTATGATATGAGGAGTAGATAAAAGAAATTCTCTTATCTGCTACATGCCTTCCTTCCAGTTCTACACTTGTTGATAACAATCAGTTTCACTGGAAAAACATTTTTGACAGCATCTGTGAAGCAAAAGGATAATTACATCTACAAAATAAAATTATACAAATTATAACTTCATAAAGTTATATGAAGTTCATAAGTAATATGTTCAGAGTCACATGTTTATGATGGATGCCTAGAAAATGGTAACCAAATATTTATGAACCATTATTTTAAAAATTAATGTTCATTATATAAAATACCTTAATAATATTAAGAGGGATGATGTCACGAAGATACAAAGTTCTTTGGGTTATTTGTAACAAAAGTATTTTATCAGTACAAAGGTTTATTAAAAATTCAGTCATGAAATTTTCATTGTCATATATATATGATAACACTTCAAGAAAAATGAAGCCTTTCCTAGCTGTAACATTCTAATGAATGAATTTATTTAAGTTCCCATTATACCATATGTTGTGTTCATGCAATAACTTTTAGGCAGTTTGAAGAGAACACATGAAGAAGAAGATGATTTTGGAAACATGCAAGTGGCAGCTGCGCAGAATGGCTGATTCAAGAGCAGCATTATAGAGGATGTGAATTTCTATTTGAGGAGAAAAATACTACAGACAGTAATAATGTAAAATGGTAAAAACACAAGTAGTTTCTTTTCAATTATATGTTGCTTCCAGACGTGTTTCTCTGCGACTTGTTGAGCAACATTTTAAGATGTTGGACTTCTGCAATAGATGGCACTGATGGTTTTACTCCTTTTTTTTTTTTTTTTTTTTTAAATTCTTTACAGTTTTATTATAAACCAAGAATTTTGGACTTGCAAAGAGGTATTATTGCAATAATGCACTTTTCATACTTGAAATTTATTTGTATGATATAAAGTTGTTACTTTAAACAAAATGCAAGTTAGGGGGGATTTGTTTATAAAATCTGGGTAATTTATAACAAAAGAATTTCCTAAAGTTTGCTAAAAATTCATTTTATGTTCTACATATTACATTTTAAAAATAATTTTACAGTTCAATTTTATGATGGAGCCTCTTACAGAAACATTAACAAATGTAGGAATCTGCCACATTTCTTTTTTAGTATAACTCAATAGTTTATCTTTTTTTAAACTTCTTGATCCCTTATTAATAATCTTTAAATCATGACAGCCAACTGTCCTTATTTTAACATGATCCAAGTATTGCTTCCTTTCCTATTACCTTCCTAATTTTATTCTGTAGAAAGAAAAAGTTTAATGAACAAAGGAAAATGTTTGCTTTATAATACCAGATGTTCACAAATACAAGGAGAGTTTTCAACTTTCAAGTGACTTTCCTTTACCGTTGTGAAAAGCCAAATGTTCTGTTTCTTCTTTTCGGAGTCGTGTAGCCGATTTTTTCTTTGTCCAAAATGGTTCTAAATATAATAAACCAATGTAGCACTATTTTTCCTAAACAAAGCCCCAAAAAGAAAAGTGCCTTGCTTCATTAGAAAAAATAAGTAAATAAATCCTTATGACCTCTAAATTAGTATGTAGAACAGTGAAAAGTTTTGAACATTTTTCTATAATTTTTTTTAACCATAAATTAATTTAAACTGAAAGTCTTAAGGCTTGAAGAAACCTGAGTAAAATTATTTGGAATATGGAACATTTTACTCCTTCATTTTATGTTGTCTTAATGATTCTGTGAGATTGTTCTGGCTCAGACAGTAACTTTTCTTTGAGGATGCATTTTTTTGTAGAAAAGTGATTGTGGAAGACTTCAGTGTATACAAATTAGTGTTGTAATCAGTTCTTTCTTTACATTGAGTTAATCCAAATTTCCCCCATAATTTGCATTAGCAAAGTCACTTTATGGATCCTAGGTTCTCCATGTTTTTATTTATACATATAAAAATTGTTCTTAAAAAAACATTTTTACTACTTTAAGTATGATGTTGGGGAGGAGAGGAGTGTTTTAACTTTTTATAGTTGATGATTTAGGGTAGCACGAATGAAACTCCTTTGTATTTCATTTTTCTCAGTCCTCTCTTGAGGTGCTTTACTGATGAGAGTGATTTCTATACCTTCCTTTGGTACCAAGAGGTACCCCATAAAGTAACCTATTATACCAACTTAGCTACTTTGCTTTCCTCCCTAAGGTGAAATAATACAGTAAGTTTTTTTTATCCAGCATAACAGGAGAGTGGAAGTGAATCAAAACTGCTTTGTTAATTAAGCGTTAATTCTGTTGACCCAGGTGGTTTTCTTCTGATTCCTCTTCCCTTCCCCTATTTTACCACCCTAAAAACAGCATATTGTCAGTCCCTTGAGGTCTTGTATTCTGTTGTATGATTGGTGTGTTATATCATTTGGTGTGGTGGTCTAGTATAGTCAAGATTTGCATTGAGTGTTCAGAAATTCCAGTTGGTAAAGTGCCAGATAACACAGCTTCCCTGTATATAGATTACTATTGGGTAGGTCAGCAAAGATCTCTTTTGCAAACTAATAATCTATGATGCTCCTTCCACAAAAACTGCTTAAAAGAATCTTCATAATAGTCCATTTAGATTTTAAAAATGAGACAGTTAAGATTTTCTAAATTAATTTCTTAAAATATACATATCTTCTCTAATAGTCTGGCCAAGGATACAGGTTTGGTTATTGAATTATATTTGGTAATTTTCCACTTCTAATCACTGTAATTTTTATGTTGTCACTAAAGTGCCTGCCCAGCACTGTAAAGACTCTCACAGACACTAGAAAAAGGGACTTCATTTTCTTGAGGACAAATTAATATGGACAAAAAATTTAACTTTTCTTTCATATAAGAACACTGCAAGTTTGTTTTAAGTATATTCTTCCATCCAGTGTTTAACTGGTTCTTCTGGTAGCTCTTCCTATTCTTTTTATTTGGTTCCGTTTCTATAATTCCTCTATTTCCTTTGATGTTTTGTGATAGCTAATTATAGTACATTTAACCAATCATGATTTATTTTATAGAATATTTGAATAATATATGAGTGACTCAGCACCCAATTATAAGCATTAAATATTAATCTGGGCACAGAATTTAAAATGATATCACATCAGAACATAGGAGAACTGCTTTATTGTCCATTTTGAAAGTATGAAACTTAAATATTGAAAATATTCAACTAGAATGGCAGTATTCTTACCTTGTAATTTCAGTCCATTGGTCTGTGTTAATTTCATATCAGATGTATAAAGAGCAGTTACCTTTGTTTATTTGTATCTACTCTGTGGTGGAAATGTTAAACCATGATAGCTTTTGCTACCAACTTTCAACCATTTAACTTTCAAAGCAGTATATTTGTTTTGGGAGGATTTTGTGCTTCATCTGAGTTTAGAAGTAATGTCAGAAAATGTTAAGCATGTCCTTTTAAAGAAAATATAAGGTTTCTAATTGTCTTATTACCATGGTAATTTAAGTGAATTTAGAAGTATTTAACTGCAATCTTGAATTATAAAGTTGGGATGCATATATAGAGATATATATCAAAATCTCAACTTGATGTAAAGTAAATGAGCAGTTACCTGGCGGATTTTTTTTTTTCAAATAACTGTTTAGTCCATAATTCCATAGCAGACTTAGCTTCACCTCAATATTTTTGTCCATTCATCAGTGCTCCAATAAGAAAATGATAGGAAATAGCTGAAAATTACTAAAAGATTTTTTTTTTTTTTAATTAGAAAAATAAGTTGCTAGGGTCTTTGAATGCTGGATTTTTTTTGTCTTACCCATCCATGGCAGCTAAAAAAAAAAAAAAAATCACTCAAAATATTCAGGTTTACATGTTAGCTCTCTCTCATAGGGAGTTGCCATACCTCACAGTTCAAAGTGTATTCTATAGATCAGTAACATTATACTGACATGTAATTGCAATTTACTATGCAGCAAAAATGGTTCAAGAAAAAAATAACCTACAGTGTCTATTTACCTTTGTATAGACAATTGCTTAAGTTACTCTGCTTTTAACATTTGTACTTGGATAAAATGCTTATTATGTATGTATAGGAATGTCACAGTGCAAGATGCTGCTAGCTCAGGCACAAAGTATTAAAATTATTTTGTGAAGATTGGTGGTTGTATTAAAACTGTTGTGCCATTATACCTCAAAAAAGATTGAAAAGTTCATTTATACTGCTTATGCCATAACCGCTTTACTTAGATTGTTGTCTTCTAGGTAAAAGTAACCCAGTTTTAATCCCACACACATATTAAATCTGAAGGACAAATGAACATTGGATAATGAGAAGCACTTAAGGGTATTTTCTAAAACACTGTGATTACACACATAAAAATTAAGGTCAGTACAGGGAGGTCCCAAGTTTAGGCTCAAGATATTTTTTAATGATTATTTGAACAAGTTTGGAGTTGAAAGTGAGGGAATTTGTGTCTGAAGGCAGAGGTAAAGGCCATTCATAGAACAGCTTCCAGCTCATTTAAAAAAATACTTCATGCTTTTAGTTTTCCCCTTGTTAGCCTACCTACATAATATCCTTCATCAAATCTGAGATGTCATCATCAGCATCACTACACTATCTTTTTGATCCCACTAAAAGGCAAAAATATTGCTGAATAAATCATGACAAACAATTGATCATAAAATGCATCCAGATTTCCAAATGTTACATGTAAAAAAAGATGTGCATTTTAGTCAGTAAAATACAAATATATAAAACACATGGAACAAAATAAAAATCACAACTGCCACTTCATTATACCTTTTCAAAAGTGAAGAGTACCCAAAAATGTATTACTGAAATGTATCTGCAGTTTTTTTCATACTCAAGTTTACCCACAGGATGCCTTAGTAAAATCAAGCTTTTCTGGTTAACTAAAGCTACATGCAGATCATCAATTCCTCAGGGACACAATTTTTATGTGTTATACCTTACCTACAATTTTGTTTCCTATGGGGGGAATTTAAGATAAGACTGTAAGAACATTATTTAAAGGGATTTATTGAAATAGCCAGCTTATATTACTTCACATTGTTTAGTGGTAAGAATTATAATAAAACATTTGCCTTTTATTAGGGTCCCAGCCACGCAGGGATCTTAGTTCCCCAACCAGGGATCAAACCCATGCCCCTTGTATAGGAAGCAAGGAGTCTCAACCACTGGACCACCAGAGAAGTTTCTATTAGGTTTATTTTTTAACATGGGTTTTTAATTACCAGGATATACCTAGTGAAGCTACTGTTACCAAGGTTATAGGACTCCTTTTTCTTAAAAAGCAAAATTAGTTTTGTCGCTTTCACTAGGGACACACCAATTCATGTGCTTAGGTCATCAGCAGGTAAGTAGCACACCCTCTATTGGTAAAGAATTTCTGTTATTTAGAAAGTTAACTAGCTTTACTGCATGGAGGGAAATAGGAAATCTCGTTGAACCAGGTGTGGGTCAACAGGATGAGAAACAGGTGGTTTTTACTTTCTATGCTCCTTTTACAAAGAGTACACAAAATTAAAATTTTACAAACCCTGACTCGACCTAATTGTTTCAATAGACAACTCAAGAAAAGCACAGAAAACATTAGGATTCTAACAAAATTATTCATATGAACAGGTTTAATGTAACATGGAATGCAGAAGATAAGAACCAGTTGTGAAGTATCTAATTCTTATTTACTTAAAAAAAAAATTAAAATCAAAATAGGATAGTGACCAGAATAATAGTACCATTATAGTCACATTAAATAGAAAAGCTTCCATCAACATTTTAAGGATGTAATAAATGTAGTATGATACATTTTAAAATGTTCCACAACTTTGTAATCCGTTTTTCATAAAAATGTTAGAAGACAGGCTTTGGACACCCCATGGAAAGATGAGAAATAAGGTTAGAAATATATAATATACCAGGATTTATTTACTAACTCACTGTTAAAAAGTACCTTATATTTCTCTTAGATATTTAAACATGAATAATTATTATATTTCACATATAAGACAGGTAGTACTTCAGTTACATTAGAATTATAACAACTTTTAGATGTATATTTAATTGTCACGTTTTATAAGTTAATCTTCATTTCTACTTCTTTTAAAGGCTCACCAGGTTGTCTGCCAGTACAGTATTAGGATAGGCAAGTGTTGGACTGTACTACATTTAGTTATATCTAACATCCAATTTCATGTAACGTGTGAAATGACATACCCTTAAGTGGTATTTAGATATATTTCTTTGAAACAAAAATATTAATTTTATGAAGTGATAAGAAACAATCTTATTCACTGTATGCTTTTTTTCTTTTAATGAGCAGTACAGATAGCAGACATAACTCCTTACTACCTATACTCTGACTACTAAGAAATGAAGCCAAACTTTAGAAAAATACAATGCAAGAAAAGATTCAAGTTAAAAATATACTCCTTTGGTTAAAAATCATCCCCTTAATAATTTATTTGTAATCTAAATTCAGCATGTCCCACCAGCCCAAAGTAATCTTCTAAGTGTCATTATACTTGTATCACAATCCAGTATTTATGGAGGTCACCTGGTCGCAGCAACAAAATATTTTAACTCAAGGAACAGAGGATAGCCTTGCTGCATCAGCTCCTTTGATAGATGTCTTTCTTAAAAGATTTTACTTTAGAAACCTCCGACACATGTAGTTTTCTTCAGATACTGTATATCCAAACTTTTTATAGAAACCAACATTTTGTGGTAGACATTCCAGGGTAATCTTATAACAGTTCAGTTTCTTGCTTAGCAAAGTAAGGGTTGATAATAACCTGAAATTTTAAAAAGGGTTGGGGGGAGAGGCATAGAGCATTTGTTAATAAAAATGGATATTAATAACAATGTGAGTGAATAGTTTACAAAACTTTGTTTACATTACAAATAGGTTTATATCATGGCCTTTCTCACTATATTCATTTAAAATTCAAGTTACAAATATATAAAGCATTTAAATCACCCAAAGCATTTTATTTTGTTCCAGATATACTTTATGTAGTAATCTCTGGTCTATTAATAAAAAGAAAACTCACCCCAAACCCTCTTTACAAGTAGATTTTAAAATTGTTAACACCAAAGACTGGCAGCCTTTTAAAAAATATGGCCAAAATTAGCCTTTGTATCTAAATTCTATTCATACTATTTAGTCAGTGTTGAATAGTCAAAACTATTCAGTCAACATTCCCACATAAAGTGGATAAATAATTGCTTTGTTCTTTATCATTTTAAAAGCTACCTAAATATCTGTGAAAGAATGTATCAGGTTACCTATGGATTTAGTCTAATATGAAGTAGAAACAAAAACATATACATCTTTATAAATTCTTAAAGAATCCAAACCAAGTATAAAAATGTGATTCTAACTGCCTTGAGAGAAAACTAGGAATTTCTCAGGTTGCCCATACAGAAAAAAACCTCATCATTCTGAAGACAGAACCTCTTGCTTGAAGTTACACAATTATAAAAGGTATGGCTAAGTGAACGTGCATCAGAAATACTAGAAATTGGTCTGTTTTGTTCACTGATAGGTATCAAATACTTTGAATAGTATCTAGCACATGTGCTTAATATTTACTGAGTGAATTCCGTAAAACTCAGAAAATATTAAAAAGCAAATTCTAACCTATGAAAGTTAAAAGACTTAGATAAATGTATAGAGGATTATACAGTGAAGGCCGGTTCTAAAAGTCATATGACTGAGAACATGTCCTTTGTTTTTAAATGTGATAGACAAATTACTTGACTCAACAAAAGTTTCTTCTTCCTAGTAATATGAAAAAGTGCTACTATTAAAAGTTAATAACTTTAAGATGTTGGCTGTTTTAACAGTACAGTTCCAATTTCCAAACTTTATGACAAAAGTTATATATAAAAATACTTTTCACTAAATTCAGTCTAAGCTCGAGTGAGAATGGGTTCATAATTAATGACACTTAAAAAACTTCAAACAGGGAAACATTTTTAACAAGTATCTTGGCAAGAAAATGTAAACTGAAACACAGAGAGTAGCTGCTTTATCCACGGTTACCTTGTTTCTGCCTACTTACAATTTGCCAAGCTGCTTTCCTCTGCATTCATCACTAACAACAACATCTTCTACTCGTCCTCTCTGAAAATATACACAATGTTTAAAAGACTAAGCATGTAGGTTTTGTTTTTAGTTAAATCAACAAATGATGGTAAGAATTCACTGATGAATGTTTTATAAACCTTAACTTCAAAAATTGCAAATTTTTTAAACTTATTATAGAAGAAATAATATAGTGAATCAGTTTGTGGCCTAATTCACCCATATCCCGAGCCATCCCATCCCGTTATTTTAAAACAAATCTCAGAATCCACATCACCAAAATGTAATCTTGTTACTAAAGGTACTACATCCATTATCCTATTCCTGCTTAAAAGCAATTTATTTCAGACATAACAAATACAATATACTAATTTCTAGTACAGAAACCACACCAAAATTCATACCTCACAGAATACATTCCAAGTGTTTATCATATTCTCACTGGGTTATCTAGATCTTGTTTTCTTTACTATTTCCTGTGAATCATGAGGAGTGAAGGGACTCTACAGGCATTAGAAGGGTCATGATTAGAACATGTTATTCTGAACTCTTTACCACTGGGAAACTGATGGGAATTTGTGTTAATGTAGTACATTCCAAGTATCATTTTTGAAAAAAATTAGCATTAGTGATTCCAAACACTAATTCCACAAATTCCACAATGCTGACTTGATTTTTCTACGTCTATACCAATTCTCTTCAAGAAAATTAGAGATACCAAGGGAACATATCATGCAAAGATGGGCTCGACAAAGGACAGAAATGCTATGGACCTAACAGAAGCGGAAGATATTAAGAGGTGACAAGAATACACAGAAGAACTGTACAAAAAATACGTGATCACTGATCTAGAGCCAGACATCCTGGAATGTGAAGTCAAGTGGGCCTTAGAAAGCATCACTATGAACAAAGCTAGTGGAGGGGATGGAATTCCAGTTGAGCTATTTCAGATCCTAAAAGATGATGCTGTGAAAGTGCTGCACTCAGTATGCCAGCAAATTTGGAAAACTCAGCAGTGGCCACAGGACTGGAAAAGGTCAGTTTTCATTCCAATCCCAAAGGCAATGCCAAAGAATGCTCAAAGTACCGCACAATTGCACTCATCTCACACGCTAGTAAAGTAATGCTCAAAATTCTCCAAGCCAGGCTTCAGCAATATGTGAACTGTGAACTTCCAGATGTTCAAGCTGGTTTTAGAAAAGGCAGAGGACCCAGAGATCAAATTGCCAACATCCGCTGGATCATGGAAAAAGCAAGAGAGTTCCAGAAAAACATCTATTTCTGCTTTATTGACTATGCCAAAGCCTTTGACTGTGTGGATCACAATAAACTGTGGAAAATTCTGAAAGAGATGGGAATACCAGACCACCTGACCTACCTCTTGAGAAACCTACATGCAGGTCAGGAATCAACAGAACTGGACATGGAAGAACAGACTGGTTCCAAATAGGAAACGGAGTACGTCAAGGCTGTATATTGTCACCCTGCTTATTTAACTTCTATGCAGAGTACATCATGAGAAACGCTGGGCTGGAAGAAACACAAGCTGGAATCAAGATTGCCGGGAGAAATATCAATAACCTCAGATAGGCAGATGACACCACCCTTATGGCAGAAAGTGAAGAGGAACTAAAAAGCTCTTGATGACAGTGAAAGAGGAGAGTGAAAAAGTTGGTTTAAAGCTCAACATTCAGAAAACAAAGATCATGGCATCTGGTCCCCTTGCTTCATGGGAAATAGATGGGGAAATAGTGGAAACAGTGTCACACTTTTATTTATTTGGGCTCCAAAATCACTGCAGATGGTGATTGCAGCTATGAAATTAAAAGACGCTTACTCCTTGGAAGGAAAGTTATGACCAACCTAGACAGCATATTAAAAAGCAGAGATATTACTTTGCCAACAAAGGTCCATCTAGTCAAAGCTATGGTTTTTCCAGTGCTCATGTATGGATGTGAGAGTTGGACTGTGAAGAAACCTGAGCGCTGAAGAATTGATGCTTTTGAACTGTGGTGTTGGAGAAGACTCGAGAGTCCCTTGGACTGCAAGGAGATCCAATCAGTCCATCCTAAAGGAGACCAGTCCTGGGTGTTCACTGGAAGGACTGATGCTGAGGCTGAAACTCCAATACTTTGGCCACCTCATGCAAAGAGTTGACTCATTGGAAAGACCCTGATGCTGGGAGGGGTTGGGGACAGGAGGAGAAGGGGACGACGGAGGATGAGATGGTTGGATGGTATCACTGACTCAATGCACAAGAGTTTGGGTGAACTCCGGGAGTTGGTAATGGACAGGTATACCTGGCATGCTGCGATTCATGGGGTAGCAGAGAGTTCGACGTGACTGAACTGAACTGATACCAATTCTAACACCTTACAGAACAATTTTTAGCAAACAATTCATATTAATAACATTTTCTGTCTCATAACTCTTAAGAGAATGGGAAAATGACTAAGTGATTTCTAGAAAACAAAACTATTCCAGGCTATATTTTGCTCTCTCATTTTGCAGTAAAAAGCAGTGGGAAAACAGACTTGTCTGATGGAAACTCAAAGTTGATATCCATTTTACTCATAAGCATTAATGTGAACACATACCTTAGCACAGGAATGGATGAATTTATGTTCTATTATCAGAGTTGCTGTAGCAACTATCTGGCCTAAAGTCACATCTTCCACAACTGTAACATAGTAATCCCCAGATTTCTTCATGTGCTCAAAAGATTCTGTGGAAATTGGAAAAGTGTGTTATATGGACATTAAACTTTATTAGGTACCAAAAAAAAAAATACTAGAATTAACCAAAATAATTTAATGAATATTTAAAGCTATTTTATCACAGTAAATTACAACTTTGTGTCTAGAGAAAATGTCAGTTATTAAGCATGACCATGTATTTGAAACATCAGCAGTCAGTACTGACTAGAACATAGTCCATACATTTAAAAGATCTGCTAGCAGAATGAAGGAAGGCTAATACAGCTATTTTATAATCTGACAAAGTAGTTTTCAGTTTTCCTCTTGTGATCCCAAATGTTTCATGATTATATGACCCGTTTTAGAAATACAATCATCATTTTTGTTTGCTTTGAAAGCACCCTGTGAAATAGATAAAAAATAAGTCTCCGTTTCCCAGTAATTTTTCCAAAGCCACATAGCAAATAGGAGCAAAAATGGAATAAATACCTTCCCCTCAAACTGACTTATATTGATGAAATAACATGATTTCTCATCTAGTATTCCCACAAAGAAGAATTTAGGAATAAAAACTGAGCCCAAGAGTATTAACATACTGTTTATTTCCACAGTTGTATTCTAGTAATGGGTCTGAAATGGGATGAAATAGATTCAAAGAAGGAAAACAGAATCACAAAATAATAACCTTTACTTCAAGAGGGTCATATAGAGTACAAAATAAAATTACCTATTGAAGAAAATGAAGAAGATAGGAAGACAGTGTTAAGAGCACTGGATGGAGTTAGGAAGGTTGTAGTTTTTTCCTTACCAACAACTCCCTGTGATTTTGGGTAAGTCAACTGACCCTTCTGGGTTTCTATCGTCACATATTTTTATTACATTTTTGACAATGAAGTTTCTGTGAAATAACCTAACTACGTGGAAGGAAAATACTATAATGAAAATCTCTAAAACTGCCACCCAGGTCCTATGCTATAGTAATTATCTAAAAATAGCCAGGTATTTTGTAAAACATAGTAGTAGTTACTTTTGGATTCTAGAATAGATTGGCCACATTAAACAAATAATAGCTAATTTGTTATTTGAATATTTTCCAGCTATTTGAACAAAACAAGTAGACAGTGAACAGAGTTTGAAACAAAAATATAATCTTGTTTCATTTCTTTTTCTTCAGGAAAAAGAGGCTGTAGGACTTACTCATAAATTGTTCTGGGTTGACAACTCCAGTCTCTGTCAGCTGACCTAGTACCTTAAAAAAACCTAGTTTTGAAAAACAGATTTCAAGTCATGAGAAGAGCAAATATATATTAAAAGAAGCAATGTGTCAAGCTGGTGGGCATTATTTTTTCAAAACTTTATGTAATGAACCATTCTTAAATTATTTTAAAAGATTAAACAAACCCATTCTTTCTATATAATCAATATGTAAAACAATAATAGATTTTACTAATGTTTTTGCCTGCATAAGATTTTTGGAATAGTGCTGACCTTAAGACTCAGTATATAGAACCAGCATATACAGTTTTAAATGTAATTTGCAGTAGATTCAATGCAAGGGATGTCAAATTTTCCCAAATACGTGCTTTGGTTTTACTTAAAAATGCAAGATTCTCATTGTGATCAAATATGATATTATTTGTAAAATATAACATTGTTGAGACAACAGTTTTTTTTAAAGATTCCTGATTAATGTTATGTTAATATGAACAGCATAGAACTTTGGGAATCTTAACTTTTATATATTGAAGAACTGATTTGACCAAAATAATTTAAGATTTCCTGCCAAAAAAATGAAAACTGTAAAAAGTTGATTTTTGGTTACTGAAATTTAAGGATATTATTTTGGAGAATTTAGATAGTAAAAAAAGGAATACATGTAGACAAAACCTTTTGCAACTATCCGAGGCAAATTATCTTCATTCTCATTTTCCATCCAGCTTCTTAGAGAAGATTCTTTCTTTTGTGTCATTATACAAGGTAATTTCCCCCTTTTTGCTGCTTAATTAGGAAGGAGCACTGTTGTATATAAGTCATTTGAAATGGTGTAATTCTGTACTGTAGTACAGTAATATCTGGCCTATACACATTGTAATTAAGTTCTCAGTCACTTTAAAATTTAAGCACAAAAAACTAATATGAAAGTCAAATATTTAAAAAATTATCAGCATCATCATGTATGTGGAAAAAACAATGCTAATTATAAGTCTAAGTAGCATTTATAAACTGAGCCCATACCTCTATTTAAATCAGCAGTACAAAGAGGCCTCAAAACCAAACCTTCTCCAGGATGTGTTGGGGAAATGGCTGGAGAAAATGTAGCTGTATTCTGACTCCAGTCCACTTCTTTGAGTAGACTTGGGTCAAACATAGGAGTTTCATCAGGTTTCATCTTTGCAGTAAGATCTAAAACAAAACTTTAAATGTTAAGGCATTTTATTTAATAGAAAATTTTTGATTGGCAAAATTGTCAATTTCTTAATAAAAATGAATGGCACTTAGAAAAAATCTTTAACAGGTATGCCAGGTACTTATTTTAGTCTATCCTGAATGTAACATCAAATGCCACAGCTAGACCTATATAGAAAACTCAGAAATTCTGTCATATAGTAAATGAACGACTAAATTTAGAAGTTGTTACACTTTTAAACTCCATTTTTCTAACAGGACTTTTAAAACATTTTTTCCTATGGGCCAGTGCTACTAGCGTAGCATTTTGAATATCTGACTTTTAAATGACTTTTTTTTTTTTTAACATTATTGGATTAAGGAATAATTTGTTGGTTTTATCTGATACTAAGGAAGACTACTGAGCATGTAGCTTTAAAAAAAATATGAACCATGAACAGAAGATTCTCTGCATTCACTGGAATATTTGGTCTCAGCTATGATAAATTCACACTAAGTATCTATTGGATTTTGTTTTCATAGCAGGTTTTCTAAAAATCTAGAAGTTGCTCAGCTGCATCTAAGCAACTTTTTAAGAATAGCCTGTGTTTTTCATGCTATTGGAAAATGATTAATTACGGTATTTTTCTCTTTTTTTGAACATTCAGAAATGGTCAGGTTCTTATTAGGTGTAGTCTTAATAAAACTGAAACTAAATGAAAGCTAGAATGCTAGAATGAAAAACATGAAGCATAGAAACAGGTGGGGGGGCACGCTTCTGTAGAAGAGGATTGCTGGAGGGAACAGTCTTCCAAACAATTACCAGGAGACTGTGTGGTAACACTAAACTTTCATTTCTAACACCACACCCAGTTAAACCAGAGTTGGTCCTTGACCAGCACGGGTTTAGGGTGCAAATCCTCCATGCTGTCAAAAATGCACAGTAGAAAATTCGCATATAACTTGTACTCTGCGCTCCGTATCTCATCTATCTATATGCATAATATACTACCATAAAACAAAGCAATACAGGAAAAAATTAAAGTCCACTTAATAACAGAATAACTTCCACCAATAACCCAACTCCCAGATGTTCTCTTATTTCATAAATCACAGTATGTCTAAGGGCAACTACTTTTAACTTTTCCATAAAGCTAGATTATATTGCATAACCCGATGTAACTATATAGGGAATGCTGCAATCTAGCAGAGGCTTTGGGAAGGTAGTGTGGTGTAATAATAGAAGTTATTATTTGTTCAGCACTTATTATGTGCCAGGCATTGTTCAAAGAACTTTACACGTTACTCACTCACTGTAACAATCCTAGAGTACTGATGATGATCTCCATGTTAACAGATGAGGAAATGCAGGTGTAGACAAGTAACTTGCCCAAGGTCACAAAATTATACCAAAGCCGAGACTGAAACGTAGATGAGGAAAGACCATGAGCTCTAGAGTCAGACCTGATATTCAGATGTCAACTGTCTGATCATGGCCGTGTAAATTAAACAATCTGTTTCGTCATTTGTAAAATGGAGATGAAACTGGTGAAGAAATGGCTTAGTATATACAGACACCTACCAGTGCCTCGCACACTACACATGCTCAACAAGATATAATTTAGCTACTAATCTAAAATTTATTTTTGTGTATGTTCATGTTAACTTATTTTTATATATTCATGTTTTTTCACTTTTAAATTAATTCATGAGTCACACTGCTGGGTACAGCGGCTACAAAAAGGTTATGCTTATGTTAAACTGAAAACATTCTTGGAAAGGAAGAAAACTTGCTCTAAACACTATGCTTGGATCTAAGAACAGTAAAGAAAGGAAATTGTGATGATTAAAACAATCATTCATAAAATTTAACCAGCTTATGGTCTATCTGGGGACTTCCTTGGCGGCTCAGCAGTAAAGAATCCACCTCCAAAGCAGGAGACGCAGGAGGCTTAGGTTTGATACCTGGGTCAGAAAGATACTCTGGAGGGGGCATGGCAACCCACTCCAGTATTCTTGCCAGGAAAATCCCATGGACTGTAGTTGGACTTGACTGAAGTGACTGAGCACACACCCATGGTTCATTTGAAACAGGTTTTATTACAAGTAATTTTAGTGTGTGCACTTTAGTATTTGTTCCAGATAATTGGGCCCCTGAAGCTCTTGATTACTCTAATCTGAAAGAAGGGGCTTCCCTGATAGCTCAGTAGGTAAAGCCGCCACCTGCAATGCAGGAGACCCCGGTTCGATTCCTGGGTAGGGAAGATCCTCTGGAAAAGGGATAGGCTACCCACTACAGTATTCTTGGGCTTCCCTTGTGGCTCAGCTGGTAAAGAATCTGCCTGCAATGTGGGAGACCTGGGGTCGATCCCTGGGTTGGGAAGACCCCCTGGAGAAGGGAACAGCTACCCACCCAGTATTCTGGCCTGACCAAAGAGTTGGACACGACTGAGCCACTTTCACTTTCATTTGGGCTTCCCTTGTGGCTCAGTTGTTAAAGAATCAGCCTACAATGAGGGAGACTAGGGTTCAATCCCTGGATCCGGAAGATCCTCTGGAGAAGGGAGTGGCAATCCAGTCCAGTATTCTTGTCTGGAGAATCCCATGGACAGAGGAGCCTGGCGGGTTACAGTCCATGGGTTGCAGGGTCGTACATGACAGAGCGACTAACACACACACAACATTTAGTCAAAGCAGCACTCATAACCTATATTTGGAAAATAAGAATTTCAGGCTAGTTAAAATTCTTAAAGCATGCTGGATAGAAGTTAAGAATCCGTATCCTTACACAATCAAAAATTAATATCAAAATGTTTATATGAGCTATTTTATAAAACAGAGCCATACTTAAGGTTACTATCTTTTATTTTACTATGTCCCCATGTAGTAAAATTCTGTTGGTGTCCAATTAATATATTGAGCAAGTTAAAGTAAGGTGTGATTTGATACTAAATTTCAAAAGATTTTAGAAAACAGCAAAATTGTTAAGTTTATTTGGTTTGCAAAAGATAATTTTCAGGATCTTAAAGTGGCCCCAGGTACCACATTAGGAATTTGAAGCCGAATTCCATCATTATCACTGGAGTCTATTTGGGATTTTGGGTTTTTTGGCCAGGGGTCGGGGTGAGGGGTGTGCTGCTTGTGGGATCTTAGCTCTCCAACCAGGGATCGAACCTAGGTCTATGGCAATGAAAGCACCAAGTTTTAACTGCTGGACTGCCAGGGAATTCCCTTGTTGGGGTCTGTCTTTGAAGATTTTAGACTAATTTTAAAAACAACCCTAACCGTTAAGTATTTCTCAAAAACCTTTTCTATTTAACTACTAAGTTAGCAGGTATTTAAAGGCCCTTAATGCGTAAGATTAGCACAATAAATGCCTAGTGAATAACAAATGGTACAAGACTTATCTGGAGGTCATTCAGAAAATCCAGAAGAAAAGATTTCCAAACTGCCACAAATGGTATCACAAAAACCATACAGCCAATCATTTTTACTAAGATCACATCAGTTGGTTGACCATTCTCTGGACACAATTTCAACAGGTTTCTCACCATCTTTACTGATACACAAGGGGATGAGCTGCTGCTAGGAACAAACAACTGAAAGCAACAAGTAATAGATACTGAGAATGAAGATTTCAGAAGTTGATATAAAAATTTTAAAAACAATCTAAGGTCAAATCTAAACTTGTCTTTATATCTCATGAGCTCTTGGAGCATTATTTAGTACACGGTTAAAGCAGGAAGGGGGACCTTGTGCTGTTTGAGACTTTGGGGTTCGTCTACATACATTTCATAACAATTTCAATTTGAATTTTGTTTGAACCTAAGAACACTTCATTCACTGATGATTTTAATAGGCCTGGCTATATTAAATTATGCAATTACACTTCAGTTGAGAATTTTAAAATTTCTTGATAGTTTATTTGATCCCTATAATTTAGGCATTATTCCCAGTCTATCCATGAGCACCCTATATAGCACGTGGCGCTTTCGGGACTTGACCTCAAGGTAATAGCCAATGAGTGAATCTTAAATCCTCCAATGTCGTTCTTGCCCTCCAGTATCAAACTCAGTAGAGGCCAATCTTTACATCATCGTGCCAGACTGGGAGCTATTTCCCCTATTCTACAAAATGTCAGTGAATCCTGCCTAATGAAACTGACCTAAATGATTTCCTAAGATCCATTCTAGGATTCATTCACGAGTGTATATCCTAACAAAACTAGTCGCCCTTCAATTTTGTATGGCATTTTAAGAGTTCGATTTACATAAATGTTAGCTCCTGTAAGAGAAGTCACAATACTTAGTGTTTCTAGAGGGTAGAATTCCCCCGGAAGAGACAAAGGATGTCCGTCTTTCCCACACTGAAACCCCAATTTAATCAGTGCAGGAGGTGATCTTCGGAGCAGAATCAGGTCCTCAAGTGGCTCCTGACCGCCGTGGGGTGCTCCTCCGAAGGGAACAGGGGGGCCAACAGCGTTCATGCCCATTTCAAAACCGAAGGCGGCAGAGACTGTGAACAGCTGTTTCAATTCCCCACGTTAAAGCTGCCGAACGGAGTCAATTTCACCCTAGTCTCTGCTCCTGCCTTGCTAAGGCCACCTCCTGCATGCCTGGACCACTGACCACCATCCCTAACCTCTGCTCCAGGCGTGCGTTCGCTCAACTTGCTCCAAACTGCCCTCTACGCCCCCATGTGCACCCAGCTGGCGAAGATAAATGCCTGGATCCCCGAACGGAATCTGCCCCTGCCCCTCGCCGGGCCTAGCTCGCCTCGCCCGGGGGTAGCAGTCACACCTGTTTGATAAACCTGAAGGCAGGCCCAACCTGGCACTCAGGGCATCCGGTCCGGACCTGCTCTCTCTCCCGACCCCCAGACTCTCACCCGCAGAGGTCAGCAGTCTGCGCTCTTCTCCAGGCTCGACGGATTCTCACCCACCCGGGTACACTGCACTGGATCCGGATCCGGCTTCAGAGCCAGCCCCACCTCTTCCCGCCTCCCGCGCTACAGCCCGCTGCCCCTCGGCCGCTACGCTCGCAGCCGCCAAGACGTGGCAGCACCAACGCCTCCAGCCCGCCCCTGCCCGCTTACGCAGGGCCGCGAGCAGGGCAGGGGGAGGTGCCTGCGGAGGGGGCGGGGGCGAGGCCCGGAGGACGGGGCGGAGTGGAGGCGGGACCTGCGGCTGACGTCAGCACGTGGGGCGGGGGCCGGGAGGCTGTGGAAATTTCTCTGGGACTCCACCCGGCCGGCGCGCCGGGAGGCATTCTCAACTCGGCCCGCACCTCCTCGCTTGTCAGGCTCCCACTACGGCCTCGGTGTCTCGGTTTAACTGGAAAATAATCTTGCCTCGGAATCAGCTAAGCACTGTAAGTGGTGACTAGGGTGTGTATCTTTGATTCGAAGACCAGTCTCAGCGCCTTGCCCTCTTGTTTGCCCCTTGTTGCACCTTCCCTTCAGAGTCAATTCATTTATTGATTAGGACTTCGGGTACTCACTGGAGGCTCGAAGCTCCTCATCCCTAGTTTTCTGAGTCACAAATCCTGCCTCTGTGTGGTGGAGCCCCTGCATTCTACTCCCAGACTACGTTTTAATTCCCGCTCAAACCCTTTGGATGAACTCTCAGCTGCAGCAACTTTGCCTCCCAGAAGGCAATTAACAATGGGTGGTCATTTTCAACCTTGAGTCTGGGAGAGAAGTGTTACTGGCCTCTCACATGATGATAGAGAGTGATGTGGGTAGAAGTCAGGGTCGCTGCTAAATGTTTTACAGTATACAGAACAGCTCCCCACAGCAAACAATGACCTGGCCTGAATGTCAGTATTGGTAAAGTTGAGAAACCCTGGATTAGGATAAGAAAACTGACTTCTCTGACTTCCCACCTCCCAAGCGACTTACCTAACTAGCAGGTGTCCTCATTTCACAGATTGGGAAACAACTTCAGAGATGTTAACTACTTTACATAACCAAAGTTATATAGCCAGTAGCTCTTCTTCTTTGTCTTGTACCATAAATTTCAATTTATTGACCTTTTTTTTAATACTGTTCAAAGGATTAGCATTTTCTGCTTATTTGTGAGACTTAAATTTCAGATGACTTTCTGATGTGTTCTCAAACCTTCAAATATCTCTATCCATCCTTGTTTTTGCCTTCATGTATACAAAACAATTAAGATATAAAGAAAAGTAAACACTAATCTTAAGAAAGGGGCTTCCTAGGTGACACTTGTTCAATTGCTCAGTCGTGTCTGACTCCTTGAGACCCCACGAAGCACGCCAGGATTTTCTGTTCTTCACCATCTCCCAGAGGTTGCTCAAACTCATGCCCATTAAGTTGCTGATGCCATCTAACCATCTCGTCTTCGGTCATCCCCATCTCCTCTTGCCTTCAGTCTTTCCCAGCAATTGGTCTTTTCCAATGAGTCTGCTCTTCCCATTAGGTGGCCAGAGTATTGGAGCTTCAGCTTCAGCATCAGTCCTTTCAATGAATATGCACGAATGATTTCCTTTAGGATTGACTGGTTTGATCTCCTTGCAGTCCAAGGGACTCTCAAGAGTCTTCTCCAGCACCACAGTTTGAAAGCATCAAATCTTCAGCACTCAGCCTTCTTAATGGTCCAACTCTTACATCCATACATGACTACTGGAAAAACCATAGTTTTGAATATACAGACCATATTTATTGGCACAGTAATGTCTTTGCCTTTTAATACACTAAGTTTGTCATAGCTTTTCTTCCAGGGAGCAAGCATCTTTTAATTTCATGGCTGCCATCACTGTCGCAGTGATTTTGGAGCCCAAGAAAATAAAGTCTCTCACTGTTTCCATTGTTTCCCCATCTATTTGCCACAAAGTGATGAGACCAGATACCATGATCTTTGTTTTTTGAATATTGAGTTTTAAGCCATCTTTTTCACTCTCCTCTTTCACTTTCGTCAAGAGGCTTTTTAGTTCTTCTTCACTTTCTGCCATTAGGGTGGTATCATCTGTATATCTGAAGTTATTGATATCTCTCCCTGCAATCTTCATTCCAGCTTGTCCTCTATTTAGTCCAGCATTTTGCATGATGTACTCTGCATATAAGTTATATTCAACTTACATAGCAAAGTGACAATATACAGCCTTGATGTACTCTGTTCCCAATTTGGAACCAGTCCATTGTTCCATGTCCAGTTCTAACTGTTGCTTCTTGACCTGCATGCAGGTTTCTCAAGAGGCAGGTAAGGTGGTCTGGTATCTCTTTAAGAATTTTCCGCAGGTAAGGTGATCTGGTATCTCTGCCATTTTCTTCTCCAGGGGATCCCAACTCAGGGACTGAATTTGCATCTCCTGCATTGTAGGCAGACTGTTTACCACTATATCATCCGGGAAGCCCATAGTTAACAACACTGTACTGTATATCTGAAAGTTGCTAAGAGAACAAATCCTAAATTCTCATCGCACACACACACAATTTGCAATAATGTGAGGTTTATGGATGTTAACTAAACTTACTGTGGTGATCACTTCCCCACATATATAATACATATATCAAAATCATCATGTTGAAGACCTAAAACTAATATTTAATACAATGTTTTATGCCAATTCTATTTTTTTTTAAAAAACCATTAAAAAAAAATCATTAGAGGACACATCAGTGGTTCTATTAAACTATAAGTTGATACTGTCACTGGGCTACCTTGAGCTCATCGTGACAGTCAAAGAAAAGAGGGTCACTGTCTGGCCAGACTGACTGAATCTGACTGTTGAGGAAGAACTGGGTTCCCATGTGTTTTTGTGATCCACACAGTCAAAGGCTTTAGTGTCATTAATGAAGCAGATGTTTTTCATGAATTCTCTTGCTTTTTCCACTATCCAACGGATATTTGATGTTTGATCTCTGGTTCCTGTGCCTTCTCTAAATACAGCTTGTACTTCTGGAACTTCTCAGTTCATGTTCTGTTGAAGCCTAGCTATAACGATTTTGAGCATTACCTTGCTAACATGTGAAATGAATGTAATTGTGCAATAGTTTGAACATTCTTTGGCATTGCTCTTTGGGATGGGAATGAAAACTGACCTTTTCCAGTCCTGTGGCCACTGCTGAGTTTTCCAAATTTGCTGGCATATTGAATGCAGCACTTTAACAGCATCATCTTTTAGGATTTGAAATAGCTCAGCTGGAATTCCATCACCTCCACTAGCTTTGTTCTAGTGATGCTTCCTAAGGCCCATTTGACTTCACACTCCAGGCTGTCTGGCTCTAGGTGGCACTAGTGGTAAAGAACTTGCCTGCCAATGCATGAGATGTAAGAGACATAGATCCCTGGATCAGGAAGATCCCCTGGAGAAGGAAATGGCAACCCACTCCAATATTCTTGCCTGGAAAATCACCATGGGGAGAGGAGCCTGGTGGCCTACAATCCGTAGGGTCACAAAGAGTTGGTCACAACTGAAGCAACTTAGCATGCATGCAATAAAGAAACATACAACCTTGTTTTCTTTCAGACTTCTGGCCCTATGTTTACAACAGGTTCCTCCTGAGCAAAAGAACCCTGTGGATTTTATAATTTATCAGTGAAATAATCAATTACAAAATTGATCACAAGCCACAGGAGTTCTAAGAGGTACCCCAGAAGATCTGCGTTCAAGACATACTACTCCCTCATTGTACCATGGGAACCCAGTTCTTCCTCAACAGTCAGATTCAGTCAGTCTGGCCAGACAGTGACCCTCTTTTCTTTGACTGTCACGATGAGCTCAAGTTAGCCCAGTGACAGTATCAACTTATAGTTTAATAGAACCACTGATGTGTCCTCTAATGATTTTTTTTAATGGTTTTTTAAAAAAAAATAGAATTGGCATAAAACATTGTATTAAATATTAGTTTTAGGTCTTCAACATGATGATTTTGATATATGTATTATATATGTGGGGAAGTGATCACCACAGTAAGTTTAGTTAACATCCATAAACCTCACATTATTGCAAATTGTGTGTGTGTGCGATGAGAATTTAGGATTTGTTCTCTTAGCAACTTTCAGATATACAGTACAGTGTTGTTAACTATGGGCTTCCCGGATGATATAGTGGTAAACAGTCTGCCTACAATGCAGGAGATGCAAATTCAGTCCCTGAGTTGGGATCCCCTGGAGAAGAAAATGGCAACCCACTCCAGTATTCTTGCTTGGGAAATCCCATAGACAGAGGAGACTGGCAGCCTACAGTCCACAGTATCACAACAGAATCAGGCACAACTTAGCAACTAAACAACAATTGTTAATTATAGTCACCATGTTGCTCAGTTCAGTCACTCAGTCGTGTCTGACTCTTTGCAGCCCCATGGACTGCAGTACACCAGGCTTCTCTGTCCATCACCAATTCCTGGAGCTTGCTCAAACTCATGGCCACTGAGTCGTTGATGCCATCCAACAACCCTCCCATCCTCTGTTGCCCGCTTCTCCTGCCTTCAATCTTTTCCAATATCAGGGTCTTTTCCAGTGAGTCAGTTCTTCCCATCAGGTAGCCAGAGTATTGGAGCTTCAGCATCAGTTCTTCCAATGGATATTCAAGACTAATTTCCTTTAGGATTGACTAATTGGATCTCCTTGTAGTCCAAGGGACTCTCAAGAGTCTTCTCCAGCACCACAGATCAAAAGCATCAATTCTTTAGCACTCAGCCTTTTTTATAGTCCAACTCTCACATCCATACATGACTACTGGAAACACCATGAAGTGAAGTGAAGTCACTCAGTTGTGTCCGACTCTTTGTGACCCCATGGACTGTAGCCTACAAGGATCCTCAGTCCATGGGATTTTCCAGGCAAGAATACTGGAGGGGGTTGCCATTTCCTTCTCCGGGGGATCTTCCCATCCCAAGGATCGAACCCGGGTCTCCCACATTGTAGGCAGACGCTTTACCGTCTGAGCCACCAGGGAAGCCAGAAACACCATAGTGAAAGTGAAAGTGAAAGTGAAGTCACTCAGTCATATCTGACTCTTTGCGGCCCCATGGACTGTAGCCCACCAGGCTCCTCCATCCGTGGGATTTTCCAGGCAAGAGTACTGCAGTGGGTTGCCACTTCCTTCTCTAGGGGATCGTATCTTCCTGACCCAGGGGTCAAACTCAGGTCTCCTGCATTATAGGCAGATGCTTTACCGTCTGAGCCAACAGAGTAGAAGAGTGATCCATAGCTTTGGCTATACGGACCTTTGTTGGTAAAGTAATGTCTCTGCTTTACAATATGCTACCTAGGTTGGTCATGCCTTTTCTCCCAAGGATATGCATTTTTTTGGTGTTAGTTTTAGAAGGTCTTGTAGGTCTTCATAGAATCATTCAACTTCAGCTTTTTCGGTATTAGTGGTTGGGGCATAGACTTGGAATACTGTGATATTGAATGGTTTGCCTTGGAAACAAACAGAGATCATTCTGTCGTTTTTGAGATTGCACCCAAGTACTGCATTTTGGACTCTTTTGTTGACTGTGAGGGCTACTTCATTCTTCTAAGGGATTCTTGCCCACAGTGGTAGATATAATGGTCATCTGAATTAAATTCACCCATTCCAGTCCATTTTTGTTCACTGATTCCTAAAATGTTGATGTTCACTCTTGCCATCTCCTGTTTGACCACTTCCAATTTACCTTGATTCATGGACCTAACATTCCAGGTTCCTATGCAATATTGTTCTTTAGAGCATCAGATTTTACTTTGATCATTAGTCACATCCACAACTGGGCACTGTTTTAGCTTTGGCTCAGCTTCTTCATTCTTTCTGGAGCTGTTTCTCCACTGTTCTCCAGTAGCATATTGGGCACCTACCAACCTGGGGAGTTCATCTTTCAGTGTCCTATCTTCTTGCCTTTTCATACTGTTCATGGGGTTCTCAAAGCAAGAATATTGAAGTGGTTCGCCATTCCTTCTCCAGTGGACCATGTTTTGTCAAAACTCTCCACCCGGACCCGTCCATCGTGGGTGGCCCTACAAGGCTTGCCTCATAGTTTCATTGAGTTAGACAAGGCTGTAATCACTTGTTAGACAAGTGATCAGTTTGGTTAGTTTTCTGTAATTGTGGTTTCCATTCTATCTGTCCTCTGATGGATAAGGATAAGAGGGTTATGGAAGCTTGCTGATGGGAGGGACTGGCTATGGGGGAATCTGGGTTTTGCTCTGATGGGCGGGGCCATGCTCAGTAAATCTTTAATCCAGTTTTCTGTTGATGGGTTGCTTCAAAATCACTGCAGATGGTGATTGTAGCCATGAAATTAAAAGACTCTGGCTCCTTGGAAGAAAACTATGACAAATCTAGATAGCATATTAAAAAGCAGAGGCATTAGTTTACCAACAAAGGTCTGTATAGTCAAAGCTATGCAGTTTCCAGTGGTCATGTATGGATGTGAGAGTTGGACTATAAAGAAAGCTGAGTGCTAAAGAATTGATGCTTTTGATCTGTGGTACTGGAGAAGACTCTTGAGAATCCCTTGGACTGCAAGGAGATCCAACTAGTCAATCCTAAAGGAAATCAGTCCTGAATATCCATTGGAAGGACTGATGCTGAAGCTCCAGTACTCTGGCTACCTGATGGGAAGAACTGACTCACTGGAAAAGACCCTGATGCTGGGAAAGATTGAAGGCAGGAGAAGGGGATGACAGGATGGGATGGTTGGATGGCATCACTGACTCAATGGACATGAGTTTGAGCATGCACCAGGAGTTGGTTATGGACAAGGAATCCTGGCTTGCTGCAGTCCATGGGGTTGCAAAGAGTCAGACATAACTGAGCGACTGAACTGAACTTCTTCCAAGGAGCAAGCATCTTTTAATTTCTTGGCTGGAGTCACCATCTGCAGTGATTTTGGAGCCCAAGAAAATAAAGTCTCACTGTTTCCATTGTTTCCCTATTTATTTACCAGTAAAGTAATGGGACTGGATGCCATGATCTTTGTTTTTTGAATGTTGAGTTTTAAGCCATCTTTTTCACTCTCCTCTTTCACTTTTATCAAGAGGCTCTTTAGTTCTTTGCTTTCTGCCATAGGGTGGTATCATCTGCATATCTGAGGTTATTGATATTTCTCCTGGCCATCTTGATTCCAGCTTGTGCTTCATCCAGCCCGGCATTTCGCATGATGTACTCTGCATATAAGTTAAATAAGCGAGGTGACAATATACAGCTTTGACGTATTCCTTTCTCAATTTTGAACCAGTCCATTGTTTCATGTCTGGTTCTAACTGTTGCTTCTTGACCTGCATGCAGGTTTCTCAGGAGGCAGGTCAGGCGGTCTCGTATTCCCATCTCTTTAAGAATTTTCCACAGTTCCTATGTTGTGTGTGTGTGTTTGCTAAGTTGCTTCAGTTGTGTCCAACTCTGCGCCCCCGTGGACTATAGGCCACCAGTCTCCTCTGCTTCAATGTTAGATACATGTAAATCTATAAATGCTATATCTTCTTATTGGATTGACCCCTTTATCATTCTTCTTCATCTCCTATTATAGGTTTGTCTTTAAGTCTTTTGTCTGATGCAGATATAGCTACCACAGTTTTCTTTGGTTTTTGTTTGCATAGACTATTTTCGTCACTTTTTGTCTCTGTGTGTTCTTAAAGCTGATGTCTCTGATAGACAGCATATATTTTTATCCATCAGCCATTCTGTATATTTCAATTGGAGAATTTATTCCATTTATATATAAAGTATTAAGAAGTATGAGCTTATTGCCATTTTGCTGATTGGTTTCTGGGTGTTTTGTAATTCGTTTGTTCTCTTCTTCTCTTGCTCTCTTCTGTTGTGATGGGTGATTTTCTGTAGTGGTAACCTTTAATTTCTTTATCTTTTGTATACCTACTATAGTTTTTTGCTTTGTGGTTATCATAAGGCTCACATGCAATATGCCATATTTGTTAACAGTCTATTTTAAGTTGATAATAACTTAAGCTTGCACACATTCTGAAGCTTTACCCCCCCTTCACATTCTATATTTTTGATTTCACAATTTGCATCTTTTTATCTTGTGTATGCATTAACAAATTACAGTAGTTGTAGTTATTTTCCAGGTTTATAACTGACTAACCCACCACCCTTACAACAGTAGATTATTCTGAATTTAACTCCATGTCATTAAAGTCTTTTTCTGGGATTTTATCTTGTTCTTTTCCTTGGAACTTATTTCTCTGTGGATATAATTTTCCCTGACTGTCTATATTGGCTTAATGCCATGTCTCAGTCTGGAAGGAGTGGTCTGATTCAGAAGATGGAATTTCTTCAACCCTGTAGTAGCTCATGCCTCTCACTTAAACCTTTGTGGTTATCCAAGCAGCCTTCTGTGTTCTTACAGGCTCCCAGTAATTGAGGATCTGCCAAGATTTGTCTGCATGCCAAAGGGGAGGATCTCAGTCAGCACCTAGAGGCGGACTAGATGGAAGCCAGACTCTCAGGCAGCACACTTTAGTATGTGAATATTTTCCTTCAGGGGAGGACTGGTAAATGAATCTGTCTGCGTCCTCTCTGCTGAGCCCTGAAGGGATAGCCAGTTTAAAACTTTTTTTCTTTTTTGCTATCATCCCATTGAACCCATGAACACAGGGTCCACTGGTCACTGGTGCCAGACCTCTGAGGGGCAGTCAAAAAACCCCAGGTGGCAGATGTGTGCAAAAGCGCCTTTCTCAGAGACGCAAGCAGTATAGAGCGGGGCATAGAGACAGCATTAAGGTGGTGCCCACTGGCCTCCCTAGTCTGTGGAGAGGAGGGTAGTCATCCCCTCTGGCCACAGCTATTAACAGAGCTAATAGTCTTCTCTCATAGAAAGACTGGTCTGTTCAGTCTGCTCCCTCCACCCTGGGCCTGGGAGGGATAACTAGTGAAAAGGTGTTTCTCTGTTTGTTACAGTCCGGTGAGACCCTTGAACAGAAGCCTCACTGGCCATCAAAGCCAGGAGAGCAAGTGGCATCCTCCGGGCAGCAGCCACAAAACCTGGGGCATCAGACATGCACATGAGCCCCTTTCTGAAAGATCCTGGCAACCTGGACGAGGCAGGAGGAGAGCAGGAAGATGAACCTACCAGCCTCCGTGGTTTCTGGAGAGCAATAGTCAGCCCTTGGAAGCCTTTTAAGTTAGAAGCCTGTCCCTTGGGCTTTTAAGGTTAGTGACTAGCCTCTTTCATGGAAAGACGAGGTTCATTTCAGTCTGCTGCCCCTGCGCTGGGCCCTGGGGTTTAACCACAGGGAATCCACACAGTCTAAGAACTATCTATTGGATTAGTTTGCTATACCCTTGTGGGTCTCATGTCTGCAATCCCTGTTGGCTTTCAGAGCCGATGTTTTGGGGTCCATTTCTCAGGTGGAAGTCGTAAGAGTTGTGATACCAGCAGTGGGGTCCAAACCCTTCAGTCCTCTGGGGGAAGCTGAGTTGTGAGTTCTCTGCTGGTTTTATGTCACTGCTCGGGATGAGGTTTATGGTGAGATTGTGTCCCACCTACCCATTTAGATGTTGGGGGGTTTGGTTCATCTGATGTGTATGAGTTGCTCAGTTAGTTTCCGGATATCTTTCGAAGGAAATTGGTGTGTGTGTAGCTGTAGATTCAGTGTGTCTGTGAGAGGTGGTTTCAGGATTCTCCTGTGTTGCCATTTTGAAGCAGAAAAACATTTTTCAGTTTCTTATAACAAATACTGCATCACCAACATTCTTGTTGGGATGGATAATGATATTATGTGGGAAAAAATGAATATCAGTGATTGAATTGAAAAGTGATTCAGGATGTTGGATTCAGTGAGAAGTTTTAAGAATATCTTAACTGATTTATTTTCTTCATATTTTTCTCTCAGTGTATGCACAAGAACTAGGTATAATGATCCATGTTTAGTTAAGTATAAAGGACTCTTTTACTAAGAGTTAACATTCCAAAGAAGTATGTGTTATAGAAGAAGAAAGTATGTGTTGTAGTTTTTAACTGGCCATATTTTTCTTTCCTAGTGGTTTATAATAAACTAGTTTTTTATTATATACCAGTAAGAAAAACTAATAGTGCATCTTACAGTCGGTATATCTTAAATAAATGGCTTCATTTGGTTCTCAAATGAATACTGTGAGATCAGGCAAATGAAATTTGGGGAATTTTCATTTTCTTACTGGTGAGGTTGTATTTTATTTTATACTTTTGAACCTAACCTAAAAAACTAGTTCAGAGATTTGTTTTCTGTAACATTCAACCACAAACTTAAAAAGCATTTTTACTGTTGAGTAGATCATGTTCCATAATGACACCTGTCTGAAACTGGGATATTACAAATGAAAGATGAAAGATGGGAGTTAAGCACAGGTGTTTTATGCATCGAGTCAGGGAACACTCAGATATGACAGAAAATCCTGGATAGGAAGCAAAAGGCTGGGAGAAATGTGGTGGTATGCAGTGTATCTCAGGTCTGGTCAAAGTGCTTTCATGGCATTTATTGTTGCGTTATAGATTTAGGTCTTCTTCTTGAATCTTTCAAAGGTGGTTCATTTCTCCTAAACTGTGCCTTCAGATTATATAGCTGTCAGTTTGCCTGGATTGGTAGTGAAGTTCTTCCTTCTATGCAGGAGAAACCAATTCTGGAAGGATTACTAGTTTACGGAATCGGTGGGAAGCCTGGTGAGACCCGAGATCAGACAATGATGATAGAAGCAGCCAGTAGCCCAGTGAGCTGCTCAGAATCTGGGACAACCAGAATTTTGGCCTTTCAGTTTCCTCCTGTCCAAAGTCAAATGTTGTTCAGTTCCCAAAACGGGGATTCAGATCATGGGCAGCCAGCAAAGCTACTTATACACCGTATTATTATATATTATGCCATATATGTTTTAATATCACTGAACAGAGAAGTTAAAAATACATTTAATATAGCCATATTTAGCTGTAAGCAATTATTTTTTTATTATTGCATTTTTTTTTAAAGACCACTGTTAAATACAGCTGTTGTTGTTCAGTCGCTAAGTCATGTCTGACTCTTTGCAACCCCATGAACTGCAGCCAGGCTTCCCTGTCCTTCACTATCTCCTAGAGTTTGCTCAGACTCATGTCCATTGAGTCAGTGATGCTATCTAACCATCTCATCCTCTTCTGCCCCCTTCTCCTCTTGCCCCCAGTCTTTCCCAGCATCAGGGTCTTTTTCAATGACTTGGCTCTTTGCCAAAGTATTGGAGCTTCAGCTTCAGCATCAGTCCTTCCAACGAGTATTTATTGTTGATTTCCTTTAGGATTGACTGGTTTAATCTCCTTGCAGTCTAAGGGACTCTCAAGAGTCTTTTCCAACACCACAATTGGAAAGATTCAGTTCTTCGGCACTGAGCCTTCTTAATGGTCCAACTCTCACATCCGTACATGACTACTGGAAAAACCATAGCTTTGACTATTGGACCTTTGTCAGCAAAGTGATACTTCTGCTTTTTAATATACTGTCTAGGTTTATCATAGCTTTTCTTCTAAGAAAAGAGCAAGTGTCTTTTAATTTCGTGGCTTCAGTCACTGTCTGCAGTAATTTTGAAGCCCAAGAAAATATAGTCTGTCACTGTTTTCCATTTTTTCCCCATCTATTTGCCATGAAGTACAGTTGACCCTCTGTATCTACAAGTGTGCATCCATGGATTCTACCAAATATGGAGCAAAACCTTAAAAAAAAGAATTCCAGAAAGTTCTAAAAAGCCAAACTTGAATTTGCCAAGCATCAGCAACTATTTACATAGCATTTGCATTGTATTAGGTATTATGAGTAATTCAGAGATGATTTAAAGTATATGGGGAAAAAAAAAAATATGGGGAGGATGTGTATAGACTGTGTGCAAATAACAGGCCATTTTATATAAGGGACTTGAGCATCTGCATATTTTGTTATCTCCAAGATAGCCCAGTTGGAACCAACTTGTTGCAGGTATTGAAGGATGACTTTCCTGGAAAACCTGCAAAACATTCCCAGAACTACAATATTCATCCTGCTATAGGCATGGCCATTTTTATTAATTCCTTTCTTGCCAAAAGTTAAAATATATAAGAATATTATTCTCCTAGAAAAAAATCCGGTTTTATTATGAAATATAATATGATTCCCATGCTGAAATTCACCTATAAAACCAGGCATGCCTATATGGATGGTAGAGGGCCATTTTTAGACGTTTCTTAATTACACCAAACTCCAGCGGTCACTTGACTTCCGTCTCTGAATTCACAGTCTTTAAGTATCTAACACGTCATTTATCTGTTTGCTTATTGCTTACTGCAAAGGTAATGAATGATTATTTTAAAATTTGCAACATTACAGAAATGTAGAACGAAGAGTAGTAAGTCCCCATAACCCTGCCCTCAGGGATAACTCCTGTTAACAGCTTGGTAGCTTGTACTCCAAACTGCCTGGGTTCCATTTCCAGCTTCTGCATTTAGCTGGCAGCCTTGGACTGGTTATTTGCCCTCAGGCTGCCTCACTTTCCTCAGCGTGATAGTAATGGCTTATGGGGGTTCGTGAGGGTTTTAATAAGATAATGTGTAAAGCGTTCAGTGTAGTTCCTGGCATATAGAAACAGCTTAATGAATACTAGTTTTTCTACATGTATTCATCTGGATAAGCTAGATTATGTCTCTATTAACAAACAACCCCCAAAATCTCAGTGATTTAACACAGCAAAGGTTTATTTCCTGCCAGTGCTACGTGTCTTACACAGATTGGCAGGACCGTTTCCTCATGCAGTCATTCAGAGACCCAGGGTACTGGAGAGTCCACATGCTGCAGTCACACCCTGGAATACAAGGCCCCTTTGGTCACCATAGCAGTGAAAAGAGACTGTAAAATCTCACATGGACTTTTTACTGCCTCGGCCCATAATTCTCCCCTTCCAATTGCAGTTTATTGGCCATAACTGCAGGTAAGCTGAGAAATGTGGAGTGAAGTGGGTGAGTGCTACTGCCTCTGTCACAATCCACTTCTTTCCCCTCAGCATGGTATATTATTATTTAAACTGTGATGTAGTTTTATATTTCTTTAAACTTACCATATCATGGACATTTCTCCATATCAATACACGTTCATTTGTTAATCATTAAGCCCTTCTGTGTGCCAGGCGTTGTTCTAGGTATGGGGTATACCAATGAAAAAATTTGATAATCTCTGTCTTCATACAGTTTAATGCATTGCAAACAGGAAGTGTAATATTGTTAAGTATAATATGTTAGAAATAATAAATGTTATGATGAGAAATAGGGACAAATAGGGATGTGTTGGGAATACAGTCTTTAAAAAATTTTTATTGGAGTATAGTTGCTTTACAATGGTGTGTTAGTTTCTGCTGTACAGCAAAGTGAATCAGTTACACATATATGTGTATCCTCTCTTATTTAGATTTCATTCCCATTTAGGTCACCACAGAGCATTGAGTCGAGTTCCCTGTTCTCTATACAGTAGGGTCTCATGTCTATTTTATACACAGTAATGTATATTTTATCAGTCTGTCTCCTAAGTCATTCCACTCCTCCTTCCTCCCTTGGTAGTTGTAAGTTTGTTTATAAGTTCATCTGTACCTTTTTTTTGGATTCCACATATAAGGGATATTATATGTTTGTTTTTCTCTTCCTGACTTACTTTAGTAAGCCTATGACAGTCTGTAGGTCCATCCATGTCTCTGCAAATGGCACTATTTCATTCCTTTTTATGGCTGAGAAATATTCCATTGTATATATGTACATGTCTTCTTTATTCATTCCCCTGTCGATGGACATTTAGTTGCTTTCATGGTCTGGCTATTGTAAATAGTGCTCAATGGACATGGTGTGCATGCATCCTTTTGAATTATGGTTTTCTCTGGCTATATGCCTAGGAGTGGGATTGCTGGGTCATATAATAGCTCTATTTTTAGTTTTTTAAGGAACCTCCATACTGTTTTCCATGGTGGCTGTGCCAGTATACATTCCAACCAACAGTGTAGAAGGGTTCTCTTTTCTCCACACCCTCTCCAGCATTTATTATTTGTAAACTTCTTGATGATGGCCATTCTGATAAGTGTGAGATGATGCCTCCTTATAGTTTGTATTTGAATTTCTCTGATAATCAGTGATGTTGAGCATCTTTTCATGTGCCTATTGGCCATCTGTATATCTACTTTGGAGAAAGGTCTTTTTAGGTCTTCCACCCATTTCTTGTTTGTTTTTTTAATATTGAGCTGCATGAACTGTTTGTATATTTTGGAGATTAATCCCTCATTAGTTTTTTTGTTTGCAAATATTTTCCTCCATTCTGAGGATTGGGTATACAGTTTTAAGTAAAATGGTCATGGAAGGCCTATATGAGGTGACAAGGGCTTCTCTGATGGTTCATATGGTGAAGAATCTGTGTGCAGCGCAGGAGCCCAGGGTTCTATCCCTGGGTTGGGAATATCCCCTGGAGAAGGGAATGGCAACCCACTCCAATATTTTTGCCTGGGCAATCCCATGGACAGAGGAGCCTGGAGGGCCACAATCCATGGGGTGTCAAAGAGTCGGACGCAACTGAATGACTAACACTTTCCCTTTTACTGAAAAGTATGATGAAGTAAGTTTTGTGATTATTTTCAGAGGATGAATGTTCCAAGAAAATAAAATGATGTGTGGTTTGGTGATGTGTACATGAAAATGCATTTTTCTATTTTTGTATGTGTTTAAAGTTTTCCATGAAAAAAATTAAAAACAAAAAAGTAGCCATGACTCTTTTGTAACCCCATGGAGCTTGCCAGGCTCCTCCTCTGTTCATGTGATTTTCCATGGGTTGCCGTTTCCTCCTCCAGGGGATCTTCCCAACCCAAAGATTGAACACACATCTTTGTCTCCTGCATTGGCAGGCGGATTCTTTACCATTGGCACCACCTGAGAAGCTAAAAATTTAAAGGCATGAGCAGGTACCAGGAATGGAATTCTCCAGGTAAGAATACTGGAGTGGGTAGCCATTCCCTTCTCCAAGAGATCTTCTTGATCCAGGGATTGAACCCCAGTCTCCCACATTGCAGGAAGATTTATTACAGTCTGAGCCACTAGGGAGGTCCAGTTGTAAGACTCACATCTAAATTTTATGTCTGCATTTTGGAAAAGAAAAATCATGATAGAAAATTTAATAGATCTTCAAAATTTTCTAAAAAAAAAAAAAAAGGGTTTATCAGTTAACTTCCTCAGTAACAGTGTTTTAACTTGTTTATTTCTCTGCATCCTCACTAACTCTGGGTACCGTACAGTCTAGCATTTGATTACATTTTGCTTTTTATCACTGCATACTTGCATATGTTTGTCTTGTTTTTCTAATTATTTGTTAAACTCTTGATCATTACTTTATTATCTCCCTTTCAGTCATTCCTTTAACATGTTTAGACATATTAGAAATTCTCTGTGGAAATTATGGAATGAGAAATAAAACTTAATGATGACTTTGTTAAATACAATATCAGTCACTAATCATTCTCACAGCATTTTGCTATGTTGAGAATGTAAAAGAAAAAAGCAAGCCACATGAAATAGTATATCCACAAGCGACTTGAAAGTTTTGAGGATTAGAGAGCTCAAAAATACTTTAGGCACTTTTTTCAAGTAATTGGCCAGTAAAAGGTACAGTTGAATAGAGACTTTTCTTAGTCACATACTTGCCATGATTCTTCCACTAGAAATTTTGTTCTTTCAGTGATTTCCTTTCTGTTGCCATAGAATTAGGCTACATTATGCAAACATTTGAGTAAATTCTGTCAGTTTTTCCTTAAAATGACCAAGAGTCTCAACAGTTAGATGACTATGATTGAAACAAAAAATGAAATCAGCCCAGTTCGGCCCAGAGTTTACTGGATTGTCTCACACTTACTGGACCAGATTGTGAGGGCACACCCAGGCCCCAAGGAGGAGTGTCTGAGAGAGCACTCACTTAGAACCACCCTGCATTTAATGGAAGTGGTGATAGGCTTGGTCAAGCAGTGAGTAACTCTTGTCAAATTGGTCTGTTGTTAGTCACACAACTGGAACATCATGTTTAGAGGAAAATGCATGATGCCGCTAGGAAGCTATGTTGGAAGAGCTGTGGCCAAAGAAAAGAGAATTCAATCTAGAGAGAATTGCACTTCATTGACCCAGATGACTTGGAAGTCTGATGCACAGAGTCTTGTTTTCATAACTTAGTTCACCCTCATTATGATGTATTCTGTGAGGCAGAATCTCTATTTTGAGAACAGTGTTGTTACCTCAGGAAGGAAGGATGACTGCATTATACTGACATTCAGTTGGAAACATTTTTAGGATTTAGAATCAAACTGTCTACTCACCGGCCTTATTTAATCATGAAAACAGCTTTAGAATAGTGGCCATACCTCAATGTCAAACACAGAAAACAATAGCATCATTATAATTCAAAGGTCGCAAAACTGCTTTGAGACAATAAACAGTTATTTTGATCTCTGAACTTCAATTTCCTCCTGCGAAACGTGGAGACACAGATTATCCTCCTTCTGTATTTTACTGGTATGATTTGAGTATACGAAAATCCCAAGCCTGGTTCTTCCAGGCAGAAACCCGAACAAAGGGAAACATAAAGAATCATAAAAGAACCATTCATATGGTCCTCATATGTTCCCTATGTTAATTACTAATCCTCCTCTGAAGGAAGGATTTCCTTAGATTTCTGAGGATAGAGCTTTGCTTGATACTCCTCTAATATATCACAGATTCTCTATTCAGTGATCATTCATTCAGTCTTTGGTGTGTTGATCATTTGCCAAATATTAAGATCCTACCGTGTACCAAGAAACAATGCTAAGGACTGGAGATCTAAAGAGAAATAAGATAGACAACTTCCAGCCCTTATGGAACTGATAAGAGAGCAGGGGACACCAGTGTTACACAAGTATCTATAAATGCACTGAGATTATGCAGACATAGGACAGGGTGTTGTGGGAGCTTTCAACCTATTTGGGAGATCACAGTGGATTTTTAGAGATATCCAAGCTAAACAAGAAAAATGAGAAGTAGGCTAGGTGAAGAATAGAGGGGAAAGTGGTTTAGGCAGAGGCAACGGCACTGAATTGATTTTGAAGTACTGTGAGAGGAAAGCCAGAGGGGCTGTGGTGAGAGGCAGGAGCCAGTTCTCAGGGGCCTCACTGAGGTCTTCGTCTCTATTCTGGGAGTGATGGGAGGGAAGCCATTGGAGTTCCCTTTTTATTTATTTTGTTGTTTTATATGTTTAATCAGGGAAGTGACATGGGCACTTGCATTTTTAAAAGATCATTCTAGGCACTATGTGCAGAATGGAGGACATGATCCTGTACAGATACATGTAGAGAAAGCAGTTAGGAGGCAGTTAGAGGAAATAGATTAGGAAGTTGGTGGAGAAGAGGAAGAAAAAGTGGACTGAGTCAAGAGATACTTAAGAGACAGAGTCAATAGGATTTGATTGTGAAGAAAGGATGAATCAAGGCTGACTTCTAGATTTCTGGCCAAACCAAATGGGTGGATGTCATTTATTTAAATAAAGAATCCTGGAAGAAGAGAAGGTTTGGGAAGGAGAGTCATGAATCATAGTTGACCAGCACATAGCATACACAGTAAGACATTTAGAATACAAAAACCTTAGGATGCAAATTACATATAGATATACAAATATAGGTTCTCATCATTTATGTTTATTACTTAATCCCAAGTCTTGCTTTATAAGTTCTGGATATTTATATCCTTTTAGTGGTCGTTTACAGTCCTATTCTTGGGTATTTTATGTCCTTTTAGTCCAGGCATTCAGGCTTGTACTATATTGCATCAAGTCTACCCATTCTTATAGAAGTCTTCGCAGGCGGCACTAGTGGTAAAGAATCTGCCTTCCAATGCAGCAGGTGCAAAAGACTCAGGTTCGATCCCTCGGTCAGGAAGATCTCCTGGAGAAGGAAATGGCAACTCACTCTAGTATTCGTGCCTGGAAAATTCCATGAACAGAGGAGCCTGGCAAGTTACAGTTTCTGGGGTCACAAAGAGACAGGACTGAGCACGCGCACACACATCTGTGCACACATTTTCTTATAGATTCTAAAACTGTTGCGAAGTCAAGTGGGCCTTAGGAAGCACCACTATGAACAAAGCTAGTGGAGGTGATGGAATTCCAGTTGAGCTATTTCAAATGCTAAAAGATGATGCTGTGAAAGTGCTGCACTCAATATGCCAGCAAATCTGGAAAACTCAGCAGTGGCCACAAGACTGGAAAAGGTCAGTTTTCATTCTAATCCCAAAGAAAGGCAATGCCAAAGAATGTTCAAACTACCGCACAATTGCACTCATCTCACACACTAGCAAAATAATGCTCAAGATTCTCCAAGCCAGGCTTCAAAAGTACTTGGACTTTGAACTTCCAGATGTTTAAGCTGGATTTACAAAAGGCAGAGGAACCAGAGATCAAATTGCCAACATCTGCTGGATCATCCAAAAAGCAAGAGAGTTCCAGAAAGACATCTACTTCTGTTTTATTAACTATGCCAAAGCCTTTGACTGTGTGGATCACAACAAACTGTGAAAAATTCTGAAAGAGATGGGCATATGAGACCACCTTACCTGCCTCCTGAGAAACCTGTATGCAGGTCAAGAAGCAACAATTAGAACTGAACATGGAACAACAGACTGCTTCCAAATCAGGAGTACGTCAAGGCTGTATATTGTCACCCCACTTATTTAACATATGTGGAGTACATCATGTGAAATGCTGGGCTGGAAGAAGCACAAGCTGGAATCACGATTGCTGGGAGAAATATCAATAACTTCAGATATGCATATGACACCACCCTTATGGCAGAAAGTGAAGAAGAACTAAAGAGCCTCTTGATGAAAGTGAAAGAGGAGAGTTAAAAAGTTGGTTTAAATCTCAACATTCAGAAAACGAAGATCATGGCATCCAGTCCCATCGCTTCATGGCAAATAGATGGGGAAACAATGGAAACAGTGACATTTTATTTCCTTGGGCTCCAAAATCACTGCAGGTGGTGACTGCAACCATGAAATTAAAAGACGCTCCTTGGAAGAAAAGCTATAACCAACCTAGACAGCATTTTAAAAAGCAGACGCATTACTTTACTGACGAAGGTCTGTCTAGTCAAAGCTATGGTTTTTCCAGTAGTCATGTATGGATGAGAGAGTTGGACTATAAAGAAAGCTAAGCACCAAAGAATTGATGCTTTTGAACTGTGGTGTTGGAGAAGACTCTTGAGAGTCCCTTGGACTTAAAGGAGATCCAACCAGTCCATTCTGAAGGAGATCAGTCCAAAATATTCCTTGGAAGGACCGATGCTGAAGCTGAAACTCCAGTACTTTGGCCACTTGATACGAAGAACCGACTCATTGCAAAAGACCCTGATGCTGGGAAAATTGAAGGCAGGAGGAGAAGGGGACGACAGAGGATGAGATGGTTGGATGGCATCACCAATGTGATGGACATGAGTTTGAGTAGGCTCTGGGAGTTGGTGATGGACAGGGAAGCCTAGCGTGCTGCAGTCATGGGGTTGCAAAGAATCAGACACGACTGAGTGACTGAACTGAAAACTGTAATTTCTTGTTTTCTCTTAACTTGATATGTCTCATATAGTATCTGATTCATTTGAAGATCATTCCCACAAATTGATGTTTCTTTTTTTACTATACTTTTTTTCCCCATGACCTTCTAATAGACTCAAACACTTTCTACCCTCCAGCTACTAATCTTCCGTATGTTTTACCAGTTTCCAAAGCTGAACAAAAAATGAGAAAGCTATTATGAAGCTTCATCACAAGCTACTATGCCAAGTGTTGCTGGGGGACAGTAATGAAACAGTAATGAAACAGGACTGAACTGAATGTCTATAAATGTTCACAAAAGATACAGCTAAAAATAAGAATATAAGAAGGTTGAAAATAAAAGCATGAAAAGTATATATCAAGCAAACAGAAAAGCTAGTATAAATCTATCACTATCAGAAAAAGTAAGATTTTAAAGCTAAGAGCATTACTAAAAATAAAGAGAGTCACTAGATTTAAGAATCGAATCAGCAGAATCAACAGAGAACTGTAGAGAAGTCCCACAAATTATAATGAATGATTTTACTACCAATTTCTCAGTGGTAGATCAAGCAGACAAAAATCAAAAAGAATATAGAAACAATGAATATATTTGATTCAATGGACACACAGAACATTCCACCCCAAAACTGCAGAATACACATCTTTCAGTGGAATATTTGTGACCATATATTGATATATAAAGGAAGTCTGAACAAATTTCAAAAGAATGGTATCATACATATTGCTTTCTTTGATCACATTGGGATTAAATAAGAAATATGCACTGAAAAAACATGAAAAGCTTATGTTTGGAGACTAAGAAACATACTCATGAACCACTTAGAAAATAGTGGGAATTTGAGAGTCTTTAAACTGAGTGTTAAAAATGTTGCATATTAAGAAATGATGGTGATTGCTGTTTCTATACTTGATGTAATAACTGATGTTAGGCTTTGCTAAGTTGCTAAGTCACTTCAGTCGTGTCCAACTCAGTGCTACCCCATAGACGGCAGCCCACCAGGCTCCCCTGTCCCTGGGATTCTCCAGGCAAGAACCCTGGAGTGGGTTGCCATTTCCTTCTCCAGTGCATGAAAGTGAAAAGTGAAAGTGAAGTCACTCAGTTGTGTCTGACTCTTAGCAACCCCATGGACTGCAGCCTACCAGGCTCCTCCACCCATGGGATTTTCCAGGCAAGAGTATCGGAGTGGGGTGCCATCGCCTTCTCCGGATGTTAGGCTTAGCTTCGTGCCATAAATGAGTATGAAAGTGGCAAAGCACAGAAGATGACTGCTCTCCAGCAGTGGACAACAGCACAGGTCAGTTATCCTTAAACACAAGGGAAATGTGAAGTGACCTTTATGATTGCCTTCCCTTTTGGAACAGGAGCACTTTTTGGTGTGTGGAGCAAGAGGTGGGCCGAAGTGCAGAGCAGCTGAGTAGAAGAGGCAGAGATCAGATTTGAGTTGCTGAGGTGACTGTAGTTTGTGAGCCAGTACCCCCAAAATGATGGAGCTGTGAAGAGGGGAATCTCATAGGAGGTTGTGTTCAGGAGTGTGGCTAAGTGCTTGACTCAACATATGTAAGTCAAGGCCATTGTGAGATCAGCCAGGAGTGACTATTAGGGCACTGAGAACTTAACAGAAACACCATTGCTGGAAGACTGTGGAGTTCCAATCCATCCAGACTGGAGGGATCTTATTGAGTACCTGGGCATTCAGTTGAAACTCCAGTAAGGTCCATGCCTTAAATTAAGGACAAAACCAGAATAGGATCAAGGCAAATAAGTGTAATCAACAATGTGCCAGAAAAAAACTCAACAAGCTTTAAAGAAAAACAGTATCATAGAGTTCCTCACAGTGTAGCAGCCAAAATTGTTCCATGCACAGGAAGAAATTATTGGACAACTAACTCAAGAAACAAGGGAATGTGACCCTTAATCAAGAGATAAGTAGCCAATAGAAACAGATACGACCCTGGATATTGGAATAAGTACACATAGACTTTAAAACAGCTTTTACAAATACATTGTTCAAGGGTTTAAAGAAAAAGATGGATTTTTCCTTGAAAAATGTGAGTAAACAGATGGGGAATCTCAGCAGAGAAATGGAAACTAGAGAAACAGAACCAACTGGAAATTTTATAAGTGAAAAGTGACAGCTAGACAGAGCATTGAGGGAAACTTATTGTCTTAAATGCTTCCATTAGAAATGAAGAAAGGCTAGCAATTAATGCTCAGTTGATAAAATTTAGGAAATTAGAAAAGAAACAGCAGAATAAACAAAATGTATGTGAGGAGACAGTAACAGTAAGAGAGGAAAGTAGTAACATAGTAAACAAAGGTCAGCATGAGGCCTTTGCTGTACAAGGCCAATGTAAGAATCATAAAACAGCAAACTTCTAGCAAGATTCATCAAGAAAAAAAAGAGAATGCATAAACAAACAATAATAAGAATGAAAAAGAAGGCTTAGAAATGCTTCCAACATTTAATAAGATAAAAGATACTAAGTTTATGGTAAAAACTTTGAAAATTAGATTACAATTGGTAGTCTTAGAAAATGTCTTCCTGCAGCTATCTCTAGAAGAAATTGAATCTCTGAAAAGTAGTTCTATAGCCATGAAATACATAGTGTGTGTATATGTATGTATGTAATTTTGTCAAGGTGTATCTATAATTTATATATAAGAGCCAAAAATACACTCGTGAAGAAGAACAAGAAGGGGAGAATTGCTTTACAGATTACCTTCTTAAAATCTTCAGTAATTAAGGAAGGGTGATGCTGGTTCAGGATAGAAAAAAATGACCAGTGGAACAGAATAGGATCCCCAAATAGAGGCCTGCCTAGATGGAGAGTTGATTTGTAAGAGGCTTGCTTGGTGGGTCACTTGAAGAAAGGACTTTTAAAAAAAAATGTTAATACAATTTAGATGCATGACTTTAGAGCCCTGCCTCCCACCATGTGCTAAAATAAATTCCAAGTAGATAAAAGGTATAAATGAGAAGGGCAAAAAATAAAAGTTTTAGAAAACCATATAAAAATATTTTATGGCTGTGGAGTCCAAAAGCATTTGGAGAACTTACACTTCCCAACTTCACACTTTACTACAAAACTACAATAATCAAGACAATGTGTTTTTGGCACAGAATAGACATACAGATGGGCTTCCCAGGTGGCGCTAGTGGTAAAGAACTCGCCTGCCAATGCAGGAGACGTAAGAGACGCGGGTTTGATCGTGGGTCAAGAAGATCCCCTGGAGGAGGGCATGGCAACCCACTCCAGTATTTTTGCCTGGAGATTCCCATGGACAGAGAACCCTGGAGTGCTACGGTCCACGGAGTTACAGAGTCGGACATGACTGAAGCGACTTGGCATGCACGCATGGCACAGACATATAGATTAATGGAAGAAAATGGAGAATCTAGAAATAAACCCTTAGGTTTGTGGTCAGTTGATTTTCCACAAGAATGCTAAGACAATTCAATGGGGAAAAAATTGTCTTTTCAATACATGGTGCTGGGAAAATTGAATATTCACATGTGAAAGAATAAAATTGGACCCTCTATCGCAACTATACACAAAAATTAACTGATCTAGATCTAAATGTAAAGAAACTATAAAACTACTAGAAGAAACATTGGAGCAAATTTTAGTGACCTTGAGTTAGTCAATAATTTTTTATATATAACACTAAAAGGACAACTCATAAAAACATAAATTGGATAAACTGGATTGCATCACAATTAAAAGTTTTATGGGGAAAACTGTACCATCAAGAAAATTTAAACACATCTCATTTAAGAGAGAAAATATTGGTTGAGGGTGGCAAAGAAAGCCCTCTAGCAGCACATGATATGCAAATGCTGGCAGTTAGGAAAGCAAGTCCTGTTAATACGGAGGCCTCGAGGCACATGGGCTGGGCACCAGTAGTACCTGCAGCACAGTCCCAGACTCTCTTCGGTAGTATTAGGCAGGCCCAGTCTTAGCTGGGGTTTCTGCATCAAGTAGATATCGCCTGAGGCACAAGGCTTATGTGCTATCCCTGTATCAGGGCGACTGGTCCAAGAAACAGAAATAAGAAAAAGAGTGAAGCAAGGAAGGAGGGGGAGCTAGTATGAAATTGCATTATGGAGCTGGCCATCATTACACGCCAGAGGTTGCTAGATCTCTTGGAATAGTCCTTCAATTCTGTCGCTCAGTCGTGTCTGACTCTTTGTGACCCCAGCAAAGACTGCAGCACGCCAGGCTTCCCTGTCCATCACCAACAATCTTTCCCAGCATCAGGGTCTTTTCCAATGAGTCAGTTCTTTGCATCAGGTGGCCAAAGTATTGGAGCTTCAGCTTCAGTCCTTCCAATGAATATTCAGGACTGATCTCCTTTAGGATGGACTGGTTGGATCTCCTTGCAGTCCAAGGGACTCTCAAGAGTCTTCTCCAACATCACAGTTCAAAAGCATCAATTCTTCGGCACTCAGCTTTCCTTATAGTCCAACTCTCACATCCATACATGACTACTGGAAAAACCATAGCCTTGACTAGACAGACCTTTGTTGGCAAAGTAATGTCTCTGCTTTTTAATATGCTATTTAGGCCGATCATAGCTGTTCTTCCAAGGAGCAAGCGTCTTTTAATTTCATGGCTGCAGTCACCATCTGCAGTGATTTTGGAGTCCCCCTAAAATAAAGTCTGCCACTGTTTCCATTGTTTCCCCATCTATTTGCCATGAAGTGATGGGACTGGATGCCATGATTTTAGTTTTCTGAATGTTTAGGTTTAAGCCAGCGTTTTCACTCTCCTCTTTCACTTTCATCAAGAGGCTCTTTAGTTCTTCTCTGCCATAAGGGTGGTGTCATATGCATATCTGAGGTTATTGATATTTCTCCCGGCAATCTTGATTCCAGCTTGTGTTTCCTCTAGCCTGGCATTTCGCATGATGTACTCTGCATATAAGTTAAATAAGCAGGGTGACAATATATAGCCTTGATGTACTCCTTTCCTGATTTGGAACCAGTCTGTTGTTCCATGTTCGGTTTAACTGTTGCTTCTTGACCTCCATACAGATTTCTCAGGAGGCAGGTCAGGTGGTCTGGTATTCCCATCTCTTAAAGAATTCTACAGTTTGTTGTGATCCACACAGTCAAAGGCTTTGGCATAGTCAATAAAGCAGAAGTAGATGTCTTTCTGGAACTCTCTCGCTTTTTCAATGATCCAATGGATGTTGGCAATTTGATCTCTGGTTCCTCTGCCTTTCCTAAATCCAGCTTGAACATCTGGAATTTCATGGTTCACATACTGTTGAAGCCTGACTTGGAGAATTTTGAGCATTACTTTGCTACCATGTGAGATAAGTGCAATTACACTGTAGTTTGAACATTAAGGAATAGTCCTTATGAAGCCTTGAGAAGCCTTTGGACTTTTGCACCTAAAGACCCAAAAAGCACCTGAGTACAATTTTTAAAAGAATGATTTAAAAATTTTTAAAAGAATGATTGATTTTCTCCCAAAGGTGGGTAGTTGGTATCTGTAAACTAAGATCCTCCTAGACCTCATTCATATCTCAGGTTCCCTTTAATCAACATCCAACACAGAACTGGTGGAAATGAATAGCGGGAATAATTGAAATCCATAGAATAATAGCTACCATTGAGTAAGCACATGGCAGTATTATATAATGTCTGATCCTCACAAAGTAGCTTTTGTTATACTGATTTTATTAATGTGCAAAATCACACATTAAACTGAGATTCAGCTAATTTAAGGAACTTGGCCAAGGTCACAAAACTAGTAAGAAGCAGACCAGGTTTGGGAACCAGGTCTTTTATTTTTTGTGTATGTGAACTCCTAAAACAATGCTTTTTCTAGTATCCCAGAAAGCCTCCTAGAAGAAAGGATTGAGATTCCTAAATCTCCTTTTAGCCAGTACTCTTTTAAAAAAGCTTATTTGTTTTTAAAAAGTAGGTCATTCAAATACATGGTGCAAAATTCAAGAAATAACAAGAGCATCCCGTGAAAGCTCTTCTTTTTTTTTTTAATTTTATTTTTAAACTTTACAATATTGTATTAGTTTTGCCAAATATCAAAATGAATCCTCCACAAGTATACATGTGTTCCCCATCCTGAATCCTCCTCCCACCTCCCTCCTCCTTCCTCCCTCCCCCCTCCCCATACCATCCCTCTGGGTTGTCCCAGTGCACCAGCCCCAAGCATCCAGTATCGTGCATTAAACCTGGACTGGCAACTCGTTTCATATATGATATTATACATATTTCAATGCCATTCCCCCAAATCATCCCACCTCTCCCTCTCCCACAGAGTCCAAAAGACTGTTCTATACATCAGTGTCTCTTTTGCTGTCTCGTATACAGGGTTATTGTTACCATCTTTCTAAATTCCATATATATGCGTTAGTATACTGTATTGGTGTTTTTCTTTCTGGCTTACTTCACTCTGTATAATAGGCTCCAGTTTCATCCACCTCATTAGAACTGATTCACATATATTCTTTTTAATGGCTGAGTAATACTCCATTGTGTATATGTACCACAGCTTTCTCTTCTTTTAACCCTGTCCACTCACTCAGTTCCTCTTTTCAAGAGCAACTAATGTTACCAGTTACTTGTGTATCTTTCCCAAAGCATTTATAGAGAAATATAAATGTTCTTTTTCATATGTTTAACAGAATGGCACCCCACTCCAGTACTCTTGCCTGGGAAATCCCATGGGTGGAGGAGCCTGGTAGGCTGCAGTCCATGGGGTTGCTAAGAGTCGGACACGACTGAGTGACTTCACTTTCCCTTTTCACTTTAATGCATTGTAGAAGGAAATGGCAACCCGCTCCAGTGTTCTTGCCTGGAGAATCCCAGGGACGGGGGAGCCTGGTGGGCTGCCGTCTATGGGGTCGCACAGAGTCGGACACGACTGAAGCAACTTAGCAGCAGCAACAGAAATAACAAACATACACACTAGTCTCACCTTGTGTTTTTGTTTTTTTACTTAACATCTTGGAATTCACATCCATATTCCTACCCAAAGCTTAGCTAACACTTTGAAATACTCTCATCACTGGACCTTTTATTATTAAAGAATACCAGAGGTAGTATACTAAAATTTACCTGCTGTTTACCTTGTCCTACTTATCCACTCCTGAAAGAATAAACAAGAAGCAAAATAGTTAAGAATCAGGCAACAGGAAAGGAATGGAGAAACATGAAATGCAAGCTCAACAGTGGCTCTTAAAAGACTTCTTTTGTTTTCTCAGGTTGCTTTGGCCCTAATGCATTTGCAGTTTTCAGGTGTGCTGCATAAAGTAACTTCTGTTACTGTTCCCTACTGTGTTTTTGTTCATATGCATGAGTGGAATGTGATTGTGTATTTGTCCTTCTGGTATCTCAGACCATCTGGCCCCCAGTATTCCAAGATGAAAAGATATTGTGAAAATGAGTGGGAAGCCTAGATCTTATTCTCCAAATTTCATAGTCCTAAAGTCTCCATCACACAGTGTGGCACTTGATCGCATTTAGTCTAATGCTTTTCACTAATTGTTTCTTTTATCTAGAGTATTACAGCCTTCAGGGCTGAGACCATACCTCACAGCATGCTACCAAAGCCAGAGTAGGTGCATATTAGTGAGTCCTAGAGGACAGAAGATAGATTTTGTGATCTTGATACTTACTTCTGTATTGACAAGATACTAAGAGAGCTGCTTGGGGATATGGGGAGAGGTGAGGATGGAAGTAGATTGGAATCACAGGAAGATTTCTTGGGATATATGTGCTAGTTCACCCATATTCCTATCAGCATCTCAGCTGGAGGAGGGAGAGAGAGAGAGAACATATTTTGAGAGAGCTTCTTAGGTGATTCTCATAGTCCTCCATCCTCATACCCCTAATTGACAACTGTGTCTAAGAGAAAGGAGAGGCACAAAGCCTCTCAAATATCCTCTTAAGCTGAAAAGCATTAAACAATTTATTTTTAAAATACTTATTTATTTGGCCATGCTGGGTTTTAGTTCTGGCATGTGGGATCTAGTTCCCTGACCAGGGATCGAACCCAGGCCCCTTGCATTGGGAGTGCAGATGTGCAGTCTTAGCCACTGGACCACCGGGGAAGTCCCTTAATTTATTTTAAAGGGAAGAAGATGGGGTTTTCTTTTTATTTCCTAATTTTCTTCTTGTCATCATAGTAGCGCACAGAAAGAGCAAACAGTAATAGTGAAAGCTGCCTATACACATAATCTAAGAGGCTCAGATGGCTGTGTTTGTGGTCTCCAGGTATTCTAATTTGTTTGGTTAGGGTTGTTGTATCTTCTTTGTCTTTCCTTCCCAAAAGATTCACTCAGAAAGATGTTAATGTCTAACAACATATACACTAATATTTACTAATTTTCTAATTCAGTGCTTCCTAAACTTAAATGAGCACCATGATCACCTAGAGGATTTGTTAAAGCACAGATTTCTGGAATCCATTCTCAGATTTTTTGATTCAGTACATGTAAGGTGGCATCTAAGAATTTTCATTTGTGACAAATTCCCATTTGATGCTGATGCTGCTAGTTTGGGGACCACACTTTGAGAATGACTGTTCTGGTGACTAATTTCATACTTACCACTGTAGAGGGGGAGGGAATCCTAGGAACTAATAAGAGTGATTGAGAATGACAATCACAATACATGTCAATAGGAGAAGATGTTGTAATGCACATTAATGAAAAAGAAATGCTCTTTTAGCATAGTCAAGTCCAGAAGTGTCTCCAGCATTCAGATGAGATTTCTGTGTAATGAGAGCTTTTGACCTAAAACATCGTTCCAATGTGAGAATTCTCATTAAAAAAAGGGGGGGGGGGCAGAAGGAGAAGTTACCACCCATCTTGATGTTCTTTTTTCCCAATCCAGCATAAAATATGTTATGGATACACTTACTTTTCTCTATCTTTATTGTCATGACCTTGTTCCTAATTACAATCATCTCCCAGAGATCAAATTGCCAACATGCGCTGGATCATCAAAAAAGCAAGAGAGTTCCAGAAAAACATCTACTTCTGCTTTATTGACTGCGCCACAGCCTTTGACTGTGTGGATCACAACAAACTGTGGAAAATTCTTAAAGAGATGGGCATCCCAGACCACCTGACCTGCCTCCTGAGAAATCTGTATGCAGGTCAGGAAGCAACAGTTAGAACTGGACGTGGAACAACAGACTGGTTCCAAATAGGAAAAGGAGTATGTCAAGGCTGTATATTGTCACCCTGCTTATTTAACTTCTATGCAGAGTACATCATGAGAAACGCTGGGCTGGATGAAGCACAAGCTGGAATCAAGATCACTGGGAGAAATATCAATAACCTCAGATATGCAGATGACATCGCCTTTATGGCAGAAAGCGAAGACCTAAAGAACCTCTTGATGAAAGTGAAAGAAGAGAGTGAAAAAGTTGGCTTAAAGCTCAACATTCAGAAAACTAAGATCATGGCATCCAGTCCCATCACTTCATGGCAAATAGATGGGGAAACAGTGGCAGACTTTATTTTAGGGGGACTCCAAAATCACTGCAGATGGTGACTGCAGCCATGAAATTAAAAGATGCTTGCTCCTTGGAAGAACAGCTATGATTGCCCTAAACAGCATATTAAAAAGCAGAGACATTACTTTGCCAACAAAGGTCTGTCTAGTCAAGGCTATGGTTTTTCCAGTAGTCAGGTATGGATGTGAGAGTTGGACTATAAGGAAAGCTGAGCACTGAAGAATTGATGCTTTTGAACTGTGATGTTGGAGAAGACTCTTGAGAGTCCCTTGGACTGCAAGGAGATCCAACCAGTCCATCCTAAAGGAGATCAATCCTGGGTGTTCATTGGGAGGACTGATGTTGAAGCCTACACTCCAGTACTTTGGCCACCTGATGTGGAGAGCTGACTCATTTGAAAAGACCCTGATGCTGGGAAAGATTGAGGGTGGGAGGAGAAGGGGTCCACAGAGGATGAGATGGTTGGATGACATCGCCAACTCAATGGATATGAGTTTGAGTAAACTCCAGGAGTTGGTGATGGATGGAGGCCTGGTGTGCTGCATTCCATGGGGTCGCAGAGTCAGACACGACTGAATGACTGAACTGAACTGAACTTACCTGGATACTCCATGGTCTCCCAGTAACTTGCCACTCAAAATGTGGTTCATAGACCAACAGCATCAGCATCATGTGGGAACTAGTAGAATTTCAGGCTCTCAGTTCCCTGTCCCCCATGCAAGAAACAGCACTTTAACAAGGTCTCTAGTTTATTTGTTTGCACGTTAATGTTATAAAGTAATGTACATAGCTGTTCTATCAGATTTCCCTTTTCAGTCCATTCTCCTCAGCTGGAGGGTGACCCTTCCAAAACAAATTAGATCATAATGTTCTCCTCCAACAAAACCACTCTGATGGGGTCCCATGGCTCTTGAAAGTCAAGCTCAGTATCTTGGCCCATAAGGCCTAAGGTGAGCCAGTCCCTTCCTCTCTAATCCATCCTCATCCTGTGTCTTGTTCCTCTCTCTCACTGGGCTCCAGCCAGACCTTACTTCTCAGTTTCTCTCACAGATCAAGATTGTTCTTACCTTCCAGTAAGTTGTTCCTTCTGCCTGGAATGTTCTCCCCCAGCATCCACTGCAAATCTAGCTCCTTCTCCTCTTTCAGCTCTCAGCCTCTGCAGGAAAATCCACCTTGGCCTTGTGATTAGAGCTCCATTTCCATCATTATTTATTTCCTTCATAATACTAATTTATAATCATTTCATTTGTTGACTCCACCTTGAAAAAAAGGATTGAGCCTCTCTTGGTCCCAGTGTCTGGCACCTAGTATGCACTCAGGAAATATCTACTCAAGGAATGACCCCTTATTTCTTTACCAAGCAATGGAAAATTGGGTTGGAGGTGGGGAGTAGCCTTGGATTTTAAAGATAACACAGGAGACAACCTGTGTGTTTTGAGGGAAAGGAAGGAAGTGGGGATTTCAAGAAAAAATGAAGGACAGAAAACAAGGTGAAAGGATGCAAAGGGGAAATTTTTGTTGGTTGAGGCATTATCCACATGGGGACACTCTGACGGGACAGCTGGGTGGGCCCACTTCACCTGTGAGGTAACACGGCTAGGTGGTGAGTGATTTAGGTCATTAGTTTGGTGCATGGTCCCATCACTTCATGGCAAATAGATGGGGAAACAGTGGAAACAGTGGCTGACTATTTTTTTGGACTCCAAAATCACTGCAGATGGTGAATGCAGCCATGAAATTAAAAGACGCTTACTCCTTGGAAGGAAGGTTATGACCAACCTAGATAGCATATTCAAAAGCAGAGACATTACTTTGCCAACAAAGGTCCATCTAGTCAAGGCTATGGTTTTTCAAGTAGTCATGTATGGATGTGAGAGTTGGACTAGAAAGAAAGCTGAGCACCAAAGAATTGATGCTTTTGAACTGTGGTGTTGGAGAAGACTTGAAAGTCCCTTGGACTGCAAGGAGATCCAACCAGTCCATCCTAAAGGAGATCAGTCCTGAGTGTTCATTGGAAGGACTAATGCTGAAGCTGAATCTCCAATACTTTGGCCACCTGATGCGAAGAGCTGACTGATTTGAAAAGACCCTGATGCTAGGAAAGATTGAAGGCGGGAGGAGAAGGGGATGACAGAGAATGAGATGGTTGGATGGCATCACTGACTCAATGGGCATGGATTTGGTGGACTCCGGCAGTTGGTGATGGACAGGGAAGCCTGGTGTACTGCATTCCATGGGGTCGCAAAGAGTTGGACACGACTGAGCGACTGAACTGAACTGATACCACCTACTCCCAGCCTCTTGTCAGCTGAACAGTTAGCGTTCAGTGGTCTGAATTTGAAATTGGTGGCTGCCCAGACAGAGAAGGAGGGATATAGGCTTCCACTTCCCCAGCAGCCACCTAAGATGCACTCAGTGCCAGTAACAGGGACACCCAGAACCCCACTCTTTGTGGAGCTGTTACTCAAATGGTTAAACTTATATTTGTAACTAATGCTTTTCTCTCACTTGTCAAAGGATATCTCCCTTCAGTCTTTCCCCACTTGCCCAGATTTTTTTTAATACAGTGATACAGTTCTCATGTGTGCTACTACATCCTGTGTTGTGGTTGATGAAGTTAGTTTGAAGATTAGAATGCTGATAGATTCCTTAAATATATGTACTTTGTTCTGTTCCTAAACATCTTGAATTTCTGAACTAACAAGAAGACATACTTCATTCATGTGTCAATTTGTTAATGCTGACTTCTAAAGTACTGAAAAGGCGGTTGTGAGTGGTACACCATAAATAAGGTAGTGTGGGTTTTATTCTGTACTGGTCACTTAGATTTTTAGAGAGAAAACCTGACGTGGTTATAAATATCTCAGCCAGTTATTCAGAACAGCGTTTTTCAAACTTGAGAAACCAACAGCCCTCCCGTCAATGCTCCTTGTAGATCTCTAAGAGTATGTCAGCAGAGGAATGTTGACTTAATAAGCTAAAAGACTTTTTATATAAAAATACTTTTTAATTGTGAATTATGATGAGGGAGAATTTATAAGTGATAGACAACAGTTTTAAAAACAGGGATTTGGGGACCCTAGTTTACAAAATCTTGAACTATGTACATAGTTCATAGTTGAGAGAGTGAAGACATAGTTACTCCTCATCACTGATGGAAAAACAGTGCCATAGGCTTGTCTTTCTCCCTCAACTAAAATAAATAATCATTAAAACAATGTGGAAAGTTCCCTAAAAGAAGTGGGAACAGTAGACACTTAACTCTGAAGATGATAGAAATTTTCCTGGAGGATGTGACATTTGAATCAAGTTTGGAGTTTATGCAGGACTTTAAAAAGCAGATGAGAGAAGGAAAAAAAATCCATCTCAGGTGGCAAAAAACAAAAACCAAAAAACATTACATGCAAAGGTGGAGATGACAAAGATCATGACTTACTAAATAACTGCAAATTGTGCAGAGTATTTGAAGTGCAAGACACATGGGGTAGTGGTAGGCAGTGAAGCTATAAAGATAGAATTTAGACCTCCGAGTTCCTGTACTTCATCCAGAGAAAGATAGACTTAATGCTGTAAGTGATGGGGAGCCCCTGGAAGAGTTTAAGCAGGGTGCTGTGGTCAGATTTGCACTCTCAGGAAGTGTACACTGCCGGCAACATGGAGAATGAACTGAAGGGAGACAAAACAGAAGCTTGGAGACGAGTTAAGAAGTTATTGTTATGGCTCTGCATGAAGATAAGGAGTATCTGAACTACATTTAAAGGGGAATGAATAAGAGAAAGAAATATTTAGACATATTAATGGAGTATAATTGCTAGGACTTAGTAAAATTTGGATATGACTATGAACGTGAAGAAAGACTCAGAGGTGAATCCCGAGAGTCTGTCTTGGATTACTGAGTGGTTTACAGTGTCATTAAACAATAGGAGGAAATAATGAGAAACTGGTTTGGGAAATGAGCTGATGGTTTAGTGTTGGGTATGTCATCTTAGTTGCTGGGAGATGTCTATAGATAGAAATGTGAAACATGGGTTCAGATAGGAGATCAGGACTAGAGAAGGAAGATCCTGAAAATTCTTAGTGATCCCTACCATCGTAAGGTTGCTGTCCATACTCTTAACCTTATCAATGGGCCTGGTAGTTCAAGTTCAGTTTGTGCGTATAGATGAAGTTGTCCAGTGAGAGTTATAAACCATGAGAAGAAAGCCAAAACTGAGACCCTGAGAAACACTAGTGTTTAAGAGAGGGATGAAGGAAAAGAACCTGCAAAGGAAAATGGAAAGTAGTGAGGAAGAACAGTAATATCAGCTGCCTTGGGGATGGGAGAGGGTGGTGCCAAGAAAAAGAAATATAAATGAAAAAATTGGAATGTTTTAAGTGTCAGAAATTAGTAGGTACTGATGGGTGATTTGGAAATTTGTATGTTACCTCCAAACTGAGTAGCTGCACGTTGTCACAGGAATGTAGCCCTGATGTCAGATATTTTGATTTTTTCAAAAGACATCAGGAATTTCAAGTTTTATGCCAAATATTTTCTTACACAAATGTTTATTCCAATTAAAATGCAAGCAAAAACTATGTATAGCCATACTTGGTAGGATATTTGAGGTAAGAAAACCAAAGAATGGCACCATCATTGGATATACACTGTGAGAATACTACCTATCTGTAGCCAGCTTCCCTGGTAGCTCAGTCAGTAAAGAATCTGCCTGGAGTGCAGGAGACCCGGGTTTGATCCCTGGGTCGGGAAGATCCCCTGGAGAAGGAAATGGAAAACCACTGCAGTATGCTTGCCTGGAAAATCCCATGGACAGAGGAGCCTGGTGGGCTGCGGGCCATGGTATCACCGAGTCACACTTATCTGTACAAAACTGCTTAGACAAATCGAAACTGAAAGAGTTGTATCTGATGGTGCCATTTTCTGGGGTTAGTCTACCAAACGTACACCACTGTCAAAACATCTGAAACTATTAAAAAGAATGGCTATGGATTTTAGGTTTTTTATGTATCAGAATGTACAAAAAGAACTTCTCCAAGATGGAAGTTTCTGATGAATTCTATTCAAATGATCATTTATTACTGTTTGCCATATCTGACTTATTTCCTCTGCTAAATATAGCTTTTGTTTGCTCTGTCTTTTCTGGTAGAGCCAGATAGTAAGTATTTTAGGCTTTGTGGTCTCTGTTGTGACTGTTCAACTCTGCTGTTACAGCACAAAAGTAGACATTGACAGTATGTAAGCAAATGGGCATCGCTGGATTCCAGTAAAACTTTATTTGTAAAAGCAGGCTATGCAGCCCTGTTTACAGTAGCTAGGACATGGATGCAACCTAGATGTCTATCAGCAGACAAATGGATAAGAAAGTTATGGTAGATATACACAATGGAATATTACTCAGCTATTAAAAAGAACTCATTTGAGTAAGTTCTAATGAGGTGGATGAAACTGGAGTCTATTATACAGAGTGAAGTAAATCAGAAAGAAAAACACCAATACAGTATATTATTGCATATATATGAAATTTAGAAAGATGGTAACAACAACACTATATGCAAGACAGCAAAAAAGAGACACAGATATAAAGAACAGACTTTTGGACTCTGTGGGAGAAGGCGAGGGTGGGATGATTTGAGAGAATAGCATTAAAACATGTTTATTACCAAATCTGAAACAGATGACCAGTCCAAGTTCGATGCATGATACAGGGCACTCAAAGCCGGTACACTTGGACAACCCAGAGGGGTGGGGTGGGGAGGGAGGTAGGGGGGAGGTTTGGGACAGGGGACAATGTACACCCGTGGCTGATTGATGTCAATATATGGCAAAACCACCACAATATTATAAATTAATTAGCCTCCAATTAAAATAAATAATTTTTTTAAAAAAGGGACAGGTACACTAAGCTTGCTAGTCAAAATAATCAGGTACTTCTTAAGACATCACTTTTTATGAATGTGCCAGTGGCTGGAGGGGTAGCATAAGAATATGAGCAGGAGCTTTGGGGTAGTCTGAGCTGTGCCCGAATTCTAGCTCTGCTATTTCCCACGGCATAACCTTAAGCCAGTTACTTTGTCCCTTTGGTCCTCAATTTTCCCATCTGTAAAATGAGGATGATGATAATCTCGTAAGGTCAGTGAGTGGTTGATTGACACGGTGTCTGTAAAGCTTTCGTAGTGTTTGTCCTACGGAAAATACCAAGTGTGGATGATGGCTTATTAGCACCAAACACTACTGCTGCCCAGTGAGTTATAAGTTTTTAGGAAACAGTTTTTTCCTCTTTTTCAAAAGCGGTCTTTAAATAGTTTCAACTAAATGTGTTCCATTTTCAGAAACACATACTGAAGAATAAGAGCTGTATGAAGACAATTATCTGTGAGAATGTTCACCATGCTGTTACCTGTAACAGAAAAAAGGAACCTGTGTAAATTCCTAAATTTATTTCATGAATTGGTAAAATAAATTATGGTACACCAATAAAATGACTAATCACTGCCAAAAAAAAGGGAAAAAAGCAGGCGATGGGCCAGATTTGACCTGCTGAACTTCCACTCTACTGGAAGCATACCTCTGGGAGAATCAGTGTTCTGTGAATATAGGTAAAGCCAAAGAAAACACAGGGAGAAAAAAGGTTATCTTTTTTTCTAAACTCTTAGCTTAATGCACACAAATGAGCAAAATTAGCTAAATGTCCTTTTCCATATTCACTAATGTTTATGTAGTTTTTTATTGTAAAACAGATGAAACTAACTTTTATGGACATGAAGTGATCACTTTTGCATTATCAGGAGATCTGGTGGCATTAGCACTGAAGTTAAGTGTAGCTCAGCTGATAAAAAATCCGCCTGCAATGTGGGAGACCTGGGTTTGATCCCTGGGTTGGGAAGATCCCCTGGAGAAGGGAAAGGCCACCCACTCCAGTATTCTGGCCTGGAGAATTCCATGGACTGTATAGTCCATGGGGTTGCAAAGAGTTGAACATGACTGAGCAGCTTTCACTTAAGTCAAAGTAAAAAGGGCTGGGACAAAAAATGTGTATGCCTGTGTATATAGTATACACACATATATACTATGTGTGTATAAAGAGCACATATATTTTATATATATATATCAATTTCAGTCCTTTTCTGGTTCAGAACTTGTTACTTTTTTCTATGTCTAGTGATTTTTTGTTCGATATCATAGATTATAAATGTTATGCTATTGAGTGTTTGCCCTCTGTTGTCTTTCTTCAAAGAGTTTTAAAGTTTGTTTTGGCACAAGATTAATTGTTAGGTTACTTGTGGATTGACCTGATATCCTTGAGGATTATTTTAAACTTTGTTGGAGTGTGCCTAGAATAGCCTTTAGTTTAGCTTTAATAAGAAGCCGTGACCCACCCTGGGGTTTCCGTCGATCGCCCTGTGGCTCAGTGAGGTCTCTCTACTCTGGCTGGCTAGAACTTGAACAGCATCTGACTCCCTGTGTGCTGAGAATTGTCCAGTGTACGTAGTCTGGTAGTCGTTCTTTGCCCGGCTGTGTGGAATTTCACCCTGTGTTTGTGCAGACTGGTGTTCAGCCAAAGATCAAGACCTCTGTGCAGATTTTGAAAGTTCTCTCTCTGTATAGCTCCCTCCTCTCTGGTACTTTGTCCCACAAATTCTAGCTCCCTCCCCTCCTTGAAACCCCGTCTCTGTCTCCTTAATTTCCTGAGACCACTGTGCTCTGAGTTTTTCTTTGCTGTGCTGTAGTCTCAAAGTTGCCACCGTGTGGGACGCTGGGGCATTTTATTTTCCTTCTCTCAGTTATCTGTCTTTCCCTGTCGTTTGCAAACAGTTGTCTCATATCCTTTGTCCAGGTTTCTGGTTGTTTACTGTGGAAGAGCAAGTTCTGTGCTACTGACTTCTTTATGATCATTAGTGGAGCTCAGCCTCTTTAAGATGCTGAATCCTCCAATCCTGGTATATTTATTTGGGTCTTCTTTGAGATTTTAGATAAGCTTTTCAAATTTTCTCCCTAAATTCTCTCCATAGAATCTAAAATTTAGAGCTTGATTTATTTCCAAGTTTTCAAACTTTAATGTCATTGCAAATGGTATTTTTTAAAATTATTTTTTACCTACTAATTGCTAGTATAAAGGAAAAAATAAAATTTTCATATTGCTTTTTCTATCCTACAGTGATGTAGTATACTGATTTTCCTATACAACAATTAATTGAAGTATTATTTTGAATTACTTAACTATAATTTTCAAATAATTAATGATAGTTTAGTTTAATTCAAATCCTTATATATATATATATATTTTTTTTTTCTTTCTTTCTTTCTTGCTGTCCTTCACTGTTTAAGAACTACAGTGTAGGGACTTCCCTGGCCATCCAGTGATTAGGACTCTGTGCTTCCAATGCAGTGGATGTGGGTTTGATCTCTGGTTGGGGAACTAAGATCCCACATGCTGTGTGACATGACCAAAAAAACCCTACAATGCAGTGTTCAATAGATGTTCCTTTCTATTTCTACTTGACTAAGATTTTTTTAAAGTCATAAATGTTGAATTTTATTGAACACTTTCTGCATCTATTGAAATATTTGTATGCTATTTCACTATAATTTCGTAAAGTACATTGTTTGGTTTTTATTCCAATGTGAAACCAACTTTTTACATCTGAAATAAAACCAACTTGGTCATGTTACATTTCCCTTTTAATACTGTGCTTGGTTTGCTTTGCTATTATTTTGCTAAAAGATTTCTGCATTTGTATTTGTGAGTGAGATTGTCCTGTACTTATCCTTTCTCTTTCTGTAGGTTTTCACTTATATGTTACACTAGCCCCGAAACATTTTGGAATTAGTTCTTGAATATTTAATAGAGCTTGTCCAGTAAGCCATCTAGGACTGGAGTTTTCTTTGTAAAAAGTTTGAACCTCTTTATCTCTGGTAGGGCTTTTTGCCTTAAAGGTTTTTTTTTTCCTCTCATATTAATATGCCATGCTAGCTATCTTTTGGTTATATTTGCAAAATGTATATCGTTTAACATCTTTTTACTTTAAACTTTTCTGTTTTATGTTTTGGGTGTCTTTCTTTTGCAGAGGGTATCATTGTTTTGTAAAATGAGTTTCTTTTTGGCTGTGCTGGGTCTTCATTACTGTGCCAGGCTTTCTGGCTCTGTGGCGAGTGGGGGGTACTCTCTGGTTTTGGTGCACGGGTTTCTGTTGCGGAGCATGGTCTTCAGTAGTTGCTGCTCTCAGACTTAGTAGTTGTGGGTTTAGTTGCTCTGAGGCATGTGGGATCTTCCCAGACCAGCGATGGAACCCATTTCCCCTGCATTGGCAGGTGGATTCTTAACACTAGAACCACCAGGGAAATCCCATGGGTTTTTTAATTTTACTTAGTCTGATGATCTAACCTTTTCGTTGGAGCATTTAGTGCATTATCATTAAATATAATTTCTTATGTATTTAGGTTTAAATCTGTCATTTTACTTTGTGGTTTCTTGTACAACATTTTTTCTCTTCTTTATTGAATTCTTTGGGCTTGGTTGAGGGTTTTGGTATAATCACTCCGTGTTTTCCCCTTTATTTGAAAGGTATAGTGTACTGTTTATCATCTTTAGTGGTGACTAGAAATTTTAACAGGTTTATTAACTTACCAAAGTCCTAAAAAGCAATACTTTTATCTTTGGTATAACATAAGAACTTTAGAATATCTTAACTTCATTTATCTTCCTCCTTATTTACCTTATTGTTGTTGCATATTTTAATTCTCTCTTTTCAAATTTTACTCCATAAGAGATTATTATTATATTACATCTGTACAGGATTTACCAATAAATTTTCCACTTCTTTTTGCATCTCAGAACGTACAGACAACTCCTTTAGTTAATTTCAGTCTTCATGAGTTCTTTTCTGCTGTTTATTTCTGTTGGTTCTTACTCATGGGTCCTTGTTTCTTGTGTGCTTGTTTTTGTTTTTTTTCCCACTGCAGGCTGCTCATTTTCCTGAAAATTATTTCTGGCAATTCCGTGAGGCCTCTGATTAAGGTGAATTCCCTCAGAGTCTTGTACCTCCTCCTACCAATCCAGTCCCACTTTAACACTGTAGCTTGTAGTGTCAGGAATCGTCAGTGGTGTTTTAAAGACTATTTTAGATGCTTATTAAGCATTTTTAGTTATCTGTGGGAGGAACTGTCTGTACAAACAAGTATGCAATATTGAAATGGAAGGCATTATCCGTATTTTCTTCTGAGTTTTTAAATTGTGGTAAAATGTACCTAACATAAATTTTACCATTTTCACATGTGTTCAGGGGCTGTAAGGACATTCACATTGTTGTGCAACCATCACCACCATCTGTCTCCAGGATTTTTATCATCTGGCAAAACTGAATGCAATTCTACCCCTTAAGATTAACTGTCCTGTCCTCTTCCCCAGCCCCTGACGATTACCACTCGACTTCCTGTCTCTGTGAATTTTGACTAGGTACTTCATATGAGTGGAATAATATGGTATGTTCCCTTTGGGATTGGCTTATTTCAGATGTCTTTCATCTATGTTGTAGCATTATTCTTCTAAGAGTTTTAAAATGATTTCTTTCACAGTCAGATCCTCAGTGTACCTAGGATTAATTTGTGTTGAGCTGTGAGGTACAAATCTAAATTTATTCCACAATGGATATCCTGTTGTCCCAATACCCTTTATTAATTATTCCATCCTCTTCATATTGATTTGGATGTCACCTCTGTCATATATCAAATATCCATATAAATATAATATAAGCCTGTTTCTAAGCTGTCTGTTTTGCTCAGTTGGTCTATTTATCTTTTCTTACACCAGAAAATAGTATTAGCTCTTAAGGCTTGAAAGTAATTCTTTTTTTTTTTCATGTGTTAATAATTTTAAAACATTTTTTTTTATTATCCTGAATCCATGATCCATTTTATTTTTCACAAAGCACTTTATACATTTATGATAATGGCAAACCTTGATCTGTTATTTAAATCCCATTTCAAAAGACAGAAAGTATTTCTTAAAGTACGGTAAGACAAATCCATTTACTAGGTCTGGGGGTTCCTAGCCTCACTCAGGTCACAGGGAGCTGCCCGCAGTCCTGTAGGTGAGGACTGAAGAACAGGATCGTGGCAGCATCTGCGGGCCTAGAGTGGAAGCCGCCTGCATTGTTACTTTGCTTGAGCCTTCAGGTCTTTTGGGCTCAGTTCAGATGTATTGTTTCATGTGATTTCTGGCGATGGCTCAGGTTAGAGCTAAGTGGAGGAGAAAGTACCCACATCATGGCACTGCTTAGACTCAATAGTCTGCCCCGGTCCACTGTTTTTTCAGAGCTTAATAGCTGCCTCAGGAGTTAAAAACATTCATCATATCCCTTGAGCAAATATTTATCGAATGCCTACCATATGCTAGCACAGTGTGTATAGTAACGATCCACACAGAGTTAGTCTCTGTTCTCATGAAATTTATATTCTAGTTAAGAGGGAAGCAGTCATTTTTTTTGTTGGGTTCAGCGCTTTACTAAAAAATGCTAAAGGCCTTCTACATGATTATTAATGAAATTTGAGCCTATCAGCCTTTGTTCTCTATAGTTTACATATTTCTGGGGACATGAAGACATGTCCCCAGATTTGAAACCTGCTCGATTGCTGGTGATGAAGTTTTCAAGAATTATACTGTATCATAGTGTACAATAGGTACTCGGTGTACTGGAAGTATTCTGTACGCTTCAGGGCTTTGTGGACTTGATGAAAACCATGGTCAGAAAACGATCTCTCCATGATTAAAACATAGTGTCACTCCCTGGCTTCAATTTCAGAGAAAATAATGCCTGGGTTGAAAATGCAGGCAGCATCAAAGATTTCCAGTGATGGCGCACTGAATCTACTTGAACTGGAAGAAAATTTTGGTTTATGGAAAGGTATGAGGTCTATGGAAAGGTATGAAGTCTATGGATGTCCAGTTGCTGTTAACATCTAGAATATTACAACAGTCTTATTTCCACACTGATACTAAGGACAGCTTCCTCTTTGTAACCCATTCTGAAACTGCACTGATCTCATCTATACTTGCTAAATTGTGTTTTTGAAAGGACACTTTCTAAAATGTTTTAAAGCACTTTCTAAGTGGTTTAAAGAGCACAGTATTCACTGGGCAAAAATGTACAGATACCTGCATAACTGAAGCCACGTTTATGACAGCAAAAAAAAAAAAAAAAAGCCCTGCAGGAGTCTGCCACCAAAAAACCTTGGCACACTCTGCCTCCCTACACCCTTCCTGAAGATGCCTTACCCCAGAAAATGTCTCTTTTGGCTTTCTCAGCCTGTGAAGTGGGATGGTTTAAAAACAAGAGTAAATTCTGCATGCAGTTTTACTAATACCAGCCTAATGCAAAGTATTCACACAAAGAAGTACCTGAAAAATTGCTTCTTTGGATAGATGTATGCTGGCTCAGGGGAAGGTACTGGTAGGAATTTCTTTAAACAGGTTTAAACTGTTTCCCTTCATAGACAACCAAAAAGACATCACAGCAAACTGGTAAAATCCAAATAAGATGAATGGCTCCATTGTTCCGCTTTACAAAGTTGGCTTTATTCAGCAGATTCAGCTAGCAACTGGAGGGCCGAATTATACATTTCTGTACAAAATTACTATGATGAATATTTATCATGGAAACTATGAGTTATTTCAGATTCTTCACTCATACATCATAGAAATTACAGTATTCATGGTAAAAAATCATCATCTTTCTAAAACAGTTGTTTGATGGATAAGTCTCTCAAGATTCTACAAGAGGCTGACAAAGTATCAGAGAATATTTTAGCCCAATAAATGACATAAATGACTTACCTTCTTACCAGGTAATACTTATCAAAATATCACCAAAATTAGGCAGAAATTGTTGCAGTCTATCACCTCTTTTGCAATGTTCTGTGTATATGTTTTCAGGGATTAGCCTGCCATAATTCACAAAGATTAAAAAATTGTTTGCTATTTGTATCTATATTGTTAGGTGAATCTGAGTTCTCAAACTCCTATGACTCAAAAAAGAGAAAAGAAAGTGCTTAGATGCTAAACTTATGTTTTCTATTGGCTACCATTTAGTTTGTGTTCCATATTTGTGTCTGATATACCCTGTAGCCTGACAAAACAAATGGGAAACTCTTTCCTCCTTGATGCTAAATTAAAAATAAATTTTAATATTAAAACAAAAAATGGATCTATTGAATAGAAGCAAAGTTGGCATAAACTGTCATTGTTATCCTGTAACGGGTCACTGAAGGCAGCTAAGGTGGACGGCTCCAATGTTCCCACCAAAGTGCCTGGAAAAGCAGGGGGATGCGGAGAGGGGCTGCTTCTGCCTAGGTGTGTCATCACAACACTTTAGGTCCTTTCCATCGTGTTTTTAGTTGTAGTTTTTCCATCAGAATGGACAAGTACACCATGTTCCATTTATTTCGTATTTAGTATGTTCAAGGCTCTGTGCTAAATTCTGTGAATAAAATGGTGAATAAGTAAAATATATCAAGTGTTCACAGGTAAAGATTTTATCACCATTTGACATAGTATCAAAAGCTATAGCAAGTTTTCTTGTGAAAATTAAACCAGAAGGCCTGTGTAACCTAGTAAGCACCCAATAAACGAATGCAACATAAATTGTGTGCAACCTGTAATCCTTGATTAGATCTTGTTTGTTTGTTTTTTTAACAACTATAAAGGATCTCCTTGGAACAATTATGGACATTTGGATTTCAGGTAGATATTAGAGCATTCTTGTTAATTTTCTTGAGTGTGACGGTTACACTGGGTTATGGAGAATATCATTGTTCTTAAATTTTTGCTTGAAGTGTTTAGGGGTAAAGTGTTATGTAACTCAGTTTCAGAGTTTCAGAAATAAGTGTAGTTACATAAAGAATGTTAATAATGGTTAAAGGTAGGTGATAGGTGTATGGCTGCTTATCATACTATTCTTGCATCTTTTCTGGATGTTTCAGTTCAGTTCAGTTCAGTTGCACAGTCATATAACTTTCAAAATAAAATGTTGGGAAAGCTTTTAGTCCATTTTGTCTTCCCTGTTAAAAACAATGTATGATTGTGCAATTCCCCAATGGTAATCTATTCCCAAAAATATGAATTAGAAATTGGAGACCGTACAAATTTAAGGCAGTTTCAGAAAGGATTTTTGTTGTTTTTCTTTTAAATCTAAGTTACATCAGTCAAGGATAAACTCAGATCTTAGGCAACACTTTCTGAACTTTGTCACAATAGTTACTTAACCTTTATTTGTCCGAGCTTCATTTTACCTGGTACATTCACATTTGCCGGAGAAATTGTGTCTTTATACCCACCAGCAAGGTACTTGTCACTTAGTCCATTCAAACGTTCCCAATATGGGAGGCCTAGAAGGTGGGAGGCTGGACCCAAGGCCTTCAGGAGATGCAAATTCACTTGGTGAGCTTACAGCTTAATTGGAAGGTTAAGCATGATGAAGCTGAAAAACACACTCAGAACAATCTAGAAGGCACAGATGAAACCAGTGCCATTCCAGAGGAGGCTACAAAGAGGAAGCTGTCCTTAACAGCAGCGTGGAAACAGAGCGCTGTAATATTCCAGATGTAAACAGCGATCAGACATCCATAGACATCATACCTTTCCAAAGATCAACATTTTCTTCAGATTCAGGTAGATTCAGTGCGCCATCACTGGAAATCTTTGATGCTACCTACATATTCAACCCAGGCATTATTTTCTCTGAGTTGAAGCTGACACTATATTTTAATCATGGAGAGATTGTTTTCTGACCATGGTTTTCATCAAGTCCACAAAGCCCTAAAGCGTAAAGAAATCCTCCAGTATACCAAATATCTATTGTACACTAGGCTGCATCATATTATCTAGTAATCATGACATCTGTGGGCCTTAGAGTCAGACTTAAGATAGTGTCATGGTTTCTTTCAAGCAATGCCAGTTTTCTCAAGATTTATCCCCTAAAAAAGTGACAGTAGGAAAAAAAATGAGTTAAATTTGCATAGGAGCTAAGAAGTCTTGAAGATGCTGTGACAGATTCATTTTAAGAATTTGATCCTCTATTGTAGAGACTATGAAAATTCCAATACATTTACTCAGGCAACTTCTGCTAACATAAAATTTATTGACTTGATATTTTGCTGAAGACGAAAGATTCTTTAACTTAGGGAAAATGTGTAAAAGTATTTCTTTTTACCTCTAGGTGGTGCTGTGTATTGTTTTATGTTAGGCACAAGACTGCCTACTTTTGAAGTATTTTACAGGTGAACACACTGAGACTCATTGAAATTTTGTCTCAAGATAAAGAAAACTTGATTTGAGGCCGATCTTGGACTTTTTTTTTTTTTGCAAAATGTTTAATGTATGGTTTATTTGAGGAAAAATTAGACATCCCATCATTATTTCATACAGTTCTATGTATACTGTTTGTGACAGGTTTAAGAATTTATTTCACTTTATTGATTCATAAAAGTTTCTTTAAGACGTTCTAAAAGAAAATAATTTGTCCAAGTGACAATAGATTGTAAGGAAAGATAATGAGCTATCATATACATAAATATATATATATATCTAAACACTTTACTCAATGGTTGGAGGATACAAAGAGAAAATATAAATTACTAGTAATTATGTAAAAGTCATTAAAACTTATTAATAATCAAATCAAAACTGAAGAGCAGTATAGTGCCTCTTTTTCCTCCCAGATGAGCAAAAAGTCTGTAATGTTCACCCTCAGAGATATGAAGGCATTGGTAAGACAGGCTCCTTATCCGCTGGCAAAGAGAGTGTAAATCAGTGCAACTTTTCTGAAAATTAATTTGACAGATGTCAACAAGAACTTTAAGTTGTTCAAACCGATCTAGTAGTTCAAAGTCTAGGCTCCTCTCTGTAGGAATAATATAGGAATGTGGACAGTGATTTGTTTATTTATATTTTTAAAGAATTTTTTATATTGCTGCTGCTGCTAAGTCACTTCAGTCATGTCCGACTCTGTGCGACCCCATAGACAGCAGCCCACTAGGCTCCCCCGTCCCTGGGATTCTCCAGGCAAGAACACTGGAGTGGGTTGCCATTTCCTTCTCCAATGCATGAAAGTGAAAAGTGAAAGTGAAGTCGCTCAGTCCCTAGAAATACAACTGATTATTTATCTTTGGCTGCTCTGAGTCTCCTTTGCTGGGCACAGCCTTTTTCTGGTTATGGTGAGTGGGGGCCACTCCCTAGTCGTGACGCGTGGGCTTCTCCTTGAAGTGGCTTCTCTTGCTGTGGGGCACCGGCTCTAGGGCACCAGGCTTCAGTAGTTTGGCATGCGGGCTCTAGAGCATGGGTTTAGTGCTTGCGGCTCACAGGCTTAGTTGCCCCTCGGCATGTGGAATCTTCCCTGACCAGGAAGTGAACCTGTGTCCCCTACATTGGCAGGTGGATTCTTAACCACTGAACCTGCAGAGAAGTCCTATTTATTACTATTGTTTTTTGGCTGTGCTGGGTCTTCATTGCGGTGCATGGGCTCTTAACTGCAGTGCACAGGCTTCTCTAGTCACAGTCTGTGGGCTTCTCTCTACTTGTGTAGTGGGTTTCGTTGCTCCATGGCCAAAGAGATCTAAGTTCCCCCACCAGGGATTGAACCCTTGTCCCCTGCATTGGAAGGCAGATTCTTAACCACTGGATCACTGGGGAAGTCCCTGGACAATGATTTATATACAAATATATTGATAATGGTATTATTTATAAACATTTATAAATAAAATCATTATATAAAGTGGGCTTCCCTGGGGGCTCAGACAGTAAAGAATATGCCTGCAATACAAGAGACTGGGGCTCAATCCCTGGGCTGGGAAGATCTCTGGAGGAGGGCATGGTAACCCACTCCACTGTTCTTGCCTGGAGAGTTCCATGGACAGAGGACCCTGGCAGACTACAGCCATGGGGTCACAAAGGGTGGGACACCACAGAGCAACTAACACTCACACTTTTTGATATATGGCAGCCATGTACAAATTACTTGCAAAATAATGTTAAATGACAAAAAGAGGTTCATAATACTTTACTGAATTAAAGGTGAGGTTAAAAATCTATAAACATATTATCTCGTATAAAATATTACTGCATTTGGAGGAAAATGATGAAAAACATAAGCAAGCATTGATAAAGGTCATCTGGATGTGTCCCAAGAAGAATGAGTGCTTTTCTTCTTTTTCTCTCTGTCTTTTAAGTTTTCTGCAAAGTATACTTTCTACAGAAGTACAATAAGTACATTTATAGACAGAAAAAAAATGTTATTTTTTTAAAAGAAACAGGTAGCGTTTTAAATGATTTTGAAACCTGTCACTCTGCAGGTCATCTGAGGCCGGCAGCCTTTCTGCCTTCCTTACTTGAACTGATGGTCAGAGGGAGGAAACCCTACCACATCACTTCCACGGAATTCCACTCCCACAGAATTATTACATACGTCCCACTCGTTTTCCTTTTAACTCTGATTAAGAGTGACATTTGTACACTCCAGAGTCTGACATTCATTTTGGACAGTAGTGAGTAATCACCACATCTCAACAAACTTCCCTGAGTGTACGTTGTCCACTTTTCTTCTTCAGCATTTTCTTTCTCTTTTCTTCATTGTATTCTGTGGTTTTTATTGACTCAGGTTTTGAGATCTATTTTTGTGCCTTACAATGCTTGTCAAGTTTTCTAACTAATATAAAGGTCACATATTTAGATATTTTGCTAGCTGTTCCTTAGTTCATACTTGAGCTGGTTGACTGAAATGTTCTCAGTTTAATTGAAACAGCCTCTTGTTAGTTCCCAATCCACAACTTAAAGCCCTTCATTCTTGTCATTGGAGGAAATTTTAGCTCATCTGAACCTTCCTTTCTTAATTCAGATTGTCTTGTAATGATGCAACTCTTAAAAAGCATATTTAGGGTTATATAGTGAGAAAGGACTAGAAGTAAATTGTGGGAGACCTTGACTTTGTCCTGGGGCTCAGTTAGAAGGACAGTGAGGAATGAACTGGTTGAACATTTCCATCTGGCACTGATTACTTGTGTGATCTTTGGAAAATTATTTATTCTTGATTTCTTTGCCTATAAAGTTAAGGTGTTGGCCCAGATGACCTACAACTTGATCTGACAGAGGAGCAGCATATTTGAAATTGTGCTTGCAAGGAAAAATCTGGGTCAACAAGGCTCCCATACATTTAAGGTTCCTTCTGATTCTGAAATGTTTTTCTGGTCACAGTGTTCCTTTGAAACCACACAACTCAGGTTGGGACTTGAATCCACTGTCTTTTAATTGATCACATACCTGGCATCAGGACTTGCTTCAGGTTCTTTATGTCTCAAAGCAGAAGAAATTCAAATATTGTTGGCCTAAGAGGCAAAGTGATAGTTAAGAAGTTGATTTACTGAGAGAGAGACACTCCATAGACAGAATGTGGGCCATCTCAGAAGGCAAGAGGCCCCAAAATACGGGGTGGTTAAGTTTTCTTGACCTACGACTTTCATAAACTAATGAGTAGGACGATTATTCCAACTGCTTTGGAGAGAAAGGGCAGGGATTTTCAGGAACTGGCTACTTGCCCTCTTTCTGCCTTTTGTGGTCAGCTTTGGAACTGTCATGGCCCCGGTGGATGTGTCATTTAGCTGATGTATTACCGTGCGTGTATAATGAGGCTCAAGGTCCACCGGTGCTGGTGCCAGCCGGCAAAGTTGATCAGGTCCCGAGAACGTGCACGGCGCGGCTGAGAAAGAAAACTACAGCAAAAGAATTCTACAACAAAGATGGGGTCAAGAGGTTCAGACACGTCTCCACAAAGGGAAGCGGTCTGACACCGGCTTTATTCAGCATCTTATATTTATACAGGAGAGCGTGAGAAAGACAAGACAGTTAACTTTTTCTTGGTTGACCTATACATCTTACAAACAGTTACAAGAAATCTTGAGAGCATGGAAATGGCACCCTGTTATTATTTTTTACACCAGATAACATTTCCCTGTGCATGAGAAGTTTGTCCAGAACTCCAGGTGTCTGCAGTAAATAATCGCCTAATCTCTGGGGTGGCGGGACAGAGAGCTATGTTTACAAGCAAACCCTCAAGGACTGAGGCAGCTCCCAGAGCTGTGTCCTTCAGACAAAGGACCCCATTCTCACGGGCAGCTCCCCGCACACCGGCAGTCGAATCTTCCACTGTCTTCCACCTAGTTGGCTCTAACCAGTTTATGTCATATCCTCAAGGGCTATTTCATCCTGTTTTTTAAAAAACGTATGTATTTTTTTGGCTGCATGCACGGCATGTAGGATCTTAGCTCCCTGATCAGGGATTGAACTCTTGCTGGCTGCAGTGGAAGCCTGGAGTCTTAACCACTGGACTGCCGGGGGAGTCCCTACTGCCATTCTTTTAAAGATTGTGTTTTGTCCCCTTGTATCCTGTTTTACCTCTAAAACCTTCATAATTTCGCCTTTATCTACAGTAGGTGCCTTGTGGGTCCTTGTCTTTCAAGGTTTTTCCCATAGTTTAGAGGCCACTGTTTGCTTTTATTTCTTAGTTATTCAGAGAAGGAAGTATTTAAGTGTTGGAGCTGGTGGCATAAAAGCTGCTACGAAAGCCCTGGAATAATATCTTGTATCAGCCACAGCCATGAACACGTCTGGAAGGGTACAGCAGCATATGCATGAATGTTCCTTTATTTTACCCAGGGATGTGTTAGCAGAAACTCTTTAAGTGTAGCCATTCCCTAATCCTCCCCATCCAGGACCTGCTTTAAAGTGGATAGAACACATAGATGGTATGATTTGAGGGGACGCCAGGCAGGATGCTTCATTCAGAAATGCTTATTTCACTGCCTCTTAAGCCAACATTATTAAGCTTAACTTTGGCTCTTGAAGGCTACCACAAGTGCTTACAAACACACCTTTCAAAAAATGGAAAGAAATCTTATCTTAGAAGAACAGGAACATTCATAGAGTACAGTGGGTTAAGTTCAAATTAAAACTTTCAGTGAGACATTAAGAAAGATATTTCAGTGTATATTTCCTCTGACAGGAGGCCAAGGTCATCTACTTCTCATCCCGCAAATAGCACATTAACATCTTCACATTTCTCCCTACTTGTTCCTGGGTTATCAAATGTACCATTCTTTAGTGCTCAGTCACAAAGTTTACTGTGAGTAAGCTGAGAGTTCTCAGTTTACCTGTGTGTGTGAGTTGCTGTTGAAAAAGATTTCAGATTAAGATTTCCTTTGTGCCTGTTTTTAGAAGTATTTATTTGGTCTGAGTCATATTCCATTTTTGGTGTGTTTATAGGCAAACTTCTTACACTTGTCTCTGGGTGTTTTGTTTAACTACATTTAAAGGCATTAATAATGAAGTAATGTTTAAACAAGAGATTATGAAAATGTATTAAATACAGGGGAAATTTTTATACCTTTTTATTATAAATTGTAAGCAATGAACAGCTTTATTTTCTGTCAAAGTTTTAGCATTATAATCTATAAACATAGTGTTATATAAGCTTATAACATAAACTTATACTTTTAAACCGTTTATATTAATTGGTGAGGAAGACAAAAGTAGATTCTGAGAAAACAGAACTGTGAGCATCCCAGATGAAGAGTGTGACCTTGTTTGGCCAGAGCTTACCTCGTGAGGTTTATGATGTGCTTGACCCGTTTTGTTGATTTTCTGTGATTCTTCTGCCTCCTGTTCATTAAAAATATTCTCTGAAGTTTTAGACACTTATCCATTTGTTCAACAAATTCTGTCTTATTCACCCACTGTGTTCTGGACACTGTGCTTGTACCTGCAGCTATGAAGATAAGGAGTCCCTCTCAGTGTAAGTGGGTGACAAAGACAATGATGACGTGATGATTCACAAAATATGCTTGAGATGCCAAGAGGTTCCTGGGAAGGAGCTCCTGGTTCTGCTGGGAGAGTCAGGGGAGGCCTTTCCGAGGAGGGAGCACACCCTCCCTAAGGAGTACACGCCCGCCGCCAGGAGCTGGAGCGGGAGGAAGCAGGTGTGTGTGGTGCACGCTTGGCTGAGAAGCCCTGGGATGCTGGCTGCAGGGCACCTCGGCCTGCTTGAGAGGTTCTGGGAAGGTGCTTGGAGGAGGACCATTAAGGGTTGGAGGAAAAACATGGAATAGGGGAATCTTCCAGGAGGTCCAGGGCACAGGGGTGTTTGCATACTCTATTTAAGGAATGACAATTAGCTCAGAAAGGCCAGGTGACATGGTTTGTGAGGGGAGTTGATGAGGGAGGGTGTGGAATTTTAACAGTAGCTAGTACTTAGTTCTTCGGAGAAGGCAATGGCACCCCACTCCAGTACTCTTGCCTGGAAAATCCCATGGACGGAGGAGCCTGGAAGGCTCCAGTCCATGGGGTCGCTAAGAGTCGGGCACAACTGAGCAACTTCACTTTCACTTTTCACTTTTCACTTTCATGCACTGGAGAAGGAAATGGCAACCCACTCCAGTATGCTTGCCTGGAGAATCCCAGGGACGGGGGAGCCTGGTGGGCTGCCATCTATGGGGTCACACAGAGTTGGACACGACTGAAGCGACTTAGCAGCAGCAGCAGCAGCAGTACTTAGTTCTTACCACATGCAGGGCACCATTCTAAACCCTGAGCATCCATTAGATCCTTTACTCCTCATATAACTCTATGAAATTACTATTATTATCTCCATTTTTCAGACAAGGACATTGTGGTAGCATTAAAATATGTCCACAAACTTTTTAATCTGCTTCCCTATAAGTAGACCCTAATTCCTCTCCCCTTGAGTCTGGACTGGCTAATGACTTGCTTCCAACTAATAAAATATAACAGAACTGACAGTTTGTGACTTCTGAGACTAGGTCATAAAAGGCATTAAAGTCTCCTCCTCTTTGCTGTCTCATTCATTCTGGAGGAAGCCAGCAGCATTCTGATAGGGACGCCTAAGCAGCCTTATGGAGAGGCCCACATGCCAAGAAATAGAGCCCTCCTGCCAGGAGCCTCCTGCCCCGTGAGGGAGCCATTTTGGAAAGAAAATTTAGCCTCCGTCTGGTCTTCAAAAGACTGCAGCCCCAGCCTTGACCGCAACCTATATAGTGCGGCTGCTTCCAAATTCCTGATCCCCCAATGTCTCTGGGATAATAAGTATTTGTTCTTTCAAGCTACTAAGTTTTTTTTTCCTTTATGGCTGTGCTGGGTCTTCGTTGCTGTGCGGGCTGTTCTCTAGATGTGGAGAGCAGAGACTACTCTCTACTTGTGTGATAATGCTTATTACGGTGGCTTCTCTTGCTGCGAAGCACAGCCTCTAGGGTACTTGGGCTTCAGCAGTTGCTGCACCTGGTAAGCTACTAAGTCTTGAGATAATTTGTTACACAGCACTAAGTAACTAATACATACACTGAAGCATCACACATTTCCGGGGTCACATACGTTATAAGTTATGAATTTGAAATTTGAACTCAGGCATTCAAACTTCAGGCTCTATTCACTTCAACTATACTATTCTGCTTTGAAAAGTAGGTGGCAATCTAGTACTTATGTTAATATTACACTTACACAGACACGCACACTATCTTCCTTTCTTTCTGTTTGTTTTTTTTCGGACTTGATAGTGATAGGAAACCTCCTATCACTATCCAGTACACAGCAGCTGTGTATTGGAAAGATCCTTTGGCGCAGAGGCCTGACTGTAAGGATCTCTAACTGGAATCAGGAAGAATAGTGTCAGGTGATGGGATAATCCAGATGGGGAATGTGAGGTCCTGAACTAAGGCATGGGTTGGAAAGGATTAGGCAGGTTCAAGAATTCTTTCATGGGTAGACCTGAAGGACCCTAACGTGGCTGACTAGGTATTTGTGATGCTCGGCTGTGAGAGGGCGGGAAGTCACTGGATAGATCTGGTGCCGGGGTGGGTGGGTGGGTGGGACGGGAGTGCTGACAGCTGGTAGCAGAGTAGGGGAGGGCTGTGAGGAGCTCTGCCTTGGCCTCGGTGCAGTTGAGACATTTACGAGATACCTGAGAGGTGGGGTCCAGCGCCACTAGAGAGGTCTGAGCTAAGAGGGGGACCCGGGAGTCCTCAGCCCTCCTCTCAAGGATGCTGACGTGATGGCATGGACCGCTGCACCCTGGGAGAATGTGTGGAATGAGAGGACGAGAGTCTATCCAAGGAGGCCTGGCCTAACCTTGACGGGGGCTGGGCAGAGAGAGGAGCCAGAGAAAGGAGAACCAGGGAAAATGGCATGAGAAAATGTAGGGAGAGAGAGGTTTGAGGAAGAGAGTATTATTCCAGTGTCGGATGCTGCCTCTGTATATGATAGGTGCCACTTTCCGAGTCCGTGAAAGCTGACCACTGTGACCTCTAGGCCTGCCCCTAGAAAGAGCACCCCCCTCCCCCATGGGCATCTTTCCCCAGTGCCGCAGGTTGAGGCACCCCCAAAGGCTCCCTGGGGAGCTTCATGTGGTTGCCTGGCCTTGCAGATCAACTTACTTAACTCATTTCAGTTCAACCAACGTTTATGTAAAGTTGAGCACATAACAAATGATTTGTTGGATGACTAAATACTTACTAATAATACATGCAGGACACTGGTAGGGCAAGGCGTTACTCTCTTCACACGTGCAAAAGTAATATAAGAAGATTGCTCCACAAGTCCATTGACTTACTAAGTAGCTGCAGATTTTAATGAGGGCTTGATATCTCCTATAGAGACACGGAATTTTGTTTCTGTTGTGGAAGAACTATTCATGTTAATAACAACAGAAAAAGGAGGCCATTGAAATTTTTCCTAATATTTTACTATGTCTACAAAGGTAATCTCGAAAGTTAACATGGATTATTAAGCTGAAATTTTTAAAAGGGTGTCTTTAATGAAATAAGCTTCTTTCAACTCCAGCTGTTCTAATGGCAGCTTCCTGGTTTAGCTGACAGTCATTATTTTTTTTAAATGTATTTAAGTTAACTGAAATGTCAGTACTTAAGCTCTCTTTGTGATTAGATATGGTGATTAGAGTCTCTTTTAAAATTATGCTCGGATTTTCTATTAGGAAAACCACAGCAGAGCCATGACACAATAGGTCCATAATAAAGTTTCAAAGGTCTGATAACTTTTATGTACTAAATACTGAATTTTAAGAAATTGAATTTTCTGACTTTCCTATTAAAGGCAAGCAGAAGTTTCCTACATCTTTAAATAATTAAGACAAACTTTTACTGAGTCCAGGCTCACTCTTATCACTGCATGACGGGTCAGTGAATTCATTGAGAGATGACGTGTAGAGGCAAGGAAGAGATTTTAATCCGGGAGCCAGCTGACTGAGAAGGCAGGCTGCTAAGTCACTTCAGTCGTGTCCGACTCTGTGCGACCCCATAGATGGCAGCCCACCAGGCTCCTCCGTCCCTGGGATTCTCCAGGCAAGAACACGAGTGGGTTGCCATTTCCTTCTCCAATGCATGAAAGTGAAAAGTGAAAGTGAAGTTGCTCAGTCGTGTCCAACTCTTAGAGACCCCACGGACTGCAGGCTACCAGGCTCCTCCATCCATGGGATTTTCCAGGCAAGAGTACTGGAGTGGGGTGCCACTGCCTTCTCCGGAGAAGGCAGGCTAGCACCCCAAAATAAACATCTTGTCAGGGCCTGGTTGCCAGGTCCTTTTATGGATCAGAGATGGCAGGGAAGTGAGGCAATAAAGAAAAAGACTATTCAGTCCTTGCAAATGTCCCTAGAATGGCAAGCCTCAGGCAGGGGAATGTGTTAGTTTTACTTCCTACAGTCCTTCAAGGATGGGCCGCTCAGATCGCAGGCCATTTTGTATGCTTACAGTAACAAATAGGGTTAAAGTCACAGAAGCAAATCTGATGTAAATTTAACACTTCCGGGTTACACTTCCAATAGCAGAGACACAACCAGAAAAATTCCCAGCAAGGGTTAAAGCTGGAACAAGATGTGGTACATATATACAGGAGACTATTTCTCACTCATTAAAAACAGCTGCTGAAATTAGGGAATTAAGACACTGTTAGCCACAGGGATGGACGTTAAAGGATCTAGGCCAAGGGAAGCCAGGGAGGCAGAGGAAGACTATGGTATAGGATTTACCTTCCCAGCAGAAGAAAAATAGACATACAAGGCAAAAAATTTACAATCCAAAAAGAGACTCAGAGAATTCAAAGACAAACAAAGGGTTCCAGGGAAAAAAAAAAAATGTGAATGGCCTTGAATGAATTAGGAAGTCCTTACCCTCATAGACAAGAAATGTGAATCTGTAATAGGTAATCCACAAGGAATATTCTTTTCTCTCCTTCCATCCTTCCTTCCTTGCACGGATCCACAGAAATCTGATTATCTTAAGAGATAATCCACAATAATTATCTAAGTTTGTCTATGTATACACAGAAAAGTATAACTGAGATAGATAATTCAGAAGGACCTGATGTTCAGTACTCTTCTCATCCTAATATGGAAAAAAAAAAAAAAAATAGAGATACCCCACCCCATAAATACATAGGCCTGAGTCAGGAGGCTGTATGCTGATGACAATCCCAAGACTGCAGATCGAGTGTACTGCACTGCAGCATTGACAAGATGGGAAGAAAAGCAGAGAAAAGCAGTGCCTACTCTCTTATCTCCGCCCTCCCTGACTTGGGATGCTATCACGTCCCTGGAGCCTGGACAGGCTTGAGTCCCACTGCTGAACTGGGCATGGTTGACAATCCGGCGGGGTGCCCTTGGTTGACCCTTTTAAAGGGCTAGTGTCTCCTACATTCTGGCTGGGACCAGAGTCCCGCGTGGCATCAAGGCCTCAAGGGATTTGAAGGCAAGGTTCAGCTAGCCTCGACCTCTCCTGGGGCTGGGGATCCCAGCTCAAGCCTCGTTCCTGAGGGTGCAGCCTCCTAGCACTAGCACCTAAGCACCCTCAGCAGTGTACTGAGGTCCTGGGAAGATTCGCCAGGGCGGGCTGTTTGTGTGATGCTTTAGGGGGAAAGATTACTGAGATGCAAGCCCTTTTGGGTTAGCTCAGGCAGCAAACTTTCCCTAAGGTTTTTGTTACCCCAGGAACCAAAGGTAGGCCTGAATAATGCTGCTACCCTGTGGACATTTTCTGTAACTACAGCATTTTCTCTGGTGTTTGCTGCTGTTGCTGCTAAGTCACTTCAGTCGTGTCCGACTCTGTGTGACCCCACAGATGGAAGCCCACCAGGCTCCCCGTCCCTGGGATTCTCCAGGCAAGAACACTGGAGTGGGTTGCCATTTCCTTCTCCAATGCATGAAAGGTGTTCCCTGGCAACTCAAATCACAGGGCTGGATTTCTGTTAATGACAGAAATTAACATTACCCGCCTCAGGAAATGACCTGGGGGGGGTGATGGAGAAATAAATTTCAAACACAGCTGAGTTTCAGTAGCCCAGTTGTCAAAGGCAAATGCTCCTGACAACCTTTTAGGAAAAATTTAAAAAGCCAAAACAAAGTCAAACCTCCACAACAAGACAACATACTAAGGATCCCTAATTGTTGGAGGAGTGCCATTCAAAATGACAATGGGAAATCAAATCCCTCCAGGCACAGTGGTCATCAGCACCAATCTACAACCGATAAATGTGGGAGAGCGCCTGGAGGAAAAAGAATCCTCCTAAACTATCTCTGGGAATTTACATTGGCAACAGTCAGTAGAATGGACAGTTTCTGAATGCCTGAAAAAAAAAAAACCTCTCAGATTAAAACTAGGATCTGACATTCCCACACCTTGGCCTATGTCCTGAGAAAACCACTGATCAAAAGGCACGGACACCCCAACAAAGCTTCAGCCCTGCTTCCGATAGCCGAGCCACACTACCAGCAAAATCGGCAATGAGGGACTAAAGCTGAAACAAGGTGTGGTACGTGTATACAGTAGACTGTCTCGCTCATAAAAAACCATCGCTGAAATTAGGTAATTGTGACAGTACTAGCCACAGGGATGGTCCTTGGAGGATCATACACTAAGGGAAGTTTGTCAGGCAGAGGAAGACCATGGTATATGAGGTACCTTCCAGGCAAAATAAAAGTAGACATACAAGGCAACAAACTTACAACCCAAAAAGAGACTGAGAATTCAAAATCAAACGAATGGTTCCAGAGAATCATAAGTGACAGCCCGGGGATGAGTTAGGATATCTGTGCCTACATCCATGAGAAATCTGTATTGTAATAGATAATCCACAGTGATTATCCCCTTCCTTCTGTTGCAGAAACCAGTAATCAAGAAACCAAGCACCACACTCGGAGAGTTGGAAAACTCAGGTTTATTACACCGGCAGGCCCAGAACACTAAGCGCTGAGCCCTGAACAAAGGGGTTGCAGAGTTTTTATAGACAGACTATAGTGAGCAACACTACCTGCTAATAAGCTGGTTTAAACTAAGGGGTTTTGTGTGTGTGGGAACAGCAGTCAGGATGGGGTGGGAGATGCCGGACCTTTACACAGACAGGCATGGTTGAGCCTGCAGGGACTGGGCAATTGCAAAGAGCAGGACAAGGGTGAGTGAGATAAGCTCCAGTTCCTAGTACTGTAAGTCGCGACTTTCTGAGACTACGTGACCTACGTGATCCAGACTTTGCAAGGAGAAAGCTGAGTTACAGAAGCAGAAGGAGCAGGAGGTTATGTAAAATTCTAACTTTTCCTCTTCATTCCCCCTCTTGATGCTTCTATCACTTGTTGTAGAAAGCATCATCTCATGTTTTGGTAGGACATTCAGAGCTCCCCATCGTTTAGGGGTCTATATTGAGCTATTACCACTTGTAACTTTATAGATTCAATCCGAGAACTGGGTTATGAACTGGGTGATTGCATTGAGAACACAGGGCCAAACAAGAGGGCCGCAAAGAGCATGAGAGAGAGGACCCATTAAAGGGAGAAGCCACGATGCCAGCTCCAGATGTTGTTCCAATTAGCCCAGGAATTGGCTAGTTCTCTCTCCTTTTTATGATTTGTTCCCTTAGCTTTTGGGCATGTCCCTGACTATTTCTGATTGGTTTACATAAAAGCAGCATTCCTCATTCAAGAAGAGGCAGAGTCCTCTCTTTTCAGCTGTCAGTAGGTCTGCTGCTGCTGCTGCTAAGTTGCTTCAGTCATGTCCGACTCTTCTCGACCCCATGGACTGCAGCCCACCAGGCTCCTCCGTCCATGGGATTTTCCAGGCAAGAGTACCGGAGTGGTGCCGGGAGCCAGCATATTGCATATTGAGTGCAGCACTTTCCACAGAATCATCTTTCAGGATCTGGAATAGCTCAACTGGAATTCTATCACTGCCGGGAGCCAGTGTGAGGAGCTCCACCCATGACAAAGGTCATGAGGAAGGAGGCTCCGCATACGCAAGGGCGGGATCGAGCCTCAGGAGTCCCCCTGGAAATTCTCAGAGTCTACCTACTTTCTGCTTTGTGCTTTCACCTACACCTCTGACTTTACGGGGGGCTGTCCCCCACTACCTCTCTGAAAAGAGTTAGCTTACAGCTCCAGTTAATAATTCCTGGGTGTGACAGTGTTTCAACCTACAAACTCCTTTGGAAATCCTCTAGCCTGCCTGAATAGGTTTTTCCGGCCACATGTGATTGCTCAGAGCCTCCCAACTGTGAGAGGCATGAGATGTTCTAAACTGTCTAAATACAGATTCCTTTGAGCAGTTAAAAGATTGATTAGAAATTGTATTGGTGAAGGATTTTCACTTTTTGGGCCAATGTTTGCTGCTAAGTTTCCATATCCCTTACCTGCTGTGTCCCTGGCAGTGTATTGATTAATATAATTGGTGTAAATAGTAGCTTTAATGTTTGTAACCTGGGACCCTTGAGTTAATTCTTTTTCTTGTTATAGCCCACCACACCTTTGCTCTGTAGGAATGCAACTTTATCTAATGCTTTTGGAGGGTGGCGCTTGACTTATCACCTTTAGAGAAAAATAAGTTTTCTGAAGAAAGGGTCTTAAAATGTTAACAGGCCTCCGGGCCAGAAGATGATGCAAATCACCTAAGCTTTTGCATATGATAAGTTTGCAGGAAGAAAGCCTGGCTTACTGCATGACTCTACCCCTTCCCCCATTATCCTCTATGCATAACTTAAGGTATAAAAACTACTTTGGAAAATAAAGTGCGGGCCTTGTTCACCGAAACTTGGTCTCACCATGTTGTTCTTTCTCTTACCTTCTGGCTGAATTATTCAGCCTCTTTTCTCCACTGAACTTCCTCACTGAGCTATCCTTATTTCAGCCTCTTTTCTCCACTGAATTTCCTCACTGAGCTATCCTTATTCTATTACTCTTTATATCCTTAATTAAAGTTTAATTAAGCAGTTGTTTCCTGATCCTCGCCGACACCGTCCCCGCTTCGAATTCCCTGGACCCACCGGGGCTGGACCCCGGCAGAGTGGGGTGCCATTGCTTTCTCTGGTCAGTAGGTCTAGCCCTCTCCTATTCTGTAAAACCAGAGTCTTACAGTTCTGTAAAGCCAGGGAGTCTAGTTGGTCCTGTAACAAAGAGCACAGCAATAATACTGATTAGGGATACAGGCCAGGGTTGACAATGAAAATCCATCAATATCTTGATAGCCAGGTCCTCAAGCTTCCTCCATGTGTTGACCAGCCAGCTGCCGGAGTGTGGCTGGAGCAAGGCTGAAGAATCCTCAAGCTTCTGCTGTGCACTGACTAGTCAGCTTCTGGAGTGGCTACAGCAGAGATCAGCATCCTTTGTGGGTGAGGGCTGTTGTCTTTGGAACTGGACCTTGGGGAGTTTTTTGGGGTCCTGAACTGTTTTCCAGGTGTGTTCATCACAGGAAGCTGCTGCCTTCTTGACTCTGGTGCGGTGGATCCAAGGGATGACGCCTGTAACTTTATCAGCAGTAGGGGTTGCCAGGACGACCGTGTGAGGGCCTATCCAAACTGGCTTAAGTGGTTCCTTCTTCCAATCTTTAACCTATACCTCATCTCCTGGCTGATAGGGATGAACCCAATTGCCCAAATAAATGAGTGTCCTTTCTAAGGTTTCTCGGGCTATATGGCAGAAAACTTTTCCAGGGCCTGGAGGTTTCGGGACATCTCCAGGCCAGCTAGTTGCTGGTGGTCTCCCTTGAGCTTTTCTATCACTGGGGGTGATTTCCCATATAAGACCTCAAAGGGAGACTAGCCTGAGGACCTCAGGGTGCATTTACAGAGGGAGATGAGAGTCCGCAGAATGATAAGGCAGCTTGTTCTAGCATTGTCTGGGTGTTGGCCGGGGGATATTCTTGTCGTACTACTACTTGGAGAAACAAACTTAACAAGAAAGTTAAAGATATATGGCCCAAAGATCAATAGACTTAGGAAAGCTGCTGAGGGGCTAGCCAGGAGAACCAGGTCAAGACACTGATTCGTGACATTAGTGTTTCTCTAGGTATGAGAAGATGCAAGAATTTGGACTCATAAAAATCTTTACCTGAAAACATCTGACTATCTGAAGGCCTGTTTGTGTGTGTGTGTGTGTGTTTTCTTTTTTTTTCCAGAGCACAGAGTGCCTTATTTTTTGTCTCTATCCTGAACTCCTTTCAAAGGGGGTGTTGAAGGTCAGCATCTTGTAGTGGTCATGATTCAATCTTTGTAGAGGCAGCCAGCAAGGGCCAACTTTCAATCAACAGGGCCCCTTCATAGCCACATATTTGACCATGTTTGGGGGCCTTTCATGGTCACTGTGACCCGAGGTGCTGGGAAGGCTCATTCCCAGGTCTAACAAAAATTCCACTGACAGGTCACTCAGTGTGTTGTCACTAGGCCAGGCCTTGCAAGTAACAAAAGTCTCTGCACCATACCTGTCTTGCTAGCCTCTTGGTCCACGGCCTTTCCTCTTGCTGCTGCTTCTCATATCTAGAGCTACATTATTACCGTTATTGATCTCATATGGAACTACATATCAGCATTTTATCACAGGCTCAGTCACACATTTGGTAATGTAAGAAATAGTCTTCTGAAACAAGCTACATAGAAAATAATATAGCTAGCTGTTATTAGTAAGGTCACAAGCAAGAATTCAAGTCAAGAACTCTCACTGGGTATAGCCTGGTATACCCCAGGTCATCCGACTCAGTTAAATGATAATAGCCAAGTGTTCATCTCCTGGTGTATGGAGCATCTGACCTTTATCCAAAGACTGGTTACTGAGACAAGCTTTAGAAACAATCTTAGAGTGTCCTTTTTAATAACTTAATTAAATCTTTTAGCGACGTAACATAACAAGGAACTATTTCAGAAGTGAGTGTTAGTAAGCACAGACCTTAATTAACAAAACTAGAAGTTAATATTCAATGAAACATAATTTTTTCTTTCTTTTTTTTTTTTTAGAACTCATTCTGAGGGCATTAACACTGTAGTCAGGGAAGTCTTTAACCCATCAAATAAAAATAAGGTCTGTCAGGGTGCCGGGAAAAGCCAAGTGGCCATCCTGGATTTCCTATAGCCCTGGCTCTTTGATTTTCAGCTGTTGTTCATCCATTTTTAATTTCCTGATTTAGGAGCAGACTATTGCCATGTTTTAAGGCTATCTGGATAGCAAAAGTCTAACCTTGAGGAGTTATTTTTTGTAGAAGCAGAATGAGCTTTGTCTACATGTCCCGCAATCTTAAATAATGTTTATTTACTTTATCAAAGTAACAAAAACATTTTAAAAACAAATATAAATCACTTAAAGACAAATTCATAATCTATTATCAAAAGCTGCATTCTAAGAAAACTTTGTTCTCTAAACAGAGAAAAGACCAAATTCCAGTCTGGTACCAGCTTACTGTTAATAACAAAATTTGTTTATCTGCTTAATGTTAGAAAGTCTTTTCCAAAAATCTTGAAGAACTAGCAGTATTCTTCTAAAGGCTTGAGAGTAAAACCATAGAAGCATGTTTGAAATCTGATTCTATTGCAATTGACAAAGAAACCTGGTCATAACAGTTTAATACAGTATCAGGGCATATCAGATGTATATGAATTTCACATAATTCTAGGATATCTATATTAGTAACATCAACCATACAGTATAACCTGAAAAGATTTATCACCGCTTCAACACTACTTCTTATGTAATTTAACATGTGCAGTGAACCCAGGTAGCTTAATAGCTCTCTGGGATGTCTCAGGGGCCCTCTGAAGCATCCCAAAGTTAGCTAGAAGTCAAGTTATTTAGGAAGTTTTGTCAATAAATGTCGAAAGGGTTTATAACAGTCAAGTAGGCTCGTATAAGTTACTGTGAAATAATAGTTATTTACTTAGCCAAAGTTAACAAAAGATTTCAAAGGTAAATATAGAACAGATCAATTAAGAGGTAAAGAAACTTTGATCTATTATTAAAAGCAGTTCAGCATCTGAAGAAAGTATGTCCTCCTAACACAGAAAGACCAAACTCAAGTTTTTGCACCAACTTACTTTAAACTCATTTATGTAAACTTAATTAAATTTATTTTAAACTTAGTCCTAACCATGCCCCAAACTTTTTTTCAGGGTCCACTTTCCACCAACCTTTTAATCACTTTCTGTAACAGCCACCTGTAAGTCAGACCTACTGTCTTTTCCCCTTATAAAATATAATTTTATTTTTTATACCTTCTTTGCCAAAAACACACACCGTACTTTCCTTATTAGATTAGCAAACAAACATTAATACTAGATATTTAATATTGAATATTTTCCAGTTCATGTGAATCTGAAATTTATTTAGGTTAATTTTTCTTGTACTTGGAATTGTTTGATTTATAAGCACTTACTTTTGTTCAGGCCAATTAGAACTCATTTAAAACTTCAACAGTATTATCAGAAAAAAACAAAAGACATACACTGAAATATACATAAATCCAGACAGTCAGACAGAGAGAGATCTTACAGTTTTCTGTTTGAGATTTAAAATATCTCTTTGACCCCTTTTTTTTTCTTTGCTTGAAGTTCTAATTTGCCCAAGGCTGAGGTCTTAGGCAAAGTGGGTTATGTATTTCAAGGACCTGGAAAGGGTTAACTTCAAGCTTTTTCCTAGGCAGGCCTTTTAACAAGCTAAATATTTTTAATTGCGTATGCAAAAAGAATTGGTTTTGCAGTTTCCAAAAAAGAAAAATTTCTCTCACTCCGTTCAATCAGCAGTCATGCACTCACAATCTTTCAGAAGCTATCACAATGCCTCCCTTCTCCCAAGTCCCCAGGTTTCCTTAACTGTTGCTCCCTTCCTGGAAGCTCCAAGGAGGTTCTCAGTCACAATGCCTCCCTTCTCCTGAGTCCTCGGGTTTCCTTAACTGTTGCTCCCTTCCTGGGAGCTCCAAGGAGATGATCAGTCTCCTCTCCTACCCGTTGGGGTAGGACGTGACTGGGGAGTGGCCCTGGGGCCTTACCTGATCCTGTGGCCATTCCTGGTGAGTTGGTCCGTCACTCCAATGAGTCCAGTCGGGGCTCGGCTGTCTGGAGAGTCAGAACACCACTCTGAAAGAGACCCCGGAATACTGTCAGGCGGCAAGCCTCCTTGTTCATCTTGGGAGTTCCTTTGCTCCAGCCCAGCCGAGCCACCAGTCCAACGGCTCAAGGGGCTGGCGTGGTTGGAATCTCGCTGGGGCCTCCAGAAACGTTGCAGAAACCAGTAATTGAGAAACCAAGCACCATACTCGGAGAGTTGGAGAACTCAGGTGTATTATGCTGGCGGGACCAAGGAGTTAACAGTCTAAGCTCTGAGCCCTGAACAAAAGGGTTACAGAGTTTTTATAGACAGACAGTTGCCGGGGACCAGCCCCAGCTGATCCAGGGTATTCGAAGGAGAGACGGCCTAGGCAACTATTTATATGCTAATTAGAGATATAAAGAATAATAGAATGAGGATAGCTCAGTAGGAAAATTCAGTGGAGAAAAGAGGCTGAGTAGCTTGGTTTACGCGGGAGACCAATAAAACTTCAAGACAAGAAGTTTGCACCACTTACGTAGGCTGCAGGCGCCCTCTCGAATAGCGGAAGGTGCCTCACCCTAGACACCTTCTCGAGTGGGTCTTAGAAGCCCAGGCATAATTAGTAAGCGTGGTGGGTTCCGCGCTCCAGATGGAGACTCAGCTGGAAGTTAAAGGGAAGAATGACATGGGGAGACCAAGCGCTGGTGAGCAAGGCCCGTAGCTTTATTTTCAACAGGGGCTTATATACCCTAAGTTACACATAGAGGATAATAGGGGATGCAAAGTCAGCAGTCTTTGATTTTTATCAAAGACCAGGGTTTCTTTCCTGCAAATTTATCGTATACAAATGGTTTAGGTGATTTACATCATCTTCTGGCCAGAAGGCCTATTAACATTTTATGACTCTTGACAAGGACTTACCAACAAAGACTTATTTTCTCTAAGAGTAATTATTTTAAGGTTTGGCGCCATCTTCCAAAGATAAAATTGCATTCCTATAGGGTGGATGTGTAATGGGTTTACAACAAAGGAAAGAATTTATTACCTTAAGGGTCTAAAGTTACTAACACCAAGGCCACTACTTATTTTTTCTATATACCAACTATATTAATTAATACATATTCAAGGATACAATTCAGGGGATGTGAAAACTTGGCAACAAACATTGACTGATCAATGAAATCCTTTACTAGTCTTATTCTGACAGTTTCTAATTCTCTGAGAGGCTCTAAGCTATTTGAATATCTTAAACTTCCCGTGCCTCTCGAGGCTGGGAGACTGTAAACAATCGTATGCATAGCTGCAGGAGTCCGGGTAAACTTGTCAGGTGAGTTAGAGAGCCATCTGAGGGGTTTGGATTTAAACACTCCTAATTGCCCAGGAACTTTATTACTTGGAGCTGTAAGTTAACTCTTTGACAGAGAGAGCGAGATGGTGGTAGGGGACAGCCCCCAGTAAAGTCAGAGGTGAGAGCACAAAGCAATAAAGTAGGCAGACTCTGGTTTTTTGGGGGAAGATACTCGAGAATATCCGGGGAGACTCCCGAGGCTCGATCCCGCCTTTGCGTATGCCGAGCCTCCTTCCTCATGACCTTTGTCACAAGCAGAATGTCTCTCGCCGGCTCCTGGCAGACAGTGAACACAGCTAGCTGCTAATAGGCTGGTTTAAACTAAGGGGTTCCGTGCATGTGGGAACAGCACTCAAGATGGGGAGGGAATACCTGACCTTCACGTGGGCAGGCATGATTAAGCAGGTTTTCAGGGGCTGAGCAATTGCAAAGAGCAGGACAAGGGTGAGTGAGATAAGCTCCAGTTCCTAGTATTATAAGTCCCCACTTTCTGAGACTGTGACCCACGTGATCCAGACTTTGCAAGGAGCAAGCTGAGTTACAGAGGCAAAACAAGCAGGAGGTTATGTAAAATTTTAACTTTTCCTCTTCGCTTCCTTTCTGCCTCCCATATATAGACAGCAATCTGTATCTCTAAAGACAGAAATCTGTATCTAAGAGATAATCCACAAAAATTGTCTCCTAACTTCTTTATATACACAGAAAAGTGTATCTGAGATATATAATTCACAAGGACCTGATGCTTGGCTCTCTTCTTGACCTTCTATCTATGTTAAAAAGTTCAAAACCGCAATAGAGATACACTGTGGATACGTTATACCTGAATCCAGCGGCTATACACTGAAGACAAGCACAACACTGCAAATCGACTGTCCTCCAACATAGCATCGGCATGATGTTAAAGAAAAAGAAAGAAAAGCGGTGCCTGCTTTGTTCCCCTGATCTTCCTGACTTGGCGTGTGATCCATCCTGGAGTCTGTGCAGCTTGGGTGTCCAGGCTAGACTGCTGTGTTCTTGAGACAGTCTGGCAGGGTGTTTCTTGAGCCCTTGTTAAGCATGTGCCCTGCTGTGCTCTGGTTGGGACCAGAGACTCGAGTGGGATCAAGTCCTTGAAGACCTTGGGAGCAACAGTCTCCTAACCTCCATGGCTCCTCGTGCTGGAGTTCTCAGCTCAAGCCTCCTTCCTGAGAGTGCAGACTCCTAGGCACTGAAGCACAGTCAGCAAGGTGCTGTGGCTTCCGTTGGGATCAGTCTGGAAGCCGTGTGTGTGTGATGCTTTACGGGGAATAAGTAGTGAGACACAAGCCCTTAAATGTTCACTCAGGTACTTTCCACTCTATTACACAACCCTGGAAGCCAGCTTTGCCTAATGCTGAAGCTGAAACTCCAGTACTTTGGCCACCTCATGCGAAGAGTTGAGTCATTGGAAAAGACTCTGATGCTGGGAGGGATTGGGGGCAGGAGGAGAAGGGGACGACAGAGCATGAGATGGCTGGATGGCATCACTGACTCGATGGACGTGAGTCTCAGTGTACTCTGGGAGTTGGTGATGGACAGGGAGGCCTGGCGTGCTGCACTTCATGGGGTTGCAAAGAGTCGGACAGGACTGAGTGACTGATCTGATCTGATCTGCTTGCCCCAGGAACCAGAGTGGGCATCAACAAGTGCCTCCACCTGTGGACCTTTTCTGTAACCACACCTTGACCAAAGGCATTTAATGCCACCTCCAATTCACAAGGGGGCCGGGGGTGCTGTCAATGACAGCTTGCCTCAAGAAAGGTCTTGAGGTAAATATTAGAGAAATAAATTGCAATGGAAACAGTGAGAGACTTTATTTTGGGAGCTCCAAAAGCACTGTAGATGGTGACTGCAGCCATGAAATGAAATGACCCTTGCTCCTTGGAAGAAAAGCTATAACCAACACAGACAACATATTAAAAAGCAGAGACATTACTTTGCCGACAAAGGTCTGTCTATTCAAAGCTATGGTTTTTCCAGTAGTCACGTATGGATGTGAGAGTTGGACTATAAAGAAAGCTGAGCACCAAAGAATTGATGCTTTTGAACTGTGGTGTTGGAGAAGACCCTTGAGAGTCCCTTGGACTGCAAGGAGATCCAACCGGTCCATCGTAAAGGAAGTCAGTCCTGAATATTCATTGGAAGGACTGATGCTAAAGCTCCAATACTTTGGCCACCTGATGCAAAGAATGGACTCATTGGAAAAGACCCTGATGCTGGGAAAGATTGAAGGCAGGAGAATAAGGGGATGACAGAGGATGAGATGGTTGGATAGCGTCACTGACTTGATGGACGTGAGTTTGAGCAAGCTCCGGGAGTTGGTGGTGGACAGGGAAGACTGGCATGCTGTAGTCCATGGGGTTGCAAAGAATTGGACATGACTGAGCAACTGAACTGAACTGAAATTGCAAATACACCCAACTTACAAGATGCCAATCAAGACATAAATTTTTCCACACATGCCTAAAAGAAAACAAAAATGAAAGAAAAAATACCCTAACCACCACAAGACAAGATTTTTAGTATCCCTAATTATTGCAGGAGGAATGCTGGTCAAAATGACAACCAAAAATCAAATTCCACCAGTCAAGAATGACTATTCTCACAAGTCTACAAACAATATATGTAGGAAAGAGAAGGGAGGAGTGGGGAACCCCCCACATGCTTGGCCGAAGGAACACTGGCAACAGCCACTAGAACTGAAAGCCTCTGCGTGGCAGGAAAAAAAAAATTCAAGAGAGCTAACCCTAGGATCTGACATTCCCACATCTCAGCCTATATCCTGAGAAAACCATTATTCAAAAAGTCCCATGCACCCCAACATTCACTTCAGCACTACTTACAAGAGCCAAGACACAGACCCCGCAAAATGTCCACTGAGAGACTAAAGCTTAGCAAAGACCTGGTACTTACAGACAATGGACTATTATTTAGCAATGAAAAACCGCCACTGAAATTATGAATCATTCCACTTGTAGCCATAGAAATGGATGCTGAAGGATCACATACAAAGCGAAATCAGCCGGACAGATGAAGACAAGAGTGTGTGATGTCCCTTCTAGGCAAAATTTAGAAAGAGATACAAAGGAACTAAATTACAACACAAAAATTGACTCTGAGAATGCAAACACAAGAATTTTTTGAAAATTGAAAAGCCCAAGGAATTAATTAGGAGGTTGGAAATAACAGATATTTGTATCTATACTAGATACTCCACAAGGACCTGGTGATCAGCACAGGGAACTATGCTGACCTTCTGCAAAAAACCTCTGTGGCAAAGGAATAAACAGAATTTGTATGTATGTATATGTACGTATATGTCATAAATGAATCAGGCAGCTATACACTGACAACAAACAGAAAACTGCAAAATTAATATACTCCAACATAGCACAGGCATGCAATTAAAGAAAATAAAAGCATCGCCTTGTTTATTCCCTCCAACCTTCCTGACTTGCACTGCTATTCCATCCCTGGAGCCTGAGCAGGCTTGGGTCCCATCGCTGGATTGGGGTGGAGTCAATACAGCCGAGCATCAAGCCCTTAATTGAGACCCCTCTTAAACGTCTTCTGTCTGGTTTCCCTGACTGAGACCAGAGTCCCTAGTGCTCCCCAAGGATGGGAACCCGACCCTCTATCTTCCAGGACCTTGGAAATGTTACCTAACCCCCAGGACCTCTGCTGCTGGGGTCCCCAACTCAAGCTTCCTTCTTGAAAGTACAGCCTCCTAGGCCCCTCAGCAGGGTACTGTGGCCCCGGTTGGAAAGAGTCTGGAGGGGAGGGGTGAAGCTTTAAGGGGAAGAAGTGAGACCCAACCCCTTAAATTGCTCAGGCACATTCCATTCCAATTCACAGCCCAGGAAGCCAAGTTGCCCAAGGAACCAGAGGTGGCCAGGTAAAAGTGCTGTCACCTTGTGGACACTTTCTGTACCTACAACTGCACCTCCACGCTTACTGGCACCCGTTTCTCTAGCGTTGGGGTCTGTTAACGACAGCTGTCCTCAGGACATGTCCTGCGGCAGGAATTGCAGAAATAAATTCCAAACACAACCAGCTTTCGGGAAGCCAACTGCCACAGGTAAATTTTCCTCACACTGTTCACGGAAAAAACTAAGACTCAAACTTCTACTACAGGACAAGATGCTCAGGCATCCCTAAATACTGCAGGAATGTCAATCAAAATGAAAACAAGAAATCAAGTCCCATCAGTCCCATCAGAGCATCCTCAGGAGGCTACAAACACTAAAGGCAGCAGAGCCTAAGGAAAGGGAACGCCCCTACACAGTAGGTGGGAAGGCACGCTGACAACACCCAGTATAATGCAGTCTCTGAATGCCTGAAAATACACTATCAAGAGAGGCTAGGTCTCAGCTCAGTCACTCAGTCGAGTCGGACACTTTGCGACCCCATGGACTGCAGCATGTCAGGCTTCCCTGTCCATCACCTCCCAAAGCTTGCTCAAACATGTCCATCGAGTTGGTGATGCCATCCAACCATCTCATCCTCGGTCATCCCCTTCTCCTCCTGTCTTCAATCTTTCCCAGCATCAGGATTTTTCCAATGAGTTTGTTCTTCACATCGGGTGGCCAAAGTCTTGGAGCTTCAGCTTCAGCGTGTCCTTCCAATGAATATTCAGGACTGATTTCCTTTAGCACTGACTGGTTGGACCTCTTTGCAGTCCAAGGGACTTTCAAGAGTCTTCTCCAACACCACAGTTCAAAAGCATCAATTCTTCAGCACTCAGCTTTCTTTATAGTCCAGCTCTCACATCCATACATGACTACTAGAAAAACCATAGCTTTGACTAGATGGACCTTTGTTGGCAAAGTAGTGTCTCTGCTTTTTAATATGCTGTCTAGGCTGGTCATAGCTTTTCTTCCAAGGAGCAAGCGTCTGTTAATTTCATGGCTGCAGTCACCATCTGCAGTGATTTTGAAGCCCAAGAAAATAAATTCTCACTGTTTCCATTGTTTCTCCATCTATTTGCCATGAAGTGATGAGACTGGATGCCATAGTCTTAGTTTTCTGAATGTTGAGATTTAAACCAACTTTTTCACTCTCCTCTTTCACTTTCATCAAGAGGTTCTTTACCTCCTCTTCACTTTCTGCCATAAGGGTGGTGGTGTAGGGGGGGCATGTAATTTCCTCGGTTCTGTCTCGCTGCAGCAAAAATTTGAAGCAATGGATGAATCGGTGTTACAGCTCAGTTTTCTTAGGAAAACCAAAGGATAGTACATCCTCGAGAAGTGAGGCCGGGCTGACCCAAAAGACAAGAGAGGCCTCAATCCTTCTAGGCTTCCTCCTTTTATACACTTGTCTCCTCCCTGCTCAGCCTGCCCTATGTAAATTGGGCTAGCCAGGAGGGCTGTTTGTTTTACCTGAGGTCTTCACTCCGGTCCTGGACCTTCCTTTGTTCTATTTTTGTGGACCTTTTTTTTTTTTTTTCCTAGTCTAACTACCAAACAGTGTCATCTGCATGTCTGACATTATTGATATTTCTCCCAGCAATCTTGATTCTAGCTTGTGCTTCATCCAGCCTGGCATTTTGCATGGTGTACTCTGCATATAAGTTAAATAGGCAGGGTGACAATATACAGCCTTGACGTACTTCTTTCCCAATTTGAAAACAGTCTGTTGTTCCATGTCCAGTTCTAACTGTTGCTTCTTGACCTGCATTCAGATTTCTCAGGAGGCAGGTAAGGTGATCTGGTATTCCCATCTCTTGAAGAATTTTTCACAGTTTGTTGTGATCCACACAGTCAAAGGCTTTAGCATAGTCAATAAAGCAGAAGTAGATGTTTTTCTGGAACTCTCTTGCTTTTTCCATGATCCAGCGGATGTTGGCAATTTGATCTCTGGTTCCTCTGCCTTTTCTAAATCCAGCTTGAACATCTGAAAGTTCACAGTTCATGTACTGTTGAAACCTGGCTTGGAGAATTTTGAGCATTATTTTGCTAGTGTGTGAGATGAGTGCAATTGTGCAGTAGTTTGAGCATTCTTTGGCATTGCCTTTCTTTGGGATTGGAATGAAAACTGACCTTTTCCAGTCCTGTGGCCACTACTGAGTTTTCCAAATTTGCTGGCATATTGAGTGCAGCACTTCCACAGCATCATCTTTTAGGATTTGAAATAGCTCAACTGGAATTCCTTCACCTCCACTAAGTTTGTTTGTAGTGATGCTTCCTAAAGCCCATTTGACTTCGAGTTCTGGGATGTCTGGCTCTAGGTGAGTGATCACACTATTGTGGTTATCTGGGTCATGAAGATCTTTTTTTTGTATTGTTGTTCTTCTGTGTATTCTTGCCACCTCTTAATATCTCCTGCTTCTGTTAGGTCCATACCATTTCTGTCCTTTATTGTGCCCATCTTTGCATGAAAAGTTCCCTTGGTATCTCTAATTTTCTTGAAGACATTTCTAGTCTTTCCCATTCTTTTGTTTTCCTCTATTCCTTTGCATTGATCACTGAGGAAGACTTTCTTATGCCTGAATAAGACATTTCTGAATGCCTGAAAATACACTATCAAGAGAAGGTAGGTCTAGGATCTGACATTTCCACAATGATAAATCCATCATTCAAAAAGGCACATGGACCCCTAACTAGCACTGCAACATTACTCACAATAACCAACAGAAACAGCAAAATCTTCACCAATAGATTAAGCTTAAACAAGATATATATGTATGATATACATATATATGATGGACTATTAGCCATAAAAACCAAGACTGAAGTAAGGAAATTATGTCACTGGTAGCCACAGGGATAGATCTAGAAGGATCATACCCTAAAGGATCTCACGCAGACAAAGGAAGCCAATAACACAAGATGTCCCTTCTAGGCAAAATAAAAAAGGTGAAACAAAAGAATTTACAACCCAAAGACAGACTATAAGAATTCAAATTCAAACCAAGAGTTCAAGAAAAAAGTGAAGGGCCTGGGATGAATTAGGAGGTTGAGACTAATATAGACACAGAAATCTGTATCTGTAATAGTAATCCACAAGGATTATCAGCTTCCTTCCTCCCTTCCACATATACACAGAAACGGGCATCTCTAAGAGATACTCCACATAGACTATTTTCTTCCTTCCTTCCTCATATACACAGAACACTGTATGTGAGATAGATAACCCACAAGGACCAGATGCTCAGCACATTGCTCAACCTTCTGCAATAAACTCTATGGCAAAAAAAAAAAAAAAACACCCCCCAAAATTAGACATGTTCCATGGATACGCCATACCTGAATCAGCTGACTGTACACTGACATCAAGCACAGTGGGCAGGTTGACTCTACTCCTGCTTCATCAGCATGAAGTCAAAGGAAGGGAGAGAAAATCAATGCCAATTTTATTGTTTCCAGCCTCCCTCATTTGGGCTTCTATGGCATCCCAGGAGCCTGACTAGGCTTGAGTCCCAAGGCTGGACTGAGGTGGGGTCCAAACAGCCTGGCAGGGTGCCCTTCATTGAGCCCCTTTTTAGTTATTATTATTATTTCTGAATGCCTTTGAAAATCACAACCGTCTGCTTATCCCAGCTGGGACCAGAGTCCCAAGTGGGATCAAAGCCTGGAGGATCATGGCAGCAACAGTGACCTAGCCTGCACATCCCCTGCTGCTGGGGGTCCCAGCTCAAGCCTCTTTCCTGAGAGCGCAGCCTCCTAGCACCTAAGTACCCTCAGCTGGGTGCCGTGGCTGTGGTTGGGGTTAGTCTGGTGGTCGGGTGTGTGAAGCTTTAGGGGGAAGAAGCAGTGAGTCACAAGGCTGCAGGTATTTTGCTCTGGCACATTCCACTTCAATTCACAGCCCAGGAAGCCCACTTTCCCTGAGGCTCTGGTTATCTGAGGAACCAGAGGCGGGCAGGGGAAAGTACTGCCTTGTGGAGACTTCCTGTAATGACAACCACACCACCTGTTCAGTTCAGTCCAGTTTAGTTGCTCAGTCGTGTCTGACTTTTGCGACCCCATTGACTGCAGCACGCTAGGCCTCCCTGTCCATCACCAACTTTCAGAGTTTACTCAAGCTCGTGTCCATTGAGTCGGTGATGCCATCCAACCATCTCATCCTCTGTCGTCCCCCTCTCCTCCCACCTTCTGTCTTTCCCAGCATCAGGGTCTTTTCAAATGAGTCAGCTCTTTGCATCAGGTGGCCAAAGTATTAGAGTTTCAGCTTCAGCTTCAGTCCTTCCAAAGAATATTCAGGACTAATTTCCTTTAGGATGGACTGGTTGGATCTTCTTGCAGTCCAAGGGACTCTCAGGAGTCTTCTCCAACACATTTCCACAGCATCAATTCTTCGGCTCTCAGCCTTCTTTATGGTCCAACTCTCACATCCATACATGACTACTGGAAAAACCATAGCTTTGACTAGACAGATCTTTGTTGGCAAAGTAATGTCTCTGTTTTTTACCATGCTGTCTAGATTGATCATAGCTTTTCTTCCAAGGAGCAAGTGTCTTTTATTTCATGGCCGCAGCCACCATCTAGAGTGATTTAGAAGCCCCCTAAAATAGAGTCTGTTACTGTTTCCATTATTTCCCCATCTATTCGCCAGGAAGTAATGGGAGTCATGTATGGATGTGAGAGTGGACTGTGAAGAAAGCTGAGCACCGAAGAATTGATGCTTTTGAACTGTGGTGTTGGAGAAGACTCTTGAGAGTCCCTTGGACTGCAAGGAGATCCAACCAGTCCATTCTAAAGGAGATCAGTCCTAGGTGTTCTTTGGAAGGAATGATGCTAAAGCTGAGACTCCGATACTTTGGCCACCTCATGTGAAGAGTTGACTCATTGGAAAAGACTCTGATGCTGGGAGGGATTGAGGGCAGGAGGAGAAGGGGGACGACAGAGGATGAGATGGCTAGATGGCATCACCAACTTGATGGTCGTGAGTTTGAGTGATCTCTGGGAGTTGGTGATGGACAGGGAGGCCTGGCGTGCTGCAGTTCATGGGGTCGCAAAGAGTTGGACACGACTGAGCGACTGAACTGAACTGAATGGGACCGGATGCCAAGATCTTTGTTTTTTGAATGTGGAGTTTAAACCAACATACAAATGTCTTGGGGGGGGTGTCAATGACAGCTGCCCTCAGGCCATTTCCTGGGGTGGGTGTTGCAGAAAGAAATTCCAAACACCATGGACTTTTCAGGAAGTCAACAGCAAAGGGAACTTTTCCACACAACCTTTAAGAAATAATACAAAACCCAAATCTCCACCACAGGCCAAGATGCTCTGCATCCCTAATTACTGCAGGGATGCCATTGAGTAAGAAGAACCCCATACACAGTCGGTGGGAAGGTAGTCTGGCAAAACGAAGGATAGCTGACAGTCTCCGAATGCCTGAAAGTAAACTATCAAGAGAAGCTAAGCCTGGGATCTAACATTCTCCCATCTGGTCTTATATCCCAAGAAAGCCATCTTTCCAAAGACGCATGCACCCCAATGAGTGCTGCAGCACCACCTACAAGAGCAACGACAATAAACAGCAAAATCCTCACCAACAGATTAAAGCTTCAACAAGATGTGCTCCGTATGTACGATGGACTATCACTCGGTCATATCAAAACAACACTAAATGAGGATATTGTGCCCCTGGGAGCTGATCAGGCCTACATGGGGGCTCGTGGTAGAAATGCCTCATTATGTTGACCTCAAAAACAAGAATAAAATCACAGCGACCCTTGAGACTGACCAAATTGCCCAAATGGCATTCTGTTTTCCCACTGGCACCTACCTTCTCAAAGCTAGGAGACCACAGGATTCCAGACCTCTGGCTACGTGACCACAGGACTCAACTACAGGCTAAAAATTAACCATCCCTTCAGAGAATTTTTCATTGGCAGGGTATAAGAAAGACCCCATCAGAAAGGGAGGACACTAGTTCTTCTTAACAGCCAGTCACCCTCTCATTTCCCTCTAATAAATTTCCTTTTCTTGCCTGACTGCCCGGCTTGCTCTCCTTTTCTCTGCACTTGCCTTGCATTTTGGTGCTGAAACTTGGGAGGGAAAATCCACCACAACTGGGTCTCAGGAGCCCACCTCCGGTGGTCCCCTCCCTTGGACCTGTCCGAGAAACTGAGACGAGCTCCGGGACGGTACCATCCACTTGCCTTGCTGGACTGACATCCACCCACCAGCCCAGATTTCATCCATCTGTTTCAAGGGTGAGTGAAATCCCATTCCCTTGGATCCTCTCTCCTCTCTCTAGCCTCATTTCCAAGCCCTAGCACTAGGCGGGAGGATCCCCACGGCCCTCGGGCCCTCAGCCTTGTGCTCCGTCTGACTTTGAAATAGGGGGCACCCATTTCAAAGCAGACTTATTACTCTCTGAGAAGGTCCTGAGAACAGGGATGCCTTTTCTCTCAGACTTTTCTCCTCGCTTTCCCTTGCCCTTGTCTACCCTTCCTATTCGGCTGCAACGGGAAATTCTCAGTCCCAGCCCTCAAAATCTGCTCCTCTAGGATGCCTTCCCCAAAACCTAAAAGCCTTGGACTTCCAAGGGGCGATTGGACCAAAAAGACTTATTTACTATTCTAACACTGTCAGGCCACAATACAGACTTGATAATGGGTCCCTATGGCCAGAAAACAGAACTCTCGATTATAATCCTCTACGGGACCTCAGTAACTTCTGCCACCACAACAGCAAGTGGTCAGAGATCCCTCATGTCCAGGCTTTCTTTGCTCTCCACTCACGACCCTCCCTCTGTGAATCCTGTTCTACTTCTCAGACACTCTTAGCCCACTCTGGGCCACATCCTCCTCATACAATGTCTCCTGATCCCTGTTCAGACTTTTCTTCTTCCTTCGATCCTTCCGACCACAGTCCACCCCCTATTGCTCCCAATCCCCTTGCAGCTGCTCCAGATCCAGTTTCACAGCATCCACCTTATGCCCCCTCCTCCCTCCCTCCTTCTCTATGGCTCCCAGCCCCCCTCCCCAGCCTGTGCCTGAGATAAGCTCTGAGACCTCAGCCCCACCCTCTACTGGAGGGTCCCAAGGCTTTACCCCGACCTCCCTAGATCCCCTCCCCATATCTGGTCCTGAACAAGCAGGAAACTTTACGGCAGGACCCCTCTCCTTACCCTGTTCCACTTCTCCTGTATGGGAAGCAGCTGGAGCAGAAGGCATTATTGGGGTTCATGTCCCATTCTCCCTCACCGATCTATCTCAAATCCAAAAGCAGCTTGGCTCTTTCTCTTCAGACTCTGATAATGATCTAAAAGAATTCAAGTATCTTACCCAGTCTTACAACTTAACCTGGCATGATATTTTCATCATACTTCCCTCCACTCTTCTCCCAGAAGAGTAGGAACGAGTATGAGTATAGCAAGCCTCTCAGGCACATCTGATGAATACACAGGACAGACAACACTAAGCCCAGAGGGGCCACAGCTGTCCCCCGAGATGATGCCAACTGGGATTATCAGGCAGAGAGACCTGGAGGAGCAGCCCATAATCACATGCTTGCTTGCCTCATCATGGGCCTTCAAATGGCAGGACATAAAGCCATCAACTTTTATAAGCTCCAGCTAATAACTCAAGGACTAGACAAAAGCTGGGCACAATTTCTAGCCAGGTTAATGGAAGCCCTACAAGATTAGACCCCACTTCAACAGAGGGCATCATTGTCCTTAACAGCCATTTTATCTCCCAGTCATCCTCAGATATCTGAAAGAAACTAAAAAAGGCAGAAGGCCCTCAAACCCCTCAATGAGACCTTTTAAATTTAGCCTTTACGATTTTCAATAACCAGGAAGAGAAGACAAATCTAGAGAAGGCCCAGGGGGATCAGATTAAATGCCACCTATTGGCCATTGCCCTACATGGCTCCACGTCTCCACCAATCAACAAAGACAGGCAGCCCCCTGGGCCTTGCTTCAACTGCGGCAAAGACGGTCACTGGGCCCTCTCATGCTAAACCGAGGCCCCTCCAGGTCCGTGTCCCAGCTGTGGCACAAAGGGACATTGGAAGGTCAATGGCCCAAATCCCCCTCCAGGGATCCGGACATCCCCTCCTGGTCCCGAGCAGGAGTCCTCCTACCCAGCTCTGCCCAGCCTCCTTGGACTCGCCACTGAAAACTGAAGGTGCCCAGGGCCCTGACTCTCATCACCTCTATGGAGCCCAGGGTAACTTTCTCAGTCTCAGTTAAGCCGATCTCTTTTCTCATCGACACGGGTGCCACTTACTCTGCTGTGCCTGCCTACTCTGGAAAAACCAAGGTCTCTCAGGTCTCTGTTACAGGGGTTGATGGTTTAATAGCTACACTATGAATAACTGAGCCTCAACTTTGCACACTTCAAGATACCCCATTTTCCCATTCTTTTCTCATACTCCCAAAATGCCCCACTCCTATTCTTGGAGAGACCTTCTCTCAAAATTCAAAGCCTCTATTACTGTTCCAGGCCCATCTTCTGATCTAGCCTGGCTACTGCTCCTCAACCCCACCTTCTCTTCCCCCAACCCATTGCCCTCCTCGTCCATAAACCCCATAGTTTGGGATACCGACAACCCATCTGTCCCCTCTCACCATGCTCAATTCATATCCACCTCAAAAATCCCTCTAAATTCCCCAATCAACCACAATATCCAGTCCCCAAAAAACATCAACAAGGGTTAAAGCCTATCATCACTAAACTCCTACATCAGGGTCTCTTGCGCCCAAGCCACTCTCCCTATAACACCTCTATCTTACCCATCAAAAAGCCAAATGGCTCCTATTGCCTGGTCCAAGACCTGAGAGTTATCAATGTGGCTGTCATTCCCATATACCCAGTAGTTCCAAATCCCTATACTCTTCTCTCATTCCCTCTTCCACTACACACTTCACTGTTCTACACCTCAAGGATGCCTCCTTTACCATCCCTTTACACCCAAACTCTCAAGACCTCTTTGCCTTTATCTGGACCGATCCAGACAGTCATCACTCCCAACGGCTGACAGGGACAGTCCTCCCACAAGTCTTTCATGATAGCCCTCATTTCTTCGGCCAAGCTCTAGCATCAGACCTAACCTCTCTTGACCTTACTCTGAGTGCTGCTGCTGCTGCTAAGTCGCTTCAGTCATGTCCGACTCTGTGTGACCCCATAGACGGCAGCCCACCAGGCTCCCCGTCCCTGGGATTCTCCAGGCAAGAACACTGGAGTGGGTTGCCATTTCCTTCTCCAATGCATGAAAGTGGAAAGTGAAAATTGAAAGGGAAGTTACTCAGTCATGTCCGATTCTTAGCAACCCCATGGAGTGCAGCCCACCAGGCTCCTCCATACATGGGATTTTCCAGGCAAGAATACTGGAGTGGGGTGCCATCGTCTTCTCCCTTAATCTCAGTACTGTCCTCCAATATGTGGATGATCTCCTCCTTTGTAGGAGGAGGCTTACACACTCTCAACAACACACTATACAACTCTTCAATTTTCTAGCCAATCGAGGCTATTGAGTATCTCCCACCAAGGTTCAGCTCTGTCTTCCTAGAGTTCACTTATCTTAGAGTCCTTTTATTACCAACCAAAGGATATATTACTACTGATAGAAAGTCCCTTATATCTACCCTACCACTCCCTTCATCAGAAACAGAGATCCTGTCCTTCTTGGAGTTAGCTGGATATCGACACCTCTGGATTCCTAATTTTGTCCTCTTGGCACAACCCCTGTATCAAGCCACCCGAGAAGATCTTTCAGAACTAGAGCTAAAATCAAATATCCATTCAGCCTTTAAAACCCTTAAGCAAGCCATTCTTTCAGCCCCAGCTCTCAACACGTCCTGACCTTTCTTGCCCCTTTATACTCTACTGAGAGACACAAAATTGCTCTAAGAGTTTTGAGACAAAATTAGGGCCCCTCCTTCACCCCTGTTGCTTATCTGTCAAAGCAATTAGATGCCACAATTTGAGGATCGAGAGCCTGCCTACCTGCTCTGGCAGCAGCTGTGTTCCTCACTCAGGAAAGTAAAAATCTTCCTTTTGGAGCACCCACTGTCATTCATTCACCACGTGACTTTAAGGACCGTCTCACAAATCCATGACCCTTCTATCTCCTTCACGCTTTCATCTAATTCATGTCACCCTTCTTGAATCTCCCGTTTTCCTTTGAACTCTGTCCTACTCTCAACCCTGCCACCCTCATCCCGAATTCTTCTGAGCCCCACCCATACTTGCAAAGAGGCATTAGAGGACCTGATGCCCCATTTCTCCCACATTTCCCCAACACCTTTAAATAACCCTGACTTTACTTGGTATACTGATGGCAGCTCCTCTACCACATCAGAAGGAAAAAAGGTAGCTGGATGTGCAGTTGTCTCTGACACCGAAATTATTGAATCCCTACCTCTCCCCTTGGGAACCTCTTCCCAAAAGGCAGTACTTATTGCACTAACTAGAGCACTTACCCTCACAGCTAACAAGAGAGCAAACATATACACTGATTCTTTCCACATCGTACACTTACATGCTGCCATCTGGAAGGAGCGAGGGCTCCTATCTGCCAAAGGTTCTCCCATAACTAACGCCTTGCTCATATTCCAGCTTTTAAAAGCAGCTAATATGCCAACTGAAGTAGGCATCATACATTGCCAAGGTCACCAGGGGGCCTCAGACCTCATTTCATGGGGCAATGACACCACAGACAGAGAAGCAAAACAAGCCTCACTCCAATCACCAGCTCAACAACTTATAGTAATCTCCAACATAAAACCCCTTCACCTCCCCGAAGAAAACACACGATTATTGCAAGAGGGAGCACAACTACAAGCAGACTGGTTACAAAAACAGGGCTGCTCTGTCCTTCCCCAATCTCAGGCCACACTGATGCTTACAGACGCTCATCAGGCCTGTCAAGTAGGCACCAAACCTCTTTATCATCTCTTAAGGCCTCTTATGGCATCACTGACTCGATGAGCATGAGTTTGAGCAAGCTCTGAGAGTTGGTGATGGACAGGGAAGCCTGGCGTGCTGCAGTCCATGGGGTCACAAAGAGTCGGACACGACTGAGCAGTTGAACTGAACTGAAGACCTCTTATCACCTATCCTAACATTCTTTCACTCCTACAGGTCACTTACTCTTGCATTATCTGCTCCTCAGTCTTACCACAGGGGACCCTAAAGCCTATTCCCTCACTCTCAAAATGTCAGGCTTGAGGGCATATCCCAGGAGAGGACTGGCCAATTGACTTCATGCACATTCCTCCAACACGAAAATTAAAACTCATGTTCACTGTCAGAGACACTTTTTCAGGGTGGATTGAGGCTTTTCCTATGAGATCAGAAACTGCCTCAGAAACTGAGTAACACTGAGTAACACTTCTCATATGAGAAGTCACCCCTCGCTTTGTCCTCCCACTCTCTCTCCAATCCGATAATGGGCCAGCTTTCATTTCCCAAATCACTCAACTAGTAGCCCAATCCTTTGGCATAACCTGGCAACTACATATTCCTTACAGGCCCTTCCTATCCCACTAATTCATAACTGACCCAAATGGGCAATTCAATTCATTCCTTTATTAAGAAGTATAGGAATAGTGGCTGGGATTGGAACAGCAACTGCAGGACTCACAACCTCTTTAAATTACTACCAAAGCCTTTCTAAAGACCTCACTGAGAGCCTAGAAGAAATAGCTACTAGCCTTATCACTATTCAAAACCAGCTCGATTCCCCGGCAGTCGTGGTCCTCCAAAACAGAAGAGGATTAGACCTTCTCACGGCAGAAAACAGGGGCCTGTGTCTATTTTTGGAGGAAGCATGCTGCTTCTACACCAACAAATCAGGCGTTCTAAAGAAAGAAAGTGAAAGTTGCTCAGTTGTGTCCGACACTTTGCAACACCATGGACTATGCAGTCCATGGAATTCTCCAGGCCAGAATACTGTAGTGGGTAGCCTTTCCCTTCTCCAGGGGATCTTCCCAACCCAGGGATCAAACCCAGGTCTTCCGCATTGCAGGCAGAGTCTTCACCAGCTGAGCCACCGGGTTGTAAAGGAAGCAGCAAGAGATCTAACAAGCAGGGCCTCTAGAATATATAAACACCTCAGTCATTCATGGGAAAACTGGTGAAGCAATTGGAATTGGTTGCCCTGGGTCCTACCTTTGCTAGGCCTTCTTCTTCTGCTTACCCTTATTTTAACTTTTGGCCCATGTTTAATGCATCTTTTTCAAAATTTCTTCAGGACCGTTAATGAGCATTTACCAGCTGAACTATCCATGAGCTACTTCTAGCTCGCTCAAAAACTTTGACCCCACACAAATCCCCTTGACTCACATTCCAGACTTTCCTCATCTCACCCCGATGTGCCCCTGTCCTGCAGGAAGCAGTTAGGCAAAATTGACCTTTGGCTCTTATCCCAAATCAAAAAGGCTGAATGTTAGAGTCTATTTGGGGGTTCATGGTAGAAATGGCTCATGATGTTGACCTTGCAAACAAAGAATAAAATCACAGTGACTCTTGAGACTGACCAAATTGCCCAAACAACATTCTGTTTTCCCACTGGCGCCTACCTTCTCAAGGCTACGAGACCACCGGATTCCAGACCTCTGACTATGTGACCACAGGACTCAACTGCAGAGAATTAACCATCAGAGAATTTTTCATTGGTGGGGTATATGAAAGACCTCATCAGAAAGGGAGGACACTGGTCCTGCTTAAGGGCCAGTCACCGTCTCTTTTCCCTCTAATAAATTTCCCTTTTCATTGCCTGACTGCCCGGCTTGCTCTCTTTTCTCTGCACTCGCCTTACAGTAGCCACAGGGATAGATCTAGAATACTCATACACAAAGGAAACTCAGCTAGCCAGAGCAAGGCAATTACTCAAAATGTCCCTTCTAGGAAAAATAAAAAGAAAGTGAAAAAAAGAGCTAATTTACAACCCAAAGAGGTTTTATTGAGTCCCAGCTTGCTCTGGTCACCACAAAGTGATGTCTCTGCTTTTTAATATGCTGTCTAGGTTTGTCAGAGCTTTTCTTCCAAGGAGCAAGCATCTTTTAATTTCATGGTTGCAGTCACCATCTGCAGTGATTTGGGAGCCCAAGAAAATAAAGCCTGTCACTGCTTCTACTTTTCCCCCTTCTATTTGCCATGATCTTGATTTTTTGAGTGTTGAGTTTTAAGCAAGCTTTTTCACTCTCCCCTTTCACTTTCATCAAGAGGCTCTTTAGTTCTTCACTTTCTGCAAGTAAGAGTGGCTTATCTTTAGGAATGCAACCTATCACATTAAGGATCAGAGGGGGAAACCACTGTAATTTCTATTAAGAATTACACTTGACATAGAGTGTTCTGCCTGTTTTCCTCTAAGAGTTTTATGGTTTCTGGTCTTACATTTAGGTCTTTAATCCATTTTGAGTTTATCTTTGTGTATGGTGTTAGGAAGTGTTCTAATTTCATTCTTTTACATGTAGCTGTCCAGTTTTCCCAGCACCATTTATTGAACACACTATATTTGCCCCATTGTATATTCTAGCCTGCCTCCTTTGTCAAAAGGCAGACTTCCCTAGTGGCTCAGACAGTGAAGTGCCTGCCTACAACGTGGGATACCCTGGTTCAATCCATGGGTCGGGAAGATCCCCTGGAGAAGGAAATGGTAACCCACCCCAGTACTCTTGCCTGGAAAATCCCATGGATGGAGGAGCCTTGTAGGCTACGGTCCATGGGGTCACAAAGAGTTGGACACGACTGAGCCAATGGCACCCCACTCCAGTACTCTTGCCTGGAAAATCCCATGGACGGAGGAGCCTGGTGGGCTGCAGTCCATGGGGTTGCTAAGAGTAGGGCACGACTGAGCGACTTCACTTTCACTTTTCACTTTCATGCATTGGAGAAGGAAATGGCACCCCACTCCAGTATTCTTGCCTGGAGAATCCCATGGACGGAGGAGCCTGGTGGGCTCCCATCTATGGGGTCACACAGAGTCGGACACGACTGAAGCGACTTAGCAGCAGCAGTAGCACAGCCATTTCACTTTCACTTTGTCAAAAACAAGGTACCCATAGGTGCGTGGGTTTATTTCTGGGCTTTCTATCTTGTTCCATTGGTCTATATTTCTGTTTTTGTGCCAGTACCATACTGTCTTGATGATTGCAGCTTTATATTATAATCTGAAGTCAGAAAGGTGGATTCCTCCAGCTCCATTCTTCTTTCTCAAGACTGCTTTGGCTATTCAAGGTCTTTTGTGTTTCCATATGCATTGTGAAATTTTTTGTTCTAGTTCTGTGAAAAATTCCATTGGTAATTTGATAGGGATCGTATTGAATCTGTAGATTGCATTTGGTAGTATAGTCATTTTCATAATATTGATTCTTCCTACCCAGGAACATGGAATTAAAGACCTAAATATAAGACCAGAAACTATAAAGCTCTTAGTGGAAAACATAGGCAGAACACTCATTGACATAAATCAAAGCAAGATCCTCTATGATCTACCTCCTAGAGTAATGGAAATAAAAACAAAAGTAAACAAGTGGGACCTGATTAAACTTAAAAGCTTTTGCACAGCAAAGGAAACTATAAGCAAGGTGAAAAGACAACCCTTGGAATGGGAGAAAATAATAGCAAATGAAACAACTGACAAAGGATTAATTTCCAAAATATACAAGTAGCTCATAGAACTCAATACCAGGAAAACAAACAACCCAATCAAAAAGTGGGAAAAAGACCTAAACAGACATTTGTCCAAAGGAGACATACAGATGGCTAACAAACACATGAAAAGATGCTCAACATCGCTCATTATTAGAGAAATGCAAATCAAAACCATAATGAGATATCACCTCACACCTGTCAGAATGGCCATCATCAAAATGTCTACAAACAATAAATGCTGGAGAGGGTATGGAGAAAAGGGAACACTCTTGCACTGTTGGTGGGAATGTAAATTGATTACAGCCACTATGAAAGATGGTATGGAGATTCCTTAAAAAACTAGAAATAAAACCACCATGTTACTGTTGCTGTTAAGTTGCTGTATGACCCAGCAATCCCACTCCTAGGCATATACCCTGAGGAAACCGGGGTTGAAAAAACACATGTATCCCATTGTTCATTGCAGCACTGTTTACAATAGCTAGAACACGGAAGCAACCTAGATGTCCATTGACAGATGAATGGATAAAGAAGTTGTGGTACATATACACAATGGAATATTACTCAGCCATAAAAAGGAATGCATTTGAGTCAGTTCTGATGAGGTGGATGAACCTAGAACCTATTATACAGAGTGAAGTGAGTCAGAAAGAGAAAGATAAATATCATATTCTAATGCACATATACGGAATCTAGAAAAATAGTTCTGAAGAATTTATTTACAGGGCAGAAATGGAGAAACAGACATAGAGAATAGACTTATGGACATGGGGAGAGGGGAGGAAAGGGTGAGATGTATGCAAAGAGTAACATGGAAACTTACATTACCATATGTAAAATAGATAGCCAACAGGAATTTGCTGTATGGCTCAGGAAAGTCAAACAGGGGCTCTGTATCAACCTCGAGGGTTGGGATGGGGAGGGAGATAGGATGGAGGTTCAAAAGGGAGGGGATATATGTATACCTACGGCTGATCGAGAAACGCTGGACTGGAAGAAACACAAGCTGGAATCAAGACTGCCAGGAGAAATATCAATAACCTCAGATATGCAGATGACACCACCCTTATGGCAGAAAGTGAAGAGGAACTCAAAAGCCTCTTGATGAAAGTGAAAGTGGAGAGTGAAAAAGTTGGCTTAAAGCTCAACATTCAGAAAACAAAGGTCATGGCATCCAGTCCCACCACTTCATGGGAAATAGATGGGGAAACAGTGGAAACAGTGTCAGACTTTATTTTTCTGGGCTCCAAAATCACTACAGATGGTGACTGCAGCCATGAAATTAAAAGATGCTTACTCCTTGGAAGGAAAGTTATGACCAACCTAGATAGCATATTCAAAAGCAGAGACATTACTTTGCCAACAAAGGTTCGTCTAGTCAAGGCTATGGTTTTTCCTGTGGTCATGTATGGATGTGAGAGTTGGACTGTGAAGAAGGCTGAGCGCTGAAGAATTGATGCTTTTGGTGTGTTGGAGAAGACTCTTGAGAGTCCCTTGGACTGCAAGAAGATCCAACCAGTCCATTCTGAAGGAGATCAGCCCTGGGATTTCTTTGGAAGGAATGATGCTAAAGCTGAAACTCCAGTACTTTGGCCACCTCATGCGAAGAGTTGACTCATTGGAAAAGACTCTGATGCTGTGAGGGATTGGGGGCAGGAGGAGAAGGGGACGACAGAGGATGAGATGGCTGGATGGCATCACTGACTCGATGGACGTGAGTCTCAGTGAATTCTGGGAGTTGGTGATGGGCAGGGAGGCCTGGTGTGCTGCGATTCATGGGGTCGCAAAGAGTCAGACACGACTGAGTGACTGATCTGATCTGATGGCTGATCAATGTTGAGGTTTGATGAAAACAACAAAATTCTGTAAAGTAATTATCCTTCAATAAAAAATAAATTTAAAAAAGTATATTAAAAAGAGAATTACACTTGAGCCAGTGTAATTAGGCTACAAAGAAAAGATGAAAGTCATAGGAATTGGAAATACGAAACACAAAACCATCATATATTGTATACAATATGATTGTGTCAAAAATCCAAATAATTTTTAAAATAAATTTAAATTTAAGATGATCTCTGGACATAGGTCAGTGATCCATTGTATTCCTTTATAAAAATAAAAAGAAATTGAAAACAAAAGAATTTTAAATATGATTTACCAAAAATGCATAAAAGACCAAATACCTAGGAATAAATCTAGTACAAGTTAGACTGCAAAGTACAAAATATTATTGAAGAAAATTAAAGGGGAAACATTTAAAAACTTAAATAGAGGTTACATCAGATTTGTGGGTTAAAAATTTCAATATTGTAAAACTATCAGTTCTCCCCAGATTGATCCATAGATTTGATCTTAATTAAAATCCCAGTAGAATGCTCCAATAATTTTTTTTTTAATCCCAATAGAAGTTGTTGTGGAAATTATCAAGATGGCTGTAAAATCATGTGGCAAGTCTAAGGGTTTAGTGTGTCCAAGCAAGAAGAAGAAACCTGGAGAATTTACATCATCATCTATGGAGAATTTTTATTATAAAGTAATTAACACAGTAGGAAATTGATCCATGGAGAGAACTGAGGGAACAGGATTGAGAATTTAGAAGGAAATACCCAGAGAGAGAATTACCTGGTTTATGATAATAGGGACGATGTAATGGAAAGAGTGACTGGTTCTGGGTTGATTGGCTCACTATAGGGGAACAAAATGCCTTGAAACCCAGCATTTAAAAAAAAAAAATCAATGTCCAGTGTATTCCAGGTGTAAAAGTGAAACATGGAATCATGTGACTAATTGCCTGGGAGTGTTAAATATGCCATAAACATTGTTGTATTATATTGCTTCCCCATTTCTGTTTATGGTGTGTGCATGGGTGCTCAGTCATGTCTGACTCTTTGAGGTACTTACTCACTACTTGCTAACTGAATGGAACAGTGGTTTAACTCAAAATAAGAACTGGAGTCTCACATTCTTTCTTGTATAACTCCAACTATAACATTATTAGTCTTTTTGCTATAGACATCTTTCAGTTCAGTTCAGTTGCTCATTCGTGTCCAACTCTTTGTGACCCCATGGACTGCAGCACCCCAGGCCTCCCTGTCCATCACCAAATCCCAGAGTTTACTCAAACCCATGTCCATCAAGTTGATGATGCCATCCAACCATCTCATCCCCTGTCGTCCCCTTCTCCTCCTGCCCTCAATCTTTCCCAGCATCAGGGTCTTTTCCAATGAGTCAGCTCTTCTCATCAGGTGGCCAAAGTATGGGAGTTTCAGCTTCAACATCAGTCCTTGCAATGAACACTCAGGACTGATCTCCTTTAGGATTGCCTGGTTGGATCTCCTTACAGTCCAAGAGTCTCTCAAGAGTCTTCTCCAACACCACAGTTCAAAAGCATCAATTCCTCAGTGCTCCACTTTCTTTATAGTCCAACTCTCACATCCATACATGACTAGACAGAACTTTGTCAGCAAAGTAATGTCTCTGCTTTTTAATATGTTGTGTAGGCTGGTCATAACATTTCTTCCAAGGAGTAAGCATCTTTTAATTTCATGGCTGCAGTCACCATCTGTAGTGATTTTGGAGCCCCAAAAATAAAGTCTGTCACTGTTTCCACCATTTCCCCATCTATTTCCCATGAAGTGATGGGACTGGATGCCATGATCTTAGTTTTCTGAATGTTGAGCTTAACATACTCCTTTCCCGATTTGGAACCAGTCTGTTGTTCCATGTCCAGTTCTAACTGTTGCTTCCTGACCTGCATACAGATTTCTCAAGAGGCACGTTAGGTGGTCTGGTATTCCCATCTCTTTCAGAATTTTCCATAGTTTATTGTGATCCACAGTCTGTGTGGTATTGAATGAGGTAAGCCATCCATTGATGTAATACATGTGAATGATAGGCATTCTACTTTAAATTATATACTAATCTCATTAGAATGGTTTAAGAGAAAAACCTTTACAATGCCTTCACAAATGTTGTCATCTTTATGCATTTCTGTACACCTAAGAGGAATTCAGGATGCTGTATTTTCTCCATCTAGAAAGGTCTGCTTTCTCTTATCCCTCTACGGTATCCAAGAGACACATCATGGTTATCCTGTCCTGAATAACATCAAGGACATGATTTTTACTTCCTTCCTGAACTTCTGTACTCTCTGCACTTGTTGGTCACTTATCAAGCACTGCCGTTCTTTGTCAGAAAATTAAAGTATTAGTCATTCAGTCATGCCTGACTCTTTACGACCCCATGGACTGTAGTCCCAGGTTCCTATGCCCATGGGATTCTCCAGGCAAGAATACTGGAGTGGATTGCCATTCCCCTTTTCCAGGGGATCTTCCCAAACCAGGGATCAAACCTGGATCTCCCACACTGCAGGCAGATTCTTTACCAACTGATACACCTAGTGTAGTATAATGCTGTGTGGCTCCAGATGAATTTAAACCCCTTTGCTGAAAGTAGAAATCAAGCCAACCTAACAATAATCTAACATTATATTTTGGACATAGCATAATTTAACCGACTAGTTACAAAGACTGATCAAGATTGAGCTCTCAAGATCTAATATATGAAACAAATCTTCAAATATTAGGAATACTATCTCTTGAAGATAAAAGTTGTAATCAACTTCCAAGGAAGTCAACTTCCAAGGAAGTCACAAGGAAGTCTGAGGTTGAAGAACAAAAATAAAGCCTATTCACCAAGTGAAAGTTGCTCAGATCAGATCAGATCAGTCGCTCAGTCGTGTCCGACTCTTTGCAACCCCATGAATTGCAGCACGCCAGGCCTCCCTGTCCATCACCAACTCCCGGAGTTCACTCTTTGCGACCGCATGGACTATACAGTCCATGGAATTCTCCAGGCCAGAATACTGGAGTGGGTAGCCTTTCCCTTCTCCAGGGGATCTTCCCAACCCAGGGATCAAACCCAGGTCTCCCTCATTCCAGGTAGGTTCTTTACCAGCTGAGCCACAAGGGAAGCCCACTATTCATGGAAGTCTGGGTTTGAAAAACAAAAATGAAACCTATTCAAAAACAAATAAATAAAACTGCTTATAAACCTTCAGAGATGGTAGAATGCTAAAGTGTTGTGAAAAATCAAATATACTCCATTTAGTTCCTGACATATTCCAAAAAGGCAGCGAGGAGATCCAGTAGGTTTCATCAACTAGTCAGTTGCTAAGCAACTCATCGTTAATATGGATGTAAAGTGCCTTGATAATGATAATGGGCATCAGAGGATGTCCTTGCATTAGTACAGTGACCCAATCATAGAGAAATGCAAAAATAAAGAAGGTTAAAAACCAGGTAGTCCTCAGATGCTAACCTCAAACAACAGACCTTTAAGAAGATCTTATGTCTTAGCACAAATATACGTACTGAACACGTGACCATTTCACAGCAGATTTCTTCATTATAGAAGTACTACACAAGTCACAAGAGTACTACGAAAACAATCTGAGTAATGACATGCTTAAAATAAAACAAAAATCTTTATTTCGATGTCTGTTTCCATATTTTCAATTTATGTTGTAAAATAGTATTCTTAAAATTAAATCCCAAGTTCTCAAGTTATTATCACTGTCATTTTCACTGCTGATGAATAAAAAACTTCATTTATGATAAAAAAAAAAAAAAGAGTCCTAAAAAGTGTACCAATCGCATGGGAAGGTTTTTGAAAATGCACCAGGTATCCTTTACTAGCTATGGCCATTACATTTTTTATAATGATACAGTCATGCAGAGACATAAGAGCATACTGAAATTAAAGAGAATGATAAAATAGCAGAGCCTTTCTACTTGATCATAAATTCTCACGAGACACAGGTGGAGACCCTCTACAAATTGACGACAGCCTGAGATAATCTTGTGGCTTCCCTGGTGGCTCAGACAGTAAAGAATCTGCTGCAGTGCAGGAGACATGGGTTTGATCCCAGGGCTGGGAAGATCCCCTGGAGGAGGGCATGGTAACCCACTGCAGTAATCTTGCCTGGAGAATTACATAGACAGAGGAGCCTGCTGGGCTACAGTCCATAATCTGGCTGTGTGAGCACACGGCCATTAACCTCATGAGTTGTTTCTGCTTTGGGGTTCACCCCAGAACATTCTACATATATATAGAGCTTATATATGTCTTATATATATATAACAGAGCAGACTTCAAAGGAAAATGAACGGTACTCCTCAGTTTTCTTCCTCTCGGGGTAATTTTAAGATTGTTTTCACTCTGATTCACTTATGGCCTCAAAAGTTAGACCATCTTACTACCAATGAGAGTTGCCAAGAGCTACACAGAACAAGGTTGAAAAAAGGTGGGACTAAAAGAAAGTGTAATTTTTTTTAATAACAAATACAGAATCTTTCATGGAAAGTTTTCTAAAAGTTACATTTGTATCTCAATTTCTAAAGATCAATTTTTATAATTTAACAAAAAACTAAATTAAAAGTGAAATGTCTTTGATAAATTAACTATGTGAACACTTGAAATACATAAAAATGATAAGCTAGTGTTCATGGTGTTGACTGAATTCACATGTCAACTGTCAGGTACAGTGTGAGTGCCTCTGAGCTGAGAGCTCTCTATTGCTGTTGTTCAGTTGTTCCGTAGTGTCTGACTCTGTGACCCCATGGACTGTAGCCCACCAGGGTCCTCTGTCCATGAGGTTCTCCAGGCAAGAATACTGGAGTGGGTTGCCATTCCCTTTTCCAGGGGATCTTTCAGACCCAGGGATTAAACCCACGTCTCTGACATTGGCAGGCAGATTCTTTACCAATGAGCTACCTGGGAAGACCCCAACTCCTCTGAGCCAAGGTTACTGGCCTGCTCTCTGTTTATTCTGTAGAAGCTGAGATGGGAACCACAGCCAGCTCCCTGCCCCTCCTCAGCCCACAGGGCAAGTGGGCAGCTCACCACTCATGCCCCATCATGCCTCACCAAACATCCTCTGGCCAGCATTTTTCCTTTGGAGAAATTGAACAGGCCATTTTCGTATATTCGGTGTGGATTAAGTACAAAGAGCACTGTGCACCTCCATTAAAATAGAAACCTAATTGTTGTGTTGTTAACAAACATAACTCAAGTGTTAATTGTTAACAAATAAAAAGACCAACACCTTTGGGAGCTGCCAAGGGTTTTCACAGATTTCTACCTTCAGCGAGTCTGTTCTTCTTTCTCCCTTTTCACTCCATTTAACCAATGAGAAAAGGCAAGTCTGCTTATTTTCAAAATCCACATTATTGAAAGCCCAGAAAACAATTATGGAAAACGGGGCAGAGCAAAATGCCACAGTCATTCATGCTGTTTGAAGTTTTCCTGAACATCTGTTTTCTGTTACTTCTTTCTCACATAAATGTGTTATATGTATGCCCTCAAAATACTAGAGTCTGGAATATAAAGAATTGTTTTGGCACAAAGCTAGTGGAGGTGATGGAATTCCAGTTGAACTATGTCAACTCCTGAAAGATGATGCTGTGAAAGTGTTGCACTCAATATGCCAGCAAATTTGGAAAACTCAGCAGTGGCCACAGGACTGGAAAAGGTCAGGTTTCATTCCAATCCCAAAGAAAGGCAATGCCAAAAAATGCTCAAACTACCACACAATTGCACTCATCTCACACGTTAGTAAAGTAATGCTCAAAATTCTCCAAGCCAGGCTTCAGCAATATGTGAACCATGAACTTCCAGATGTTCAAGCTGGTTTTAGAAAAGGCAGAGGAACCAGAGATCAAATTGCCAACATCTGCTGGATCATGGAAAAAGCAAGAGAGTTCCAGAAAAACATCTATTTCTGCTTTATTGACTATGTCAAAGTCTTTGACTGTGTGGATGACAATAAACTGTGGAAAATTCTGAAAGAGATGGGAATACCAGACCACCTGACCTGCCCCTTGAGAAACCTGTATTCAGGTCAGGAAGCAACAGTTAAAATTGGACATGGAACAACAGACTGGTTCCAAATAGGAAAAGGAGTACATCAAGGCTGTATATTGTCACCCTGCTTATTTAACTTATACGCAGAGTACATCATGAGAAACGCTGGGCTGGAGGAAGCACAAGCTGGAATCAAGATTGCCAGGAGAAATATCAATAACCTCAGATATGCAAATGACACCACCCTTATGGCAGAAAGTGAAGAAGAACTAAAGGGCCTCTTGATGAAAGTGAAAGAGGAGAGTGAAAAAATTGGCTTAAAGCTCCACATTCAGAAAACTAAGATCATGGCATCTAGTCCCATCACTTCATGGCAAATAGACGGGGAAACAGTGGAAACAGTGTCAGACTTTATTTTTCTGGGCTCCAAAATCACTGCAGATGGTGACTGCAGCCATGAAATTAAAAGACGCTTACTCCTTGGAAGGAATGTTATGACCAACCTAGATAGCATACTGAAAAGCAGAGACATTACTTTGCCAACAAAGGTCTGTGTAATCAAGGCTATGGTTTTTCCAGTGGTCATGTATGGATGTGAGAATTGGACTATAAAGAAAGCTGAGCACTGAAGAACTGATGCTTTTGAACTATGGTGTTGGAGAAGACTCTTGAGAGTCCCTTGGACTGCAAGGAGATCCAACCAGTCCATCCTAAAGGAGATCAGTCCTGGGTGTTCATTGGAAGGACTGATTTTGAAGCTGAAACTCCAATACTTTGGCCACCTGAGGCGAAGAGCTGACTTACTGGAAAAGACCCTGATGCTGAAAAAGATTGAGGGCAGGAGAGGAAGGGGATGACAGAGGATGAGATGGTTGGATGGCATCACCGACTCAATGGACATGGGTTTGGGTGGACTCTGGGAGTTGGTGATGGACAGGGAGGCCTGGCGTGCTGCGGTTCATGGGGTCACAAAGAGTCAGACACGACTGAGCTACTGAACTGAATTGAACTGAATACAGAAAGTACTTCCTTACCATATCAGAAGTAAAGGTCAGAGTCTTAGAGAGTAGGTAAAAACATCCTTTCTCTTTCGGTCTACTAATTTTTTCAGTCTGATGAAGAATGATCTGATTTCTTCAAGCTGATTTGATCCAAATCAAAAATAGAGCTAATGTACATAGTTTTGAATTTGAACTGTTAATAAATCAGTTTTAGCTCATAGTTACTGTTTTATGTATCTCACAAGAACTTTCACCAACTGATCCATAAATAAGGTGACTAAATAGAGTTTTGTAATTATGTTTTTGAAAAAAAGTTCATCATCTTCAGGTAGTTGTATTACAGCTTTATTTTGAGGATTATTAGTTTGGATTATTTTAAATCAGGACACAATTGAGAAAAGCCATAATAATGCCTTTCAGAGAAGTAAGAAGCACTATGCACTCTTGTGCTGCAGTCTCTGCCCAGCACCTTGAAGACAGGGCTCAGCACATAAAAGAACTGTCTGCTAAAGAACAACTTATCTATGCTCAGTATTAGCAAGAGCCCCAAGGCAACACCAAAGATGTCGTCAAAGTGTAGCTGGGAACCTGTTAGCTGGGAATCTGTTGATGGCAGCTTTACAGTTATCACTTTGAAACTTGTAAGCCAGAGTTTTGGTCAGAGTGCACGCTTTCTGCAGATGTATGAAGAAAGCTTTTGTACTCTGGCTGTGTGCGTCTAAAACCTGATGAAATGACTGTGTGACTTGACACGTGCACTCAACTGTACACTTAGGTAACACCCAAATCAAACTGGTTATCTCAGTTTTCAAAAGTGAAATTTTCAGGGACCTCACTGGTGGTTCAGTGGTTAAGAATCCACCTGGCAATGCAGGGGAACTCGGGTTCAGTTGCTGATCGCTGATCAGAGAACTAAAATCCCACATAAAAAGGGGCAACAGAGCTTCCATGCTGAAGGTAAGTTACAGGGCTCAAAATAGCCTGGAGTTAAAACTCCCCGCCAGGTCCTCCCTACCATTCTATGCAAAACAAAGAACTCTCTCACCCGAAGGAAAAAATGGACATTAAGGCTGATTATGCCCAGCTCCTAGCCAGTTCCATCCTCTGGCTGATCTCCAGAATTCCCTGCCCCAGCTGTTTAAGAGATAACTAATCTGAAACAACCTTGGAGAAGACCAGGCCCCCTCAAGACAGTTTTCCACATATACACCTATACTACTCTTTTCTTGGGTTAGTGCAGCAGCGCACTAATCTGACTGCTGCCCCTTCTCACTTCATTAAAGGTAATTTGTTCCTGGAAGGGGCCGGTCTCCTTCTTTTTCCGAACCAACTCCCTTACCCTGCACATGCCACAGCTCCTGAGTTGCAGAGCCACAACTAGAGTTTGCACAGTGACTCAAAAGATCCCACATAACGCAGCGAAGATACCCTGTGCCCCAATTAAGACCTCACTCAGCCAAACACATAATAAATAAATAAATTCTTTAAAAAGGTGAAAATTGTCAGCCATTTGGAAGAATAATACATTTGAAATCTGGGTGAGTTAATACATTTCTGAAAGAGCTGATTTCCTTGTACCACATGAGGGGGTTTTACAAGTCTGGAGAGAGTGGGAGCTACGGGAAACACATGGGGTTAAGGGAAGGCCACTGTAGCCAGACACACGGGTGGAGGAGGCTAGACCAATTGCAGAGGGGAGCGGCTAAGCGTAGAAACTCAGTTGGGAGGATGCTACCATCACCACTGTCTGCTTCCTGACAGAATTTAGAAGCTTAGGAAAGAGTTTTCTCACTATCTCTTTTAATGAGATGCTTGGGGCAGGATATCTGGGAGTCTGCGGGATGCAGGTGGAATGTCATAGGCGCTGCAGGCATCAGAAGGCTTGGCCGGAGCTGGGTGTCCGCCTCTGTGGACCACGCAGGTGAAGCTGGGAGGGAGGCCCCACTTACGGGTCACCTGTGTCTTTCCAGAGCTGCTGTGTCCCCCCTCACAAGGCAGCCACTTCCCCCCAACAAGGGTCCCAAGCGGAGGCGGAGGAAGTGGCCAGTCCTATATCAGGAAAAGAGTATGTCAAGGCTGTATATTCTCACCCTGCTTATTTAACTTCTATGCAGAGTACATCAGCAAAATGCTGGGCTGGATGAAGCACAAGCTGGAATCAAGACTGCCAGGAGAAATATCAATAACCGCAGATATGCAGATGATACCATCCTTATGGCAGAAAGCGAACAGGAACTAAAGAGCCTCTTGATAAGGGTAAAACAGGGGAGTGAAAAAGCTGGCTTAAAACTCAACATTTAAAAAATGAAGATTATGACATCTGGTCCCATCACTTCATAGCAAATAGATGAAGAAATAATGGAAACAATGAGAGATGTTTATTTTCTTGGGCTACAAAATCAGTGTAGATGGTGACTGGAGCCATGAAATTAAATGATGCTTGCTCCTTGGATGAAAAGCTATGACCAACCTAGACAGCATAGTAAAAAGCAGAGACATTACTTTGCCAACAAAGGTCTGTCTAGTCACAGTTACGGGTTTTCCAGTAGTCATGTATGGATGTGAGAGTTGGACCACAAAGAAGACTGAGCATCGAAGAATTGATGCTTTTGAACTGTGGTATTGGAGAAGACTCTTGAGAGACCCTTGGATGGCAAGGAAGATCCAACCAGTCCTTCCTAAAGGAAATCAGTCCTGAATATTCATTGGAAGGATGGATGCTGAAGCTGAAGTTCCAATACTTTGGCCACCTGATGCGGAGAACTGACTCATTGGAAAAGACCCTGATGCTGGGAAAGATTGAAGGTAGGAGGAGAAGGGGATGACAGAGGATGAGATGGTTGGGTGGCATCACCAACTCAATGGACATGAAGTTCAGCAAACACTGGGAGATGATGAAGGACAGGGAAGCGTGGTGTCCTGCAGTCCATGGGGTTGCAAAGAGTCAGACACAACCAAGAGACTGGACAACAACAAATCTACAGAAAACTGTACAAGATCATATTCATTGTGAGCTGCTCTTATGTCTAAATTAAAATGTTCCTACTGGGATAGCAATGCATTTTCACTTATTCTTTTTTGGATGAAGAATAATGCTTGTCCACCACCTCCCATTGATAACATCAAAGGTGAGCAATGAGCAGAGAAAAGAGAAAGAGGTGAAAAGGTAGGACTGGAAAGGGAAGAGAAGAAAGAGCCTGTAAGTCAGTTATTGGACCAGACCTTCTGCTCTGTGGGCTGCCATCACCATCAGTCAACAGGGAGGAAGGGCATGGGGACAGAATTCATTAAAGTAAGGAGCTCAGAATCCGCCTGCAATGCAGGAGACCCCAGTTTGATTCCTGGGTCAGGAACATCCCCTGGAGAAGGGATAGGCTACCCACTCCGGTATTCTTGGGCTTCCCTGGTGGCTCAGCTGATAAAGAATTTGCCTGCAATGTGGGAGACCTGGGTTCGATCCCTGGGTTGGGAAGATCCCCTGGAGAAGGGAACAGCTACCCACTCCAGTATTCTGCCCTGGAGAATTCCATGGACTGTATGGAGGTTGCAAAGAGTCAGACACAACTGAGCAACTTTCACTTTCAAGGAGCACAGGAAGTCACAGAGATTTAGAGTCAGTGGGAAGTGAGAGCTTCCTGTCACAGCTCCTGAAACCCTTGGTCACTGGTTGATAGAAGATTATGGTCAATGACATGTGTGTACATCAGTGACCCTTCATGCTTATGAGGGCTATTACGCGTCAAGCCTCGCAGTTTCTTGTGAGACAAATCACTTACCAGACTGTCTTAGGACATCTGAGGTGTCTCATTTTTTTTATCTCTTTTATCAAAATGCCTGAGCCTAACGGGCAAAAGCACTGTGTGATTTAGTTTCTCAGAGAAGAGTTTAAAATAAACGGAAAGAATGTTTCAAATTTTAACACAGAAATGCAAGATCGACCAAAGTTTAGATTATTTCAAAATCATTCCTTTCAAAAAGAAAGTCCTAACTACTTCCAGATAATTTGGAACATGTTATTTCATAATCAGATTTCTAACTTTGGTGATATTATTTTTTCTGCTAATGCAGATGAAGGACTTCCCCACTGGCTTAGACGGTAAATTTAAAAGAAACAGAAGTTACATTGTCTAGAATTTAATCAGGGTACAATGGTGAGAAAGCAGAAATAACAGCAAAATAGAAAATATATTCAGGTCACCTGCCACCGACAACACATTGTGTATCAATGTTACTATAATATGGAATACAGGTTAATTTAAAAAAGAATACTCAGGAAAAACACAAAAGCTTTTGGGCTTTCTTCAAGTACATTCCACATTAAATTATAGCCCTGAATTAAAATTCTGGAATGCTTTCATTTCCCAGGTAATCATTGTGGGCTTGAGAAAAGCCTGTCACCTTGTGGCCATTCCCTGCAATAGCAACCGTAAAAGTTTTGCTTGTGAGTCCTTGTTCAGTTGCTCAGTGGTGTCCGACGTTATGACACAAACTATTCACAGCACATACAGCTCACTGTGGGGCTTCAGCGTAGTGGGTCGCCAGGCTGGGCAGGCTCCAGGGCAGGAAAAGCAGGTCCAGGGTCCAAAAGAAAGCCTTTCAGGGGAGGCGCTCAAGTACACTCCCTGAATAGGATTCAATTTAGGGAAGTTAACACTCAGGTTACCTCTGAGAGCATACTGAGAGTTTTCCAGGCAGTCAGGAAAGAACAATGGATGCAGAGGTGATGAACAGAAATAATCACAAATGACTCTGCATACCTAAGATGAAGAAGTGTTTGGGTATAAGAGAAGGTGAGGGCGATTTACAAGGTTCAGATTAGGAGCACTTCTGTGTACCATTTCAAAGGCTTTGATTTTGTACATAGGAACTGAGGAAACACTGAAACTTTGGAAGGGGAGGTTGGTGTTTGAAGGAAGACCCCCTGAAGACAGAAGGCTTCTCATGGGGCTGATCTAAATGAGCCCACTAAGACCTATTTTTTGTTTTTTAATTTTAAAATTTATTTTATTACTTTTACAGCTTTATTAGGAAATAATTGACATACACCACTGTATAAGTTTAAGGCATACACCACGACAGTTTTGATTGATATGTATTGAGAAATGATTACTACAGTAGGCTCAGTTAACATCCATCTTCTCATTCATCATTTTCTTATCTCTTGAATTATGCTTTGAGTATTTCATAAGACTTTAGAAGATTCACATATCTCTAGCTGAGTTATGCTCATTCTAATGCCTTTATAAACAAAATTGGAACAGTCACATTATTTTTCTTTAATTTTTTTTTTATTGGAGTATAGCTACTTTACACTGTTCTGTTAATTTCTGCTGTACAGCAAAGTGAATCAGCCACATGTATACACATATCCCCTCATTTTCGGATTTCCTTCCCATTTAAGTCAGCACAGAGCACTGAGTAGTTTCCTGTGCTGTACAGTAGGTTCTCCTTAATTATCTATTTTATACATCACAGCCTTGTCCTGGTGAAGGGGCTTGCATAACTCAGTGAAACTATGAGCCATGCCATGCAGGGCCACCCAAGACAGACAGGTCATAGTGAAGAGTTCTGACAAAATGTGGTCCACTGGAGAAGAAAGTGGCAACCCATTCCGATATTCTCGCCTGGAAAACCCCATGAACAGTGTAAAAAGGCAGCAGTCCATGGAATCGCAAAGGGTTGGACACAACTTTGCAACTGAACAGCAACAAAGTGAATAGAAGACCCAATTTTTAAAAGAGTATTTCCCGTTACTTTTATAGAAGTACAAGGGAAATGTCTAGATTACTGATAGTTACTGTTTCTTAAACTGTTTAATTGAAGTACTGAAGCGTAATTGTCATATGCGTGGGTGCGTGCTTTAGTCCTGCTCTTTGTGATCCCATAAACTGTAGCCTGCCAGGCTCCTCTGTCCATGGGATTTTACAGGCGAGAATACTGGAGTGGGTTGCCATTTCCTCCTCCAAGGGATCTTCCCAATGCAGGGATCAAACCTGCATCTCCTGTGACTCCTGCACTGCAGGTGGATTTTTTTACCCACTGAGCCACCGGGGGAGTCCTGTAATTGGCATAGAAGCAACGATGTTCTGTGCTGTGCTTAGTTGCCCAGTCACGTTCGACTCTTTGTAACCCCCATGGACTGTAGTTTGCCAGGCTCCTCTGTCCATGCAGATTCTCCAGGCAAGAATACTGGAATGGGTACCATGCCCTCCTCCAGGGGATCTTCCAAACCCAGGGATCGAATCCAGGTCTCCCTCATTGCAGGCAGATTCTTTACTATCTGAGCCACCAGCCCATAAACAATGATAGTTTGGAGGAAAATAGTAAAGCTCTATTTGATCAGCTGTGCTTGGTGTGTCCCACAAAACAGACTGACTCAGAGATGGAGGCGTGAAGTGTATTTCTAAATTCATGTTTAGGAAAACCGGGACTGATGGTACTATTAGCTCCACACACACTTCATCACTCACTCTCATCTCCATGACCTAAATAAAGCAGATGGAATCTAAGATACCATGTTGCAGTAGAGAAAAGTGTGTAAAAAATGGAACTACAGTGAATTTATTTCAAATAGTAAATGCTCAAGTACAAGACTGAATGTATCATAAAAGAAAGGACAGTGGCAATTAGATGAATCAAAAAAACTGAGTCCAGGTACTTCCCTGGTGGTCCAGTGGCTAAGACTCCACAGTCCCAGTGCAGGGGGTGTGGGTTTGATCCCTGATCATGACAGGTTGTTGCTGAGCCATTAAAGATGCTGGGATTCTTGGCCTCTGGAGGAGAAGAATTCAACCTGGGGCCAGTGACAAGGCTTGATCGCTCAGAGCTTTTGTGTAATAAAGTTTTATTAAAGTATAAAACAGGTAGAGAAGGCTTCTGACATAGACATTGGAAGGGGGCAGAAAAAGTGCCCACCTGCTAGTCTTAAAGAGTCGGACACGACTCAGCGACTGAACTGAACTGAACTGATATACCTACTAGCAGGCTGCTAATTAGAGAAAGGAAACATCTCGAAACTCAGAGAGTGGCACCAGGCCTCTCACCCACAATATGCATTTTGAGATAACATTGGCACAAGGTGAATTGGCCCAGGCCATAAAACTATTGACATGAATCTTGAAGCAAGGCAGGTTTCCAAGCAAATATATAGTCTCATTAACATAGCTTAAGAGAACACTTGCATAATTAAAACACACTGGTTTGTTGAATAAAACATACTGGTTTGTCAAGTCAGTTCTGAGTCTTATTGACTTGAAGAAAGACAGAGTCTTAGGTAAATACACAGTTCATTAACATAGCTTAAGAAAAACATTTCCATAAGAAAACACATTGGTTAGCTCAAGGTTTGAGAATAGTTCAGGTGGAGCCAGGTGTTGTCATGGCAACACAGAAGGACCATGGCAACAACAAAGAAATCTTTTAATTTTGTGTGGAGAAGGGGAAAAAATCTGACACTTGTGGTTTGTTTCCTCCTGCCACTTAAGAGAGAGATAAAAAACATCTGACCCTTGTAGCCTATTTTCTCCATTTGGAGACCCCTCGCCTTCCTGCCTGGAGAAGGCAATGGCACTCCACTCCAGTACTCTTGCCTGGAAAATCCCACGGACGGAGGAGCCTGGTGGGCTGCAGCCCATGAGGTTGCTAAGAGTCAGACACGACTGAGCGATTTCACTTTCATGCATTGGAGAAGGAAATGGCAACCCACTCCAGTGTTCTTGCCTGGAGAATCCCAGGGACGGGGGAGTCTGATGGGCTGCTGTCTCTGGGGTCGCACAGAGTCGGACACGACTGAAGCGACTTAGCAGCTTAGCAGCAGCAGCCTTCCTGCCTGTTACCCTCTCAGTCAGGGAACTAGATCCCACATGTCACAATAAAGAGTCCGCACACTGTAATGAAGATGAAACAGTCCACACACTGCAACTAAGGCCTATGGCAGCTAAATACATTTTAAAATAAGTTTTAAGAAAAAGAAATATTGAGTCCATTTTTACTATGTAAGAATATTGAGTAATGTTATTATATGATTGCAAATAAATGTTACAAGATGGTGAAATGTGCTGAAGGAAAATATTATTGTAACAACATTTAAACACTTCAGATACACAAGGACTATAACCATCATTTTATTGCAAGCAAACTATGCATGCTATGGCTGACAAAAGCGGCCCTTATTTTTCTCATGTAATTGGCTCTTTTTATCATGCTATTCTGCCAACTAAAGAAGCCCACTGAACTGCGTCCTGAAGGTTTGCAGCAGGCTGAGTCTGCACTCCTGGAGCCCAGTAATTTTTCCAAGTGAAAACAACTTGCTTGACTTATAAATCTTGACTTATAAAAATGTTACAACATATTCCTAAAGTGTAGCATAGGGAATTGTGACAATTCCCACAATTATAATACAATGTAACAGGATCTAAAATGGAAATATTTTGGTGCATGTTACATAAATGGCAAGAGAATAGTAGAGGTTCAGCTCTGTACTTACTATTATAAAGTCATCATAAGCAGAAATAATGGCTATATTTCATTATTATCATTTTTAGTCTCACTGTAATCTTAAGCACAAAGTCAGTTAAGCACATATTAGACAATTTACAATTTCTTATGACTTATAAGAAAGGATTACATCTGAATTATTTACCCAGATGTGTCAAAAAAAAAAAAAAGGTTACACTTGTTTACTCATGACTAGTAATCTAATACAAAACAAAGGAAAACTTGTTCTCCTCAAGCATTGGGACAACAGAAACGTTTCAGTGCCCACTGGGGTTCACCGTGAATACTAGTGTGTTTACATCAATAAAAACTAGACTAACGTTTCTGAGGACTGTTTCTCGGGAGTAAGTAGACTGATAATCATCACAGCTTTATTTCCAGGGAGACACACTTGGAGGAGATGAGCCCGAGGTGCCTTCTCTCATGAAGGAGGAAGCACACTGTTTGCTCGGATGACTGTGGGGCGGACCTCCACTCCCTGGCTTTGCTCTCACCTAAGGAGCGGTTCGAACTTCCCAGGTGACTCAGTGGTAAAGGATCTGCCTGCCAAGCAAGAGACGTGGGTCGGAGCCCTGGGTCAGGAGGATCCCCTGAAGAAGGGAATGGCAATCCACTCCAGTATTCTTGCCTGGGAAATGCCGTGGACAGAGGAGTCTGGCGGGTTCCAGTCCATGGGACCCCAAAGATCTGACGCAACTGAGTGACTAACACTTTCACTGTGAATGAGCAACCACAAGGCAAAGGGAGGCACTGAATCACATCCATCGACCACCAGCGTTTACAGCCTCAGCCAGACCTGGGCTGTGAGGTCACCCAGCCCCGACACCAAAAGCATGAGATGAAGAAGAGGAGCAACGAGTGCCTGTGTCCTGTGTCGTCTGCCCTCAGGTACGTACATCTGTCTCCTTTTTACAAGACAACATTCGGAGTTCCTGCTGCAGTTGGGTCCCTAGCGTCCATTAGGTAACTTGGATTAGCCAGCCCCACTCCGGCTCCCGCCCCTGCAGGGATGCACTCTCTCTCATTCAGGCACCAAGTGGAACCTCAGAGTTCTCCATGCACAGCGGGCATCTCCACCTCCATCACACCTGCGTGGAGTCAGGGGCGTGAAGCCTTTGTGAGTCTAAAACCAACACACCAAGATCCAGGGGCACAGTGTCAAGTATCAGGACTAACAAGTGGGACTTCCCTGGAGGTCCACTGGGTAAGCTTCCACCTAGCAGTGCAGGGGACACAGGTTCGATCCCTGGCCTGGGAAGATCCCACATGCTGTGGGGCAGCTAAGCCTGAACGCTACAACTGCTGAAGCCCGTGCACCGAGAGCCCACAACATACTCCACACACAAAAAAGAAGCCACCGCAATGAGAAGCCCTGGCACTCGCAGGAACTAGAGGGGAGCCCCCTGTTGCAGCAACTAGACAAAGCCTGAGTGCAGCAAGAAGACCCAGTACAGCCGAAAATAAAATAAAAATCAAAGCCAAAACATAAGACTCACAAGTGGTCCATGCTGTGTCTCAAATAGCAAACTATAACTGCTGAAAAGTATGAATAACACATTTATTGACTGCAGTGACCTACTCTTAGAAGGGAGTTTAAAAATAAACCATTTTAATGATCTTTGCTGACTGTTTATCTGCTTTTTAAAAGCAACTTTCTGTTAAACAAATGTTTTCCAATGATCAGTAAAGCAAGCTAGTACAAACTTACATTCTTTACAACAGAAAGAATACACACACATGAAATATTTGAAAGTGGGAAAGTGCCTTTTGTAGAGTTCTATGGTTATAGAAGGATTTGTATGCTAGAGAAAGTGTGTATCATCTCCTAAGATGGTTTCACATTCATGGGACAGTCAACATCTCATTCTCCAGCTGCTATTCGACCCCTAGGCATTTCTAATACTTTTCTTCACTTGACAATATGCTCAGTCGCTCAGTTATATCCGACTTTTTGAGACCACATGGACTGTAGCGCACCAGCCTCCTCTGTCCGTGGGATTCTCCAGGCATGGATAGTAGAATGGGTTGCCATGCCCTTCTCCAGGGGATTTTCCCAACTCAGGAATCAAACCCCCGTGTCTTTCGCGCCTCCTGCACTGGCAAGTGGATTCTTTACCAGTGCACCACCTAAGAAGCCCTAATATGATGTTACAAACTTAAAAACAAATCCCCTGTGTGATAGAACTGGAGGCTAAATGTAAATCTACCGGCTGTTCACACTAAGTCGACAAGGCCTCTCTTTACCACCCCCTCCAAAGCCATCCTGTCACTGGGAGCAGGAGCCACAGCCACCACAATACATAACCTGTGAGCTGAGTCTCCTCAGTCCTGCTCCCTCTCCCTGGCCCCAGACAGACAGGCTTCCTCGCTGCGCCCCTGCCTCGGGGTCTTTGCAGGTTCTGTTCCCTCGCCTGAGAACAAGCTTCCACAAGTGTCCCCCTCATCTCTGGCACACAACGAGCTCCTGCACCCTCAGGCTGTTGTTCAAATGTTACCTTCTTAGAGAGATAACCCTTAACCATCTTTACAAACACTGTATCAACACCAGAAATTCCCTAAATAGCTTCCCTGCTTGTTTCGTTCACAGTGCTTAATGACATATATCTCTGCAGTTTCCTTTATTTATAGATTTATTAATCCCCCGTCTTCTCTTTCTCCTCACTAGACCTTGAGCTCCATGAGGACAGGTTTTGATTGCTTATCCATTGCTTGCAACCCTAGGGCCTACTCAAATGCCTAATGTGCAGTCAGGTTTTTTGTTTTGTTTGTTTGTTTTCTAATGGGGTATAGATGCTTTACAATGTTGTGTTCATTTCTACCATACAGCAAAGTGAATCAGCTATACAGATACATAAATCCCCTCATTTCTGGACTTCCTTCCCATTTAGATCATCACAGAGCACCGAGTAGGGTTCCCTATGCTGTGCAATAGGTTCCCCTTAGTTATCTATTTTATGCACAGTAATGAGGGCTGAGGGGTAATTTCATATCAAGGGAAATATTTTTTTTTTTTTACTATTCAATTATGTCTGCCTCTGAAGTCGCATCTTAGAATGTGAACCATCACCAGCACATCAACTTAGAGCATCCATGCTCATCCCAACCCTATTCTGCCTGAGGCCTTGCAATGTCTCCCGCATTCTCCCGTGGTCCACACCGAAATGGGGACGCACAAAGCCTTACTAGTAAAATTCCACCACCCAGTTCCGGTGACTCAGCCCTGACATGACATTGAAAGTCAGCATCAGTGCCGTGGATGGAACTGTTTCAAAGGCTGAATGTGGTAATCAGAGCCAATATTTAATCAATATACTATTCAAACAAAAAGTGAATACTCTCATCTCCTCACAAATATGTTTTTATTGATTCTTCTCTTTCTTAAATCTTTGTCCTTTTTATTTCACTACTACAACATTAGGCCATTTATTTGAAAGGCTTTTTTCTTTTTCATATCATTTTAAAATTGTCTTATGAAACTATCATCTTTATTCATGCAAACATAATGCCATAATCAAACAGTTTAAACTCGTGTTTAATTTAAAACAGTTTCTGCTCTGTCTTCCAGATGATTGTACAGGAGGCAGTGATCAAGACCGTTCCCAAAAAAAAGAAATGCAAAAAGGCAAAATGGCTGTCTGAGGAGGCCTTACAAATAGCTGAGAAAAGAAGAGAGGCTAAAGGCAAAGGAGAAAAGGAAAGATAAATATATACCCATTTGAATGCAGAGTTCCAAAGACTAGCAAGGAGAGATAAGAAAGCCTCCCTCAGTGATCAATGCAAAGAAATAGAGGAAAACAATAGAATGGGACAGGCTAGAGATCTCGTCAAAAAAATTAGATACCAAGGGAACATTTCATGCAAAGATGGGCACAGTAAACAACAGGAATGGTATGGACCTAACAGAAGCAGAAGATATTAAGAAGAGGTGGCAAGAATACACAGAACTATACAAAAAAGATCTTCACGACCAAGATAATCACAATGGTGTGATCACTCACCTAGAGCCAGACATCCTGGAATGCAAGGTCAAGAGGCCTTTAGGAAGCATCACTACAAACAAAGCTAGTGGAGGTGATGGATTTCCAGTTGAGCTATTTCAAATCCTAGAAGATGATGCTGTGGAAGTGCCGCATTCAGTCGGTAAGTCATTTCAGTTGCTCAGTCACGTCCAACTCTTGGCAATCCCATGGACTGCAGCACACTGGGCTTTCCTGTCCATCACCAACTGCTGGAGGTTACTCAAACTCATGTCCATTGAGTCAGTGATGCCATCCAATCATCTCATCCTCTGTTGTCCCCTTCTCCTCCCACCTTCAATCTTTCCCAGCATCAGGGTCTTTTCAAATGAGTCAGTTCTTTGCATCAGGTGGCCAAAGTTCTGGAGTTTCAGCTTCAGCATCAGTCCTTCCTGAATATTCAGGACTGATTTCCTTTAGGATGGACTGGTTTGATCTCCTTGCAGTCCAAGGGACCCTCAAGAGTCTTCTCCAACACCACAGTTCAATATACCACCAAATTTGGAAAACTCAGCAGTGGCCACAGGACTTGAAAAGGTCAGTTTAATTCCAATCCCAAAGAAAGGTAATGCCAAAGAATGCTCAAACTACCACACAATTGCACTCATCTCATATGCTAGCAAAGTACTGCTCTAAATTTTCCAAGCCAGGCTTCAACAGTACATGAACCGTGAACTTCCAGATGTTCAAGTTAGATTTAGAAAAGGCAGAGGAACCAGAGATCAAATTGCCAACATCTGCTGGATCATCCAAAAAAGCAAGAGAGTCCCAGAAAAACATCTACTTCTGCTTTATTGACTATACCAAAGCCTTTGACTATGTGGATCACAACTAACTGTGGAAAATCTTTCAAGAGATGGGAATACCAGACCACCTGACCTGCCTCCTGAGAAATCTGTATGCAGGTCAAGAAGCAACAGTTAGAACTGGGCATGGAACAATAGACTGGTTCCAAATTGGGAAAGGAGTACGTCAAGGCTGTATATTGTTACCCTGCTCATTTAACTTACTGTGCAGAGTGAATCATGAGAAACGCTGGATTGGATGAGTCACAAGCTGGAATCAAGATTGCCAGGAGAAATAGCAATAACATCAGATATGCAGATGACACCACCCTTATGGCATAAAGTGAAGAAAAACTAAAGAGCCTCTTGATGAAAGTGAAAGAGGAGAGTGAAAAAGTTAGCTTGAAACTCAACATTCAAAAAACTAAGATCATAGCATCTAGTCCCATCACTTCATGGCAAATATATGGGGAAACAGTAGAAACAGTGGCAGACTTTATTTTGAGGGGCTCCAAAATCACTGCAGGTGGTGATTGCAGCCATGATATTAAAAGATGTTTGATTCTTGGAAGAAAAGCCATGACCAACCTAGACAGCATATTTAAAAGCAAAGACATTACTCTGTCAACAAAGGTCCTTTTAGTCAAAGCTATGGATTTTCCAATAGTCATGTAAGGATATGAGAGTTGGACTATAAAAGAAGCTGAGAGCTGAAAACTTGATGCTTTTGAACTGTGGTGTTGAAGAAGACTCTTGAGGGTCCCTTGGACTGCAAGGAGATCCATCCAGTCCATCCTAAAGGAGATCAGTCCTGAATATACATTGGAAGGATTGATGCTGAAGCTGAAACTCCAATACTTTGGCCACCTAATGCAGAGAACTGACTTATTTGAAAAGACCCTGATGCTGGGAAAGATTGAAGGCACAAGGAGAAGGGGACGACAAAGGATGAGCTGGTTGGATGGCATCACCGACTCAATGGGCATGAGTTTGATTAATCTCCAGGAGTTGGTGATGGACAGTGAGGCCTGGCGTGCTGCAGTCCATTGGATCGCAAAGAGTCGAATATGGCTGAGTGACTGAACTGAACTGAACTGACAGAAGAGTGTTTTAAAAAGATTCTGGGGGCTTCTTTGGTGGCTCAGTGGTAAAGAATCCACCTGCCAATGCAGGAGACACGGGTTCCATTCCTGGTCCAGGCAGACCCCACACGCTGCAGAGGAATTATGCCTGTGCCATAACTATTGAGCCTGTGCTCTAGAGCCTGGGAGCAACAAGAGAAACCACCACACACCACACCTAGAAAAAAGCCCACACATCAGTGAAGACCCAGCACAGCCATAAGCAAATAAATAAAAAAATTTTTAAAGATTCTGTGCTGTACAGTAGGTTCTCATTAATTATCTATTTTATTCATAGTATCAATAATGTATATATGTCAATCCCAGTCCCCCAAATCATCTCACTCCTCTGTCCCCCTTGGTGACCTAAATGAGAAGGAAATCCAAAAGAAGAGGGGATATAGTTATACATACAACAGATTCACTTTGCTGTACAGTAGAAACAAACAGAACACTGTAAGGCAATTATACACCAATAAGTTTTATTTTTTTAAAGGAAAAAAGAGATTTGGGTCTCATGCACCATTTAAACCCTACCTTAAAAACAGATCTCTCTAAAAAGAATGAGTCAGGTGAAAGCAGAAGTGGCCTTGAACCTGCTAAATTACTTTAGCTGGCTTGTACAGTCACCCGAGAGCACACTTGTGAGTTTCTATATCACACAAAAAGAGCGTGTCAAGGATTCAGGGTGGTTCAGTATCTCAGGCAATGATTTGCTATGTAAACAAACATCTGATGAGGAGACTTCTGTGTGGTTCCCAGGAACAGACTACTTATTCTTCAGAGTCTGTCATTTAGGAATCACCCTGTTGGGAAGACCTCGGTCAAGACAATGCCTGAAATGTCTTTCTATGTGGCCCTGAATATCTCATCTCCAAGACAACCAGTCACTCACACACACGTGTCTGTCACGGAGTCATCACATCCTGCTGACACAGTCACAAGTCTCAAGCTTCCCTGAATTACTTGCACAGATGTCCCCCCCAGCTTGTACTTACAATGTGTGGTCTCTGAGTATAGAGAGGATGAAGTCAGACTAACAAAACTGCATGTTCAAAGCTTTAAAAGTTATTATCATATAAATGTCACTGGTGACATCTTGCTCCATTACACTGGATAAGAAGCAAAAGTGTGTCAGTCGCTTCAGTTATGTCTGACTCTTTGCGACCACATGGACCCTCTGTCCATGGAATCCTCCGGGCAAGAATACTGGAGTGGGTAGCCATTCCATTTTCCAAGGGATCTTCTCAACTCAAGGACTAATGATCAGTAAATCAAGTCAAAACCTAATGTGCACTTTTTATTGGCACTAAGGAATGTTGCTTTTGCTTATAAGGTCCAAGGACTTATTCATAACACTATGTCTCAGTGTCATTTTTCCCCAATGCTCCAGGCCTTCACCAGACCTGACCTCAAGAGAAACCACTTTACAGAGGTTAACCTACTCAGGTTTCCTCACTGCCTAGCTGCCCCGGAGCCAGGAATTACCCACCTCTGTTCCGGTTCTGAATCCCACATGGGGTAACGAAACATCTGGAGTGGAGACACACAAGTGAAAATTACCACAGGAGCCAGTCCTGGGCTAGGAAAGCCTTAACTGTAATTTATGAGTTGCCTGAGGCTTATGGGCGACAACCTGTGTTAAAAACTCCAGAAGGACCTAATGATGGAGGGACACCCACAAGACTGTGGGCTTTTCCCTGAGGAGTTCAACCTGGTCCTCACATTAAATACCAGTGAGAAAAGCCTTTATGCTCTAACAGAGACAGCACTCTGTTCTTCTTAACGAGGCTGCACAACCACCTGGGGTCATCAGGGCCTAACTGAAGGAGCAGAAAGAAAGAAACAAATGAAATGTATGAACCCATTTGTTGTTGTTCAGGCATGAAGTCATGTCTGACTCTTTGGAATCCCATGGACTACAGCACGCCAGGCTTCCCTGTCTTTCACTGTCTCCTGGAGTATGGTCAAACTCATGTTCACTGAGTCAGTGATGCCATCCAACCATCTCATCCTCTGTCGTCCCCTTCTCCTCCTGCCTTCAATCTTTCCCAGCATCAGGGTCCTTTCCAATGAGTCAGTTCTTCGCATCAGATGGCCAAAGTATTGGAGCTTCAGAGTCAGCCCTTCCAAGGAATACTCAGGGTTGATTTCCTTTAGGATTGACTGGTTTGGTCTGTTTGCTGTCTGAGGGACTCTCAAGAGTCTTCTCCAGCACCACAGTTCGAAAGCATCAATTCTTCAGTACTCAGCATTCTTTATGGTCCAACTCTCACATCTATACATGACTACTGGAAAAACCATAGCTTTGACTAGATGCATCCCTGTTGGCAAAGTGATGTCTCTACTTTTTAATATGCTGTCTAGGTTGGTCATAGTTTTTCTTCCAAGGAGCAAGTGTCTTTTAATTTCATGGTCCAGTCATCATCTGCAGTGATTTTGAAGCCCCCCAAAATAAAGTCTGTTGCTATTTCCATTGTTTCCCCATCTATTGCCATGAAGTGATGGGACCGGATGCCATGATCTTCTTTTTACGAATGTTGAGTTTTAAGCCAGCTTTTTCACTCTTACCTTTCACTCTCATCAAGAGGCCCTTTAGTCTCTCTTTGCTTTCTGCCATAGGGTGGTATCATCTGCATATCTGAGGTTGTTGATATTTCTCCCGGTAATCTTGATTCCAGCTTGTGACTCATTGAGCCCAGTGTTTCTTATGATGTTCTCTGCATAGAAATTAAAGAAACAAGGTGATAGTATACGGCCTTGACATACTTCTTTCCCAATTTTGAGCCAGTTCATTATTCCATGCCTGGTTCTAGCTGTTGCTTCTTGACCTGCATTCAAGTCTCTCAGGAGGCAGGTAAGATGGTCTGTTGTTCCTATCTCTTTAAGAATTTTCCACAGTTTGTTGTTATCCACACAAACAAAGCCTTTAGCATAGTTAATGAAACAGAAGTAGATGTTTTTCTGGAATTCTCTTTTTCTATGATCCAATGGATGTTGACAATTTGACCTCTGGTTCCTCTGCCTTTCTAAATCCAGCTTGTACATCTGGAAGTTCTTGGTTCACGTACTGCTGAAGCCCATCTTGATGGATTTTGAGGATTACCTTGCTAGCATGTGAAATAAGCACAGTTGTGTGGTAGTTTGAACATTTTTTTGCATTGCCCTTCTTTTGGATAAGAAAGAAAACTGATCTTTTCCAGTCTGATGGCCACTGCTGAGTTTTTCAAATTTGCTGGCACACTGAGTGCAGCACTTTAATGGCATCATCGTTTTGACAGTTATGAAACAATACTGGCTGGAATTTTATGCTCAATCTCCATAAGACCAAAGATAGACAAGAAATCCTGAGAGACACCAGAGTGGGGGAAAACAAAAACAAAGCACCTTGTCTGGTGTTGAAATACCTTTCTAGGTCCAAGATGGAGCTTTTAGAGAAGGAAAATAATAAATTATTTAGACAGAAGGAAAAAATAGTTGTTTAGAGAGAAGGTCAGAAATGTAGGCCTATATAAAGGAAGAAAGAGCACTGAAGAAAGAATAAGTGAAGTCAAAATATACTTTTATTTTTCTTAGTTCTCATGCGTCTATCAGATAACATTTTGTTAAAGAATACTACCAAGAATATATTCAATTATGTAATCATATATAATATACTTATATATGCTTGTGTATGCTTGTATACGGGCTTCGCAGGTTGCTCAGCAGTAAAGAATCTGCCTGCCAATGCAGGAGATGCAGGTTTGATCTCTGGGTTAGGAAAATCTCCTGGTAAAGGAAATGGCAACCTGCTCCAGTATTCTTGCCTGGTAAATCCCACAGTCCACGGGGTCACAAAGAGTCAGACATGACTTAGTGTCTAAACAATAACAACATGCTTGTATATATATTTTAAAAATGACAGCAAAGATTCAAGGGATTGAAGGAAGGGACTAGGATTATTTTGTTGCTGCTGCAAAGCTGCTAAGTCACTTCAGTCGTGTCCAACTCTGTGCGACCCCATAGACAGCAGCCCACCAGGCTCCCCCATCCCTGGGATCCTCCAGGCAAGAACACTGGAGTGGGTTGCCATTTCCTTCTCCAATGCATGAAAGTGAAAAGTGAAAGTGAAGTCACTCAGTCGTGTTCGACTCTTAGCAACCCCATGGACTGCAGCCTACCAGGCTCCTCCATCCATGGGATTTTCCAGGCAAGAGTACTGGAGTGGGGTGCCATTGCCTTCTTACTTTAAGGTATTTATACTACCTTTGAATTATGACATTATTTGAAAGTGGCCTACTATTAGCTGTAAATGTATGATGCAAACTCTAGGGCTACTACTAAAACAAGTAAAAAAAGAATATTTAAGTGACATGCTAATAAAAGGGAGAAAATGACATCATACAAAATGCTCAGGTAAAGTCACAAAAAGCAGGAAAAGTGTTGAAAAAAATTAGATGGTAAAGGGCAACAAATAAACTACAGTAAAAACATGGCAGATACGAATCCAGCTACATCAGCAACCACTTTGAACGTCAGTGTTCTAAATGACCGATAATTGTTTGTAAGCTGGGTCAAAACAGCAGACTCAATCACACATTGTCTAAGGAAACTCACACTGAGTGTAAAGACAAACAGATGAAGGAAAATCCACATATAAACAGCAGTCCAGAGAAAACAGGAGTAACCTATTAATTTCACAGAACAAGCTTCAAAGCAGGGAAAGGTATCAGGGATAAAGAGGGTATTAAATAATGATAAAGGAATCAATTATCAAGAAGACATAACAATCCTTCATGTGAATGAACCTAACAATGGGCAAACTGTGTGAAGGAGAAACTAATAGAATTGCAAAAGACGTAGGTAAATCCATTATCCGAGCTGGAGATTTCAACACAAGTCTATTAGAAATGGACAGATCATCAGGAAGAAAATCAGGAAGGAAACTCAACAATAACATCTAGGAACTTCCCTCGTGGTCCAGTGGTTAAGAATCCGCCTTGCAATGCAAGGGACACACATTCAAACCCTGGTTCAGGATCTAAGATCCCACATGCCATGGCGCAACTAAGGCCGCGTGCCACAACTCCTGAAGCCACGTGCTTTAGAGCCCGCACCCCCAACTCCTGGGCCTGCACGTCACAACTAGAGAGCCTGTGAGCTGCAGCAAAGGATTCCACGTGATGCAGTGAAGATCCCGCATGCTGCAACTAAGACCCGACACAGCCAAATAAATGAATGTTAAACACATAACATTCGTCAACTGGATACAATTCACATCTACGAATTATGGCAACAACAGAACACACGTTATTCTCATGCTCACCTGGAAGATTCACAAAGATACACCATGCCACATTCTGGGCCACAGACACACTTTAAAAAGTTTAAAACAACAGAAACAATATAATGAACCTCCCTGTTGGTACAATGGAGAAGAGCCCATGTGCCATTGCAGGGGCACAGGTTTGATGTCCGGTCCAGGAAGATTCCACAGGCCACAGAGCGACTAAGCCCATGCACCACAACCACTGAGCCTGTACTCTAGATGCCATGCTCCACAAGGGAAGCCACCTCAGAGAGAAGCCGCGCACCACAGATGGAGAGGAACCCCCGTCTGTCGCAACTAGAGAAAAGCTCACACAGCAAGGAAGGCCCAGCACAGCCAGAAGCAAATTCTAAAAAATGAAAGGAAACTACAGACCGAGATCTCTCATGAATATAAACGTGAACTATCGCTACGTGAAAATATTAGCAAATAGAACCCTGCTGCTAAGTCGCTTCAGTCGTGTCCGACTCTGTGCAACCCCATAGATGGCAGCCCACCAGGCTCCCCCGTCCCTGGGATTCTCCAGGCAAGAACACTGGAGTGGGTTGCCATTTCCTTCTCCAATGCATGAAAGTGAAAAGTCAAAGTGAAGTCACTCAGTCGTGTCTGACTCTTAGTGACCCCATGGACTGCAGCCCACCAGGCTCCTCCGTCCATGGGATTTTCCAGGCAAGAGTACTGGCGTGGGTGTCATTGCCTTCCCTGAAATAGAACCCAACAATGTATAAAAATAGTTATACACCACAATCAAGGGTGGTTTACCCCAAGTATGCAAAGTTGGTACAACATTTCTATTAATTTTAATTTTACAAAGAATAGTAATCCTGGTTGATCACATCTGGCTTTTAAATTTATCTTGTTAAGTAAAAAGGTGAAAAAGTAATAACTCAAAAGTATGGCCCAGGGATGTTCAGTTCGGCTCCTGCTACGTTTGTGTCTCCCCCAGATTCATGCATTAGACCTTGATGCCCATGTGATGGTACTGGGAGGTGGCCCAGGAGAGACACTTCATCGTGAGAGTGGAGCCCTCAGGAATGGGGTCAGTGCTGTTACAGAAGGACCATGGAGCCCCTGCCCCTTTCTCCCTGTGAGGTCCACCTGGACCCGACCCTGACCCTGACCCCAACCACACTTGGCCTTCAGCCTCCAGAATGGTCTATTGTTTATAAGCCTCCATGGCTGTGGTCTTTTGTTACAGCAGCCCAAAGGGCCCAGGGCCCTCCCCTCACTCTACTTCTGTGAAAAAGGTTGTGTGTGTGTGTGTGTTGTGTGCATATGTTGTGTGTTGTGTATGTGTGTGTGTGGTGTGTTGTGCAGAATAAGGCCACTGACTCTCACATTTTACATGGATGAGCCCTAAGAGGTGATCAGACAAGCACGGTTTCCTCCTTCCAAGCTCTTTGCTCCAGATCATCTCTCATTGTCATGAGGGTGACACTCTCTCATCCATTCAACAGTTTAATCGTTTGTTGCATGCTGGGAGACGTGGTGGGGACTGAAGTCTGATACTCCAAGTTGGGTGGCCCCTGGCTGTGGCTGTGGTCCTCCTGCTGGGGTTCTGGGCTCTGGGGACCGTCTGATGTAGGCACGTTCTCCATGTTGTCATGTCTACCACCAGAGACCATCATAAAGGAGCTGGTGATGAAGCTTGCTTTGTCCTTTCATGATCTCTCTTTTCCTTCAGGATCCCGGGCAAATGTTCAGGTGTCCTGGGTTTGAGAAGCAGATTAAATCACACACATTCATGCTCAGGAACTTCCATGTAAAAGCCAGTCTGATGGATCTGAGGGATTATTTTCTTTCTGCATGAAATTCTGTGGGCACACACTCTAGTTGTCTAGATGAAACTTGCTTACCCATGCTCCTTGATGGTAACATGAGAACTAACTTACTCAGAGACATGAGATTTAAGCAAAGTAACAGCATTGAACTTGGGTTTACAGGAAGTTCTAAAGCTCCATGTGCCCAAAGGAACAGAGTTACAGCATCCTGCTCGTTGCCCTGAGGACTAAGAGCCTTCCACTCTTTCAGATGTAGAATAACCAACGTCCTTTTCATGCAATCACGAATTATGGCAGACAAAAGATGTGCTGCTTCTTTCTCACGTCCTCAAATTATTGAAATTATCTGATAAAGGAAGACACTAATTTAAAATACCATACCATGCCTGGATCTAGTCAGCAATTTTCCAATTAAAAATCCCATGGCAACTAGCTAATTTGCTGTTTCATTGGCTGGACAAATGTTTTAATCTATTGTTCTGCGCCCTATCTTAGATTTACAGTGATACATATTAGCAAACAAATGTTAGTTATCTGCATGTCTGTATAACTGCTGCTATATATGTAAATCCCACCTACATGACATTTTACAAATGTATGAAATAGCCTCCCTCAGCATTAACACTGTTGGAGAAATCTAATTCCAAGATTATCATCATTGAAATGCCATTAAACATTTCATACTCTCTCCCTGAGATTGACAAAAGAGTTCAACAACATTTGCATCAGAACTTCTTCAGTTCCTTCTTTTTCATAATTTTATATTTAATATCATCTTTCCATTTTATCTAAAATAAATATGTTGCTAGAAATTCTCATTTGATGAGAATTAAGAACCTTTCAAAACATCATGCTACTTTCTGCCTCTCTGCTATTCACCACTTTTACAAATGAAAGATACAAATAGGTACAAAGATACATCAAGATCCCTGACTTGTGTCCTGTCTACAAGAATGGCTGGACAATGGCCACTCTGACTGGTGTGAGGTGGTATTTCATTGTGATTTTGATTTGCATTTCTAGTAATTAGTGATGCTGAGCATCTTATTATGTGCCTATTGTCCATCTATTAATTTGGGGCAAGCATAACTGTGGTTTTGAACTGTGAGTTTTAAATCATTATAACTAGGCTCAAACATATCTTTATTAATCAAAATAGGAACCATTAGAATCAACACAGTTTTGCCAACGAGAAATAAGTTTGTTTATTCCTGTAGCAAAAAAAAAAAAAAAAATCCATGCTTTGGGATATGATGAACTCTTGGACAGCTTTTTTTGCATCCCGCTGGTTGTGGAAGTGTTTTCCCTGTAAAAAGTCATCAAGATGCTCGAACAAGTGGTAGTCGGTTGGCGAGAGGTCAGGTGAATATGGTAGATGAGGCAAAACATCATAGCAGTTTGTTCAACTTTTGAAATGTTAGTTGTATGGTGTGCAGTGGGGCATTGTCATGGAGAAGACTTGGACCCTTTCTGTGGACCAGTGCTGGCTGCAAGCTTTGGAGCTATCGGTGCATCTCATTGATTTGCTGAGCATACTCCTCAGATATAATAGTTTTGCTGGGATTCAAAAAGCTGTAGCGGATCAGTTTGGGCAGCAGACCACCAAACATTTACCATGACAATTTTTTCTTATAAGGGGTGGCTTTGGAAAGTGTTTTGGAGCTTCTACTCACTCCATCCACTGAGCTGGTCTTCAACAGTGGTCTTCAACAGTTCATATTTTCAAAAATGGTACATATTAAATAATTTCATTGAGATTTTTGATATTATAAGTCCATCTGGACAAGGTGTATGCTATATCACACACACACTCTCACCAACTGACTACCACTTGTTCAAGCATCTTGATGACTTTTTGCAGGGAAAATGCTTCTACAACCAGCAGGATGCAAAAGAGTCTGTCCAAGAGTTCGTCATATCCTGAATATGCGTTACTGCTGCATTACCTGAAGAGAGAAGTTACATTTCTAAAGGCTCTCATTTGAGGTTCAGTAGAGAAGAAAGGCTAAACCCTTTTGTTAAGTAACCATTATAAAATAAATAGAATACAATAACATTTACAGAGCCTTAGCTTTCATCAGGGAGAAAGAAAAGCAGTAAACAAAGCAAGCAAAGCCTCCTCTCCTTTACCTCGGATCCCCAGACACAGCGGAAATGAGAACAGCTGTCCTGCTGGGGCTGTTGTGTAGGGAACAAAGCCTTCCTCCTCGGGTCAGAGGGACACGGTGTCTCAGAGGTGGACGAGGCTGTACAAAATGAGAGCTGAAGCATTTCAGCCTCAGAACCAGAAAAGACAGAGATGCACTGGCCAATCACTGTCCATAAAAGGACTACGAAATGGATTTCACTGTTTGTGTTCGTTCCAACTTGGCCAATTCTTTCTGTATTTTCTTAGAGTTTCCATAGAGACAGTCTCACAAAATGATCCTCTTCTAAGCCACAGAGAAAAAATACAGACAAGAGCATAAGGAAACAAAGAGAAAACAGAATTTAATTTGAACTTATAATAATGGGAAATGGAAGAGAAATCCTTTTCTTTTGCTGGTGTGATTACTTGGAAAGGCAGTAATTTTGCTAAACAGACTTTTCTGATAGCACTCAGGAATGGCCTTGCACTTACTGTTCTACTGCAAGCCTCGAATAGTGGAATTCTGTCGAATGAAAATTCTGGGGAGAGCTATCTAAATGCTGTTTTACAGGGATGCATTGATTTTTTCCCCCCAAGTAGTCTCTTTTAAAAGTTATCAAAGTTTTACATATATGGGAGAAAATTCATTACTTACTGCAAAGCAAACAGAAAGTTTTAATCATTTTCTGTGATTCCACTACCCAGAGAAAACTGCCACTAATGACATTTCTGATTAGTGTGTGTGTGGATAGACACACAGTTCCTTGTTCTCTCTCCACAGCATTCCACTACATCAGCTTCCTGCTTAGAGGCATGTGCGTTGCTGTGTTTTTAGGAAATGATTTTAAACTATTATGCAAGCAAAGCTTTAAATATAAACCTGAAATGATACACTCATTACTTCCTTCTGAAGAATTCCAACTACTGGACTTGTTTGCATGTATGGCTTCCATAAAATTCTCTTGTGCATAAATTACATCATGAGTTTCCTTGGTGTTCCAGTGGTGAAGAGTCTGCCTGCCAATGCAGGGGACATGGGTTTGATCCCTGCTCCAGGAAGATCCTACATGTCGTGGAGTAATTAACCGTGTGCCCCACAACTACTGAGCCTGCGCCCTAGAGCCTGTGCTCTGCAACAAGAGAAGCCACTGCAATGAGAAGTCCACACGCCAGAGCTAGAGAGTGGTCTCCACTTGCCACAGCTAGAGAAGAGCCTGAGCAGCAATGAAGACCCAGCACAGCCAAACATAAATAACCAAATTCATTACTTAAAAGTGAACTACTTCATTTGAATTTTAAAACTATCCTGTGACCTGGATAAGCCCACTCTGACCATGGTTAAACGTTTATCATACGGATGAGTAAATTGAAGCTGTTTAATGGGAACACAAAGAGTCAGACATGACTGAGAATCTGAACCAAACTGAATTGAATGGAAAGCCACACTTGAACTGAGCTGTATTTCCATAGATTCTGCATGATTTTACAATAGCAAATGGCAGAGACACATGGTATATCGAAGTGTTATCGAGTGTAGCAGTTGTAAGAAATTGACAAAATGAAAGTAAAAGTCTCTCAGTCGTGTCTGATTCTTTGCAACCCCATGGACTATACAGTCCACAGAATTCTCCAGGCCAGAATACTGGAGTGGGTAGCTGTTCCCTTCTCCAGGGGATCTTCCTAACCCAGGGATCGAACCCAGGTCTCCTGCACTGCAGGCAGATTCTTTAACAGCTGAGCCACCAGAGAAACCCAATAAATTGACAAACTCCATGTAAATGACTATGTGGTGACGTGCCGAGAGTGGCGTGGCTGGGTTTAATACAGATGCTCTGTGTCAGCTGCCGGCTTGGTTCCTGGAGAGGCTCCTGGAACTGGGATTTTTTTTTTTTTTTAAACAAAAGCCACCATACAGAGTTGCTTTAAATTATCACAAATGTGCCTTTCCTGCTGTCCCGTTTTCCAGTTAATTCTGCTGAATACATGCCCTTCCCCTCTAGACCAGCTGCTGGGCAAGAAGTAGACAGCAGGAGGAGCTAATGGTGTTCCAGCTAATAAAACCCTGTACAAACCCCCATGTCCTTTTCTTGTAAAATGTTGACTCAAGGTACTGATGAACCTATTTGCAGGGCAGCACTGGAGACAGAGACTTAGGGAACAGACTTGGGGACACAGTCTGGGAAGGAGGAGGCGGCACAAACAGAGAGAGTAGCATTGATGTATACTCACCACCATGTGGGAAGCTGCTGTCCTGCACAGGGAGCTCAGCTCTGTGCTCTGTGATGACCTAGAGGGGTGGGATGGGGAGGAGGGAGGCTCAGGTGGGAGAGGATATATGTACACCTCAGCTGGTTCACTTCATTGTACAGCAGAAACCAGCACAACATTGTAAAGCAACTATACCCCAATAAAAGAGATAATGGATGTAAAAAATATATATATATATCCCTCTGGATCTGCCATGTACCTCAAACAAAATAACCAATAAAGTACATTTTAATGATCTTCAAAAGAAAAAATGTTAAATATTTCAATTCTAATTTTAACCCAACCCAAACTACTATACTGAATATCAATATATCACCTAAATGATAAAACTTATACTTACAAAATCCTACTCAACTTGGTGATGTAGCTTAACAATTAAAGTGAAGCCCTATAAACACCTGGATGGATTGAATAACCCCATAAACACACAAGTTCCAGTCTACTAATGTCTAATATTGATACAGTTACACATGTAATTATCTGCATCTGGTGAGGTCTCTAAACACAGAAGATTAAAAGGAGCAGACACCAGGTACACAAAGACGATGGCTGAGTAACCCTGCCCCATGGGAAACGGCAGGGATGAAAGGTAAGCCATAGAGGAGGCTCAGCAGGTAGAGAACCCCCTGCAAGGCAGGAGACAAGGAAGACGCAGGGCCCATCCCTGGGTTGGGAAGATCCCCTGGAGGAGGAAATGGGAGCCTACTCTAGTGTTCTGGCCTGGAGAATCCCATGGACAGAGGAGCCTGGCAGGCCACAGTCCACGGGGTTGCAAAGAGTCGGACACGACTGAGACCAAGCACACTCGAGAGGTAGTCTGAGTGAGTTATGTTAACTAATTAGGGTTGGCACATGTCAGCTACTTTGGCCCTAAGATTAACTCATATCAGTAGAAATCCAGTGTAAAGCATGTTAAGGATTACCTCAAAATAAAGTTAAGTCCTAGTGAAGCTGTAAAAATCCATAGCTAAAAGAAAATAAACCACGAAATAAAATTAACACTGTGTATGTTACCTATGAAAGTTAAGAGAATCTTGAGTTCTCAACACAAAGAAAAAATATTTTTTATATTTATTTAATGTTGTTTTTACATAAGACTGGATGTTCAATAATTTTTTTGTGATAATCACTTCATCATGTATATAAGTCAACTTATTACAGTGTATATTTTAAAATTATACAGTCTCTATATGTCAATTACATATCAGTAAAAGTGGAAGACAAGTTTTCAAATTAAAAAATAAAATAATAAAAAAACATAAATAAGCCATGAAGCTGACTTTAACACTTCTGATGACACCACAACGAAGACCCACTCTGGGATTAGATATCCCTCTATGCTCAGCCCTACATCCACATAATTATAACAACAAAATTATTCACCAGAATAGGACGAGCATCAGCCTAAAAGTCAGAGAACTTGGCAGTGATTCATGTTCCTCTAGAGAAGCCTGTTTGATCATCGACAGGCTCTGGTAAACCCCATCCTCAGGGAACCTGGGGGAGGAACAGCAGAAAGCATAATTACCATAATTGTCAGATGTTTGGTCAAGGCATAGCCCATGGGAAGGGAAGACGTAGGCTACATTTTGTACCTCAGGAACATAACTTATACAGAAGTGTTTAGAAAATAAAAACCAAAGGAGAATTTAGTGGTAAATAAGGAATATCAATAACCTCAGATATGCAGATGACACCACCCTTATGGCAGAAAGTGAAGAGGAACTAAAAAGCCTCTTGACGAAAGTGAAAGAGGATAGTGAAAAAGTTGGCTTAAAGCTCAACATTCAGAAAACTAAGATCATGGCATCTGGTCCCATCACTTCATGGGAAATAGATGGGGAAACAGTGGAAACAGTGTCAGACTTTATTTTTCTGGGCTCCAAAATCACTACAGATGGTGACTGCAGCCATGAAATTAAAAGACGCTTACTCCTTGGAAGCAAAGTTATGACCAACCTAGATAGCATATTGAAAAGCAGAGACATTACTTTGCCAACAAAGGTCCGTCTAGTCAAGGCTATGGTTTTTCCAGTGGTCACGTATGGACGTGAGAGTTGGACTGTGAAGAAAGCTGAGCACCAAAGAATTGATGCTCTTGAACTGTGGTGTTGGAGAAGACTCTTAAGAGTCCCTTGGACTGCAAGGAGATCCAAACAGTCCATCCTAAAGGAAATCAATCCTGGGTGTTCATTGGAAGGATTGATGCCAAAGCTGAAATTCTTTGGCCATCTCATACGAAGAGTTGACTCATTGGAAAAGACTCTGATGCTGGGAATGATTGGGGGCAGGAGGAGAAGGGGACGACAGAGGATGAGATGGCTGGATGGCATCGCCAACTCAATGGACATGAGTTTGAGTGAACTCCAGGAGTTGGTGATGGACAGGGAGGCCTGGTGTGCTGCGATTCATGGGGTCGCAAAGAGTCGGACACGACTGAGCGACTGATCTGAACTGAACTGAACTGAAGGAATAGAGGCTTGACTGAGCCATGAAGCACATAGTCACCCCTCCTATATCAGTAACTTCACAACCCATTAATAAGCTCCCAACATACAAGAGGAGATAAGTCCTGACAAGATGAGCATCCTGGAAAGTGTGTTTGGATGGATCAAAGTGAAGCCTAGAGGAGATTTTAAACCTCAGAACACTGAGCTAAAACCAGACCAAACTTCCCACCAGACTCAACTCTCATAAGTAAATAAAAGACTCACTTAGCATCTATTTGTAGAAGATGGAAATTTAAAGCTGATGCTACAGATGAAGTACCATAAATGATGCCTGAACTAAACTGAATTTATTAGTGAATAGAACCAATACTGTTCATACTAGTAACAGGAAATGTTTCTCCTTGCGTAAAGCTTATATCAGAATGCATAAACCCACTGATAGTTAACAGTAAAATAAACCTAAGTGAAGTGAAGTGAAGTCACTCAGTCGTATCCGACTCTTTGTGACCCCATGGACTCTAGCCTACCAGGCTCCTCCATCCATGGGATTCTCCAGGCAAGAATACTGGAGTGAGTTGCCATTTCCTTCTCCAGGAGATCTTCCAGACCCAGGGATCAAACCCAGGTCTCCTGCATTGCGGGCAGATGCTTTACCCTCTGAGCCACCAGGGAAGCCCCAAATAAACCTAAACCAATACCTAATTATTTAATAAAACAATTGTGAATCAGCATGTTACTGAAAGAGTACTTGGAGTCTGGCTGCTCTCTGCTCAAAAGCCAATAAACAGGCCAGGCTGGTGGAAAGGAACATGTGCTTTATTTTAGATGCTGGCAATTGAGGAGAGTTGGTTTATGGACGTCTGTCCAATGGCCATTCCCACCACTTCCAAGCAGGGGATGAGAGCTTTTATAGATGGCTGGGGGAGTGGGGAGGAGGGGAGAGTGAGTGGGAACAGGGAGAGGGGCTACATGCAGAAACAGCACAGTCAGCTCTGACAGTCATCTTGAAATTGGTCATCTGACCAGCATCATCTTGTTTTAAGGTCAGTTAACTTTCAGTTCCAGGGTCAGTTTGTTCCCATTTCTTTGTGGCCAGTTCTCTGAATTGTGGCAGCTCATGTCCTGGGTACAGTCTGGTCATCATGTAGTCAGCTTCTACACCTGGGGTTTCAGTATCTATAAGACAGCTCACAGGATGTGGCTCAGAATATTATCTACAGACCTTGAGAAAGAACTAAAGGCCCTCGACGATGCTTACTGACAGCATTATTATTGTTTAGTCTCCTTTGACTGTTTTCCTTTCTTTCAGCATTTCTCATTTCTCTGATTAAACTTCCTTTTTGACTGAAACTTTCCACAAGCAAAAGGCAGATGGAGGATGTGGGGGTGGGGGGCAAGGATGACAGGGTCCTGCTCTGTTTCAAGCACAGACATACATTCAAGGAAAGATTAAAACAAGTGCATGAACTCAGCAATCACAAATCCTGCCTGTTTTTTCAAGAACACTGCCTCTTGTAGTTCTGGTATTAGAGGCACGGCCTGTCTGGTGACATCCCTCTAACTGTCACAGGATCCTGTCTGCAGATGCGTAGCATGGACACGCATTATCTGAATAAGGACTTGCAAGAATGGCTATATATGGGTTTTACCAAGTATTTTATTTTTAATTAAAAATTTTTGTTTTTTATATTTGTAATTTATTGATCGTAATATTTGGCTGAGGCCGGTCCGGCACAAGGGATCTTTTAGCTGTGGCATGTGGGATCTAGTTCTCTGACTAGGGAATGGACGTGGGTCCCCTGCATTGTAAGCACAGACTGTTAGCCACTGGACCACGAGGGAAGTCCCTACCCTGTCCTTTAATTGCTGAAATTGACCTTCCTGGGAAGAGGTGGGAATAAAACAAGAGAAGATCCTACAAAGTTTTGATTAATCCATTAATCCAAATAATAATCAAATTTTAAGGGAAACCATAGCACGTCCTCTGCCTGCCTCCTGTCGGTAGAAAACCTTTAGACTCCCAGGCTTCTCTGCGTTCCAAAGAGTACATTTAACCAGAGCAGTGAGAATATGCAGAAAGAAAGGAAAACTGTCAAAGAAGAGAAAACAATAACTTAGCCATTAAACAAAGTCAAGGATCTGTGTTCCTCCTCAAGGGCTGTAGAAAATGCTCTGAGCCGTATCCTGTGAGCTGTCTTATACACGCTGAAACACCCATCAGGTGGAGAAATTGACTGCGTGCTGCCCACAAGCACGCAGACTCCAGACCCATTAGAATCAGAAGGTGATGATGCTCACTCTCAATGACCTCACCACCAGCCAATCAGGAGACGGTCCCTGAGCAGATCGCCCACTCCATAACCCCTGCCTTCATGGAGCGTGAGCCTTTTAAGCACGGCCTGCCCTGGCCTCCTTGCTCAGCACCTGCAACGCATACTTCCTTTCCTTCCCCACAAAGTGGGATCAGTGGACAGGCTTCACTGTGCCGGGGCCAGAGTCTCAAGTGGGGTTCAGAAACTGTACACCAAGGGTTATCGGTCACTCAGCAGAACACGGAGCACAGCTGCCCCAAGGTGCCTGACCTCATGTGAATGCAACAAGAGGAGACAAATGACCACAGGTAAATCAGGGCGACACCCTCCGCTCAGATGTTGGAAATCTCAGGGGAACACGACAGGCTACAGGAAAAGGGGAGAGAGGCAGTCTCCAGGTACACACAATCCTGAATTGTGGAGAGGGGTGAGACCCACACAACCCCCAGACCCTGCACCTGAGGTCACACGTGGACACTCTCAAAGGTGACCCCATCCCCAGACCCTGTACCTGGGGTCACATGACCACAGGTATCCACACGGGTAGACCTTAAAGGATCATTTCTAAGAGAAGTCAGTCAGGCATAGGAAGACAATAGTGTATAGTGTACCTTCTAGGCAAAATACCAACAGCTTCAGTTCAGTTCAGTTGCTCAGTCGTGTCCAACTCTAGGCAACCCCATGGACTGCAGCACGCCAGGCATCCCTGTCCATCACCAACTCCTGGAGTTAACTCAAACTCATGTCCATTGAGTCGGTGATGCCATACAACCATCTCATCCTCTGTCATCCCCGTCTCCTCCTGCCGTCAATCTTTCCCAGCATCGGGGTCAACAGCATCAACAGCTTACAAAGTATCAAGTTTGTGAGCCAAAAGAGACTCTGAGATTTCAAACACAAAGTGTTCAAAGAAAAAGAAAAAAAAAAGAATAGAACATGAAGAGCCTGAAAATGAATTAGAAGATCTGAACTAGCATAGACATAGAAACCTGTATGTGTAATCAATAATCCCCAAGGATTACCCTCTTCCTTTCTCCCTTCCTTCCTTCCCCATACACATGGGAATCTGTACCTCTAACCTATACACAGAAATCTGTATCTCTAGGAGAGAATGCACAGAAAGTATCTCCTACCTCCCTTCTTTGTATACACAGAAAACTGTATCTGAGATACATAACCCACCAGGACCTGATGCTCACAAATCTGTTTGACCTTCTATGGCAAAAAAGAATAGACATATCTCATAGATATGTTACACCTGAATCAGGCAGCTATATATGACAACAATCAGAATATTGCAAATGACTATACTGCAACATAATATCAGCATGATATTAAAGAGAAGTAAAGAGAAGCAGTGCCTACTTTATTCCCTCAACCTTCCTGACTCGGGCTGCTACCCCATCCCTGGAGCCTGAGTAGGCTTAGGTCCCACTGCTGGACTGGGGTGAGTTTGACACAGCCTGGCAGGGTGGCCTTCGCTGAACCCTTTTTAAACATCTACTACCTGATATGTTCTGGCTCGGTCCAGACTCCCCAGAGGGATCCAGGCCTCCAGGGACTTGGGAGCAAATATTATGAACCGTGCACGTGCCCTGGTGCTGGGCATTCCAGTTCAAGCCTCCTTTCTGGAGTGCAGCCTTTCTAGGCACCTAAGCACACTCAGCAGGGTGCTATGGACCCAGTAAGAATCAGTCCGATGTGCGTGTGGGGGGGGTGTGGGGGGGGTGTGGGGGGTGTCTGTGTGTGTGGGGGGGGTGTGTGGGGTGTGTGTGGGGGGTGTGTGTGTGTTTGTGTGTGTGGTGTGTGTATGTGTGTGGGGGGTGTGCATGTGTGTGTGTTTGTGTGTGTGGGGTGTGTGTATGTGTGTGGGGTGTGTGTGTGTGTGATGCTTCATGAGGGAAAAATAGTGAAACACAAGCCCTTAGGTGTTTGCTCAGGTACAATTCACTCTGCTCCACAGCCCAGGATGCTGACTTTCCCAGGAACCTGAGATGTGCTTTAAAAAGTGCAGTTGCCTGTAAACATTTCCTGTAACTGCAACTTGACCAAAGAGGCTGACCAGCACCTCTAATTCACACGGCCTGGGGTTTCTGTTAATGACAGCGGCTCTCAGGAAATCTCCCAGAGTGGGGCTTGCAGAAATAAATTACAAACACAACAGAGTTTCAAGAAGCCAGTTGTCACAGTAAATTTTCCTCACACCCTTTAATGTAAAGGAAACAAGAAAAAAAAAAAGTAAACCTCCACCACAGGAGTAGATGAGCAGCGTCCCTAATTGCTGCTGGAGCACCAATCAAAACACTGATGGGAAATCAAAGTCCACCAGTCAGACTGGCCATCCTCGAAAGTCTACAAACAATAAATGCAGGAGAGAGCCGCCAGGTGAGGTAACCCCACTCCGTGTTCAGTGGAAATGGACATTGACAACAGCCACTAGAAAGCACAGCCTCCGCATGTCAAAAAAAAATCTCTCAAGAGAGCCCATCCTAGGACCAGACATCCCCACACCTGGGCCGATATCCTGAGAAAATCATCATTCAATAAAAATACATGCATCCCAACATTCACTGCAGTTCTGCTTGCAACAGCCAAAATAGAGCTTGAGAAATGTCCACTGACGGATTAAAGGTTAAAAAAGATGTTACATATAGACAACAGCCATAATAAAGCACCACTGAAATTATGAAATTATACCACTGGTCACTTGGAGGATGGACCTTGAAGGATCATACACTAAATGAAATCAGCCAGAGTGAGGAAGACAACAGCATTTGATGTCCCTTGTAGGAAAAATTTTAAAAGAGATACAAAGGAACTAACTTACAACCCAAAAAGAGACTCTGAGAATTCAAACACAGAGGGTTCCAGTAAAAAAAAAAAAAAAAAAGGGGCAGGAATGAATTCAGAAGTAGGGACTTACATGTACACAGAAATCTGTAGGTATAACAGATAATCAAAAAGGATTATCTCTTTCCTTCCTTCCATATATACACAGAAATCTGTAGCTGTCAAGGATGCTCAAGAAGGACCTGATGTTCAGCAAGTGGAATTTTGCTTGAGCTTCTGTAATAATCTCTATGGCAAAAGAATCCAAAAAGGAACAGATATGCTGCATAGATATGTCATAGCTGAATCAGGCGGTTGTACACTAACAGCAAGCACAAAACTGCAAATCGACTGTACTCTGACATGGCTTCAGCATGAGATTAAAGAAAACAAAAATCAAAAAATCAATGTCTAATTTACTCCCTGCCACCTCCCAGATTTGGGCTGCTATTCCATCCCTGGAGTCTGAGCAGGCTTGTGTCTCATATTTGGACTGGGGTGGGCTTGAGAATACAGCCAAAATATTTTTAAAAAGATGGGTAACCTGTTATTTTGACCCCGTAAGGTACAATGGCCAAGACTGGGAATCAAGCTAATTGTAGAAGCACAGTTGAAACAGACGATGAGGTACTTGTACACAATGCAATATTTCTCAACCTTAAAGAAGCAGGAACAAATGTCAAGCCAGCCACAGGGGAGTAGAGATGATCATTCTGAATGAAGTAAGGGACACAGGGAGAGACAAGTATCAGCATCATATGATAGCACCTCTACTGCTAAGCTGCGAAGCCACTTCAGTCATGTCCGACTCTATGCGACCCCATAGACAGCAGCCCACGAGGCTCCCCTGTCCCTGGGTTTCTCCAGGCAAGAACACTGGAGTGGGATGCCATTTCCTTCTCCAACGCATGAAAGTGGAAAGTGAAAGTGAAGCCTCTCAGTCGTGTCCGACTCTTCGAGACCCCATGGACTGCAGCCCACCAGGCTCCTCCATCCATGGGATTTTCCAGGCAAGAGTACTGGAGTGGGGTGCCATTATCACCTCTAGGGGTAACCTAAGTCAGTCAGTCAGTCAGTCAGTTCAGTTGCTCAGTCGTGTCCAACTCTTTGCGACCCCATGAATTGCAGCACGCTAGGCCTCCCTGTCCATCACCAACTCCCGGAGTTCACTCAGACTCACGTCCATCAAGTCAGTGATGCCATACAGCCATCTCATCCTCTGTCGTCCCGTTTTCCTCCTGCCCCCAGTCCCTCCCAGCATCAGAGTTTTTTCCAATGAGTCAACTCTTCGCATGAGGTGGCCAAAGTACTGGAGTTTCAGCTTTAGCATCATTCCTTCCAAAGAACACCCAGGGCTGATCTCCTTTAGAATGGACTGGTTGGATCTCCTTGCAGTCCAAGGGACTCTCAAGAGTCTTCTCCAACACCACAGTTCAAAAGCATCAATTCTTCGGCGCTCAGCCTTCTTCACAGTCCAACTCTCACATCCATACATGACTACCGGAAAAACCACGGCCTTGACTAGATGGACCTTTGTTGGCGAAGTAATGTCTCTGCTTTTGAATATGCTATCTAGGTTGGTCATAACTTTCCTTCCAAGGAGTAAGAGTCTTTTAATTTCATGGCTGCAGTCACCATCTGCAGTGATTTTGGAGTCCAGAAAAGTAAAGTCTGACACTGTTTCCCCATCTATTTCCCTTGAAGTGATGGGACTGGATGCCATGATCTTCGTCTTCTGAATGTTGAGCTTTAAGCCAACTTTTTCAGTCTCCACTTTCACTTTCATCAAGAGGTTTTTTAGTTCCTCTTCACTTTCTGCCATAAGGGTGGTGTCATCTGCATATCTGAGGTGATTGATATTTCTCCCGGCAATCTTGATTCCAGCTTGTGCTTCATCCAGCCCAGCATTTCTCATGATGTACTCTGCATATAAGTTAAATAAGCAGGGTGACAATATACAGCCTTGATGTACTCCTTTTCCTATTTGGAACCAGTCTGTTGTTCCAATGTCCAGTTCTAACTGTTGCTTCCTGACCTGCATACAGATTTCTCAAGAGGCAAGTCAGGTGGTCTGGTATTCCCGTCTCTTTCAGAATTTTCCACAGTTTATTGTGATCCACACAGTCAAAGGCTTTGGCATAGTCAATAAAGCAGAAATATATGCTTTTCTGGAACTCTCTTGCTTTTTCCATGATCCAGCAGATGTTGGCAATTTGATCTCTGGTTCCTCTGCCTTTTCTAAAACCAGCTTGAACATCAGGAAGTTCACGGTTCACGTATTGCTGAAGCCTGGCTTGGAGAACTTTGAGCATTACTTTACTAGCGTGTGAGATGAGTGCAACTGTGCAGTAGTTTGAGCATTCTTTGGCATTGCTTTTCTTTGGGATTGGAATGAAAACTGACCTTTTCCAGTCCTGTGGCCACTGCTGAGTTTTCCAAATTTGCTGGCATATTGAGTGCAGCACTTTCACAGCATCATCTTTCAGGATTTGAAATAGCTCAACTGGAATTCCATCACCTCCACTAGCTTTTTTTGTAGTGATGCTTTCTAAGGCCCACTTGACTTCACATTCCAGGATGTCTGGCTCTAGATGAGTGATTACACCTTCGTGATTATCTGGGTCATGAAGATCTTTTTTGTACAGTTCTGTGTATTCTTGCCATCTCTTTTTAATATCTTCTGCTTCTGTTAGGTCCATACCATTTCTGTCCTTTATCGAGACCATCTTTGCATGAAATGTTCCCTTGGGTATCTCTAATTTTCTTGAAGAGATCTCTAGTCTTTCCCATTCTGTTGTTTTCCTCTATTTCTTTGCATTGAATGCTGAAGAAGGCTTTCTTATCTCTTCTTGCTCTTCTTTGGAACTCTGCATTCAGATGCTTATATCTTTCCTTTTCTCCTTTGCTTTTCACTTCTCTTCTTTTCACAGCTATTTGTAAGGCCTCCCCAGACAGCCATTTTGCTTTTTTGCATTTCTTTTCCATGGGGATGGTCTTGATCCCTGTCTTCCTGTACAATGTCACGAACCTCATTCCATAATTCATCAGGCACTCTATCTATCAGATCTAGGCCCTTAAATCTATTTCTCACTTGGATACAATTGAACTTCTTGCCCAGAGACAGAGCCTCACAGACTTAGGAAAGAAACTTCTAATCACCAAGATAAAAAGATGTGGGGCATGGAGAAATGAGTTCCTTCAGGGTTGCTTCAGACTAATATATGCACACTACTATTTATAAAATAAATGACCAGGACCCATTGCACAGCACAAGGACACTTACTCCATATTGTGTGATAACCCATATGGAGAAAAAAGAAAAACTCGATATGTATTAATAGGAGTGTAACTAGTTGTGGTAGAAGGGAAAAAAAAAAAAAAAAAAACACCCACAAGACTGTAATTCACCTGTATACTCCAATTCAACTGATGAGATAAAAACAGCAAAAGCAAAAAAAAAAGTGCTGGGTCTGTCTCCCTCAGGACATAGTGACCTGGGCTTGTGTCACAGCCCTGGAGCCTGATTAGCTTGGGTCCCAGGGTTGGAGTGTCCTGGGGCTGAGGAATCTGGGAGCATGTGGCAAGCAGTGAGCCTCCGCAATGAACTTGGAGTGCCTATTGCCTTCTAGATACAGGCTGGATAATTTAAGAGATTGAAATTTATTAAATCCCATATATATATATATATATAATACATTTCTATATATATATATATAGAAACATATATATATATATATGCAGTTCAGTTCAGTTCAGTCTCTCAGTCGTGTCTGACTCTTTGCAACCCCATGAATTGCAGCACGCCAGGCCTCCCTGTTCATCACCAACTCCCGGAGTTCACCCAAACTCATCGAGTCGGTGATGCCATCCAGCCATCTCATCCTCTGTCCTCCCCTTCTCCTCCTGCCCCCAGTCCCTCCCAGCATCAGAGTCTTTTCCAGTGAGTCAACTCCTCGCATGAAGTGGCCAAAGAATTGGAGTTTCAGCTTTAGCACCAGTCCTTCCAAAGAACACCCAGGACTGATCTCCTTTAGAAAATATACATCAAATAGATGATCAAAAAGTACTTAATAGCATACGGAAATTTATTGAACACACTGTGATCATCTATATGTGAAAAAGAAACCAAAAGAGAGAACAGAAAAGTGTCTATGTATTAATATAATTGAATCGAGTTCCTGTACATCTGAAACAAACACTAGAAATTTAGTGTTTGTTATAAATAAATTATATTCCAATATAAAAGTACAAGAAAATTATAGTAAAAAAAAAAAAAAAAGAGTGCAGCATGAAGAACTGCTGCCGCCTTGTGGCCATTTTCTGTAACAACACCAGGAAGAGGGTACAGCTGGGTATTTAACATGCACAAGGATTCAAGGTCTGTAAGTTGTCAACTAAAAAATATAGTCACAACCTGAAAGTAGAAAGTTATTTTACTTGGTGGGAATGTTTACAACTTCAAGCCTGAGAGACAGCATCTGAGTATTTCTGAGAAAACTGCTCCAAGGAGGCAGGATGGGGAGTCAGTCTATATACAAGTTTGCGACAAAGGGAGCAGGCAGTATGAATAGCAAAGATCAGATATCCAGTTAAGGAATTTAGCATTCTGTGAATGGAAAGATGCAAGCCTCTAGGCTCAGTGCATTCATTCCTTTCTTATGAACTTCAGCTCTCTGGGGCCAACCCTGTTTCCTAGTTCACCTTGTTTCTTGCATTCCTCCCACTCCTCAGCAATCACCATGGGGGGTGGCAGCACCCTCTGGATCGCAGTTTGGGGAGCCCTCATTCACATTTGGAGGCCAGAAATCGCTGATGGCTGTGACATGTCTTGTTTATTAATTTGGCAGGAGATATTTTCATTTCACAAAGTCAAAAACACCTGCCCTCCTAAGGCATGGAGAAATTCCTTAGGAGTGGTCATTGGAAAAGAATTTAAAACAGGGCAGACATTAACAAAGCCAATTTCAAGAAGTAGGTTTAACTCATACCCTTTAAAATAATCACAAGAAAAGATGTCAGCATTATGATTTATTCAGTTCAGTTCAGTCGCTCAGTCGTGTCCGACTCTTTGCGACCCCATGAATCGCAGCACACCAGGCCTCCCTGTCCATCACCAACTCCCGGAGTTCACTCAAACACATCCATCGAGTCAGTGATGCCATCCAGCCATCTCATCCTCTGTCGTCCCCTTCTCCTCTTGCCCCCAATCCCTCCCAGCATCAGAGTCTTTTCCAATGAGTCAACTCTTCACATGAGGTGGCCAAAGTACTGGAGTTTCAGCTTTAGCATCACTCCTTCCAAAGAAATCCCAGGGCTGATCTCCTTCAGAATGGACTGGTTGGATCTCCTTGCAGTCCAAGGGACTCTCAAGAGTCTTCTCCAACACCACAGTTCAAAAGCATCAATTCTTCGGCGCTCAGCCTTCTTCACAGTCCAACTCTCACATCCATACATGATCACTGGAAAAACCATAGCCTTGACTAGACGGACCTTTGTTGGCAAAGTAATGTCTTTGCTTTTCAATATGCTATCTAGGTTGGTCATAACTTTAGAAATGCAAATCTAAACTACAGTGAGGTATTACATCACACCAGTCAGAATGGCCATGGCCAAACACTCTGGAGAGGGTGTGGAGACAAGGGAACCCTCCTCCACCAAAGCTTGGGATATAAATTGGTAACAGCCACTATAGAGGATATTGTAAAGCTTCCTTCAGCTATGAAATTGAGAATGAGGTTAGAATACTCCTTAACACCATACACAAAAATAAACTCCAAATAGATTCAAAAATCTAGTTGTAAGGATGGATACTATGAAATTCTTGCAAAAAATATAAACAGGAGACAATTTGACATGAATGCAGCAAGTTCTTTGTGGATCTACGTCTTAGAAAAATGAAAAATAAACCACAAATCAGAAAATGGGACCGAATTAACCTTAAAAGCTTTTGCATACCAAAAGGAAACCCTCAAGGAAAGACAGGGACAACCCTGAGAATAGGAAGAAATATTTGCAAAGGAAGACACCCACAAGGAATTCATCTCCAAAACATGCAAACAGCTCATGCAGCTCAATGTCTAAAACACATTAAAACCAAGAAAAAATAAAATGGGCCAAAGATCAAAATGGATATTTCTCTGAGGAATGCCTACAGATAACAGATAGACACAGGAAAAGATGCTCAGCATCACTAATGACTAGAGAAAAGCAAATCAAAAGTCCAATGAGGTAAGCACTCATATTTGTCAGATTGGCCACCTCCTGCTTCTATGCAGAGTACATCATGAGAAACACTGGGCTGGAAGAAGCACAAGCTGGAATCAAGATTGCTGGGAGAAATATCAATAACCTCAGATATGCAGGTGACACCACCCTTATGGCAGAAAGTGAAGAGGAACTAAAGAGCTTCTTGATGAAAGTGAAAGAGGAGAGTGAAAAAGTTGGCTTAAAGCTCAACATTCAGAAAACGAAGATCATGGCATCTGGTCACATCACTTCATGGGAAATAGATGGGGAAACACTGGAAACAGTGTCAGACTTTATTTTGGGGGGCTCCAAAATCACTGCAGATGGCGATTGCAGCCATGAAATTAAAAGACTCTTACTCCTTGGAAGGACAGTTATGACCAACCTAGATAGCATATTCAAGAGCAAAGACATTACTTTGCCAACAAAGGTCCGTCTAGTCAAGGCTATGGTTTTTCCAGTGGCCACATATGGATGTGAGAGCGACTGTGAAGAAGGCTGAGCGCCAAAGAATTGATGCTTTTGAACTGTGGTGTTGGAGAAGACTCTTGAGAGTCCCTTGGACTGCAAGGAGATTCAACCAGTCCATTCTGAAGGAGATCAGCCCTGGGATTTCTTTGGAAGGAATGATGCTAAAGCTGAAACTCCAGTACTTTGGCCACCTCATGTGAAGAGTTGACTCATTGGAAAAGACTCTGATGCTGGGAGGGATTGGAGGCAAGAGGAGAAGGGAATGACAGAGGATGAGATGGCTGGATGGCATCACTGACTTGATGGACGTGAGTCTGAGTGAACTCCGGGAGTTGGTGATGGACAGGGAGGCCTGGAGTGCTGCGATTCATGGGGTCACAAAGAGTCGGACAGGACTGAGCGACTGAACTGAACTGAACTGAAACATCTTAAAGAACAAATGCTAGAGAGGGCGTGGAGAGAAAGGAACCCTCCTGCACGGTTGTTTGCAATGTACTTAGGAGAAATCTTGGCTTTCTCTGTCCACTGCAGCTGAATAAAAAAATATGGAGACAGAACTTGGAGGAAATAGAAAGGTGGTTTTAATACTCAGCCAGTGGAGAGGAGAACACAGGGGGCTCGTGCCCCAAGAACTGTGCCCCCCTTCTGCATTCTAACACATCCTCTAACAAATATGTTAGAATCTTCTCAAAAACAGTCATAGGCTGGCATCAGTAACCCAGTGATTGAGTCTGGCAGGCCGGTGGCTCTGCAGCCTCCTTCTGATGTGAACTTCAAGGAGGAGGGTGTTGTAAGGGTAAGCAAAGGACCATAGGTGTGAGTGTAGCTCCTGCAGAGTTAGGGGGCAGGAAAGCAAACTAAGTTACAGACACATGGAGTTAGGAGCAGCTAATGTAACAAAGAAAAAAGAAAAAAAAACTAAAACAACTAGGAATGCTCAGGCCTGCTCACTGTTCTCTTTATCTTCTTTGTTCTCAGGAAAGAAAAGAAAAAATCTCACTCCTCTTTTTTTTTCCTTTTCACTGCAACAAATTCCCTGTCATTTTATTTCCTCTGTTATCAATGGAGAAAGGGAATTAGATGTCATTCTTGTTCTTGTCTGGTTGAGGACAAACCTCAGTTTTGCTCTGTTTGATAACCATCAGCTGTTCAGCCCAGGGGCCCAGCTATCTCCTACTTCAAATTTTTCCTTGAGAGATGTGAACCCCAAGAAATCTTTTTTGGGTTGATGAGGGATAGAAAGTCAATCTTTTGTAACTTTAATGCTGACATGGTGCCAGAAAGCATTTAACAGGAGGCTTCCTGTGTGCTGTTTTGGATCTGTCATGAATCCTCTGTTCCTTATTAATTCCTGAATATTCAGGAATTAAGAGGAGTGGCAAACCGCTCCCAGGGCTGAGGAATGCATGTATTTCCTCTGTTAGTTTTTCCATACGGTGCTAAGTAACTATTTATGACCCTCTTCCTTTTTATGAACCATACGGTAAAAGTGATTATTTACAACCCTCTTTCTTTGATATGGATTGCCTTATGTTTCCTTGATAAGTTGTAAGTCTGGACTTTTGATCTTTATCTTTGCTGAAAATAGCTACCTTGTAAGACAGTACATATACCCACCCTTGCTTCATCAGAGCTTGTGTCCCTGTGTCTGTCTTTCTTTCTCTCCCCGGCTAATTCTCTGGAGCGTAGAAACCCGTCGTGCTCACTCTTCTGCCCGGGCTTCTGAGACCCTCTCGAGAAGGTGCCCTGTGCCTTCACCACCTCGAGAGGGTGCCCAGTGCCTTCGTGAGCAACGCAAGCTCTGTGTCAAGGGCTTTATTGGTTTTCTGTGTAAACCAGGGAATATCAGCCTCTCTCTCTCTTTTACTTTCTTATTGTCAACTCCGGACCACCAGGTTCCAGTCCATTAAAGGACCCCAACAACATGGGACTCATAGACCCTATCTAATCAAGGTCACAGAGCTCTGGCCCTGTTTTATTAAGGGACCCCTGAGTGACTTTTGTGGTTATTCCCACAGAATCTGTTCAGAGGAGTGGCTGTAATCTCTTTGGGGGTGTGGGTTTTCTCTCTGCATCATTATTATCTTGATGTAAATCTGTTGTTATCTGGAAGAGTTAAGTCTTAACAGGTAGTTTAAGAAACCAGAGGCCATAGATCAGTAAAAGAGTTATTGTAACTAGGAGTCAAAGAAGGAGTAAGAACCACATTACATTTGATGGTGATTTTGATTGTGGTCCAGATAGGGTCAGTGCTTGGGTCATCCTGTTCAAAGGGATGGAGCCATTAGGACTCAGAAATAGTTGGAGGAATGACAACCTGAACATTAATAGACAAATTAGGAAAAATTAAGCCTGAATCCTAGTTTATACTTAACACTTTGAAGGGACCTGTAGTCAGGTAGCCAGTTGTCTAGGTTTATCTATGTAGATCTTAACCTTTAATGTGGATATTGGTCACTACACATTTTTTTTTTCTTGTCAACATATGATGCAGAGCAATTTCCTCACTTAAATGTATAATAGTTACAAGAAGAGACCTTTAAAAAGTAAGATTGTAGTCACCTGCTGCTAGCAGACTTGGTTTTCAGAATGGCTGACGGCATCCTAAGTCTGACACAGCTCAGAAAACTCAAGCTCTCAACAATACAAGGACCTGTCTGAAATGACACCATAGTGTCACATGGTTATTTCCATAGCTACTCTATTTTGACTTTAATTGTAAATTTTTCTCTTAATAGCCAAAGCGGCTGTCACCGTCAGCAATGTTAGTGTTTCTCTAGGTTAGAGAAGATACAAGAATCGGGGGTCATAAAATCTCCTCCCCAAAGTGTCTATCTGAATGTCTCTTCTGCAGTTTTTTTTTTTTTTTTTTTTTTTACAGAGCACAGAGTGCCTCATTCCTAATTTCTATCCTGAACTCCTTTCAGGGGGTGTTGAAGGTCAATGGCTTCAGTGGCCATGATTTAATCTTTGTAGAGGTAGATGGCAGAGCTCCTTCAAGGTAATGAATCTGACCATAGTTTGGGGAAATTACATAACCATTTTGTCACACACTTGGTAATGTAAGGGACAACACTTTTTTTTTAATTTTTAAAAATTAATTTATTTTAATTGGAGTATAATTACTTTACAATATTGTGGTGGTTTTTGTCATACATTGACATGAATCAGCCACGGCTACACATGTCCCAGAGCACCAGCTCTGAGTGCCCTGCGTCACACACTGACCGTGCCTCAGTCATCTATTTTACATATGGTAATATACATGTTTCAATTCTATTGCCTCAAATCATCCCACCCTCGTCTTCTACCACAGTCAAAAGTCTGTTTTTACATCTGTGTCTCTTTTGCTGCCTTGCATATAGGGTCATCGTTACCATCTTTCTAAATTCCATATATACGCATTAATATACTGCATTGGTGGTTTCTCCTTCTGACTTACTTCATTTTGTATAACAGGCTTGGGACAACACTTTTGAAACAGGCAATATAGAAAACAGTATCAGTTAAGTTCAGTTGCTCAGTCGTGTCAAACTCTTTGCGACCCCATGGATCGCAGCATGCCAGGCCTCCCTGTCCATCACCAACTCCCGGAGTTCACTCAGACTCATGTCCATCGAGTCACTGATGCCATCCAGCCATCTCATCCTCTGTCGTCTCCTTCTCCTCCTGCCACCAATCCCTCCCAGCATTAGAGTCTTTTCCAATGAGTCAACTCTTCGCGTGAGGTGGCCAAAGTACTGGAGTTTCAGCTTTAGCATCATTCCTTCCAAAGAAATCCCAGAGCTGATCTCCTTCAGAATGGACTGGTTGAATCTCCTTGCAGTCCAAGGGACACTCAAGAGTCTTCTCCAAAACCACAGTTCAAAAGCATCAATTCTTTGGCACTCAGCTTTCTTCACAGTCCAACTCTCACATCCATACATGACCACTGGAAAAACCATAGCCTTGACTAGACGGACCTTTGTTGGCAAAGTAATGTCTCTGCTTTTCAATATGCTGTCTAGGTTGGTCATTACTTTCCTTCCAAGGAGTAAGCGTCTTATAAGTTCATGGTTGCAATCACCATGTGCAGTGATTTTGGAGCCCCCCAAAATAAAGTCTGACACTGTTTCCACCGTTTCCCCATCTATTTCCCATGATGTGATGGGACCAGATGCCATGATCTTCGTTTTCTGAATGTTGACCTTTAAGCCAACTTTTCACTCTCCACTTTCACCTTCATCAAGAGGCTTTTTCGTTCCTCTTCACTTTCTGCCATAAGGGTGGTGTCACCTGCATATCTGAGGTTATTGATATTTCTCCCAGCAATCTTGATTCCAGCTTGTGCTTCTTCCAGCCCAGTGTTTCTCATGATGTACTCTGCATAGAAGTTAAATAAGCAGGGTGACAATATACAGCCTTGACGTACTCCTTTTCCTATTTGGAACCAGTCTGTTGTTCCATGTCCAGTTCTAACTGTTGCTTCCTGACCTGCATATAGATTTCTCAAGAGGCAGGTCAGGTGGTCTGGTATTCCCATCTCTTTCAGAATTTTCCACAGTTTATTGTGATCCACACAGTCAAAGGCTTTGGCGTAGTCAATAAAGTAGAAACAGATGTTTTTCTGGAAGCTGTGGTTAGCTGTCTGTTATCTCACTGTAGTGGGAAGCCTCATTCTTATCAGACGTCTCATGATCGATTCTCCCTGCTAACTAAATCACTCACAATATAACCTTCACGATAGGCTCAGTTGCTATAGCCGTGACAACCCAAAGATGGGGAGAAAAGCTTTTGCTAGAGCTCAGTTATCTGTTACGTGCAGGCTGCTTTGCAGGCTTTTGGTGCCCCTTGCTCTAACAGATGGTGCCGTTCCTTATCCATCATGCACCTGTCAACGTTACAGTCAACCCTTGGAAAATCACTTACTCAACCATCAGCTAGAACAATGTATAGATAGCCAGTCCTATAGGCTGATCACCCATTGCCTTCATAACCATGCGATGTATATCCAGGGGCCTGGGGGCCAAAATGTTTTCCAGTCATGCCCCCTGCTGCTGCTACCTGTCCCCCATCAGAGGATCCAAACCCCAGGCGGTATCCCAATGCCATGGCATTGCCATCATGCCCCTGTGCCTCTGTCTACCCCCAAATGCCACGCACATGCTACCACCCAGAGCAGGTGTCTGTCTGCTGAATAAATGGAAAGACCTACTGGACAGGGACAATAATGCAGACAAGCAAAAATCATGGACCAACTTTGCCCTAAAAACTCAAGCTCTGCCTGTTGGCAGTAAGACCCAGGCTACAGAGTTAACCCCCCCTTAGACCCCCATCAGGACTAGGTTCTCAACACAGCTCATCGCCTTCTCAACAACACCAGCCGTGCTGGCCAGGAACTGCTGGCTCTGCTCATCCTTAGGAGCTCCACGGTACTTAGCTACACCAGTACCATCAAATAATGCAACAGCCATGGGAACTCCTATAGACTCTCCCTTACAAGGGCCAGTCTTAAGGACAATTGAGTTAACTCAAAAGGCTCCAGAATGCTTTACAAATGATGGAGGAACTGAGCCTGTAGGCAATTTAGCCAGGGACGAATGTATTCAAACTTTAAAAGGTGAGTGGCCCACTCATCCTCTGACAAACACAAGACAGTGCCACCCCCGTCAAGGCCTTTTCTTTGTGGGCCAGATGCTTGCTTACATCTACCAGTCAATTGGATGGGTATCTGCACCTTAGCTTTCCTCACTCCCCAGATGAGCACTGTCCCTAACAACCAGACTCTCACCGTACCTCTGGCAGGACATACGCAGTCAAAAAGAGCCATCCAGCTTATACCTTTACTAGTTGGTCTGGACATTGAGAGAGTAGCCAAATCTTAAGTGGCCTTACAGGACGAACTAGATTCCCTGGCTGAGGTGGTTTTACAGAATGCTGCTGCTGCTAAGTCGCTTCAGTCGTGTCCGACTCTGTGTGACCCCATAGACGACAGCCCACCAGGCTCCGCCATCCCTGGGATTCTCCAGGGAAGAACACTGGAGTGGGTTGCCATTTCCTTCTCCGTTTACAGAATAGGAGAGGGCTAGACCTACTGACAGCTGAAAAGGGAGGACTCTGCCTCTTCTTGAACGAAGAATGTGGCTTTTATGTAAACCAATCAGTAATAGTCAAGGACAGGGCCCAACAGCTAAGGAAACAAATCATAAAAAGGAGAGAGGAAGTAGCAAATTCCTGGGGTAATTAGAACAATATCTGGAGCTGGCATCGTGGCTTCTCCCTTTAACAGGTCCTCTCTTCATGTTCTTTGGGGCATTCTTGTTTGGCCTTCGTATTCTCAGTGCTGTTACCCAATTCATAACCTCTCGAATTGATTCCACAAAGTTACAAATGGTAATAGCTCAATATAGCCCCGTAAACGATGGGGCTCTGAATGTCCTATCCAAACATGAGATGATGCTTTCTACAGTAAGTGATAGAAGCATCAAGAGGGGGGAATGAAGAGGAAAAGTTAAAATTTTACATAGCCTCCTGCTCGTTCTGACCCTGTAACTCAGCTTGCTCCTTGCAAAGTCTGGATCACGTAGGTCGCATAGTCTCAGAAAGTGGGGACTCACAATACTAGGAACTGGAGTTTATCTCACTCACCCTTGTCCTGCTCTTTGCAATTGCCCAGCCCCTGCAAACCTGCTTAATCATGCCTGTCCGTGTATAAAAACTCTGCAACCCCTTTGTTCAGGGCTCAGAGCTTGGAGTGTTAACTCCTCTGGGCCCACTGGCATAATAAACCTGAGTTTTCCAACTCTCCAAGTGTGGTGCTTGGTTTCTCGAGTACTGATTTCTGTAACACATGTACACCTAAAACAAACAAAACATTGGAAATAAACTCTGCCCCAATATAAGATAACAATAAATTACAAATTAAATTACATGAACTCAGTCTAGAAGAAACCCGACAGTGGTGACCCTATGAATTAGATACATGATATGCTATGATATCAGTACATGACCCCACCAAAGCTTCTCTTTCACTCAGCAGAATGCAGAGTGGCAACTCACTCAAAGGTGCCTCATGTGATTGTGACAATATGAAGAGAAAAAAAAGGACTGCAGAGGGAGGAGCTAAGATGGCAGAGGAGTAGGATGGGGAGAACACTTTCTCCCCCACAAATTCATCAAAAGAACATTTAAACGCCAAGTAAATTTCACAAAACAACTTCTGAATGCCGGCAGAGGACATCAGGCACCCAGAAAAGCAACCCAAGTCTTCGAAAGGAGGTAGGAAAAAATATAAAGACAAAAAAGAGACAAAAGAGGGAGGGACGGAGTTCTGTCCCAGGAAGGGAGTCTTAAAAAGAGAGAAGTTTCCAACACCAGGAAACCTCACTGCCGAATCTGTGCCGAGCCTTAGAAGCACAGAGGGCAACATAACAGGGAGGAAAAATAAATAAACAATTAAAACCTGCAGATTACGAGCCCTACAGTAACTCCCCCAGCGGAGAAGCAGCGCAGACGCCTGCACACATCACTAGCAAGCGGGGGCTGGGCAGGGAGGCATGGCGCAGGCTGCATCGCTTAGAGTAAGGATCTGGCCTGAATACCCCGAGCACTATCTGAGCGAAATAATTTGGGCTAGCAAACCAGACTGTGGGATATCTACCATGCGAAAAGCCAGCCCTAACCTAAGACACCGCCAGGCCTGCGCACGGAACAAAGGACTGAACAGAGATAGCCGGCTGCAGACCTTCCCCCTCCGGTGACACGCAGCCAGAGCCGGAAGGGGGCAATCGCAGCCCCAGAGAGATATTATCTATAAAACTGTAAGCAGACTTCTTTGCTAACTAAAACTTCTTGGGGGTCTGGACTGTCAACATCCGCCTGAGAAAGGGCGCTGGATGTACACCTAGATAACCGAGGGCGGGGAGGCGATAAGTCGCAGCAATCACACTCGCCAAACACCTCATCACCTGAGCTGCTTGGACCTGGGAAGGGCACAAAACGCAGGCCCAACCGAGTCTGCGCCTCTGAGGACTACCCGAGTGCCTGAACCTGAGCGGCTTGGACCCGGGAGGTGCAAGCAGCCCAGGGCCGGCCACGGATGGTTCCCGGTGGAGCAACCTAGAGCCTGAGCAGTGTGGGCAGGGAGGCTACATGCGCCGTGAGCGGGGGCAGACCCAGTGTGGCTGAGGCACTGCAAGCACACGCCAGTGTTATTTGTTTGCAGTGTCCCTCCCTCCCCAAAGCGCGACTGAACAAGTGAGCCTAAAAAAAAAAAAAAGTGTCCACCACCGTCCCCTTTGTGTCAAGGCAGAAACCAGACACTGAAGAGACCAGCAAACGGAAGAAGCTATAACAGAGGGAACCGCCTTGGAAGCTACAGGCAATAGATTAAACCCTGTGGTTAGTACTGACTACATAGGAAGGGGCCTATAGATCTTGAGAAATATAAGTCGGACCAAGGAACTAGCTGAAAATGAACTGACCCCACAATACTCACAACAAAACCAGAGAAAGTCCTAGATATATTTTTACTATTTATACGATCATTCATTCTTTCTTTTTTTTTAATTTTTTAAAAAATTTTAAGTCCTCTATTATTCCTTTAATTTTCACTTTTATAACCTACTATTACTTTGCAAAAAAAAAAAAAAGACCCTATTTTTTTTTAAAGCAAACTTCATATATATATATTTTATAATTTTTTCCCCCTTCTTTTCTTTAACATTGTATTTTTGAAATTTCAATCTCTACTCTAGATTTTTAATTTATGCTTTTTGGTATTTGTTATCAATTTTGTACCTATATTTTCTTTATAATTTTTGTGACTTTGTTTTTGTTTGTTTGTTTTTCTCTCTTTCTTTTTCTTCTTCTTTTTTTTAACACTGTATTTTTGAAATTCCAAACTCTACTCTAGATGTTTAACTTTTGCTTTTTGGTATTTGTTATCAATTTTGTACCTATTTTTCCTTTATAATTTTTGCGACTTTGTTTGTTTTGGTTTGTTTGTTTGTTTTCTCTCTTTCTTTTCCTTCTTCTTTTCTTTAACATTGTATTTTTGAAGTACCAAACTCTACTCTAGATTTTTAATTTTTGCTTTTATGTATTTGTTACCAATTTTGTACCTTTAAGAACCCAATCTTCAGTACCCATTTTTCACTAGGGAATGAGATTACTGGCTTGACTGCTCTCTCTCCCTTTGGACTCTCCTTTTTCTCCACCAGGTCGCCTGTGTCTCCTCCCTAACCCCTCTCTACTCTACCCAACTCTGTGCATTTCTGTGTGTTCCAGATGGTGGAGAACACTTAGGGAACTGATTACTGGCTGGATCTATCTCCCTCCTTTTCATTTCCCCATTTTATCCTCCTGGCCACCTCTGTCTCCTTCCTCCTTCTTCTCTTCTCTGTATAACTCCGTGAACATCTCTGAGTGGTCCAGTTGTGGAGTGCACATAAGGAAGTGATTACTAGCTAGCCCACTCTCTCCTCTATTGATTCCACCTCATCTCATTCAGGTCACCTCTAACTCCCTCCTCCCTCTTCTGTTCTCCATGTAACGCTGTGAACCTCTCTGGGTGACCCTCACGGTGGAGAAACTTTTCATCTTTAATGTAGATGTTTTATCAATGGTGCTGTATAGAAGGAGAAGTTTTGAAACTAGTGTAAAAATAAGACCGATAACTGGAAGCAGGAGGCTTAAGTCCAAACCCTGACTCCAGGGAACTCCTGACTCCAGGGATCATTAATTGACAGGAGCTCATCAAACGCCTCCATACATACACTGAAACCAAGCACCACACAAGGGCCAACAAGTTCCAGGGGAAGACATACCAAGCAAATTCTCCAGCAACACAGGAACACAGCCCTGAGCTCCAAGATACAGGCTGCCCAAAGTCACCCCAAAACCACAGACATCTCATAACTCACTACTGGACACTTCATTGCACTCCAGAGAGAAGAAATCCAAATCCACCCACCAGAACTCCAACACAAGTTTCCCTAACCAAGAAACCTTGACAAGCCACCTGTACAAACCCACACACAGTGAGGAAACGCCACAATAAAGAGAACTCCACAAACTGCCAGAATACAAAAAGGACACCCCAAACTCAGCAATTTAAACAAGATGAAGAGACAGAGGAATACCCAGCAGATAAAGGAACAGGATAAATGCCCACCAAACCAAACAGAAGAGGAAGAGATAGGGAATCTGCCTGATAAAGAATTCTGAATAATGATAGTGAAATTGATCCAAAATCTTGAAATCAAAATGGAATAACAGATAAATAGCCTGGAGACAAGGATTGAGAAGATGCAAGAAAGGTTTAACAAGGACCTAGAAGAAATCAAAAAGAGTCAATATATAATGAATAATGCAATAAATGAAATAAAAAACACTGGAAGAAACAAATAGTAGAATAACAGAGGCAGAAGATAGGATTAGTGAATTAGAAGATAGAATGGTAGAAATAAATGAATCAGAGAGGAAAAAAGAAAAACGAATTAAAAGAAATGAGGACAATCTCAGAGACCTCCAGGACAATATTAAACACTACAACATTCGAATCAAAGGGGTCCCAGAAGAAGAAGACAAAAAGAAAGACCATGAGAAAATACTTGAGGAGATAATAGTTGAAAACTTCCCTAAAATGGGGAAGGAAATAATCACTCAAGTCCAAGAAACCCAGAGGGTCCCAAACAGGATAAACCCAAGGTGAGACACCCCAAGACACATATTAATCAAATTAACAAAGATCAAACACAAAGAACAAATATTAAAAGCAGCAAGGGAAAAACAGCAAATAACACACAAGGGAATTCCCATAAGGATAACAGCTGATCTTTCAATAGAAACTCTCTAAGCCAGGAGGGAATGGCAAGACATACTTAAAGTGATGAAAGAAAATAACCTACAGCCCAGATTATTGTACCCAGCAAGGATCTCATTCAAATATGAAGGAGAAATCAAAAGCTTACAGACAAGCAAAAGCTGAGAGAATTCAGCACCACCAAACCAGCTCTCCAACAAATACTAAAGGATATTCTCTAGACAGGAAACACAAAAACAGTGTATAAATTCGAACCCAAAACAATAAAGTAAATGGCAACGGGATCATACTTATCAATAATTACCTTAAACGTAAATGGGTTGAATGCCCCAACCAAAAGACAAAGACTGGCTGAATGGGTACAAAAACAAGACCCCTACATATGCTGTCTACAAGAAACCCACCTCAAAACAGGGGACACATACAGACTGAAAGTGAAGGGCTGGAAAAAGATTTTTCATGCTAATAGGGACCAAAAGAAAGCAGGAGTAGCAATACTCATATCAGATAAAATAGACTTTAAAACAAAGGCTGTGAAAAGAGACAAAGATGGTCACTACATAATGATCAAAGGATCAATCCAAGAAGAAGATATAACAATTATAAATATATATGCACCCAACACGGGAGCACTGCAATATGTAAGACAAATGCTAACAAGTATGAAAGGAGAAATTAACAATAACACAATAATAGTGGGAGACTTTAATACCCCACTCACACCTATGGATAGATCAACTAAACAGAAAATTAACAAGGAAACACAAACTTTAAATGATACAATAGACCAGTTAGACCTAATTGATATCTATAGGACATTTCATCCCAAAACAATGAATTTTACCTTTTTCTCAAGCGCACATGGAACCTTCTCCAGGATAGATCACATCCTGGGCCATAAATCTAGTCTTGGTAAATTCAAAAAAATTGAAATCATTCCAAGCATCTTTTCTGACCACAATGCAGTAAGATTAGATCTCAATTACAGGAGCAAAACTATTAAAAATTCCAACATATGGAGGCTGAACAACATGCTGCTGAATAACCAAAAAATCATAGAAGAAATCAAAAAAGAAATCAAAATTTGCATAGAAATGAATGAAAATGAAAACACAACAATCCAAAACCTGTGGGACACTGTAAAAGCAGTCCTAAGGGGAAAGTTCATAGCAATACAGGCATACCTCAAGAAACAAGAAAAAAGTCAAATAAATAACCTAACTCTACACCTAAAGCAACTAGAAAAGGAAGAAATGAAGAACCCCAGGGTTAGTAGAAGGAAAGAAATCTTAAAAATAAGGGCAGAAATAAATGAAAAGAAACAAAAGAGACCATAGCAAAAATCAACAAAGCCAAAAGCTGGTTCTTTGAAAGGATAAATAAAATTGACAAACCATTAGCCAGACTCATCAAGAAACAAAGGGAGAAAAATCAAATCAATAAAATTAGAAATGAAAATGGAGCGATCACAACAGACAACACAGAAATACAAAGGATCATAAGAGACTACTATCAACAATTATATGCCAATAGAATGGATAATGTGGAAGAAATGGACAAATTCTTAGAAAAGTACAACTTTCCAAAACTGGACCTGAAAAAAATAGAAAATCTTAACAGACCCATCACAAGCACGGAAATTGAAACTGTAATCAAAAATCTTCCAGCAAACAAAAGCCCAGGTCCAGACAGCTTCACAGCTGAATTCTACCAAAAATTTAGAGAAGAGCTAACACCTATCCTGCTCAAACTCTCCCAGAAAATTGCAGAGGAAGGTAAACTTCCAAACTCATTCTATGAGGCCACCATAGAATATCACCCTAATACCTATCACCATAGGTATCACCCTAATACCAAAACCTGACAAAGATCCCACAAAAAAAGAAAATTACAGGCCAATATCACTGATGAACATAGATGCAAAAATCCTTAACAAACTTTTAGCAATCAGAATCCAACAACACATCAAAAAGATCATACACCATGACCAAGTGGGCTTTATCCCAGGGATGCAAGGATTCTTCAATATCTGCAAATCAATCAATGTAATACACCACATTAACAAATTGAAAAATAAAAGCCATATGATTATCTCAATAGATGCAGAGAAAGCCTTTGACAAAATTCAATATCTATTTATGATAAAAAAAAACTCTCCAGAAAGCAGGAATAGAAGGAACATATCTCAACATAATAAAAGCTATATATGACAAACCCACAGCAAACATTATCCTCAATGGTGAAAAATTGAAAGCATTTCCTCTAAAGTCAGGAACAAGACAAGGGTGCCCACTTTCACCATTACTCTTCAACATAGTTTTGGAAGTTTTGGCCACAGCAATCAGAGCAGAAAAAGAAATAAAAGGAATCCAAATTGGGAAAGAAGAAGTAAAACTCTCACTGTTTGCAGATGACATGATCCTCTACATAGAAAACCCTATAGAGTCCACCAGAAAATTACTAGAACTAATCAATGATTATAGTAAAGTTGCAGGATATAAAATCAACACACAGAAATCCCTTGCATTCCTATACACTAATAATGAGAAAACAGAGAAATTAAGGAAACAATTCCATTCACCATTGCAACGGAAAGAATAAAATACTTAGGAATATATCTACCTAAAGAAACTAAAGACCTATATATAGAAAACTATAAAACATTGGTGAAAGAAATCAAAGAGGACACTAATAGATGGAGAAATATACTATGTTCATGGATTGGAAGAATCAATATAGTGAAAATGAGTATACTACCCAAAGCAATCTATAGATTCAATGCAATCCCTATCAAGCTACCAACAGTATTCTTCACAGAGCTAGAACAAATAATTTCACAATTTGTATGGAAATACAAAAAGCCTCGAATAGCCAAAGCGATCCTGAGAAAGAAGAATGGAACTGGAGGAATCAACCTACCTGACTTCAGGCTCTACTACAAAGCCACAGTTATCAAGACAGTATGGTACTGGCACAAAGACAGAAATATAGATCAATGGAACAAAATAGAAAGCCCAGAGATAAATCCACGCACATATGGACACCTTATCTTTGACAAAGGAGGCAAGAATATACAATGGATTAAAGACAATCTCTTTAACAAGTGGTGCTGGGAAAACTGGTCAACCACTTGTAAAAGAATGAAACTAGACCACTTTCTAACACCATATACAAAAATAAACTCAAAATGGATTAAAGATCTAAACGTAAGACCAGAAACTATAAAACTCCTAGAGGAGAACATAGGCAAAACACTCTCCGACATACATCACAGCAGGATCCTCTATGACCCACCTCCCAGAATATTGGAAATAAAAGCAAAAATAAACAAATGGGACCTAATTAAACTTAAAGGCTTCTGCACAACAAAGGAAACTATAAGCAAGGTGAAAAGACAGCCTTCAGAATGGGAGAAAATAATAGCAAATGAAGCAACTGACAAACAACTAATCTCAAAAATATACAAGCAACTCCTACAGCTCAATTCCAGAAAACTAAATGACCCAATCAAAAAATGGGCCAAAGAACTAAATAGACATTTCTCCAAAGAAGACATACAGATGGCTAACAAACACATGTAAAGATGCTCAACATCACTCATTATCAGAGAAATGCAAATCAAAACCACTATGAGGTACCATTTCACGCCAGTCAGAATGGCTGCGATCCAAAAGTCTACAAGCAATAAATGCTGGAGAGGGTGTGGAGAAAAGGGAACCCTCTTACACTGTTGGTGGGAATGCAAACTAGTACAGCCACTATGGAGAACAGTGTGGAGATTCCTTAAAAAACTGGAAATAGAACTGCCTTATGATCCAGCAATCCCACTGTTGGGCATACATACTGAGGAAACCAGAATTGAAAGAGACACGTGTACCCCAATGTTCATTGCAGCACTGTTTATAATAGCCAGGACATGGAAGCAACCTAGATGTCCATCAACAGATGAATGGATAAGAAAGCTGTGGTACATATACACAATGGAGTATTACTCAGCCATTTGAATCAGTTCTAATGAGGTGGATGAAACTGGAGCCTATTATACAGAGTGAAGTAAGCCAGAAAGAAAAACACCAATACAGTATACTAACGCATATATATGGAATTTAGAAAGATGGTAACAATAACCCTGTATATGAGACAGCCAAAGAGACACTGATGTATAGAAGAGTCTTTTGGACTCTGTGGGAGAGGGAGAGGGTGGGATGATTTGGGAGAATGGCATTGAAATACGTATAATATCATATATGAAACGAGTCGCCAGTCCAGGTTCAATGCACGATACTGGATGCTTGGGGCTGTTGCACTGGGACGACCCAGAGGGATGGTATGGGGAGGAAGGAGGGAGGAGGGTTCAGGATGGGGAACACATGTATACCTGTGGTGGATTCATTTCTATATTTGGCAAAACCAATACAATATTGTAAAGTTTAAAAATAAAATAAAATTAAAAAATAAATAAAAAAAAAAAAAAGGACCGCAGGTTAATCAGGGCAACATCCTCCATTCAGATGTTGGAAATCTCAGAGGGGACAAGGCACACGTATGTAAAGAGCACATGTGGGGTCTGCGGGTACAGGACCTGACTTGTGTGGATGGGATGAGACCCACACAATCCTCAGACCCTGCGCCTGGGGTCACATGCCCACAGTCTCCAGGGTGATCCCTTCCAGACCCTGCACCTGGGGTCCTATGTCCACAGTCTCCAGGGTGACCCTCCTTCCCAGACCCCATACCTGGGGTCACATGTCTACAGTCTCCAGGGTGACCCCCCCCAGACCCCATACCTGGGGTCACATGTCTACTACAGTCTCCAGGGTGACCCCTCCAGACCCTGCACCTGGGGTCACATGTCTAAAGTCTCCAGGGTGATCCCTTCCAGACCTTGCACCTGGGGTCCTATGTCCACAGTCTCCAGGGTGACCCTCCTTCCCAGACCATGTACCTGGGGTCACATGTCTACAGTCTCTAGGGTGACCCCCTCTCCCAGACCCTGCACCTTTGGTGGCAAGACCCTTGGTTAGGACACCAGGCCTCTGCTGGTTGGGCCCCTTCGGTGGAAATGAGTGAGTTCCTGTAAGCTCCTGGCTTGGCAGATATAGAACTATCGGGTCAATCTCGTTCCCCAACACTTGTCCCATAGCAGTCCTCCTCTTTTCCCTTCAGTTCTATGTTATATTAACTGGTTTTACAGCTGTCATGATAATGACAGCTACTTGAAAACACTACCTTGGTGCTGGCAGTCTCAGTCTTTTGTTGTCCTGCTGAGGTGCTGTGAAAACACACCAGACGCTGGGCTGGAAGACGAGGGGCAGGTCTGGTCTCTGCTGAGTAAGGACACTCTGCTGGAAGGAGAGCAGAGCAGCAACCTCACCTGCTGCCCATTGGCTTTTTGCCTGATCCATGTGCCCTGCAATCAATTGCCCAGATAAACCTGCTCCCCTCTTGCCATGTTCGTGCTGGTGAATTGGAATAATTACCAGGTAGCTCACCTGAGATGGAGAAGGCAATGGCACCCCACTCCAGTACTCTTGCCTGGAAAACCCCATGGAAGGAGGAGCCTGTAGGCTGCAATCCATGGGGTCTCGAAGAGTCGGACACGACTGAGAGGCTTCACTTTCACTTTTCATTGTCATGCATTGGAGAAGGAAATGGCAACCCACTCCAGTGTTCTTGTCTGGAGAATCCCAGGGACGGAGGAGCCTCGTAGGCTGCCGTCTATGGGGTCGCATAGAGTTGGACACGACTGAAGCAACTTAGCAGCAGCAGTAGCAGCAGCAGCTCACCTGAGGAGTCTCCAGGAGCCCCACGGATAGGGAATCTTGCAGGGGTAAAGAGGGAATAGGCACTGCTGCTGCTGCCAAGTCACGTCAGTCATGTCCAACTTTGTGCGACCCCATAGATGGCAGCCCAACAGGCTCCCCGTCCCTGGGATTCTCCAGGCAAGAACACTGGAGTGGGTTGCCATTTCCTTCTCCAATGCATGAAAGTGAAAAGTGAAAGTGAAATCTCTCAGTCGTGTCCGACTCTTCGTGACCCCATGGACTGCAGCCCACCAGGCTCCTCCGTCCATGGGATTCTCCAGGCAAGAGTACTGGAGTAGGGTGCCATTGCTTTCTCCGGAATTGGCACAGGCCTGTGTAAAATGATACTGTAAAGCATTAATTACTAAACACAGGTCAAGTGAAGCTCACATATATTCTTCCCTTTTTCTTGGCTTTGAGTGTATGGTCTCCCTCTGCACATGATTCTGACCCACACAGATGGAGTGAGATTCACACAGACCCCAGAGCCTCCTACCTGGGGTTACACATTCCGTGGTCAGAATACCATGGCTGTGATTGGTGGGCCTCCAAAGTGTAAACAAGCCAGGTCCATGTAGTCAAAGCTATGGTTTTTCCAGTAGTCATGTATGGATGTGAGAGTTGGACCATAAAGAAGGCTGAGTGCTGAAGAAATGATGCTTTTGAACTGTGGTGCTGGAGAAGACTCTTAAGAGACCTTGGACAGCAAGATCAAACCAGTCAATCCTAAAGGAAATCAACTGTGAATATTTATTGGAAGGACCGATGCTGAAGCTGAAGCTACAATACTTAGGCCACCTGCTGGGAAAAGCTGACTCATTGGAAAAAACCCTGATGCTAAGAAAGATTGAAGGCAGGAGGAGAAGGGGACAACAGAGGATGAGATGGCTGGATGGCATCACCGACTCAACCGATGTGGGCTTGAGCAAACACCAGGAGATAGAGGAGGACAGGGAAGCCTGGCGTGCTGCAGTCCGTGGGGTCACAAAGAGTTGGACGGACTTAGAGACTGAATGACAGCAAGCAGGTAGCCCACCCGAGGTGTCTCTATGAGCCCCAGGGGAGGTGAACTTGTCAGAGGGAAAGCCTCAGAGCCCTACCTCAGCACTGACCCCTGGGAGGGCCTTGGAACACCATTCAGAGAAAAGCACGGTTACCCAGAGAAACCCACCTCAGCTCCAGACCCCAGCATCTGAGCGCTGACATTCAGATGCTGGCACGGAGTTTTCTGGGACAGAGGCCAGGTGGGGTCTCTACCCAGGTCTCCATGTCCTACTGCACAGAGAACCCGGTCAGGTGTAAATATTCTCATTATAGAAGCACACGGTCTCATCTAAACATAATCAGGGTAGACAGGACTTGGAGAGGTCTGAATCTACCATGTAGACAGAACTTGGTCAGGTTCAAAGTAGCTTAGGGCTGTGCTCCCAGGAGGCACACCCCCGGGGTCTCTCATCGTTGGACGGGGGCTCACCCCTACGTGGGAACTAGGATGTACCCTTCTTGAAGAAGAGATCATCCCTGGGCTCCACATTTCACCCACGTCAGGAAACGGAACAAAAGCTTCGTCACTAAACATCTCAAGGGGCAGAACAAAGCTGTGAGCAGGTTCTGCGGCCACGTGGTGGTCAGGGCCCAGGGGAGAGCCAGGAACCTCGAGCGCAGCCCAGGGTCCTGCAGGGACAGACTGCAAGTGGCTCGGCTGCAGCGTCGCAAGCTTCCAGCAGGAGGCGCTGCCCCGGTCGCCCAGGAAGGACAGTCCCCTAAGGTCTGGCAGGGAGAGCGGGTCCGTCCATCCTGATGGTCAGTTGGAGTGGAGCATCCTCAGGTCCTGCTTCCCCGCAGGGTTGGGGGAGGGTGGCTGAAACCTCCTAGGCTCCCGCTCAGGTAACATCCTGCTGGGGCTGATGCCCACAGGATGGTGAGTGCCAGGAGATGAGGGAGGGGAATGCAGACTGCGTGTCTCATGGGAACTGTTTTGGTTTTGCAAGATAGAAGTAGCGACTGACAGCAGTGCACACAAGCATGCACTGTGCAGCATTTACAACAGCTGAGACATATAAGTAACCAAGATGTACATGGACAGATGAATGAAGAAAGAAGTCATCTATGCATAGAATGGAATGTGATTGCCATGAAAACAAAATCCCATTTACAGGGATAATCTAGAACAATCATAGATTAATCTAGGACAATCATAGTAAGTGAAGTACTTCAGAAGGAAACTGATACCAATGAGCTATTTTATAAAAGCGAAATACATGCACAGTCTTAGGAAACAAACGTGGTTACCAAAGAGGAGTGGTGGGTGGAAGGGATAAATTAGGAGGTGGGGATTCATTTATATTCACAAATACATATAGAATATAGAATCAGCATGAACCTACTTTAGAAAGGGTAGTGTACTGCACACTCTATAATAATGTTATGTGAGAAAAAAAAGATGAATCAATATGTTTATGGAGATAACTGATGAAGAATCTCTACACCGACTAACACAACATTGTAAGTCAGCTATCCTCCTAAAAACGTAAACGCTAACTTAAAAAGACAAAAGAAAACAAGGATTAATGACACACAGGCTTCTGGCCTGTGCCAGAAGAAACCATGGACTAGGAGTAACCCTAAGGCTCTGGTTACTATAGTAACAGGAGTAGGGGATGAAGAAATCCTGTCTCCTTGTGGCCATTTCCCACAACAGAAACTGTAAAGCTATTGCTTATGCTGCAGTGAAATAAGAAACAGTTTTTTCTCTTTGGTCTTTTGATTCCTTCTCTACTTTAGCTGTTCCTGATCTATAGTCTGCATTAATAACTAAGTTTTCTTCTTTTCAGAAGATTGAGCTATTGACTTTTTTGAAACAATGATAAAAGGAACAAGAATATAGGAACCTTATACCTTTGTGGAAATACATGTGTTTTGGAGGAAATAGAAAGGTGGCTTTAATCCCTAAGCTGGCAGAGACAAAAACACAGTATGCTTGTGCCTCAAGAACTGTGTCTCCCCCACGATGGGGAATCAAGGGGATCACACAGTTTGGGCTCGTAGTTAGAGGTTGGAGATAAAGAGCAAAAGAGCAAAAAGAGTATTCTTTCTTTTTGCATTTTTGTTTCAAAACAGTCACTAGGCTGGCATCAGGGAGCCCAGTAACTTGGGTCCGGCAAGGTTCAGGAGTTGGGTTCCTTGTCTTTTGTGGATTGCACTGCGGCTTTCTCCCTGTAATGCAAAAAGAGGGGAAAACAAACTATAAGGGGAGTTTTGCAGAGAGATTACCATAAAGTTAAGCATTAGGATGTGACTAGCATAAAATTAAAAGATAATAGAAGCAAAGTATGGCTCATGCAGAGATAGAGGGCGATAGGTGTGGGATATCCCTGGAGAAGGGATTGGCTACCCACTCCAGTATTCTAGCCAGGAAAATTTTATGGACAGAGGAGCCTGGTGAGCTACAGTCCATGGGATCACAAAGAGTCAGACATGACTGAGTGACTAACACACACACACATGTAGGATATAGCTTGTATAACAGGTTAGTCTTCTGAAAAGAAGGAAACTTAATTATCAATGCCGTCTAGATCAGGAACAGTTAAATAGACAAGGACTCAAAAGGCAAAAGAGAAAAAGAAAACTATTTTTTATTTCACTGCAACACTTATAAACACTTCATATTCACAAAGACTGCTGGGCTCTAAATGACACCGGCACTTTAAAAACTTCCATGGGTAACTAATTGAAAATAAATAAAAACTGGACAGAGGGTGAAGAAGAAAATTTCCACAGTCAATTCCGCACACACTAATTAAATCAAAGCCCATGAAAACGTGCTGCACATCAGGAATTGTTAGAGACGTGCAAATCAAAACCACAGCGAGGGAACACTGCACCTGTTTGAGGCCATCCTCAGTCTACAAAGGTGAATGGTGGAGAAGACACGGAGGAAAGAGAACACTCACGGTGCTGATGAGCTATAAATGCTAAGAATCACTGTGGAGAGGAGTATGGAACTGCTTTTGATCTGTAGTCAAGTTGAGCTTCCCTGGTAGCTCAGTTGGTAAAGAATCCATGTGCAACGCAGGAGACCCTGGTTCAATTCCTGGGTCAGGAAGATCCATCCCCTGGAGAAAGGATAGGCTACCCATATCAGTATTCTTGGGCTTCCCTGTGGCTCAGCTGGTAAAGAATCCGCCTGCAGTGTGGGAGACCTGGGTTCCATCCCTGGGTTGGGAAGATACCCCTGGAGAAGGGAAAGATTACCCACTCCAGTATTCTGGCCTGGAGAATTCTATGGACTGTATAGTCCAAGGGGTCACAGAGTCAGACACAACTGAGAGACTTTCACTTTCACCAAGACAAACATCGATTCCAGCCCAGGTCACAGGATGACTTAAAACATGTCCTGTCAGCGTTCCCCCATTGTCAGCACCAATAAGGGCAGAAGGTGCCTGAACAGCAGCTCTGCCTGAAGCCGGCAGACAGCCTCAGTGAGGGACACATCAGTCAAGTCTCTTCCTTGTCAGATGGTTAACGAGGCTCCCCCTTCATAGCAAAGGGCTCCTTAACTCCAAATTCATTTTGCATAGAGAAGAGGAAAGAATCAGACATAAACTATAAATTAAATCAAGTATCTTTATTTTTAACTTTAAATATAAAAAGTGAAGGATAAAAGCAGTAAAAATCACACTTTAAGTGAATAAATTAAAAACTAAATCAACTATATATTCTGACATACTAAAAAAGAGGAGGAGGATGGAAGCAACACAAATTTCTATAAGTGACTATGTGGGTACCACCCAAGTTCTCTAGTCAACTCCACCGCTAGACTCGGCTGCAGACACCATCCGGGAACCAAAGCTGCTCTTACCATCACACTGGGAGGAGCCCTCTTTGTCACCAGGGCACAGAGAGAACCCAAGTCTGTGCCTTCGGGCACCTCTTCTGCCAGGCTCCAAGCAGAAGGCTCCACTTGAGTTGTGTTCTTCATCTTCTCCTGCAGGTTAATGATGGGAAAATGGGGCAAAGGAAGCACCTAGAACTTGGGCACCTCCCCTTTCTGCAGTTGTTTTATTTTCTTCTCTTTCTGTAAATGACTTTTTTGAATCAAAAGAGAAAGGGTATATTTCCACAGTTCTCCTCACTGGGATTTTGGGCTTCGAAGGTACTCCGTCAAGGGGCAGTTATCAAGCTCTTATTATTACTGGCTGCTCCTCATCCTCATCTTGGGTGGGTTTGGGGGTTCTCTTCTTCTGAACGAAGGCAGGAGTCCTGGGGACAGTGAGTGGAATTTCTTGCTTCTCAGGAACACCCACAACACCTAACAAGATGCGATAAGGGCAAGGCTTCACATAAATTTAAAGTGTTTATCCTCTTTGCTTCTCCCTGTTTGATTTCTTTTCTCCGTTTCAAAGTCAAAGCCAATAGGCACTGCCTGCTTCTCTGGCAGTTTCTTAGGGAAAATGCCCCCACTGTAAAGAATTCTAGAATCCAGTTTCCATGCTTTAAATTTGTAGAGCCCTGCTTCTACAGGATTACATGTCTTAGATTTTGCATTTGTTTCCAACACCTCCGCCACCTCTTCCTGCATTTTTTTTCTCTTCTCTGATTCTTGCTTCTCGGTACTTTTTAGGCTCTTCTATATATGGGAAGAAGAACCTGAAAAAGAATAGATACACATTTATGCATGACTGAATTAAGTTCCTGTACACCTTACACAAACACAACATTGGAAATCAACTCTATTCCAATACAGGATCAAAATGAAATTGCACAGAAATAAAAAAGAAAGGGGCTTGAAAAAATGCTGCTGGCACTTTCCATGACAGCAACGTGTAAAGCTGTGCTGATGGGCACTTAATATTCAGAAGACCCGTGGGGTTGTGAGTAAACAACACCTGCCTTCAAGGACTGTTCTAGCAGTGTTGGTCAAAACACAGGGCAGACATTCAAAAGCCAATTGCTAGATATTTCACTCATACCCTTTAAAAAACAATCACAAAAAATGATGTTAACCTTGCTAAATATTAGAGAAATCCAAATCAAAACTGCAATGAGGTATCACCTCACACTGATCAGAATGACCATTGTCAAACACTCTACAAAGAACCAAGGCTGGAGAGGGTGTGGAGAAATGAGAACCTTCCTCCATTGATGCTGGAATGCCAACTGGGAACAGCCACTATGGAGACAGTGTGCACACGTGCTAAGTCATTCCAGTCGTGTCTGACTCTTTTTGACCCTATGACCTGTAACCTGCCAGGCTCCTCTGTCCATGGGATTCTCCAGGCAAGAAATACCGGAGTGGGTTGTCTCCAGGGGATCTTCCCCACCCAGGGATCCAACGCACGTCTGTTTCCCGGGTGGGCAGGAGGGTTCTTTACCACTAGCGCCACCTGGGAAGCCCATGGAAACAGCGTGGAGGTTCCTTAAACAAGGAAAATGGGAACGAAATTACAACAGCCCTGTCGACTTAAAAAATATTCACAACCTAACACTTGAGAGTTATGTTTTATTCAGTAGGAATTTTTAGGACTTCGAGCTCAGGAGACACCATCTCAAGCAACCCTGAGAGAACCGCTCCCGGGATGGGGAGGGGAGGAGCCAGCTTACACAAAGCTTTGTAACAAAGGGCAGGTAGTCTGAATATCAAAAGATTACTGCTAAAGAAAGCCAGACATCCTGAGTCAAGGAATTTAGTGCTTTTCTGTGTTTGGGAAGATGCAAGAGTCAGGGCTCCCTGAAATCATTCCTTTCACATGCACCTCACCTATCTGGGCCAGCATCCTGAGCTTCCTTTCCTCAGGGCTCAAATTAGGGAGTGTCTGCAGTCTGATGGCTGCTAGAGAGCAGATATTCTTCTTCCAGAGTTCCTGAAGTCTCAACGGCTCATATTGAAGAGCTGCAATTGCTGCTGTATATTGTCACCCTGCTTATTTAACTTATATGCAGAGTACATCATGAGAAACGCTGGGCTGGAGGAAGCACAAGCTGGAATCAAGATTGCTGGGAGAAATATCAATGACCTCAGATATGCAGATGACACCACCCTTATGGCAGAAAGTGAAGAGGAACTAAAAAGCTCTTGATGAAAGTGAAAGAGGAGAGTGAAAAAGTTGGCTTAAAGCTCAACATTCAGAAAACGAAGATCATGGTATCCAGTCCCATCACTTCATGGCAAATAGATGGGGAAATGGTGGAAACAGTGTCAGACTTTATTTTGGGGGGCTCCAAAATCACTACAGATGGTGACTGCAGCCATAAAATTAAAAGACGCTTACTCTTTGGAAGGAAAGTTATGACAAACCTAGACAGCATATTAAAAAGCAGAGACATTACTTTGTCAAGAAAGGTCCGTCTAGTCAAGCCTATGGTTTTTCCAGTGGTTGTGTATGGATATGAGAGTTGGACTGTGAAGAAGGCTGAGCACCAAAGAATTGATGCCTTTGAACTGTGGTGTTGGAGAAGACTCTTGAGAGTCCCTTGGACTGCAAGGAGATCCAACCAGTCCATCCTAAAGGAGATCAGTCCTGGGTGTTCATTGGAAGGACTGATGTTGAAGCTGAAACTCCAATACTTTGGCCACCTGATGCGAAGGGCTGACTCCTTGGAAAAGACCCTGATGCTGGGAAAGTTTGAGGGCACGAGGAGAAGGGGATGACAGAGGATGACAGGGTTGGATGGCATCACTGACTGGATGGACATGAGTTTGAGCAAGCTCTGGGAGATGGTGATGGACAGGGAAGGCTGGCGTGCTGCAGTCATTGGGGTCGCAGTGAGTCAGACGTGACTGAGCAACTGAACTGAACTGAATCAGTTCTGAATATTCACAAGGCAGGCAGGGCTGGAAAGGACTCCTGCCCTCAAGTGAAGTCCTTGGGGTAAATCACCAAAAAATGAATTCAAAATAGGGTCATCGTTCAAGAAGCCAATTTCAACAGGCAAACTGTACTCTCACTGTATAGGATCAAAAAGCACATGGAAACGTAGTTCACATGACTAATTATCAAATCAATGCAAATCAAAACAACACTGAGGAATCACCTCACCATGGTCAGAATGGCCATCATCAGAAAGACCCACAAAGAATAAACGCTGCAGAAGTCAGAGACAAAAAGGAATCTTCCTTCTTTCTTGGTGGGGGTGTAAATGGGTGCAGCCACTGTGGAAAACAGCATGGAGGTTCCTTAAAAAACTCAACACACAGGTACCATATGATCCAGCAGTCCCACTCCTGGGTTCAGATACAGAGAAAATCATAATTTGAAATGACTCGTGCACTCTTATATTCAGAGCAGCACTATTTATTAGAGCCAAGATGGAGAATCAACAAACATGGCCAGACATGGAAGACTTAGTGAGACAACTAGACACTAGAATACTCCTCACTCATAAAACAGAATTAAATAAATCCTTTGGGAGCAGCAAAGATGGACAAAGACATTATCATGTGCATGGAAGTAAATCAGAGAGAGAGAAATATCATCAGATATCACCTACAGGAGGAATCTATCAATTTATACCAATGAACTACTATAGAAAACAGAAAAAGACTTACAAATTTTGAGAAGGGTAAAGTAAGACTTTTGCATTATCACATACACACTCATATATGTCCAATAGATAATCATAAAGAACATACTGAGTTGCACAGAGAACTCTAAAGAACACACTGTTCAGAGCAAGAATAGATATACATCTAGATACATCCGAATCAAGTTCCTGGACACCTAAAACAGCACAGTGGAAATCTTCACTATTCCAATATATAATAAAGAAAGTCAATCCCAAAGAATGTTCAAACTACCATACAATTGCACTCATTTCACATTTTTGCAAGGTAATGCTCAAAATCCTTCAAGTTATCCTTCAACAGGATGTGAACTGAGAAATTCCAGATGTTCAAGCTGGATTTAGAAAAGGAAGAGGAACCAGAGATCAAATTGCTAACATCCACTGGATCGTAGAAAAAAGAAAGGGAATTTCAGAAAAACATATACTTCTGCTTCACTGACTACACTAAAGCCTTTGACTGTGTTCAGTTCAGTTCAGTTCAGTTCAGTCACTCAGTCGCGTCCGACTCTTTGCGACTCCATGAGTTGCAGCACTCCAGGCCTCCCTGTCCATCATCAACTCCCGGAGCCTATGCAAACTCATGTTCATTGAGTCGGTGATGCCATCCAACCATCTCATCCTCTGTCATCCCCTTTTCCTCCTGCCCTCAATCTTTCCCAGCATCAGGGTCTTTTCCAAGGAGTCAGCTCTTTGCATCAGGTGGCCAAAGTACTGGAGTTTCAGCTTCAACACCAGTCCTTCCAATGAACACCCAGGACTGATCTCCTTTAGGATGGACTGGGTGGATCTCCTTGGAGTCCAAGGGACACTCAAGAGTCTTCTCCAACACCACAGTTCAAAGGCATCAATTCTTTGGTGCTCAGCTTTCTTCACAGTCCAACTCTCACATCCATACACGACTACTGGAAAAACCACAGCCTTGACTAGATGAACCTTTCTTGACAAAGTAATGTCTCTGCTTTGTAATATGCTGTCTAGGTTGGTCATAACTTTTCTTCCAAGGAGTAAGCGTCTTTTAATTTCATGGCTGCAATCACCATCTGCAGTGATTTTGGAGCCCCCAAAAATAAAGTCAGCCACTGCTTCCACTGTTTCCCCATCTATTTTCCATGAAGTTTTTAGAGTCCCTTGGATGCTGGGAAAGATTGAGGGCAGGAGGAGAAGGAGATGACAGAGGATGAGATGGTTGGATGGCATCACCAACTCAATGGACATGGGTTTGGGTGGACTCTGGGAGTTGGTGATGGACAGGGAGGCCTGGCGTACTGTGGTTCATGGGGTCACAAAGAGTTGGACATGACTGAGTGACTGAACTGAACTGAACTGAACTGATGGGACCGGATGCCATGATCTTAGTTTCTGAATGTTGAGTTTTAAGCCAACTTTTTCACTCTCCTTTTTCACTTTCATCAAGAGGCTCTTTAGTTCTTCACTTTCTGCCAAAAGGGTGGTGTCATTTGAATATCTGAGGTTATTGGTATTCCTCCCAGCAATCTTGATCCCAGTTTGTGCTTCATCCAGCCCAGCGTTTCTTACGATGTACTCTGCATATAGGTTAAGTAAGCAGGGTGACCATATACAGCCTTGATGTACTCCTTTTCCTATTTGGAACCAGTCTGTTGTTCCATATCCAGTTCTAACTGTTGCTTCCTGACCTACATACAGGTTTCTCAAGAGGCAGGTCAGGTGGTCTGGTTTTCCCATCTCTTTCAGAATTTTCCACAGTTTGTTGTTATCCACACAGTCAAAGGTTTTGGTGAGGTCAATAAAGTACAAGTACATGTTTTTCTGGAACTCTCTTGCTTTTCAATGACCCAATGGGTGTTGGCAATTTGATCTCTGGTTCTTCTGTCTTTTCTTAATCCAGCTTGAACATCTGGAAGTTCATGGTTCATGTACTATTGAAGCCTGGCTTAGAGAGTTTTGAGCGTTACTTTGCTAGTGTGTGAAATGAGTGCAATTGTGCAGTAGCTGGAACATTCTTTAACATTGCCTTTCTTGGGATTGGAACAAAAACTGACCTTTTCCAGTCCTGTGGCCATGGCTGAGTTTTCCAAATTTGCTGGCATATTGAATGCAGCACTTTAACAGCATCATCTTTTAGGATTTGAAATAGCTCAACTGGAATTCCATCACCTCCACTAGCTTTGTTTGTAGTGATGCTTCCTAAGGCCCACTTGACTTTGCATTCCAAGATGTCTGGCTCTAGGTGAGTGATCACACCATTGTGGTTATCTGGGTCATGAAGATCTATTTTGTATAGTTCTTCTGTGTATTCTTGCCACCTCGTCTTAATACCTTCTGCTTCTGTTAGGTCCATACCATTTCTGTCCTTTATCGAGCCCATCTTTGCATGAAATGTTCCTTTGGTATCTCTGATTTTCTTGAAGAGATCTCTAGTCTTTCCCATTCTGTTGTTTTCCTCTATTTCTTTGCATTAATCACTGATAAAGGCTTTCTTATCTCTCCTAGGTATTCTTTGGAACTCTGCATTCAAATGGTTATATCTTTCCTTTTCTCCTTTGCCTTTAGCTTCTCTTCTTTTCTCAGCTATTTGTAAGGCCTCCTCAGACAACCATTTTGTCTTTTTGCATTTCTTTTTCTTAGGAATGGTCTTGATCACTGCCTCCTGTACAATGTCATGAACCTCTGTCCATAGTTCTTCAGGTACTCTATCAACCTTTGAATCTATTTTGAACAGTATGAAAAGGCAAAAAGATATGACACTCCCCAGGTCGGTACTTGCCCAATATGCTACGGGAGAGGCGTGGAGTAATAACTCCAGAAAGAAGGAAAAGATGGGCCCAAGTGAAAACAACACCCAGTTGTGTATGTGACTGGTGATGGAAGTAAAGTCTGATGCTGTAAAGAACAATATTGCATAGGAACCTAGCATGTTAGGTCTACGAATCGAGGCAAATTGGAAGCGGTCAAACAGGAGATGGCAAGAGTGAACATCAACATTTTAGGAATCGGTGAACTAAAAGGGACTGGAATGGGTGAATTTAATTCAGATGACCACTATATCTACTACTGTGGGCAAGAATCCCTTGGAAGAAATGGAGTAGCCCCCATAGTCAACAAAAGAGTCCAAAGTGCAGTGCTTGGGTGCAATCTCCAAAATGACAGGATGATCTCTGTTCATTTCCAAGGCAAACCATTCAATATCACAGTAATCCAAGTTTATGCCCCGACCAGTAATGCTGAAGAAGCTGAAGTTGAATGGTTCTATGAAGATCTACAAGACCTTCTAGAACTAACACCCAAAAATGATGTCCTTTTCATCACAGGGGACTTGAATGCAAAAGTAGGAAGTAAGGAAATACCTGGAGTAACAGGCAACTTTGGCTTTGGAGAACAAAATGAAGCAGGGCAAAGGCTAACAGACTTCTGCCAAGAGAAAGCCCTGCTCATAGCAAACACCCTCTTTCATCAACACAAGAGACGAATCTACACATGGACATCACCAGATGGTCAATACTGAAATAAAATTGATTATATTCTTTGCAGCCAAAGATGGAGAAGCTCTATACAGTCAGCAAAAACAGTACTGGAAGATGACTGTGGCTGAGATCATGAACTCCTTCTCTATGGACCATGCATATTTATTGAAGAAGAGAAAATAAAACTCAACTGTCAATAATGAGTTAATGTTGAAATTTACTGCGGGAATAAGCTCCGTAAAGGGGCACGGGATCAGACAAGCTTCGTTGGGGTTGGGTGCCAAGAAGAAGGTCAAATCAGTGGCAGGAGATAGGACACAAAATTCGGAGGTTGCACAACTTTCTAAATAGCCTCCATCAATGTCTTTAGAGCTAGACCGTTTCCCAGCCAAACCAAGACAAGGAGTTCATGACCAGGTTATAATCTACGTTAGAGAGTATGGGGATCCATCTTGTGCCTGCTATTTTGATAAGCACATCTTCAGCAATATAGTATACATCCTGCTCTCTCTCATTGTCTTTTTCCCTCTCACTCTTAGACTCTTTCTCTGTGTTCACTAAATAATTTGCAATAAGGTATACTAACTACTTCAGTTGCCCTTTGTTTTAAAAGTCAGTCACTACCCTGCTGGCCTTTCAGGTGAATAGGACTTACCTAAAACACTTAGCAAAGTGCTAAGACTTATATAGTTACAAAAGAATCAGGCTTGTCCTCTATCAGTTGTAAAATTTCTATTGTTTGTAAGCATGAAATTAAAAGATGCTTGCTCTTTGAAAGAAAAGCCATGACAAACCTAGATAGCATATTAAAAAGCAGAGAGATTACTTTGCCAACAAAGGTCCATATAGTCAAACTATGGTTTTTCCAGTAGTCATGTATGGAGTGAGAGTTGGACCATAAAGAAGGCAGAGTGCCAAAGAATTGATGCTTTTGAACTGTGGTGTTGGAGAAGACTGTTGAGAGTCCCTTAGACAGCAAGGAAATCAAACCAGTCCATCGTAAAGGAAATAAATTCTGAAAATTCACTGGAAGAACTGATGCTGAAACTGAAGCTCCAATACTTTGGCCACCTGATGAGAAGAACTGACTCATTGCAAAAGACCCTGATGCTGGGAAAGATTGAAGGTGAGAGGAGAAGGAGATGACAGAGTATGAGACGGTTGGATGGCATCCCCAACTCGATGGACATGAGTTTGAGCAAGCTCTGGGAGATGGTGAAGGACAGGGAATCCTGGTGTGCTCCATGGGATCACAAAGAGTCGGATGTGAATGGCTACTGAACAGCAACAGCAAAGCATGAGAGGCTATTCTCAATATGCAAGGGTGAGAATGGATTTTTTACTATGATTTAGCAGTTCCATGGGGTCGCAAAGAGTCGGAAACGACTGAGCGACTTCACTTTTACTTTTCACTTTCATGCATTGGAAAAGGAAATGGCAATCCACTCCAGTGTTCTTGCCTGGAGAATCCCAGGGACGGGGGAGCCTGGTGGGCTGCTGTCTATGGGGTCGCACAGAGTCGGACATGACTGAAGCGACTTAGCAGCAGCAGCAGTTATTTCAATAAAATACTTAAGAATTGTCTCAGGAAGAGTGAAGAAACAAATGTTGACCAATATTTACTTGTCCTTTTAAAATGCACCAATAAAAATTTGAATCATTAGCCATTCTGACTGATTCTGAACCAGGTGGAACCATCTTATGTCCTAGCATAACTATTCTGATTTCTGAGGATAAGCGGGCATATGTAATCCCCCCAAACCATAGCTTTTGCTCTCAAAAAAAGATTATAATCAACAAAATACAATTATCAACAGATCAGATGTCTTACTTCTGTTAGAATATGTAAGAGTGAGACCTATTCAGGAACTCTTACAAGGACAAACAAATGTAATCGGCTTTGCTGAATGCCATCTTGCTTTTTTATTTCTTCTTTCTCCCTTTCTCCTCTCCTTCCTTCCTTTCTCCTTTCTTCAGACACTCATACTGAGCACACTTGTTTCTAAGCTTACTTTAAAATTGAAGCATAGTTGATTACCAAAGCTGTGTTAGTTTTCAGGCGTACAGCAAAGTAATTCAGTTTTGCCTACATATATATCTATCTTTTTTCAGATTTTTCCATTAGAGGTTATTACAAAATATTGAGTATAGGTCCCCATACTACATAATAGGTCTTTGTTGATTATCTATTTTATATATGGCAGTATATATATATATGTTAATCCCAAACTCCTAACTTATTCCCCCTCCTTCCCCTTTGGTAAAAATGTTTGTTTTCCGTGTCTGTGGATCCATATCTGTTTTGTATATAAGTTAATTTGTATAATTTTATTAGATTCCACATATAAGTGCTGTCATGTGATATTTATCTTTTTCTGTCTGGCTTACTTCCCTTAGCATGAAAATACGTCCATCCATGCCGCTGCCAGTGGCATTATTTCATTCATTTTGATGGCCAGAAATATTCATTGCATATATGTAGATATATGGGCTTCCTAGGTGGCTCAGACTGTAAAGAATCTGCCTGCAGAGAAAGAGACCCAGGTTTGATCAATGGGTCAGAAAGATCCCCTGAAGAAGGGAATGGCAACCCACTCCAATACTCTTGCCTGGAAAATTCCATGGACAGAGCAACGTGGCAGGCTACAGGTCATGGGATCTCAAGGAGTCACTCACAGCGAAGTAACTTCACTTCTCAAGAATCAGACTGCTGGTCCCTTCTTGCTGGGAGGTCATCTGACAGTATGTTTCATCTAATCAGGGTAAACACAGGCATGGCCACCCACATTCCCAGAACACTCTCCACCAGTATTTTTGTTCAGAATCGGTGCGCTGTGTGTATGCTACGAGTGTCTTTACACAGCTCTAAATGAGGAGGGAAACGTGTTATCTTCAAGCTGGAAATCCAGGCAGTAAGGAAAATCACTATATTCTTCCTGGGAAAGCTGGATTGTTGCAGCGCTGCTTGCCACTTCTTAGTGGGAAGTCATCGCCCAGTGCACTTTCACCGAATTCAGCTGAGAACAGATGTGGAAGTCAGCACTCACAGAACACCCCCCACGGAACTCTTTAATCGGCGAATGGTGCAATCTGTCCTTGGGCTCCCTTACACAGCTTTCTAACTACAGGGACATTTGCTTTTCTTAACACAGGATTTGGAACCTAATGGTAGAAGCAGCATTTCTTCCTGTGGCTGCAATTCCTTGCCGCTGGATCATTTCCAGTGGAATGTAAACTCCTTTGGTAACAAAACTAGATGCGCTCAGCACTCGCAGACACAGCCTGTTTCCTCAGGGGCAGTCCCAGGATGACCTAGGTATGGGTTCACAAGGCTCAGAAATGCAAGGAAACATACTGGATGTGACTTTGGAAATTAGGGCCTCTGTGCAAACCTGGAGTTCTCACATCTTAGAATCTAGACTGTTGCTGATTGACAGATGCCTGAAAAACACTCTCTTTTTTGCCTTTCATTCATCAAAGGAACATAGATTTTACAGCATTTTGTTTGCTGAGAGTAACAGACTGCTTGTAAATCCTTGCTTGGAGGTAATTTTTAAGTAAAAATTTCCCCTGACTGTGTTACAGTAGGGAAAGCCCCCACACTCACTGGGACAAGCAAACAAACATCAAAATGTCTGTTCCATCGAGTTTTCTCTGTAGGAAGGATCCAGTGATCCTAGGTCTGTCTGGAAAATTCTTGGATACTCCAGGGACACATACTGAGTGTGAACCTGGATACTGGACCTTCTTGGCAAACTTAGCATTTTCTCTCTGTTGGCCCTAAAAAGGTGCCACCTAGCAGTTGCCCAAAAATCCACCCAATTGCTGTTTTCTTACTTGTGACAGCGATATCTTTGGTCAACCTTTGGGATTTCTGAAGCAAGCAGGTGGTTTGCAACTCCCTGCAGCAGGATCATTTCCATTAGAATGTCAACTAATCTAGGTAACAATAGTATGGCACTCACACTGTTACACAATCTCCCAAAGCCTGTTTCCTCTTGGGCAGACCCAATATGACCTAGGAATGTGTTCACAAGACTCGAAAAGTACAGGGAAACATACTCACTATGAGTCTGGAAATTAGGTCCTCTGTGCAAACCTGGAGTTCTCACATCTTAGAATCTATACAGCTCCTGATAGATAGATGCCTGAAAAACACTCTCTTTTTATGTCTTTTATTTGTCGAAGAAACATAGCTTTCCCAGCATTCTGTGTGCTGCGAGTAACACACTGCTTGAAAATCCTTGCTTGCAGGTCATTTTTCAGTAACAATTTCCCCTGACTGTGTTACAGTAGGGAAAGCCCCCACACTCACAGGGACAAGCAAACAAACATCAAAATGTCTGTTCCATCAAGTTTTCTCTGTAGGAAGGATCCAGTGATCCTAGGTCTGTCTGGAAAATTCTTGGATACTTCAGGGATACATACTGAGTGTGAACCTGGATACTGGACTTTGTTGGCAACATTAGGATTTTCTCTCTGTTGACCTTAAAACAGTGTGGCCTAGCAACTGCTTGAAAATCCATCCAATTGCTATTTTCTTACTTGTGACAGCAATATCTTTGGTCAAACCTTTGGGATTTCTGAAGCAAGCAGCCGGCTTGCAATTCCTTGGCGCTGGATCATTTCCAGTGGAGCGTCAGCTAATCTAGGTAACAACTCACAGACACACTCTTACAGCCTGTTTCCTCATGGGCAGTCCCAAGATGACCTAGGAACAGGTTCACAAGACTCCAAAGTGTGAAATGCAATGTGGGGAAACATACTGACCTTGACTTTGAAATTAGGGTGTCTGTGCAAACCTGGAATTCTCACATCTTAGAATCTAGACTGTTGCTGATTGACAGATGCCTGAAAAACACTCTTTTTTTTGGCCTTTCATTCATCAACTTTCATCATTGACTTCCCTGGTGGCTCAGATGGTAAAGCGTCTGTCTACAATGCGGGAGACCTGGGTTCAGATCGCTGGGTTGGGAAGATCCCCTGGAGAAGGAAATGGCAATCCACTCCAGGACTATTGCCTGGAAAATCCCATGGACAGAGGAGCCTGGTAGGTTACAGCCCATGGGGTCGCAAGGAGTCGGACACGACTGAGCGACTTCACTTTCTTTCTTTTCTCTCTTTCATTCATCGAAGGAAAATGGTTTACCAGCATTCTGTGTGCTGAGAGTAACACACTACTTAAAAATCCTTGCTTGGAGGTCATTTTTAAGTAAAAATTTCCCCTGACTGTGTTACAGTAGGGAAAGCCCCCACACTCACAGGGATAAGCAAACAAACATCAAAATGTCTGTTCCATCAAGTTTTCTCTGTAGGAAGGATCCAGTGATCGAGGTCTGTCTGGGAAATTCTTGGACACACCAGGGACACATACTGAGTGTGAACCTGGATACTGGACCTTGTTGGCAAACTTAGCATTTTCTCTCTGTTGGCCCTAAAAAGGTGCCGCCTAGCAGTTGCCTAAAAATCCACCCAATTGCTGTTTTCTTACTTGTGACAGCAATATCTTTGGTCAACCTTTTGCGATTTGTGAAGCAAGAAGGCGGCTTGCAACTCCTAGCCGCTGGCCCATTTCCAGTGGAATGTCAGCTAATCTAGGTAACAACAGTGTGGCACTCGCACTCTCAGACACACTCCCGCAGCCTGTTCCCTCATGGGCAGCCCCAGCGTGACCTAGAAATGCGTTTACAAGGATCGGAAAGTGCAGGGAAACATACTGCCTTGACCCTGGAAAGCAGGTCCTCTGTGCAAACCTGGAGTTCTCACATCTTAGACTCTAGACAGCTCCTGATAGATAGGTGCCTGAAAAGCACTCTTTTCTCCTTTTATTCTTTGAAGGAATGTACGTTTCCCAGCATTCTGTTTGCTGAGAGTAACCCACTACTTGGAAATCCTTGCTTGGATCTCATTTTTAAGTAACAATTTCCTCTCACAGGTGTCACAGTAGGGAAGGATCACATAACTACAGGTAGAAACAAAGAAAAAAACCCACGTTTCATCAGTTTTTCTCTGTAGGAGGGATCAAGTCATCCTAAGTCTGTCTGGAAAATTCTTGGATAGTGCTTGGACACATTCTGAGTGTGAACCTGGATACTGGACCTTGTTGGCAAATTAGCATTTTCTCTCTGCTGGCCCTAAAAGGGTGTGGGCTAGCCGCTGCCTAATAATCCATCCAATTGATGTTTTCCTATTTAACGACATCAACTCTTTGTGACCCCATGGACTTCAGCCCACCAGGGTCCTCTGTCCATGAGATTTTTCAGGCAAGGATACTGGCGAGGGTTGCCATTTCCTTCGCCATATGACATCAATAGGTTTGGTCAAACCTTTGGGATTTCTGAAGCAAGCAGCCAGCTTGTAACTCCTTGAGGCAGGATTATTTCCATTAGAATGCCAACTAACCACTTACCATCACTTCCTCTGGGACATTCTCATCGTTCTCATTACAACCTTCCTTGTTTATGACGATAAGCTTGCCTGTGCTGAGATCCTCTAGCTGCATATCTAGAGGCTCTAGAACAGCAGCAGGGCCAACATTCGCACAATGAGTGATTTCTTCTACAACTCCATCTGTGTTCAAGTCTCACTTCTAGCTTTATCGTTTTCATTTCTCCTGTGCACTTTCGTCTCTACTGGCCAAATCTGGTTATCCACTTTGTAAAATGTCACTTGGGTAACAAGGAGACAGAGCGACAGTGTGCTTTGCCATCTGAGGGAGCTGACTAACAGATGGGCAATGACCAACCCCTAGCGGGATTTGAGAGAAATAAGGTGACTACTAGTCCCTGATCTTGAAGCACACGTGTTACATAGGGACGGATTTGTGGACTAAGAGCCAGCAGGGGAGATTGTACTTCATGCAACTACTTACAACTAATATACCGTAGTAACTGAAATTTGAACTGTGCTGTTAGGGAACTGGTTTCTTTAACTAAGTCATTGTCAGTGAAATTGATGGGCCTGGAAATTATATGAATCGAGGACTGCCTATACACTGCTTGTTTACATTGACCCAGTCAGGCTTGAAGCTGACTGACTGCTGAGTAAATAAATGATTACATTCTGCTAAGTCACTTTAGTCATGTCCGACTCTGTCCGACCCCATAGACGGCAGCCCACCAGGCTCCCCGTCCCTGGGATTCTCCAGGCAAGAACACTGGAGTGGGTTGCCATTTCCTTCTCCAATGCATGAAAGTGAAAAGTGAAAGTGAAGTCGCTCAGTCGTGTCCGACCCTCAGCGACCCCATGGACTGCAGCCTTCCAGGCTCCTCCATCCATGGGATTTTCCAGGCAAGAGTACTGGAGTGAGGTGCCATTGCCTTCTCCGATGATTACATTGGGCCTGCCTAAATAATCCAGGATAATCTCCCATCTCCAAGTCAGCTGATTAGCAGCTTTAAACACTATCTGCAAACTTAATTCCCCTTTGCCATTTAACCTCATATATTCTCAGGATCCTGGGATTTGGCCGTAGACATCTTTGAAGGGCCATTACTCTGCTGACAGTAACTCCTGACTCAGTAAGATTAAGGGCCCTACCCTCCCTTTAACTCCCTGAAAACTCCTATCTTCTAATTTCTCTCATCTACACTTTGACATCACCAAGCTTCCCGTCATTTATATACTGTTCTGTACCCATAATTAAACCATTCATGGATTCATTCTAAAATCTGAAAAGTCAGTAACTTACTTAATTTTACTGTAATTTTCCCCTCAGAATTTTGAAGGTGTTGCTCCATTGTGTTACTAACATCCAGTGTTTCAAATGAGACTTCTGATGCTAATATGATTTTATCTGGGGGATTAGGGGTAGGAGGAACTCTGTTCCCAAGTATTCTATCCACATGAGGTTGGGTGGGGGTGCTGATGGGTATAATTTACTATTTAAGAATTTCTATTAATACTCTCGCTTTTTTGTGGAGTTTCAGCCTGGCCCTCCCTTGTCTCTGGAGGCCTTTCCATGGTTCTCTTGCTGGGCTAGCGCCCTCCCTGGGAGCATTTCCCTGACCTGTGGCTTGTATTTTAAGCAGCAGCTTCCCCACCCAGCCTCAGGCACCACCATTTTCCTCTTCCAGTTTTCTATTTTTCAGAAACTGTTCACATCTGTCATCCACCCTCATTTGCTTTAATGTAAGGAACTTGTTCCTGTTATTGCTTCGAAAGTGAAAGTGTTAGTAGTTCAGTTGTGTCCAACTCTTTGTGACACCACGGACTGTAGCCAGCAAGACCGCTTTGTCCATGGAATTCTCCAGGCAAGTATATTGGAGTGGGTTGCCATTCCCTCTTCCAGAGGATCTTCCTGACCCAGGGATCGAACCTGGGTCTCCTGCACTGCAGGCAGACTCTTTAAGATCTGAGCCACCAGGGAACTATCATTTTAAAGGAATGAATGTAAGATCCCTATCTTATACCACTAAAATAACTCAAAATTAATTAAAGACACAAATACAAGATCTGAAATCATAAAACTGGAAGAAAACATAGGGGAAAAGCTCCTTGACTTCGGTCTTGACAATGATTTCTTGGATATGTCACTTAAAACACAAATAACAAAGGCAAACAAATAAACAAACAAACAAAAAAAGTGGGGCTATATTAAACCAAAAAGCTCTGCATAATTTTAAGTCAACACAACCTATGGACTGGAAGAAAATATTTGCAACACACATATCGAATAAGGGGTTAGTATCTGAAATATGCAAGCAACTCAAACTCAATAGTAAAAAAATCAAACAATCTGATTAAAAATTGGGCAATGGACTGGAATAGGTACAGATACAATGAAACTCAATATTGCCGATCATCAGGGAACTGCAAATTGAAACTACAATGAGATATCTCATCATACTTGTTATGAAAATGACAATAGATAAGACCAGCAAGACAAAGGCTTGCAAGGATGTGGAGAAAAGAAAACCCTAGAACACTGTTAGTGAGAATGTAAATCGTACAGTCACTGTGGAAAACATTATGGAGGTTCCTCAGAAACTTAAAAATAGATCTACCGTGTGATTCAGCAATTCTACTTCTCAGTATATATCTAAAGGAAGTGAAATCACTATCTGGAAGAAACACCAGTGCACTTTCATATTCATTGCAGCATGATTTACAATAGTCAAGACATGGAAAAAATCTGAGTGCGTATCAGTGAATGAATGGACAACGGAGCTGTGAGATATATAATAGAATATTATTCAGGCATAAAAAGAGAAATCCTGCCATTTCTGACAACATGGATGGGACTTGAGAGTGTTACACTATGTGAAATAATATGACAGAAGAAGACAAATTATGTATGATCTCACTTATAAGTTGCTGCTGCTACTGCTGCTAAGTTGCTTCAGTCATGTCCAACTCTGTGTAACCCCATAGACGGCAGCTCACCAGGCTCCCCGTCCCTGGGGTTCTCCAGGCAAGAACACTGGAGTGGGTTGCCATTTCCTTCTCCAATGCATGAAAGTGAAAAGTGAAAGTGAAGTCGCTCAGTCGTGTCCGACTCTTCGAGACCCCATGGACTGCAGCCCACCAGGCTCCTCTGTCCATGGGATTTTCCAGGCAAGAGTTCTGGAGTGGGGTGCCATCATCTTCTCTGCACTTATAAGTGGAATCCAATAAAAGTGAATTTACAGAAAAAAATAAATGTAGATATTGAGAAAGATGGATGATAAATGCTATCACTAAATCTGCCATTTTAACCTCAAACCTCTTCCCTTGTGTTTTAAAATTTTTTCACCAGAATGGAAATATAAGACAAGCCTCGTCACATGAGCTATCCTCATCCTGAGGTGCCCTGGTAACCCCTTGTCCTGATTTGGGCATAAGAGATCAAAATGGGACATGATGGGGTTCCCTTGCCCCTGCCTCGCATCACCTAAGAGCTTGTAGTTCTTGGCTCACTCACTTCCCTGAAACCCAGGGACTCTACTCTATGGTAGTTTTACTATGGTAAAACTGAAGCCCAAGAGTTCATACCTTAACAATTTGATTCTACTAATATCTGAACTAACAGCTATTCAAAGGCCTGTTTGCCCTCTGTATAACTCCCTGTAAAACTCCTGTGTATCTCCTGTATAGTAACCCTGTACAATTCCCTGTATAACTGACTCATAGATAACTCTGATTAGGTTGTCAATGAGAAAATGTTCCTTGCTATATCAGTAAATAAATGATGTTGAGCCATCAAGACATCACATTATAGGGCCCCCAAAGTGAGCCCTGAGGGAACTCAGGATAGAAAGAGAATGCCTGCCATCTAGCAGTCAGCTGCTGCAGTCACCCTGATGGTGCACCTTGCGGAGACTCAGGATGGGAAAGTACAGGGTACTGGCCCCAGACAGCTGAGGAGTGATTTCAGTGAGCCCGGACTCTTGCATCTTAGAAAAGTGCTAACTGTCTTAACTTGAGATATCTGGTTTTCTTTCATTAAGAGTAATCTTTTGCTATTCTGACTTCCTGGTCTTTGTTGCAAAAATATCTATATACCCTAGCTCCTCCCTTACCTTCTCAGAGTAGTCCCTTAGAGCTATCTGAGAGGCTGTGTCCCAGGCTTAAGTCCTCCACTTTGTCCATCAAGTAAAACATTATTTTCAACTTTTAAGCTGTGCATTTTATTTTTTCAGTCAGCAAGGTCAAATATTGTCTCCTCTTGGAGATTTCCATGGAGCAGGCCTTAAGGAAAGATGGTAACAGGCATTACCTATTGACCAGGGTCCAGGCTGATCGCCCCCTGCATCTGGTTGCAGTGGACATATACGTGGGGTCAGCATAAATTTGGCATGCTTAGAGACATAAAAGCCAAAAGACTTTACATTTACTGGTATTTCTTTCTCCTAAGCCCTGAACGTCACACCTACTCTTAGGGTAGAAGCTAACCTACCCTAACCAGAGTAGAAGTAAACATTCTACTCTGTCTACTCCTTTTCCAAAAGTCTCTGTGTTCCAGAGGAATTTAAAAGAAACAGCAGCAGGGAATCCAGTACTTCTAAAAGGGAAATCTCCCCAAGTAATCTCAGGATAAAAGTGTGAAGTCATTACTGTTAACTTGTCAGGGGCTAGAAGGTGAATCTGGAGACTGCCTGTGTAGAGCACAGGCACTTCACGAATTGGTGTCTAAGGTTTTCCTTGGGGGAGATTTTTTTTTTTAATTAACTTATTTATCTTTATTTTTTGGCTGTGGTGGGTCTTCGTTAATGCGTGCAGGCTTTCTCTAGTTGTGGCAAGTGGGGGGCTACTGTTTGTGGAGGTGGCAGGCTTCTCATTGCAGTGGCTTCTGTTGCAGAGCACAGGCTCTAGGCACGTGAGCTTCAGTAGGTACGGCTCTTGGGCTCAGTAGTTGTGGTACACAGGTGAGCTCACAGGCGTATGGGATTGTCCCAGACCAGGGATAGAATCGGGGTCGCCTGCATCGCGAGGCGGATGCTTAACCATTGGACCACCAGGGAAGTCCCCTTGGGGGAGATTTTAGTTGAGACTTTCGTCTGCTACATGGACAGTCCTCCGCTTTCCTCCTTCTCCTGTCTCTACCTCTGCACCTTTAAGTCTACAACATGGCCTTAACTCTGCGTTTTTTATTAATTGCCCTTACATTCCAGCAAAAAAACTAAACACAACAGAACATTGGTGCTTGTTCCGTTTCTCGGTTTACTGTGACTCAAGCCATGTGCCCCTATTTTGGATTTTATACTTTGAGGGATGGGTCAGAAATGATTGTGCCTAAGGTTTCATTGATTTCTTCCAATGATGTAGTCCAGTTATGGACCAGGAGCCCACTGCTTTTAAATAAAGTGAAGGAATAGGAGTGTTTAATCTTGCTTTCAGTGCTAGAATCAGCATAGGAAAAACAAAATACAGAAAAATATAAAAAATTGTTGATTCATGATGTCAGTTCAATAAATGCATCCTTTCTTTTCCCCTTAAAGCAGCTGGTTTTTGTTGTTGTTTGTTTGTTTGTTTTGTATTTTAACTTTTCATTTGGGTTTCAGAGTTATTAACTTTCATTGTTGGGGCCAGTGTGAGGAAAGCAGGAGAGACTCCATCTTGAAGCCTGTCATCCATCGTATAGACAGGATGTAAACTGGGCCTGAACCCTGCCCAAGAGTGAGGAAACCATTGCTAGTGAAAACCAGGTCTCCTGGAGACTTCCCTCCCTACAGAAGGCAAATGGAGATTGTAGTTGAGGCCAGGTTGCTCCCGTTGGATTAACCATGGAGACATCCCCCTTGATGTATAATCATTGTTCCCCGCCTTTAATGTTAATTGCTTGTCCTCCTAGCACCTACTTGTAAAACTCAATCATGTACAACAGACTGCTAACGTGTAACCAGTCACCTAGCGGGGGTTCAGTTCAGTTCAGTCACTCAGTCGTGTCTGACTCTTTGTGACCCCATGAACCACAGCACGCCAGGCCTCCCTGTCCATCACCAACTCCTGGAGTCCACCCAAATCCATGCCCATTGAGTCAGTGATGCCATCCAGCCATCTCATCTTCTGTTGTCCCCCTTCTCCTCCTGCCCCCAATCCCTCCTAGCATCAGTCTTTTCCAATGAGTCAACTCTTCGCATCAAGTGGCCAAAGTATTGGAGTTTCAGCTTTAGCATCATTCCTTCCAAAGAACACCCAGGACTGGTCTCCTTTGGGATGGACTGGTTGGATCTTCTCACAGTCCAAGGGACTCTCAAGAGTCTTCTCCAACACCACAGTTCAAAATCATCAATTCTTTGGTGCTCAGTTTTCTTTATAGTCCAACTCTCACATCCATACATGACCACTGGAAAGGGGGTAAAAAACTGGGCCTCTCAGAAACATCAGGGTCCTTGTTGGGAACCGATTCCCCCTGGACCCACTGGCGTAATAAACTGTACGCCACTGTCTTGAGTGTCCTCCAGGTGTGTTTTGCAACTCCGGGTTCCACAACATTTCTGGCACGTTGGCCGGGAAGCCCTCGGAGACAGGTCCGTTGAGCCTCGGCCTGCGGCTCGCTGGGATGAGAGCCTCCGGGAGGGGAAGGCGCCTCCCGCTCTGGATCGGCTCTTGTTTTAGCGACTTGTCCTTCCAGGCAGACTTCACAAGACTGTTGTCAATAGAAGGGAAGCGCACAGGTAGGTCCTACTGTAACAGTGGAAGAAGGGGCCTGATCAACCCCTTGGGGCTGGATGAGTGTGCGGCGGCTGTGTCCTGGTAGGCTTGGTGGGGAATTGTTTACTGAAATAAGTGGTACTCTGTTAACTAGACCTGTACTGATTGTTTGTCAACGTATCTTTTGGTTTCCAAGGGACTGCCCCCTTTGCCGAGACACCTCCCATTCTCCTTAGGGACTCTGGGATCTCCCAAGCATTGTTTGGGGTCAGATTGGGAACCGTGGCTTTGGAAGCACGTTTGCCTGCACCACCCAGTGATAAGACGGTCTTGGATTTAGCAAGGATCAGACTTGTGCAGAGAAGAGTATGTGGAAGCCTTAACGGATTGGATCTGGCTGGCTACTGAGAGAGTGAGAGGAGCACGAGAGAAAATACAGAAGGAAAGTAAGAGCAGGATGGGTAGTGGAGAGTCCAAGCCGACCGTTCCTGGACGCATGATTAAAAGCTTCAGAAAGGGCTTTGGAGGAGACTATGGTGGAAAGTTAACCTAGAATAAGCTTAAAAGCTTTTGTGAGATAGATTGGCCATCCTTTGGGGTAGGATGGCCCTCAGAGGGAACTCTAAAATTGGACAAAGTTCGTGCTGTGTACTCTGTGGTAACTGGATAGCCAGGCCACCCAGATCAGTTTCCGTACATTGACTCATGGCTACTAATTGCACAAAACCCACTCCCTCGGGCCCGGGTATGTCACCCTGACAAAGGAGAAAGCAAGATTTTGCTGGCACAGGCAGAACCCAGGCAAGAAAAGTAAAAAAAAAATATATATATATATCAAGATCCAGAGGAAGAGGAGCTTCCACTTCCTCCCCCATACTGGGAACACATGTGGACTCCTAGAGCAGGAGAAGGAAGTAAGAAAAGAGAGAGATTTTCCTCCCCCACCTCCCCCAGTGAAGGTCGCTCCTTTCCTTTCTACTGCAGCACCAAGTATGATGGGAGTGACTGTGCCAGCATTATACCCTCCTCCCTGGTTCAGAGGAAGGGAAAAGGGGAGAGCCAAGTGTTCAGAGCTGGATGAGGTCTATACAGAAATCTCAAGAGAAAGAGGTTTTGCAGATGCCTCTTAGGGAAGTCTAGGCAGCACCGCAGGTGGGGTCTGTTCAGTTCAGTCACTCAGTCATGTCCGACTCTTTGCGACCCCATGGACTGCAGCACGTCAGGCTTCCCTGTCCATCACCAACTCCTGGAGTTTACTCAAACTCATGTCAATTGAGTCGGTGATGCCATCCAACTATCTCATTCTCTGTCGTCCCCTTCTGCTCCTGCCTTCAACCTTTCCCAGCATCAGGGTCTTTTCAAATGAGTCAGGTCTTCGCATCAGGTGGCCAAAGTATTGGAGTTTCAGCTTCAGCATCAGTCCTTCCAATGAATATTCAGGAATGATTTCCCTTAGGATGGACTGGTTGGATCTCTCTTCAGTCCAAGGGACTCGTAAGAGTTTTCTCCAACACCACAGTTCAAAAGCATCAATTCTTTGGCCCTCAGCTTTCTTTATAGTCCAACTCTTACATCCATACATGACCACTTGAAAAACCACAGCTTTGATTAGACAGACCTTTGTTGGCAAAGTGATGTCTCTGCTTTTTAATAAGCTGTCTAGGTTGGTCCTAGCTTTTCTTCCAAGGAGCAAGAATCTTTTAATTTCATGGCTGTAGTCACCATCTGCAGTGACTTTGGAGCCCAAGAAAATAAAGTCTGTCACTATTTCCATTGTTTACCCATCTATTTGCCATGAAGTGATGGGACTGGATGCCATGATCTTAGTTTTCCGAATGTTGAGTTTTAAGGTGGGGTCAGATGGGCACATTCATCCTGGCCCCACTGCTCTTTACTAGCAGCCATTCTCCATATATAAGGAAAGGGGACTATTAACTGCAACTGACAAAGAGATAAAAAACAAAGAGGCAATTCTGCTGCTGTTGGAAGCATTGTGGGAACCCGCTGCAGTGGCAGTAATGCACTATAGTGGCCACCAGAGGGCAGACACACCTCAGGCGAAAGGGAACTGTCTGGCCGACCGAGGGGCAAAGCAAGCAGCCGCCCAGGACAATATAGCAACCAAACTTATGGCGATGCCTGTGGTGTCTAGCCTACTAACCGCCCAAGCGGCCCCAGTCTATGATGAGGATAAAACCACCTGGGTACGAACTGAGCAAGATTTTAGCTCGGTATTTTGTCATACCATGTCTAATAGCCTTTTGTGCAGATGTAAGCCGCACATGTGTAACCTGTGCCCAGAATAAGGAAACATCTAGAAGTGGGCTTCTCTGAGGTAAAGCCATACCAGGGATACAAATATTTGCTGGTGATGGTATGTACGTTCACGGGATGGGTAGAAGCTTACCAAGCTTCTTGGAAAAGCAAAGGAAGTGGCCCGATTCTTGCTGAGACACAGTATTCCTAGGTTTGGGTTCCCTCTGAGTATAGAATCAGATAGTGGGCCTGCATTTGTGGCTGAATTACTCCAACTGGTCTGCAAAGCAGTAAATATTAAATGGAAACTGCATGCAGCGTATAGGCCACAAAGCTCAGGAAGAGTTGAGAGAATGACCCGGACCATCAAGGTGACTTTGGCAAAATGGCTGCAAGAAACTGGTGCCCCCCTGGCTGGACGTGCTGCTAATGAAGCTAGTGCTAATGAAGATCAGAATGACCCCCTGGTCCCACGGGTATTCCCCCTATGAGATAATGTTCAGGAGGCCTTCTCCACTTATTCGGGAAGTAAAGGGAAATTTATTACCAAGAGGAGGGATGAGGTGTCACTGCAACTGGAACAGTTAGGGGAGGTAATCCATGATATCATCCCTTACGTTCAAGAAAGGATTCCATTTTCTTTAGGTACTACTATACACCCATACTCTCCAGGAGATTTAGTATCGGTAAAGGATTGGAAACAGCGGACGGTACCCCGCACCTGGAGAGGGCCACACACTGTTGTCCTAACCACTCCCAGTGCAGTTAAAGTTGCAGGTATCACTCCCTGGACTCACCACACTCGGCTCAAGACAGCTGCGGAGGGAAAGGGACACTGGGCCACCCACACTAATCCAGAAGAACCCCTGAAGACCCGACTCATCTTCCATCGACGACCACAGACCCAGGATGGAGCTGCTACAGATGACTCTGCTGTTCCTAGTTGGCATGACAGCCCTACTGGGACTGCAAACTCAGGATAAGATGTTCCTGTCCTGGGCCCACTTGTATGCGAACTTCCGTAACACTTCTAACTATTGTGTTGTGGGGCCATGCCTTTGTCAGTGATTGATGGACCTCCTTGGTTGGTGTCTCCCCTCTGCAGAGGGGACTTTAGCCCCCTCTGTTCTTTTTTTGAGACAACACGGGAAACATTTCTTTGGTAACTCACAACCTGTCGCTTCTTTCTTCGTGTAAACTGGACTCTAATCAGATTGATCAAGGCCATGGGGTGACATTTAAAGTAAATGCAAGCTTTCCAGAAGTAACAAAAGCCTATACTTTTTATTTAAAAAATTTAAAAAAGATAAAAACTCTATGGGCCAATCCATCAGGTACTTTGAACAATTTTACCAGATATGGGATAAATATATTTGGATGACTCCAGAAAAAGGCCAATCTATTGTCCCTGCCCCTATCTGTTGGGAGCAAAGGGAATAAAAGATTGGATTTGGTGACTGTCCCATAGATCCAAAAGAATTAAAATATGTGCGATACTTGTCCTCTGAGCAACGTGAACAAACATAAGAGGTCACTTATCGCCCAGATTTACCAGCTCACTGGCCTGGCTCAGACTGGAAGTGCAACCCTGGGATCTGATGGGTGGCCCCAATGGCACCCAATGACTATATGGATCGAATTTATGGCCTTGGCTTCCAGTCAGTTGGGTCGGCAGCTACACTTTAGGATTTGCCTTTGCTCATGGAAGTATTAAGCCATCCTTACAACAAGCCCCAGTAAATTTGCCTTATTGACATACAGTTGGCAAGGTCTGTATTTCAATGGTATGATTACACAGCTGCGTTGTTTGTATAATCTATAGAAACAACAGATATTATGATTAAAGTAGAAGCTCTAACTAACTTCATGAAACAGGCCCTCCTGGACAACACAAAGGCAATCCAAGTTTTAAATGAAGAACAAATACAAATGAGAAAGACAGTGATTCAAAATTTGATGACTTTTGACATATTTGGGCTTCCCTGCTGGCTCAGAGGTTAAAGCGTCTGTCTGCAATGCTCAAGACCTGGGTTCAATCCCTGGGTCGGGAAGATCCCCCTGGAGAAGGAAATGGCAACCCACTCCAGTATTCTTGCCTTGAGAGTCCCATGGACGGAGTAGCCTGGTGGGCTACAGTCCACGGGGTCGCAAAGAGTCGGACACGACTGAGCGACTTCACTTTCTAACTTTCACTTTCTTTGACATACTTATAGCTGCCCAGGAGAGACCTGTGCTACAATTAATGTTAAATGTTGTGTATATATCTCTGACTTATCTGGCAATGTATCAGCTGCTCTAGACAACATGAAAAACCTGGTAAAAGCTATGTCAAATGATAATCCTCCTTTTTGGACGTTTGGTATTTTCTTGGATCAAAGGTGACTGGTAGAAAAATCTTTTTGTAATTATTTTGTTCATCATTGTATTACTAATTTGGGGGCCTTGCATTCTCCAGCATATACCTCGATGTGTAGCCTCCAGACTGACAGCCCTGCTGCAGTTACATAGTCCCTGCGTACAATGCCTACCCACGACTGATGCCCATCGTTAAAGATAAGATGAGCGTCAAGAGGGGGCAATGTTGGGGCCAGTGTGAGAAAAGCAGGAGAGACTCCATCTTGAAGCCTGTCATCCATCTTAAAGGCAGGATGTAAACTGGGCCTGAACCCTGCCCAAGAGTGAGGAAACCATTGCTAATGAAAACCAGGTCTCCTGGAGACTCCCCTCCCTACAGATGGCAAATGGAGACTGTATTGAGGTCAGGCTGCCCCTGTTGGAGTAACCATGAAACATCCCCCCTTGATGTATAATCATCGTTTTCCCTCCCTTTAACCTTAACTGCTAGTCCTCCTAGCACCTACTTGTAAAACTCAGTCATATACAACAAAGAGGTTGCTAATGTGTAACCAGTCATGTAGCAGGGAGTATAAAACTGGGCCTCTCAGAAACATCAGGGTCCTTGTTGGGAACCGATTCCCCTTGGACCCGCTGGTGTAATAAACTACACTCCACTGTCTTGAGTATCCTCCGAGGTGTGTTTGCAACTGCAGATTCCACAACAATAAAAAGATTGAATAGTGATTTTATAATGATTCTTTGCCTGATTTACCCGAATATTTATTTCTAAGAGAAGAAATTGGAAACTTTCAAAAATCTACTCAAAGCCTGCTACATATTTTAATTAGAAAGGCAAAGCCTCTCTATATTCTTCTACTGAATTTTCTTCAGTTCAGTTCAGTTCAGTCGCTCAGTCGTATCCGACTCTTTGCGACCCCGTGAATCGCAGCACGCCAGGGCTCCCTGTCCATCACCATCTCCCGGAGTTCACTCAAACTGAATTTTCTTAATGGAACTCAAATCTGAGTATATATTACACATCTCAGAGATGGTGGGGTAGGGTGGGGAACATATACATATTATATACGAAGAATATACATACATATTTGTCAAATTAAAAAGTCGTCACAACCAAAAGTTCAGAGTTACGTTTTACTTGGTGGGAATTTTTAGGACTTCAAGCCTGGAACACCAGCATCTCAAGGATCCCTGAGAGAACTGTTCTGAGGAGGGGAGGGGAGCGGCCAGGTTATACACAAGTTTTGAAAGAAAGGGCAGGTAGTCTGAACATGAAAAGACTGTTGTTATTTTAAGAAAACCAGATATCTCAAGTTAAGGCATTCAGTGCTTTTCTGTATATGGGAAGATGCCGAGAGTCTGGGCTCACTGAAATCTTTCCTTTCTTATGCGTCTCACCTACTTGGGGCCGTATCTTGTGTTTTTTCAAATCCAGAGCTCCCCTTAGGGAGTGAGAGTCCTATTGGCTGCTAGTTATCATATATGTTTCTCCTTCCAGAGTGCCCACAGGGCTCAGGGACTCACACTGAGGGCTGGAATCACTTATGACTATGACATCCTTACTTAGTGAAAAGGCAGGAATACTCCATTTCCCAGAGTTTTTCCACTGATATGAAGACTAGGCCCTTAGTCCAAGAGAGCTTTAAAAATATTTGTTTGTTCCCAGAAGGGTTGAGCAATCCTGAGAAATCTGTTGAACAATGCTCTACCTCCTCATTAACTTGGAATTTGTTTTCCCTGCGGTGTTACACAGGAGTATTTCCCTTTGTATTATTTATACTCAAAGGGCTTATCAAGCAAATTAATAATGTGAAATGGATTAAAGGTAAAAATCTTTACAATACTGAGGCAAAACTTTTAAAGCACCCATTTGAGGCTTGAAAATTAGTTTTCTCTTGGCACAAAATAACAGGGTGATTACATAAGATTTCTTCAGTTTCCCAAAGCATCTACCCTAAAAATCTTGACCAGGCAACATATGGTTAGCTTATTTGTTGCATTACCTGAATTTGGGAAAATAAAAGCACTTTTCTTTAAAAATTCCTTCAAATGGGAATTAGTGGAGAGATAAAAAGACAATGATTTTAAGGTGTTAAGGCAAACAGGAGGAGAACCTGGGGCCTCCAGTGACCTCAGAAGCTGCAGCTTCAGTGGCCTGGAAGGACAGAAGCCACACCAGAGAGGATTCAGGAGAGTGGAGCACCAAACTGTGTTTTCTAGAAGTTTTAAGACAAAGAAAAGAGCAATGGATGGTGCTGGGTTAAAATGAGGTTGCTTGTTGTTTAAGAAAAACCTGACTATGTTTGTAGCTTGAGACTGATTCAACAGAAAGGAAAGACTTAAAATGCTTGGAAGAGAGAAAATTGAGGAGACAGGAAGTAATGGAACTAAAGGTAGGATGAGGGTACAACGGAGTGATTAGAGTTAAAAAAGAAGCTGAATAATTTTTAAGTTGGACAGGTCAAGGAAGGTCAATACAGGGTTAAAAAAAAGTCAGGGGGTGGGGAGGTTGGCGTCCTAAGGCTGCTAATGCGCTCACCAAAGCAAGGGAATAAGTCAAGAAAGAGGACTCCAGAAGGCCAGATGTCCAAGAAGAGAGTGGCAGGGGTGACGCACAAATTGTTAGGTAGTCAATGTAGGGTTGGCAGCCTTGGTCTTCTTCTAATTTCAACTTATTCCCTCACATAGATGTTTCGCTCCATTAGCCCAAAGCTCCAGTTTTCCAGGCATTCAGAGGAATGCCTCCCTGGTCTGGAAGGTCATAAAACTTTCAGATCCAGGACAAGACAATCATTAAATGCTGTCCAGTATATCAAGGAGAACTTCAGGTAAATCATTAACTCTTAAACAGGCATCTGGTTCCTAAATAATGGTCTGGGGTCTTGAGATAGGATTGAGGGATGGCGTCTCAGTGTCTCAGAAACTGAGAAACCGGGAACCCAAAAGAAAGCCATAAAAATGAAAAACTGGACATTGCAACATTCAAACTGATTGGTCAAAAATGACATATATTAAAGTCACAAGCCAACCAAAAATGTACAGATCAATACTAGTAAAGATATAAGAACTGCTGTTATCTCCTTCTTTTTGGGTCTCTTCACCCCCTCTCAGGGTCTACGCTGAGAAGTTTGTATCTCTATCCTTTAAAATAAACTTTGCCTGTGTGTTTGCGAGTTTGAAGAATTCATTCTTTGGTTCCATGAACAGAAGTTGGTTTTCACATCTCAGGGGTAATGCCAGGAGGGCAACCATCAGTAGCAGCCTGGAGGGATCCAGGTTGCAATAGTTTGGAGAACTCTTAGGGAAAGAAAAGGCTCTTGGAGAAAATGGAATTGATAGATTATCTGATATTGTTGATTATCTGGGAGAAAAGAATTTGACAGATCAGATGGACAACTGGAAAAAAGTCAAGATTAGGTACCAAGAAAACCATGCAAGTCAAACATAACTTCAGACACCTAATACATGCTGGATGCTATTTGCTGCTGCTGCTGCTGCTAAGTCGCTTCAGTCGTGTCCGACTCTGTGCGACCCCATAGACGGCAGCCCACCAGGCTCCCCGTCCCTGGGATTCTCCAGGCAAGAACACTGGAGTGGGTTGCCATTTCCTTCTCCCATGCACGAAAGTGAAACGTGAAAAGTGAAAACGAAGTCGTTCAGTCGTGTCCTACTCCAAGCGGCCCCATGGACTACAGCCGAACAGGCTCCTCCGTCCATGGGATTTTCCGGGTGTTCTTTAATATGCATACTTTTATTAATCCTCCTCATTTAAAGAGGAAGAAACTGAAGGACAGGGAGATGAAATCAGTTGCTTAAAATCACAGATCTAATAAGTGACAAAAGCAAAGGTCTAATCCCAATATAGAGACAAGAAAGAAATGCTATCATTATACACTCTGTGGCTATGCAATGAGTAATTTTTACTAGCCATAACTACATATTAAGTTCCTACTAATTTGTAAAATTAATTATGTTATTTTATGAAAAACGTGATGTGATTAGACTGTCAAGATAGCAGATAGAAGTGCTTAATAGGTTAAGCTTTCAGCCCACATGCAACATAAAAGATAAAACACAACAAATATAGTCAACAGGTCAGGAAATAAAAGCATAAACTATTATTTAAAAATACGGACTTGGGACTTCCCAAAGACTCTGCTTCCACTACAGAGGGCATGGGTTCAATCCTGGTGGGGAAACTAAGATTCCACATGCTGTGCAGTGTGGAAAATTAAAATAAAATAAAAATGTTTAAAAAAATACGGAAGTAATAAGGAAAAACTGCTCGAAAAATTGAAAGTGATTACCTCTGGGGAGGGGACAGAAAGGAAGGATATGAGGGAGATGCTATTTCTTTTTATTTTATGTTTTATAATATTTGCAACATTTAAAAAACATTGTATAGGAAATCCCCGGTGGTTCAGTGGTTAGTGCTCCACACTCACACTGCTGAGGGCCTAGGTTTGATTCCTTATGGGGGAACTAAAACCCCACAAGCTAAGTGGTATGGCAAAAAATCCACAAACAAACAAACAAAAACCATTGTACATATATTAATTTAATAGAAATGAAGGAGAATGCAATCACCATAAGGACTGCGGTGGGGACACTATAGCGCTTGGATTGTTTTTTGCCTGAGTCCCCAAAATTTATAGCTATTTTTTCCTAAATGAATACTTCCTTGTTCACCTGTAACTGAAATTAATTAAACTTTTCCTATCAGATTGAGGTCCCAGGACCTTTATAAGTGAAGATTGGAGAAATCTCTTCTTTTATATTTAAATACCAATAGAATACATCACTAGGTTTTCTTTTCATAGTTGAGAAAATTTTAGGGAATTAGAATAATTAATTTTGTTGGCTTTTAAGCCATTCTTGAACTGGAAATTAAAATTTGCAATGAAGTTTTCTAAAATCAAAAGTTATAAAACAGCAAGTGTATGACTATTTGTTTTCTTTAATAACATAGGTATATCAATATTGTTTTCAGTTCAGTGAGTGTTTTTAAACTCAACATTGCCTTCTCCTTCCTAAAAGGGGGGGAAAAAAAAACGAAAAAAAAAAAAAACCACTTCAAATTCACAAGGAGAAAAAAGCAAATTATAAGCTTGTTATTTATAGTATGTCATATATATATATATATATGCATGCATAATTAACCTGTATAAAAGGAGCTAATTTAGTTAATTTCAGAACATTTTTGTGGGGGGAATATTTCACATGGTCTGCCAAGAGCTACAGTCTTATTAAAACAGGCCTTTTATTGGTCATTCCTGAGAAAATCCACATCAAACGGGACAGACCGTAAAATTACCTACATGTGAGGAACACTGTGCAACTGTCTTTCTTGAAAAGGCCTGCAGAGTACTTAAAATAAAATTAAGGTGCCACTGTTTTCTGTCATGTCTGCTGACATTACGTCTGTTCTTTTTGACTCACCACAGATGCAAAGGATGTTACCTACCAGACATTAAGTAGTAACTGCAAAACCCTCAGAACCAGGAAAGGAGGAAACCTTCAGATTCAGCATGAAGAAAAAAAAGAGTTACCAGCCAGTCCATTTCTACAGAGATCAAGCCATTAGGCACTGTCGCCCACAACAGTGCACCCAGAAGGGACTTCAGGATGGAGAAAGCCAAGAAGCATTCTGCGTTTTACCCCAGAGATGGTTAAGATGCATCTCTAAGGTAAAACATCCTGGCCCCTATATAATTAAGAAGCATATCCATGAAAAAATTTCAAGAATCCCAGATTCCTACCTCTTCCCATTCATAGAAAAGTATTGAAATTAAAAATATTGAAATTCCAATTATTTCAATAAAAATATTGAAATAATTGAAATAATAAAAAAGTATTGAAATAATTACCTTGACATTAGTAGTTATCTTTTTATGTTTGACCACGTGTTTTTTCCCCCAGCTAAACATTTATTATTTATTTATTATATATTTATTATTTACATTTATCCTCGCTTTCCCCTTCTCTCTCTGAAGCCAATTTCTCAATTTGGTGTTATCTTAGAGGCCATCTCCTGGGCTATGATTCACAGTAAGATCCCTGAATACAACTGAACTCACTTTACATTGTGTATTTTTCTTTCAGTTGACAGTGGCCATATTCCTTTGAGATCTTCCAGAAGAGAGGAAGAATCAGCCTGCATAAATTATTTAACATTTTTAAACTGGTTTTTGTTAATACCAGTCATGTCGGACTCTGCGACCCCATGGACTGTAGCTGGCCAGGCTCCTCTGTTTATGGGATTTCCCAACGAAGAATACTGGAGGTGATTGCCATTTCCTACTCCAGGGGATCTTCTCCACCCAGGGACTGAACCCTCATCTCTTGCATTGGCAGGTGGATTCTTTATCAATTTAATTTAATGTATGGTTAGTCCCCATTTTGCAGATGATAAAACTGAGGCTCAGAGGTCATCCAGCCAGTTCTTGGTTGATGCTAAAATTTAAAACTTTATAGCTTTAGAAGCTCAGGCTTCCAGTATGTTTTTCGGGTACCTTGGGCAGTCTACAAATTCTCTGGTCATTAAGTTGCATTGTCTCTTTGCCAGCTGATGTTAATATCATCATAGAATCCTTCCACATTTGATATAGATTTGAAAAAAAAAAGCTCAGGATTCAAGAGGCCTGGATCCTACTACCAGCTCTGCCTGTAACCCAGTGGCATGCTCCAATTTCCCTAAAAGGTGAGGAGACTTCATAGCCCCAGCAGGCTCAAACTGAAGTAGATTTCACACCTTCCCCTCCCTAGAAGCTGCCTGACTCTTCCCAGGGGAAAAGAAACTCCTGGTACCCAAGTAGTCTCCCAGGGTGCGAAGTGGGGCCAGAATGACCATCCCAAACAACAGTGAACCTGACTAGACAGTCTCAGTGAGATCCTTGGCTTCTGATGAGTCATAGACAGCCACCAAGCAGGTGGCTGCACCAGTCTGAGTGCTGGAGAAGACTCCTGAAAGTCCCTTGGATATCAAACCAGTCAATCTTAAGGGAAATCAACCCTGAATACTCGTTAAAAGGACTGATACTGAAGCTGAAGCTCCAGTATTTTGGTCATCTGATGCGAACAGCTGACTCATTGGAAAAGTCCCCAGTGCTGGGAAAATTTAGGGGGTAGAAGGAGAAAAGGGCGTAAGAGGATGAGATGGCTGGATGGCATCACCAATCCAATGGACATGAACTTGGGCAAACTTTGGGAGATGGTGAGGAACAGGGATCCTGGAGTGCAGCAGTCCAAGGGGTCACAAAGAATCAAACAAGACTGGGCTACTGAACAACAAGTTTCATCACCAGGGAATAGAAGCAAGAAACGGGTACCCTTGCAAGCTCTTGGAGGGAAGCTGCGTGGGTCCTTGACTGGTGTAACCATAGGGATGGATGAGTGGGTTTGGCAAAAGGTGTACCTTATTATGGGCTTCCCAGGTGGCACTAGTGATAAAGAACCCACCTGCCAATGCAGGGGATGTAAGAGATGTGGGTCCATTCCCTGGGTCAGGAAGATCCTCTGGCAAAGGGCATGGCGACCCACTCCAGTGTTCTCACCTGGAGAATCTCATGGACAGAGGAGTTTGGTGGGCTACAGTCCATAGGGATGCACAGAGTTGGACAGGGCTGAAGCCACTGAGCACGCACACAGGTACCTTACTATGTCTGTCTACCCCTTTGGTGGTGCAGTGTACAGGGATCATGCATAGTACCCTGCTTTAGCTCCTGGCACCTCAAAAACTTGTAGCCTGTGGCTTTTTTTGTATCCTCTTGCTCAAGGTTGTCTCAACTGTGCATGTGTGCAGTTATTTCTAGTCACTTATAATTTCCCTGTATCCTACTGCTCAAGGTTGTCCAGGTGCAAGCACTCTGGAAGCCTGTCTCAATTATAGAAGAGTCTGTGCTGCTCATGATCCAAGCATTGGTTCCCACGGACTTTTCTCTTAGTTTCCATCTCCTCAACTGCTGACAGACACTACTTTGCCAAAGGCGAAGGTCAAATTTGCGTCATGCCCCAGGGGGTCAGACACGTGCCTTCCAGTCCCTGTATTGCTTTTTCAGTTTTACTGATAAACTTTGGACAAGTTATTTAAATTGCCTGAGCTTCAGTCGCCCCACTTCTAAAATACAGAGAATAATCCTTCTTTTAAGGAATGAAAGGAATTTGGTGCAAAGTTTGCACTAACAGAAATTCCTCTGCTTGGGGAAGTGGCCATGAGGAGATTTAGGTAGGGAGAACTCTTTCTGTATGTAACAAATATCCGTGCTCCTTGTGACCCCATGGACGTAGCCCGTCAGGCTCCTTTATTCAAGGAATTTTTCCAGGCAAGAATATTGTAATAGGTTGCCATTTCCTCCTCCAGGGGGTCTTCCTCCACCCAGGGACTGAACCGGCGCTCCCTGTGTCTCCTACATTGGCAGGTGATTCATTACCTCTGAACCACCTGGGAAGCCAGAGAGGAAGGAGGGATGCAAACTAAGTCCCTGGGCGAGGATGCGCTCTCCTATGGGTGGTGGAGGAGAGACTGGAAAACAGGGAAGCACAGAAAGGGTTCTCCCTGGATCCCTTAAGGTGCCATGGTAACGTGCCAAGACAGCTAAGTGACCAGGGATTCGTAGCTTGGGCAAAGGGGATCTTACCAAAGCTTGAGAAATTTTATTGGGAGATGAAGAAGATAAAGGGACTTCTGAAACAGGGATCCCCTGCATACACCAGTTCCGCGCGAGGCCGAGCACAGACTAGCACCCGGCCATCCCTATCGCGCCGGTTCAGTGCAGGGCACTCGGAATCGCTCACAAAAGGCTCCTAGCTTTATTGGAGTCAGCAACCAGCTCTTCCACCGGAGCCGCGGATTGGGGGCGCTGCTCCCTTCAGGGCCGGGGACCGAGAGTGCCAGGCCAGCCTGTTGGCGGCCGGACTTCGCAGTCCAGCGCAGCACCGGGAAGTGATGACCACTGCCTGCTGCTTGACGCCAGCGGAAGTGCGAGCGGGGGAGACGGGGTTCGGAGGCGGTGCCCCGGGAAGGGGCGGGGACAGGGAGGGGCTGAGGGCGGTGGCGGCCTGACGGGGCGGGGCCTGGGGCTGCGGGGCGGGGCCTGCAGTGGAGGGGCGGGGTTTGGCGGAGGTTGTTTTCACCCAGGCCTAGGTCCCCCAAGCTCAGCTGGGGCTGCGCGGCGTGGAGGTGTGAGCGGTCTGCAGACCGACGCTTGAGGCCGGAGCTAGCCAGGAGCGCCGGAGCGAAGCTGCAAGCCGGCGAGCGCTCGGGTGGTGGTGGTCGGCCGCCGCTATGTCAGCGCGGTGCTGTGCGGGCCAGGTGAGAAGAGGGAGACGGATCGGTGGAGACCTGGCCAGGAGCCCGAGGCACCGCGGGCTTCCCTGGGTGTGCGCCCCGCTTCCGCCGCCGAAAGTGGGGCGGGTGACCCCGCGCCGCCTGGGTGAGTGCCCCGGGCCGGAGCGCGACGTTCAGCCGTCGGGGAAACCCTTTGCTTCGGCGGGCGGACCAGAGGCACACGGGGGGCAGCCCGAGAGGTGACCCCGAGGTCTTCTCGTTGGGCGTTAGGTAGGAACTTGGCTTAGGGCGGGGCAGGCAGGGTTCGGGCGGAAGGTGCCGACTGTTTCTGGAGCGTGTCGCCTACTCTCCAGGGCACGAGTGTGTGGAGCCGAGCTCCGTAGGCCACCGGGCTCCGCCAGCCCCGTGAATCCAGAAGACATGGGTTTGGGCAACCACTCCTCTATCATGCCCTGAACGAAACTCGGCTCGTTTGGCTCAGGCGGATTGCGCTTGACATCTCCCAAGGCTCCAGAGCTCTGGCTCTGTTCATTTGAGAACGGAGAAGCCTGCTTTCCAAACCGCAGGGCTCAGGTCTGGGCGCAGGAAGAGTCAGCCCTGCTTGTTAAATTTCCCGACCCAACCCTGGCTGGACACGAACGCGCCCCCTGGCTAGGAACCTCGAGCCTTCTCATCCCCCTTTCAGCTGTGAACTTGCCCGAGCCTGTTTGTAACTCTCGCCTATTAAGCTCCCGAGATCTTAAAACACCTGTGCCCGCTTGGGATCGGTGTCTTCTACCGGTTGGCAGTGCGTCAGGGCAGAATTGGTAGTAGGTGTTAACCTTTAACGCTGCTTTCATTCCTTCTTGCAGAGTTAGAAAGGAAGAAGTAGGTAAAGTCTGCCAGACGTTGCGCTCCCACCTTCTCAGACATGTTGATTATCAGCATTTCTTTACAGAGTTTTAATGGTTCGTTTTTCCCAGTGAGTCTGGCCCGGCTGTCGCTGCTTGCTGGTGCATTCAGCCTTGGGATGATCAGGCCAGCCCGTACGGGATGCAGGGGTTAAGCTGTGGGTTTCTGTATAGCCACCGATTAGATTGGTAGATAATCCGACCTCTTTCCAGTGGCCCTGTGAAGTTATCGCTTGAGTTTTTGAGGTCTAATACTGTCCTTGGCATGCATTCAAGCTGGTCTTTTCAGAAATGAGGAAATCGAGGTTTTTAACTTGAGGTGGAATGACTTGCCCTCAGTCAGGCAAAGTGACAAGAGAGGGCACTGGAGACCAAAGTGGACCTCAGAAGGCGGCTTTCAGATATTCCAGATCTCAAGAAGGCTTTGCAGATCGTTCACTGTGGTTATTTTGAGGGAGTTCCATTTTGAGGTGACCCCTCATTATATAGTAATTAGGTTACAATATTTCGAGGCACCCGTCCCCAGTCACTTGAAAGCCCCTTGAGGCTTTCTGTGGCTCCCAGTGGGTAATTTAGAGCTCAGAAAATTATTGCCAGTACTCAAGTGGGTCTTGTAAAAGAATTATTGGTATGGTCGATATTTTGGCAGGGTTTTATGACTTGTTTCTAAAATCCCCCTCTCAGGACTTTGGAAAGAACCAAATACTGGCTGTTCATCACAGGGAAGTTAACTTCTGCTTTCTTGGGACTGCTTGAGGCTTCACTGTGGTGGGTCTCAACGCTGGGAGGCGGGTGATGAAGCTATGATTTCATATGAATGAAACTGTTAAGTTTACATTAAAACACACACACACACAGCACCATCAGAAAGTATCTAAGTCTAGAAATCCTTAAAACTTTTTTGAGCACATGTGCATTGTTGTTACTTACATCACTTCTGACATCAGTTTATGGACCCCACACCCCCCACTCCACACCAATTAGTTCCCCAGCTCCCCGGATATTAACTGGATGTACAACAATACAGTTTAATTCTGACATTACCTGGATGTCAGATATCCCCCAGGCTAGGGGCCTAATCCCACAACACCACACTCCTCCCTGTCTGGCATCCCACACATTTCAGCTGTCAGCATTAAGTCTTCTGGGCCTCCCATACCCAAGTAGAAGACCAAATAAATATTCCTGATTATATCACAATATCACAGCACCTACCACGTGCTAAGAGCTGGAGATAGGGCAGTGAGCCAGACAGACATCATCTCTGCCCTCAGTGGTTGGTCCCGCTGGGGCAGGGATGGGGTGGCGTTATATAAACGTTGGAGCAATGAAACAATAATATACTGTAATCAGTAAACCATACTGATACTGTAACAGGTCCTGGTGGGCAAAGCGGCCTCTGTAGGGTTGTTGGGGAAATCTGTGAGAAGATGCCCTTGGAATTGAGACTGATGGAAAGGCACCCATGTGAGGGTCTGGGTAGCGAGCCTTCCAGGGTGTTTGAGGAACAGTGAGGTGTTGGACGAGTCCAGGAGGCTGGAGTGTCATAGATGAGGTAAAGAGGCAGGTAGGGCCAGGTGGGGTCAGTCACCGATGGATTTGGGTTTTATTTCTCTTACAGGGAAACGTTGTTCGGGGATTTTGAGCAGGTGAGAACTGTGGCTTGATTTACACTTAGCAGATCATTTTGGGCGCCATGAAGATTTGAGTGTGTCAGGGACTAGTGTGGAGGTGAGAGCAGTCAAAACTGTTCATTCAGTGAATGCTTTTAAACCGCCTCCTCCTGGATGTGAGCAGTGTTCTAGGCTTCAGCAGTGAACCAGAATCCTTCCTGGTAGAGCTTGAATCCTGGCAGTCTGCTGTTGCTATAGGCCAAGAAGAGAGTGTACTACCTTAATTTAGGGCGTAGCAGTGCTGACGGTGGGATGGTGTTGGCTTCTGGACATATTTTAGAGGTAGAGCTGGACTTTTGCATGGGTTAGAAGTGGAATGTGGAAATAAGAGATTCTGTTTGTGACCCGGGCAACTGAATAGATGATAGTGCCTCGCTGAGGTGAGGAAGAAGGATCTTTGGCAAGAAAAACCCATCGTTTTCTTCTGGCTTTGCTACATTTGAAATGCCTATTAGAAGTTAAATAGAGATGGCCAGTTATCAGTTGGATTTTTAAGTTGGGAGAAGTTTGAGGTTGGAGATAGAAATTCGGGGACCTTAACTGAAACAATGTGTAACCCAGAAAATAGGCTGGGCTTGAATTGGGAAATTTGGACACTGAGGGCTGGTGTGACTGTGCGTATTATTTACCCTCAGTTTTCCTCAGCTGTTGAATGGGTATGATAATATCTCCCAGGGTTATTGGGAGGATTACATGCAATAATGTCTCTAGAACAGAATTTGGTACAGAGTGAGGGACCTCCCACATCTTGGTGGCTGTTACCCAGTTGTACCTGGACAGTCTCCAGGTCATTTTATTTTTGCTTTGACTCTGATACACTTAGATTTTGCTTGGGCTGTTGGCTTCTAGTGTGTTAGTTGCTCAGTCGTGTCTGACTCTGTGACTCCATGGACGGTAGCCTGCCAGGCTCCTCTTCCATGGAATTCTCTAGGCAAGAATACTGGAGTGGGTAGCCATTCTCTTTTCCAGGGGACTTTCTTGACCCAGGGATCAAACCCATGTCTCCTGCCTTGTAGGTAGATTCTTTACCATCTGAGCCACCAGGGAAACCCTGGTGGATGCTAATGGAAGCAGAAATCACAGGAGGATGGTCACTCTATACCTTCTGGGTACCCAGCACTATGCTAAGGCCTCTGGGTACCCAGCACTGTGCTAAGGCCTCTGGGCAGTGAACAAAGCGCATCCTTGCTCTCCTGGAACTTAAGGGCTAGTTGGGGCTGGAAGTGTGAGGTAGGCTCACTACTGAAAAATGACAGGATGCCCTTTCAGAGGTGAAATATATAATTGGAAAATCTATCACTATCAAGGCAATTTGAGAGTAAGGCTGGGCAGGTTTTACTGGATCCAGGCAGGTATAAGCATTAATGATAATACTAACAATAGCTGAAGCTTATTTCACGTCCACAAGTGTGCTGTTTTTACCTACGTTGTATCACTCACACTTCACAGGAACTCTGTGCAGTCGAGGAACGTTCATTTTGGCTTCCTTTTGCAGATGAGGCCACTGAAGTGCAAGAGATAAATTAGCTTGACTCATGTTTACATGGTGGTGGAGCCAGGCCTTCAACACTGCTCCACCTGACTTGAGTCGGATCTTTTAACTGGGAGACTGCTATTCCTTATTATTCTAAATACAATATGAATAAATCAGAAACTGCTGCTGATTGTTGTTGCTCATAATGGCCCTAATAGCTCAGTTGGTAAAGAGCTATAATGCTTCCCTGATAGCTCAGTTGATAAAGAATCCACTTGCAATGTGGGAGACCCCAGTTCAATTCCTGGGTTGGGAAGATCTGCTGGAGAAGGGATAGGCTACCCACTCCAGTATTCTTAGGCTTCCGTGTGGTTCAGCTGGTTTCTTTAATCTGTCTGCAGTGTGGGACACCTGGGTTCGATCCCTGGGTTGGGAAGATCCCTTGGAGAAGGGAAAGGCTACCCATTCCAGCATTCTGGCCTGGAGAATTCCATGGACTCAAAGAGTCCATGGGGTCTCAAAGAGTTGGACACGACTGAGCGACTTTCACTTTCATAGTGACCCTAAGGCCGTGTTAAATACATCGTCATGCGGCCGTCTTGGTGGTTATTGGCAGTTGTCAGGAGTCTGGAGAGGTTCAGCTTCTTCCTCACAGCCGTCCAGGTTATAGACAGTGAGTCTCAGACCACATTCTGCCACTGGCGCAGACAGTTATCCACAGGCAGGCACAGAACATGTACGCAGCCTGACCTGTGGCTTCTCGAAGTTGCAGCTCTTTGTCCTTCTTGGTGAACCAACATGCAGCTTGCATGTTCACCTGAGGCAGATGACCTTCTAGAAGGAAGAACTTGCCCAGGACTGCCGAAGCATGGGACCTCTTGGATAGATCAAACCCACAGTGCCCCTCTCAGGCAGAAGACTCACTTTGTCTTTATAACCAGTTCATATAAGGGCAGGAATGCCAAGGTATTTCCAACCAGATCATATACTTGATTCCTGAGATTTTCCCCAACAAAAGTCTGTTTCTAATGTCTGTTATGTTAATTGTCAAAAGTCACCCAGAGACTCCCCATTGTCAAAGATAGATAAAGCTGGACGTTAGTTAAAGCAATGAAAACAGATTTTATTCGGTAATCACTCATTGACGGAAAGAGCTGAGCTGCGTCCTGATTTACAGGTACCTGGGAGTTTTAAAGGGAGGAGTGAGTGGGGGCCCAAGCAGAGTTAGGGAAGTGAGACGTGTTTGTTCGTATGGGTGGGGGGATGAGGCCAGCAGGGTCTCCTAGCTAGCAAGTTAGATTCTGTTCTTCCACCGAGACTGGGAGATAGGCCCTATCTTTCCAGAGGACTTCATTTTAAAGGAAAGGAGTTTAAGTCCTTGAGAAAGACATTCCACACTTGTTAGGAGATGTGTCTGCCTGTTGCTGTCCACAGGAGCAGAGGAAGGACTCTTGATTGTATAATGCTCTTAAGAAAAGGAGGTCAGGGCTTATCTTAACTATATAAATATCTTTTCCCAGCCCTGAACCTTTCTGCACAAGGACTCAGAAGGCAGCTGGGTTATCCCAGGCAATGCAGCCTTAGGCTGCTAGAAGCCCTGTTAAAGTTTGCTCAAGTTCTTCATGCAGGAATTTGGGCAGAGTTGCTGTGCACCCCACTCCAGTACTCTTGCCTGGAAAATCCCATGGATGGAGGAGCCTGGTAGGCTGCAGTCCATGGGGTCATGAAGAGTCAGACATAACTGAGTGACTTCACTTTCACTTTTCACTTTCATGCATTGGAGAAGGAAATGGCAACCCACTCCAGTATTCTTGCCTGGAGAATCCCAGGGACAGGGGAGCCTGGAGGGCTGCCATCTATGGGGTCGCACAGAGTCGGACACGGCTGGAGTGACTTAGCAGCAGTAGCAGCTGTGTATCGAGAGTTCTTGCAGTTTTCACCAATTCTCATCATTCCGCTGGTTAACAAAACCTGGGGTCATGGGAGTTAGAGATAACTGAAGTCCCCACAGGAGGTTCTTAGAGGGTGGCCTCTGTTGAGTGTTGACTGGAATTGGTCGATCCTCCTCATCAGGGCATCTTTTCACCTCTAGATTGTAGCTTAAAACAGATAAGCACACACACAATCAATCCATGAAGACTTCTTTGAAGAGTAAATTAGGTACCAGATAAAGATACTGATTTCCCTGAGGTGTCTCTCCTTTTTCTCTGTAAAACTCAAATCTCTGCATTGAAGGCCAAGCTCAAGAAGCCTTTTCCTCAGAAATGACCTTTCCCTTACTTTTCGAGTTCCCTCAGAACTTGCACCCCAAACCTGTCTATACCACCTAGAACATGGTCGTCTGACACCCTGGAGTTGTTCCCTGGTTACTGTGTGGGTGCATTTCCTCTTTCCTCCTGGACAGAGCACGTTCTGTAGACTAGCTGAACCCCCTGTTGTGTGTTTTTGGTTACACAACTCTTTTTCTCTACAGCTCTTTGTTTATAGTGATTGGAAACGTTAGGTCCACATTATATCACGTGTTGCTTCCACACTTGGAAGGGATCCAAGTGCAAAAGTTGATGCTTTTCACGACTGATGCTCTTTTGAACAGTGAGGGGGTATTTATGAAATACATATCCTCACCCAGACAGAACTGTATTTGATATTTTGACTCAGATTTAACATATAATTTTACTTTGTAGAGTTGGGATTATGTTGTAGGTACTATGTTTGATTCAACTCTTTGCTGAATTACAGGGTGACCAAGGCAGTTTTTTAAATGCACCAGCCACTCATTTGCAGCCACGCTTTTTATGCTTATACCCAGGAATAGTGTAGTAGGCCTCTACCTTCAACTATGGACATTTTTCCAGAGGTATTAAGTAAATGTAAATATGTGAAAGTCAGCTAATAGGCTTATGTATTAATAGGAGTGTGTATGGATGGCTGTTTCAATTCCCAAAGGACTAAAAATAATGAAGAAAATCCCGATTTCACCCTTTTTAGATACCATTGACAACGTGGTGCAACCATTTTCTTCCTCTTTTTTTTTAAATAGTCTTCGTTGAATTTGTTGTCATATTGCTTCTGTTGTGTATGTTTTGGTTTTTTTGGCCACAGCAAGGCATGTGGAATGTTAGCTCCCTGATTAGTGATCGAACCTGCACCCTTCGAACCGTCCATTGCACCTTCCTGCATTGGAAGGTGAAGTCTTAACCACTGGACCGCCAGGAAAGCCCCCTGGTTCAGCCATTTTTAATATCATCTTTAACTTTGGTCTTTTTCTTTACAGCTACTTATGCAGATACCATCTGTCTAGATGGTGTTTGGATCCGTTTTCTTGCTGTTTGAAGGACTCTGTTTTAGTTGCATTAAGTTTGAGTCCTGTGCTTATCACTAGTGTTGGCAGTTTTTTCTATTCATTTTATAAAATGCAGTCCAGATGCAGTAAAATGGCTATATTATTGCTCTACCTTACTGACAAAGGTGGTGATTTGACTGAAGTTAGAAGAGGAACTAAAAAGCCTCTTGATGAAAGTGAAAGTGGAGAGTGGAAAAGTTGACTTAAAGCTCAACATTCAGAAAATGAAGATCATGGCATCTGGTCCCATCACTTCATGGGAAATAGATGGGGAAACAGTGGAAACAGTGTCAGACTTTATTTTTGGGGGCTCCAAAATCACTGCAGATGGTGACTGCAGCCATGAAATTAAAAGACGCTTACTCCTTGGAAGAAAGGTTATGACCAACCTAGATAGCGTATTCAAAAGCAGAGACATTACTTTGCCAACAAAGGTCCGTCTAGTCAAGGCTATGGTTTTTCCAGTGGTCATGTATGGATGTGAGAGTTGGACTGTGAAGAAAGCTGAGCACCGAAGAATTGATGCTCTTGAATTGTGGTGTTGGAGAAGACTCTTGAGAGTCCCTTGGACTGCAAGGAGATCCAACCAGTCCATTCTGAAGGAGATCAGCCCTGGGTGTTCTTTGGAGGGAATGATGCTGAAGCTGAAGCTCCAGTACTTTGGCCACCTCATGCAAAGAGTTGACTCATTGGAAAAGACTCTGATGCTGGGAGGGATTGGGGGCAGGAGGAGAAGGGGACGACAGAGGAGGAGATGGCTGGATGGCATCGCCGACTCGATGGACGTGAGTCTGAGTGAACTCTGGGAGGTGGTGATGGACAGGGAGGCCTGGCGTGCTGCAATTTATGGGGTCGCGAAGAGTCAGACACGACTGAGCAACTGAACTGAACTGAAACTGTTACTAATACAGAAAGAGTGGTTTGGAGATGTCTCTGTGTAGTTAGCCAAGTTCAGGTTGTTGGAAAGAAGTCTGTCACTGACCTTAAACAGTAAAGAGAGTGAAGATCACCGTTGTAGGTGGAAAGTCAACATGAAAGTTGCTCATTCAGATTTGTTTTCTTGGGCAGCTTTAGAGCTGACCTGGCGAGCTGACAAATGGCTTAGGGCTGAGGCAAGTCTGAGTGGGCTTACTTTGCTGGGATTGGGCCAATCTGTTGGGAGTAGAAGGCAGCCCCCAAATCATCTCTCTGGTAATGAGGTAAACGGGAAAAACATCTTGCCCAGTGCTCGCTTCCCACCTCTGTTTTCTCTGTCAATATCACCTGTAGATTTCCCAAAGATATTTAGTATCTGCAAGTGTGTTAAATGTGAGACTCAGAAGTGTTTCAGTTTCCCATGTAAATCAACGTGTAGAAACCTTAGAAAGGACAGAGCAGTAAGGAAGGCATCGTCTACTTGTATTTGAGAGCAGGACGAGTGATATGTGGCCTGTTCATCTATGATAATTTGACATTAAAAAGGAAGTCCTTGTACAATGTGGTACGTCAGCAGAGCTAGCCATTGGACACAATTCCATTTTATCCTCTGACTAAGCTGCTTTCTGTGTCTTTAATTATAATGGTAATTATAGATAAAGATCGTGTGTTCTTTCCTTGTCCTAAGTCAAGCAGCATTGTAAGTGAATTTTCATTGCATATTGCTGTTGTTAGTTGGATTTATGGCTGAGATTGGGCGCTGAGAGCAATGTGAATCAAGTACTCATCTAAAACACCTTGATTGTCCTTAACGATCGGGTTTTTCCGGTAGTCCAAAGGGAACCTTTGCAGCCGTCATTAAAATGAATGTTAAAACATTTCCAGTGGGGACATCCTCTTATTTTCTAGTTAGTGTTTTAAAGATTTTAGCACATAACCTGGAAGTCAGTACAGTGTGTGTACAGGAGTTTCAAATAGTGGATTGTTTTGATTACACAAAACATCTGTTTGAATTTTGAAGGAAACAAGACTTTACTTTTGGCTTTTCTTGTGTAGTTTGCCTTGTGAAATTAAAGTTGAGCTGATGTTTAAGGAAAGCAGCTGTTATGGAAAAACTTAGGGTAGGTTTTTATCACAGAGTAAACTTTGAAACAATTTGTGGGTTTGAAGTAAGGTTACAGTGTATAATGATTAGACAGCATTTTCCCCCTTGTGAAAACTGTCTAGTCAAAACAAAAGTGGGAAAAATGCATACACACAACCCCTTAAATCTTAGTTATGCAAAGATAACTAGGAAAGATGGAAAATCAGGCTAATGTTTGTTTAAGTATCATTTTTTATAAACTGGCCAACTGCTCTTTGAAACAAAGCCCATGAGGTCTTTATGAGATTTATTTTCCAGTGCTTTGTATCTCAGTAATTTAACCGAGGGCTGAGTTGCCTAATGTTCTGATCCTTAGTGTGTGTGGCTTACCAAAACTGGGGAAGAGTTCATTCTTTTGTTCCTGTCTCCCTGCTCATTGAACTCCTCCAGTGGCATTCTCAGAAATAATGGCAGTATTTTGTAACCATAGTAATGAAACTGTTCTCTATAATAAGATACTCTGTTATTATGAATTTTCTTCAGCTTTCATAGCATTATTCCTCAGAATCCTAGGACATTGTTGACTTATTTCATTTGCTGTTCTTTCTTTTAAATAAAGGCTCAGTCAGTTCAGTTCAGTTCAGGCGCTCAGTCGTGTCTGACTCCTTGCGACCCCATAAATTGCAGCACGCCAGGCCTCCCTGTCCATCACCAACTCCCGGAGTTCACTCAGACTCACGTCCATCAAGTCAGTGACGCCATCCAGCCATCTCCTCCTCTGTCGTCCCCTTCTCCTCCTGCCCCCAATCCCTCCCAGCATCAGAGTCTTTTCCAATGAGTCAACTCTTTGCACGAGGTGGCCAAAGTACTGGAGTTTCAGCTTCAGCATCATTCCCTCCAAAGAACACTCAGGACTGATCTCCTTCAGAATGGACTGGTTGGATCTCCTTGCAGTCCAAGGGACTCTCAAGAGTCTTTTCCAACACCACAGTTCAAAAGCATCAATTCTTCGGTGCTCAGCTTTCTTGACAGTCCAACTCTCACATCCATACATGACCACTGGAAAAACCATAGCCTTGACTAGACGGACCTTTGTTGGCAAAGTAATGTCTCTGCTTTTGAATATGCTATCTAGGTTGGTCATAACCTTTCTTCCAAGGAGTAAGCATCTTTTAATTTCATGGCTGCAGTCACCATCTGCAGTGATTTTGGAGCCCCCCAAAATAAAGTCTGACACTGTTTCCACTGTTTCCCCATCTATTTCCCATGAAGTGATGGGACCAGATGCCTTGATCTTAGTTTTCTGAATGTTGAGCTTTAAGCCAACTTTTCACTCTCCTCTTTCACTCTCATCAAGAGGCTTTTTAGTTCCTCTTCACTTTCTGCCATTAGGGTGGTGTCATCTGCATATCTGAGGTTATTGATATTTCTCCCGGCAATCTTGATTCCAGCTTGTGCTTCTTCCAGCCCAGTGTTTCTCATGATGTTCTCTGCATATAAGTTAAATAAAGGCTGCTGTTGCTGCTGCTAAGTCGCGTCAGTCGTGTCCGACTCTGTACGACCGCATACCCCTAAAGCTCTATGTCAATTGATAAATGTTCATTGTGTACCTAGCATAATGTAAATCATCAGACTGCCATTCATGCTTAGGAGCAACTGGTGAATTGATGCTGGATGAACTTGAGTATAAGATTCCTTCTGCATACCTGATAGAGGTTTGCGTACCTCACCTTTTTTCTTTTATGCTTGGGAAAGGAAAAGCAGCAAGCAGGGGGTCCGTTGAGGGAGATGAGCCTACCCAGGGGAGCATGTGGAGAGCTGGGCCCCTGAGAATGGGCTCTGGGGGTTCCATATAGCCCTGTGGTCACACACATATGTCTGTGTGTATTCTAAAGACTTTTCCTAGAAGAGGATCGTTAGCATTTCTCAGCTTCTCAAAATCATCTTCTGACCTGGGAAAACCCCAGTATAGCCTGAGATTGGAAAGACCAGCCCTGAAGAGGCTTGGGTACTTCCTCTTTCCAAATTGCAGGATGCTGAAGCTTATTTACTGTAAGTTTTCCAGTAACCTGCCAAAATTTAATGTAGAGGGGACTCCCATCCCTTTGATTTTTCTCTTCTTCCTTCTCCCTCTACTCTTTCCCTTGCCCCTCTTTTTTTTTTTTTTTTTTTTGTGTGTTGAATCTAATCTACAGGGATTTTATTCTTCTTTGGAAAATTCTAGGGAGGCATGTCTGGTTCTGGAGAGATCCAGGTTAGGCTGTTTGTATGGCCATTGATGGGGTAGACTGAGAAATTGGAAATTTTTAGAAGAGACTTTGAAAGGCATCCCTTTTAATTCCCTATCTGAAGCTTAGAGATCTTTTAAAAATGCCTCTGCCAAGTTACATCTGGTGTGTTTGAACCTCTCCAGTGTTGGGGGGCTCACTACTGTTGCCAGTTTTTAAGTTTTCTGAGCCTTGGTTTCTTTGTTCACAAATGGGGGAGATTTGTGTGTTTTGCATCCCTTCTATGATTGTAGAAAGGGATGAAAACAAGTCAGTGTTAAACTCTGTCATCTGTAAACTGGGGATGCAGGTGTGTCAGGGTTCAGTGCAGAAAACTGAGACCACTCTGAGTAATTTAAGCAGAAGAGGATTTAATGTAGGTAATTAGCCGTTTAAGAAATAAAAGAACTAGAGGAACAAGAGTCAGGGGGCCACCCTTTGAACTCTGGGCTTTAAGAGCACACAACTGCAGCAGTAATCCAGAAGCCTGGAAGCCCAGGCTGCTGCCATCACCACGACTGCCTCTCGACACCCACACAGATGGTGGCTTCACGGCAGAGTCACGTGTCTGTCCATTGCAACCGCCTGTCCTGTCCTATATCTTGCCTGGCAGCAGGCCTTGCAGCAGGGGGTGGCCCCCGCCATGTTTTCATCTTCTAAATATTGTGAGTGTTGCCAATTGTCAGGTCCCAAGCAGCAAAGGAGTCTGAGAAATGTTTCATGTTCCAGATTCTTCAATACTGGAAGACCCATAGGAGAAGGAGGGAATGGAGACTGAAGGAGATCACTAACCACGTGGAGCGTAAGCTAGGAAGAGCTAGTATAATAACTCTACCCTCGTGTGTGCTGCACTAATTGCCTCATGGCTTGACCAAATGACAACCGCCAGAGTGTTAAGGGGGTTCATTTAGAGGCAGGAAGATGAAACATGTGTCATGTAAACTGGTTTTCCTCCCCTAGTCTGTTGCCTGCTAATTTTGCCATATAGTCAGCTTGTTAATCCTCCTACCAAAGTGTAGTCCCAGTCATGCCATCCCTTGCTGATTTTTCAACCCCATTGAGGTTAATGTAATGGATTTTCTAAATGCAAGTCTTTGGTAGGACTCTGTTAGTGGTTTGTATCAAGGTAACATATTCCAAATAACATTCCTGATATTAGTAATTTGTGTTCTTTTTTCTTTTTAATGACTCCAAGAGTTTATCAATTTGATCAATGTTGTAAAAGAAACTTTTTAAATTGTTGTTTGTTTTCTGTTTCGTTGATTTCTGCTCTTTATTTCCCTCTTTTTACTTACTTTGAGCTTAATCTTTTATTATTTATTTTAGGTTATTTATTAACTATTTTAAGATACTTAGATCCTTATTTTAAATCTTTTTTTCCTCTAAAATGAGTATTTAAAGTCATTTTATGTCCCACACATTTTGATATCATTCAATTCAAAATATTTTCTAATTTCCCCTGTGATTTCTACTTTGATCTGTGAGTTATTTGAAAGTGTGTTGTTATTTTACAAATATTTGAGAATTTTCCAGAAGTATTTTTGCTATTGATTTCTAGTTTACTCCTGTAGAGGGCTTCCCTGATAGTTCAGTTGGTGAAGAATCCACCTGCAATGCAGGAGACCCTGGTTTGATCCCTAGGTTGGGAAGATCCCCTGGAGAAGGGATAGGCTATACCCACTCTAGTATTCTTGGGCTTCCCTTGTGGCTCATCTGGTAAAGAATCCACGTGCAATACGGGAGACCTGGGTTCGATCCCTGGGTTGGGAAGATCCCCTGGAGAAGGGACAGGCTATCCGCTCCAGTATTCTGACCTGGAGAATTCCATGGACTGTATAGTCCATGGGGTTGCAAAGAGTCGGACACGAGCGACTTTCACTTTTTTACTCTTGTGATGAGTGAACATACTCTGGATATATTTTTCTTTTTAATTTCCCACAGTGTGATACATCTTGGTGAATGTTCCATGTGCTTTTGAAAAGAACTTATTTTCTACAGTTATTGGATATAGTGTTCAGGTTGGTTGCTAGTATTGTGCTCATCATCTTTATCTTACTGATAGAGGGGTCTAATTCTGTCAGTTACTGGGAGAAGGATGTTACGTTTTTCAAATATGACTGTATTTTTGTCTGTTTCTCCCATTAGTTATGTCAGGTTTTGTTTAATATATTTTGAAACTCTTTTAGGTATATATACACATTTGGGATTGATATGTCTCCTTAATGAATTGATCCTTTTGTAAAATGATTCTTTGTATCTCTGGTAATACTCTTTATCTCCAAGTCTTTGATGACCATACTACCCCCGCTCCCTTTTTATATCACACTTTTTTTTTTTTTGGTCGTGCTGGATCTTTGCTGCTGCGTGGGTTTTTCTGTAGTTGTGCCGAGCAGGGGCTTCTCTCTAGTTGCAGGCTTCTCTCTGCACTGGCTGCTCTTGTTGTGGAGCATGGGCTCTAGGCACACGGACCTCGGTCGCTGCAGCTCCCGGGCTCTAGAGCACAGGCTCAGCAGTTGCGGCTCCTGGGCTTAGTTGCTTCCGCAGCATGTGGGATCATCCCAAACCCGGGATGCAACCCGTGTCTCCTGCACTGGCAGGTAGATTCTTTAGCACTGAGCCTCTAGGGAAGCCCCAAGCTACCCTTTTAACTCATTTGTGTTCTATATTTTAAAATCTGTCTCTTAGAAACAAATGTAGTTGGGACTTGTTTTTTGATCCATTCTGACCATCTCTGCCTTTTAATTGAGTGTTTAGATCATTTACATTTATGTAATTATTCATGCTTGAATTTCAGGCTGTATATTGGTGGTCATTTCCATTTCCGCCTCTTTGTTCTTCGGTACCTTTTTAGGGGGAGGTAGGGTGGACATTAAATTTTTTTCAGTATTCTATTTTCTTTATAGCCTTATGTTATTTTATTATTTTTTAAAGTTTTTTAGGCTGTACCTTACAGGCATGTGAGATCCCTAGCCGTGAGATCAAACCTGTGCCCCACTATGGTGAAAGTGTGGAGTCCTAACCACTGGACCCCTTTATTGCCTTTTCCTTAAAGTTTTGCAAAGATTATAATATGTAATATTTTAAAGGATAAGAGTGGGTCAATTTGCTAGCCACTAATTCAATTTTTTTTAGCAAATGATGAATTAACAGTATTTTCTGCTTTATAAAAATAATATATAGTTATCATAGAAAATTTGGGAAATACGGAAAAGTACAAAGAAGAAACTGAGTATCATTTATAATACCACAGAGAACAAACCCTGATAGTTTTTTGTTTTATTTCATTCTAGTATTAAAAAAAAAAATAGTAAATTAGACTGGGAGTTCCCTGGCTGTCCAGTGGTTAGGGCTCTGCCTCTCACTGTGGAGGGTCTGGGTTCCACTCCTGGTTGGGGAACTAAAAAGATACCACAAGCTGCATGGCTAAAAGCTAACTAAATAAATAAAACAGACAAAATAAATTAGACCAGACTATGCTTTGTGTACTGTTTTATATCCTGTTTTCGAACATTATGGACATTTCCACATATGGTAATAATGAGAAAATTTTACATCACATTTAATTGATCATGTTGACATTTATTTCACTAATTATCCTTTAGTAAATGTTTAGTATATTAAAAAAAAAATCTTTTTCGTTTTTAGCCCCATACCTCTTACTTTAGGTTAGAGCCGTGGAAATAGTCCTTCCATAATACAACATGAATATGCATTCCTAAAAATCACACTCTGCAAAATGGAACAGTAAAAACCACAGGTCTTGTGGGGAAGATGGGTTGGAGCACAGCAGCGAATGTTTTGTCAGTGACACATTAAGAATTAAAGGAACCTAGTAAAAATGATATTACAGTTTTACAAACGTTAACTGTTTAAGAGATATAGAAATACTATGAAAATTTGGCACTTGATCTTGAAAACGACCCGAAAGTTGCTTGTGGAAGCGGGTGTTGGAAAAGTCGCAGCTTGTGAGTTGTTGTGAAGTGGTGGACGGAGGGTTATCTGAAGTTGGATCGGAAATTGTAACACCAGCTGTGCTTTGGCGTGACTCATCACACACGTGGAGCGGAGGAGTGTGCAGCTATGGTTTCTGTGCAGCGCAGTTCAGCTGGACACGGAGTTCTGCCTTTGGTGTATGTTGCTCACAACAAAATGCACATCCTGTTATGCTCACGTTGTTCCTTAACATGGCAGGAAAAGAAAAAGAAAAAGTTTTCCTTGACCCAGATCCAGTCTCTTGGCTGGATCTGAAAATTAAATTAACAAGGACAGATTATTAGGTGAAAGGCGTACACATTTATTTTATATACAAATTTTATGTGACTTAGGAGCCCTCATAGGGCTTCCCTGACAGCTCAGTTGGTAAAGAATCCGCCTGCAATGCCGGAGACCCCGGTTCAATTCCTGGGTCGGGAAGATCCGATAGAGGGGGGATTAGGCTACCCACTCTGGTATTCTTGGGCTTCTCTTGCGGTTCAGCTGGTAAAGAATCCGCCTGCAATGCGAGAGACCTGGGTTCGATCCCTGGGTTGGGAAGATCCCCTGGAGAAGGGAAAGGCTACCCACTCCAGTATTCTGGCCTGGAGAATTCCATGGACTGTATAGTCCATGGGGTCACAAAGAGTGGGTCATGACTGAGCGACTTTCACTTGGGAGCCTTCATAAGGAAATGAAGATCTCAGAAATAGTGAGACCTACTTTTATATTAGATGGAACCAGGAGAGGCGGTTGTGGAAAAATGACTCAACTGTGTGGGGAGGTAAAAGGAAGATAAAAATTATTTTAACAAGGTCTCTTTGTAGAGAATTCTCTCCGTCTCAACTTCTTGTCCTTGATAAGAATGTCTTCCTCCTGGTGCAGGGAGGGTGCTTCTCGTATAGGAAGTACATCTCCTTCTTTCAGGAAGAAACACAAAGGTCAGAGTGCTCTCCTTGCACCTGCTGTTTCTCATGAATCTTAGCTCAGAATGATCAGTATGCCAAACTACTTTCTGGGGGGAGATGCTCTGAACTCCTTCCATATTAATCCTGGTGGAACAAATCTATATTTTCAGGGCAAGTATAGCAGAACCAAGTATAAAATGCATAGCTCAGAAGCCCTGGACGTGGCAGACGTCTTGCAGGAAGGCCGACCAGTTCACATGCCTGTTAGCAGCCTGAGGGAGGAGCTGGGCCCCCTGTCTCTCTTTGGACCAACTCCCAGAAAACTGGTGCTGGAAGTGGCTGGAAGCGTCTGCTGCTCCTCCTACCCAATTGTGCTCAGATTTCTTGTGCTATCGTAAGCGGACAACTCTAGAGACGGGAACTTCCTCTCTTCGGAAACAGCTCTGCTTCATTTTAGGGAGCTCTGGTTGAATTCCTCTTCCTGCCAGCCTCCCCAGGCTGAAATGACCTGCTGGCCCAGATCATGGAGAGAATTGCCATAGTTTTGCAGAATAGAAGAGGCAGCATTGAAGGTTGCGATGGGCTCTGGCTCCTGGGGAGCGGAAGAACGCAGTTGGGTATATGCAGCTGCTCCTGGTTATGAAAATCCTCACTGTCCACCCAGACGTTAAACTGAAAATTGGGACATGCTGACAAAGGGGAATTGTACCTCTGGGTATGAGAAGTTTCAGTCAGAAGCCAAATTATTGGAACTTCTGGCATACCCAAATCATTTTTAAGAGGAATGGGCAGGCAGTTTGAGATTAGAACCATCCTGGGGAGTTTTTGGTTGGCAGCAAGCCAGAGAAAGTCTCACTGCTGACGGTGAGATTCTGATTGGAGTAATGCCCATCCCTTCTTTGGCGGGGGTTACCATTCTCAGACACCTTTCGAACTATGAGAATCTGGTCAGTTATACAGTCACCTTCTGGAGCTAGATAAATCCTTAAGGGATCAAAGGAGAGACAGGCCCCAGAGCTCAGATCCTCTTCCAGCTGCACACAGCTCTCCGGCGTGCAGCAGCGCCTGCCGCTGTGGCCTTTGCTCAGCCCCAGTGCCTTGTATACAGTGGACACTGGGTAACTGATGAGAGAGAGGATGGGTGGGTATTGGGCTTTTTCTGCTGTCTTTGCAGAGCAGTTCAATGAAGAGGGCTTCCCTTGTGGCTCAGCTGGTAAAGAATCCACAGGCAATGCGGGAGACCTGGGTTTGGTCCCTTGGTTGGGAAGATCCTCTGGAGAAGGGAAAGGCTACCCACTCCAGTATTCTGACCTGGAGAATTCCATTGACTGTATGGTCCATGGGGTCACAAAGAGTCGAACACGACTGAGCGACTTTCACTTTTCAATGAAGAGTTCATGGATATAGATTTTTTAAAACTTTGTTTATTTATTTATTTTTTTTCTAATTTTATTTTATTTTTAAACTTTACATAATTGTATTAGTTTTGCCAGAAAGCAGTTTTAAGAATGTATCTTCTTACTTCTTACTAAACCATATAGTTTGTGAAAGTTGCAGGTTGCTGAGTAAGGGGTATTAGGCTATTTAGACTGAGCTGGTTAACCAACAAGGCTCTCTATGCAAATTGTTATACCCAGCAGTGGCTTCTGGCTGCAGGCTTTAAAAAGCGTGAAGCAGTAAATTATTTCCTTATGATGGGATTGGGGGGGAGTGAGCAGGGAGGAGAGGGATGTGGGTTGTCATGGGATTGTATTTTCTTGGAAGCCAGAGGTCCGGCAGAGCAAAGGCTCTGACTTCACTTTCCTGCTGTGGCGTGGCAGAAAGGAAGCAGGCTGCAGAGCGCTGGAAGGGGCTGTCATTTCTCCCATCTGCCCTTCATTGTGAGACCAGCCATATTCCCAGGTTTTAGATGCCCCGCTTCTCCTCCTCCCAGCACTGTCCTGCCATTCCCCCTTCCCAATCTTTCTAAGACTGTGAGTAATATAAATGCTTGTGTTACTATAAGCAAAATAGAGAGCTCCTCATCAAAAACAGTTATCGATTCTATAAGGCTATTATTGGAAGGGTTGAAGAAAAAGCTGTAACTAATTGAGCTGTGGCATTTGGGAGGAATGATCTTAACTAGTGGGTCCCTGGGGCAGTGCTGTTTGTATTTTGGGTGAAGCAGTTCTTTCTCTTGAGGGAGTCCTGAGCTGGTATTTATTAATAGTATGCTTGGTAACATGTAGTGTCTAAGCTAAGCCAGTCAGATGTCAGTAGCACTCAACAGTCTTTGTAAAAACACTGCCAGCACCTTTATTAACAACAACCCACCAGGCCACAGAAGGGTGGGGATGGTGCTGCCCAGATAAGAACCACTCAGTGCTTTGGCCTTAGTCATTTTTTCATATAGTTTAAAACTGCAACATGGACTGGATCCTACTTCCTAGTGAATATAGAGATGGAAAAGGGCACAGCAACGTAGATAATTCGACCATCGCACCACCTTGACTCCCATAATATGTATTCAAAACTTGGCATGCAGTTGGCAGGTTGTATTTTGGGCATAGTTTACTTTGAATATTGCTCAGAAGTATCATATTAAGGTTGAGTGTTTAAGCTAGTTAGATAAAGTGTATTTGATAGCAGAAGGAAAAGCATGCTTTATGGTGAGAGGGTTCATTTAGACATTTTCCCAGCATGCATTTAGTTGCTTTTTTGTGTGGGTAGTCCAGAGGCAGTACAGTTGAGTAGTTAAGAGCCAATTCTGGTGATTGGCAGCCTGAGTCCAAGGAGACAGGAAACTGAGATTATCAGTTTGGTTCCACAACAGTTGGTAAAGGATGTAATTTATTTTTATCTGCCCCCACTCACAGTTTGCATATGTAAATGAGGCTTTTCTTGACTAACGTACCGAGGTGAATAGAACTAGGAAAAAAAAAGGGTGCCACTCATAAAAGTGGGTGCCAAGATTATAGTTAAGCTGTCAAATCGGTCTTTGTCAGAGTGCTGCAGCGGGCTGTGGGTTACTAGGAAGTATTGAAAGAGTTGTTTTGGGTACAAGAAAATTGTTAGAGGAATGGGAGCTCCAGTACTAAGAATCAGCCGTTTCCAAATTGTGCAGTCTCAAGAAAACTCAGTGTTGAAAGATCCATGAAACACTTAATGTAAACTTTACAAAGCATTTGACAGCTGACCGATAATTTAAGAATCACAGGGAACAATTTCAGCTCCACAAGTGCTGAGAATTTGCCCTTGGGGACGCTTTATTCCTGTTTAAATTAACAGGTGTTCAAAAAACCTCATAATTTTATTTTTATTCTTAAAGTGGAGTTGGAGCAGTGCCCAAGCATTTACTTCTGTTGAGCAGAAATATCCAACCTTTTAAAATTATTTGAGATTTCTCTTTTTTCATTTTTGGGGGGGATACTTCCTTTATTGTCTCTCAGTCATGTCCGAATCTTTGTGACCCCATGGACTGGAGCCCACCAGGGCTCTTCTGTCCATAGGATTTATCAGGCAAGAATACTGGAGTGGGTTGCCATTTCCTCCTCCAGGAGATCTCCCCAACTCAGCGACTGAACCCACATCTCCTGCATTGGCAGGCGGATTCTCTACCACTGAGCCACCAGGGAAGCTCAACTGCTTTCTTATTTGTCTAAAAATGACTATCTTAGATTATTTTTTATTTAAAGAAATTCCTTATAAAAATTAAAATAGTTTTGAGATGTAGTTCACATACCATATAGCTCATCCATTTAAAATGTTAAAAATTCAGTGTTTTTTTAGTATATTCAGAGTTTTACAGCCATCACTAGAGTCTAATATTAGGACATTTTTATCACCTCTGTGATCATTAGCAGTTGTTCCCAGTTTCTGCTCAGACCTCTTCAGAGCCCCGACAACCACTAATTCACTGGCTGATTCGATCGATTTGCCTATCCTGGATATTGTATGTGAACAGAACTGTACACTTTTACATGACTTTTATGATGGGTTTCTTTCACTTGTTTTCAAGATTCATTTGAGTAGTACCATGTGTCAATACTTCATTCCTTTTGTGCAGCATACCACATTTTACTCACCCATTTTTTCAGTTGATAGCTGTTTAGGTTGTTTCCACTTTATGGCTGTTTCAAATAAATAGTTTTCCAAAGAGGTCTTCCCACCAGCAATGTATGTGGGTTCTAATTTATCCATATCCTCACCAACAGTTTTTCCTCTTTTTTAAAAAAAATTTGGATTATATCCATTCTAGTGTGTGAAGTGACAGCTTATTCGGTTTTGATTTCCCTAATAACTGATGATGTTGAGCATCTTTTCAGGTGCTTATTGTCGATTCATATTATTTGGAGAAATGTCAATTCAGATCCTTTATGGTGCTCAGTTGCTCAGTCATGTCCGATTCTTTGCAGCCCCATGGACTATAGCCCCCCAGGCTCCTCTATCCATGGAATTTTCCAGACAAGAATAGTGCAATGGGATGCCATTCACTTTGCCAGGGGATCTTCCCAACCCAGTGATCAGACTGGGTTCTTCGCTCATTTCTAAATTGTTTTTTTTTTAATTTAATTTAATTTTAAGAGTTCTTTTTATATTCTAGATAGCAGCTGGATAAGACATGTGATTTGCATGTGTTCCCTCTCATTCTGTGAGTTGTCTTTTCAGTTTCTCAATGGTATCACTTGCAGCTTAAAAGTTTTTGATTTTGATGTACTCTAATGTATCTTTTTTTCTTTTCTTACTTATGCTCTCATCTTTCCTCTAGAAAAGCTTTGCCCAACCCAAGGTTATGAAGATTTAGTCCTGTGTTTTCTTCTAAGAGTTTCATAGTTTTAGCTTATAGCCTTTGGTCCATTTTTCAAGTTCATTTTTTTGTGTATGGTATAACGAAGAGGTCCAACTGTATTCTTTTGCATTTGGATATCCAGTTCTAGCACCAGTTATTGAAAATATTGTTTTTTTCCAACCTAAGTGTCCATCAACAGATGAAGAGAAAATAAGATATACAACAACACAGATAGACCTTGAGGCATTATGTTAAGTAAGTCAGAAGCAGAAAGGCAAATATTGCATGGTATCACTTATACTTGGAATCTAAATAAAATGTCATACTCACAAAAACAATAGAAAAGTAGTTGCTAGGATGTGGGGGGAAAAGCAAATGTTGGTTAAAGGGTACAAACTTTCAGCTATAAGATGCATAAGAACTGAGGATCTAATATTAATATATAACATGGTGACTGTAGTTGATAACACTCTTATATAACACTATATGTAATTGAAATTTGCTAAGAGAGGAGAACTGAAATGTTCTCACACACAAAAATATAAATATGTGAGGTGATGGATGTGGTAATTAACTAGATGGGTGGAATCCTTTCAATGTATATCATAATGTGCACTTTAAGTATCTTTACAGTTTTGTCAATTTTATCACAATAAAGCTGAAAAAAAGAAAATATCTTTTTCCTTCAGTGAATTAACTCAGCCCACTTGGCAGAAATTAATTAACCATAAATGTTCGGGTTTGTTTTTAGGCTCTCAATTCTGTTAAGTTATCGAAATTGACCCTATGTTGGAGGAATTACTCATCTGGGGTTTGGACACAGTGGGACTGTTGATCAGTGGGCTGGAGGTTGCAGTTTGGGGACTGATGACCAGTCATTCTTAGAGAGTTGACTCATTTCTTTGTGGTCATGAGATTAAGTATTTACAGAGGTCTAATTGTAAGTTACACAGGGTTGTAGTAGATGTTGTTGGAGGCATGAGAGATGGTTTTGTTTGTACAAATCACAAAGTATAAATACTGTGGCAGTAGAAACTGGAGTCATCCCTATATCACAGGTAAGCTGTGCTCCTGAGTCATGAAGTTGTCTGGACTGACTGAAGTACACTTCCTTGCTGTATGAAGCACTGGCCAGTTCTTCATGTAATATTGTCATTTATTAAGCAATAGCTTAATTGGAAAATAAATTATGATTGGATTTTCCAAAACAAGTATTGTTTTTAAAAGTGCCAATTCCTCTCTTTTTCTCTCCATGTTTAGTTTGGTGAGGCAGTTGAGAGTGCTGACTTTAAATCACACCTGCTTTTAGGGCCTGTCCTCACCCTTAATAGGCTACGAACATCGGCAGCTCATTTCCTTGAGCTAAGCTCCTCATTGCTATGGTGGGGATAGTAACAAAAGCGTCTCACAGGTTGGGAGAAGTTGTCCGCGTGTGAGCGAGTCCGTCCGAGCCCTGGGAAGTGAATGCTGCAGAAGTGGGAGCAGTTGCCTTTGTTGTTGTTTGATGTTAGGTAGTTATGAAACATGCCCTCCCACCCCTCACCAAACCCCCTGAGGGAAACTGAAATGCAAGGGGGAATGCTTTTTTGGTCGGATGTGAGGTTTGGGTGATGGGACTGAGGATGCTGACGCCACAAGTTCCTGGAACAGGTTGAGTTGCCAAGAAGAGGAGAAACCTTACGTTCCTTGTGCCCCTGTCCCTTTTCCAGTGGGAAGAGAGCTGGCAGCCAGGCAAATCTCCCTAAGCATCAGCTCCAGGTCTGAGTTGGAGGAAATGAGGTGCCAGCTACTTTGCAACAACTAGGTTCAGATCCCAGCCCTTTAAGCCTCTGAGCTTTCTTTTTGAAGGCGAGCAGAATAATGTTGGTACCTACCATTGCTGTTCTAAGTGTTTTACTATGTTTTCTGTCCTATGGTGTTGGAACTACTATTATCTCTCTTTTGAAGATGAAGTGATGGAGGTGCAGAGATGTTAAGTGACCTTGTATTGGATGGAATGAGCATTTAGTACAAGCTAATGTTGAATACTTTTGTGTGCCAGGAATGTGGGCTAAGGACCTGGGTTTCATGTTCTTATAGATATCATCATTATTGCTTTGATATGGAGTGGTGTTGAGTCCCTTGGACTGCAAGGAGATCCAACCAGTTCATTCTAAAGGAGATCAGCCCTGGGATTTCTTTGGAAGGAATGATGCTAAAGCTGAAACTCCAGTACTTTGGCCACCTCATGCGAAGAGTTGACTCATTGGAAAAGACTCTGATGCTGGGAGGGATTGGGGGCAGGAGGAGAAGGGGACGACAGAGGATGCGATGGCTGGATGGCATCACCGACTCGATGGACGTGAGTTTGAGTGAATCCCGGGAGTTGGTGATGGACAGGGAGGCCTGGCGTGCTGTGATTCATGGGGTCACAAAGAGTCAGACACGACTGAGCGACTGATCTGATCTGATCTGATGGAGTAATAAGTCTGTTTGCATTATTCCACCAGCCAAGAGATTCCCACCTGCATTAGGGAGCAAGTTTATGGACTTTGTTTACTTTTGCCCTCACCTAGTGTTGACTTAAACTATGAATGTTTAATGTGGTGAGTTCAAATTCTTGTTTGTTTATATTGATCACTTTTCAGTTATTTGATAATTTCAAAGGTTAGTCAGAAAACAAATTTGTTTTATGCAGTCTCTGAAGAGATGACCCCTAGTAATCAAATTAGAAACAATTTTTTTTTCTATGTGTGTGAAGTATTGAGGTGATATTCTGAGGGAAAGAGGGTCTTCTGAACTTAAGAAATTTGCTTTAAATCTAAATACAATTTTTGTTTTCTATCTTTTGCTTTTGTATCTTGTTGTGTGATTCATTTGGAAGAGTCTTTTTTTTTTTTTTTTGAAAGAGTGGGAGGTATTCTAATGTCAACAGCAGGAAAAATGTGAATCATGGAACAGTTTAGAAATGGGCATTTTGTGCAGAATCATTGATTGAGAATTCAGGCAACTTAATTTTTTTTTACTTAATGTAATTGTTGAAAGAAAGCTAATGATAAAAGGTTTGGGTTGTAGTTCAGATTTTAGGCTTGCTGCAAGTGCCAAATTCAGTTTCATTCTATTTTATGCTTAATGTCTGTTTTTAAAACTAGAGTCCAAAATAATTGCTAGAAACTTTTAAACATCATCCCTCTCTGTAGAATATCATTGTATTGTGAGTGCATCTCAGCACCTCCTGATGCCCACTCCATCTTACAGATAGTACCATAAAGGTTTGGGTTTGAGTGTTAGGACCTGGCTGGTTGAGTTCACATCTCAGCACCTCTAGTTGCAGCCAGGAAGCCATCCAGTGGACTCAGGATATGGTGGCTACTAATGGACTCTTCCCACAGTGCTGCTTCATGCCACGTGGACTCCTGCAAGGACAGTGAGCATCACAACTTCCCTTGACCTTGATCTGGTTTTTGTTTGGAGTGTTACTGAGATTTTCAGTCATTTGGACAGCCTTGGTGGATTTAAAGCAGACAAGATGGGAGCTAACAATTCTAGCTTCACTCCTTTGAACTGTATCCTGAAAAACTGGGATAGATTTGATCCCCAGAGCTTAAAGAAGACACCCCTGATCTTCCTTGTGATACTGCATGGCCATGACAGTTTACAATGGCAACGGGAGAATCTATTAAGCATTTCATAGAGATTGAAAGTCTTTTAACTGCTATATATTGTCCTAAAGAAGTAGCTGTTACACCTTGCAAAGGGCACAGCAGGGACTGGAGTAAAGTAGCCAAGGGTAATCAGCTGGCTGACTGTCAACCAGAAAGGTGGCACTTTATGAAACCCCTTCACTACAGATGCCTTTGATCTGGACAGGTCCTATGAAACAGGAAAAACCACAATATACTGAGGAAGAATTAGAAAGATATGAGGAAAGAGAAGCAAAGATTACTGATAAAGGATGGTTAGAGTTGGAGGACATGGACCACAGCCTTGTCTAACTCAGTGAAACTATGAGCCATGCCATGTAGGACCACTCAAGATGGACAGGTCATGGTGGAGAGTTCTGACAAAACGTGGTCCACTGGAGAAGGGAATGGCAAACCACTTCAGTATTCTTGCCTTGAGAACCCCATGAACAGTATGAAAAGGCAGAAAGATAGGACACTGAAAGATGAACTCCCCAGATCGGTAGGTGCCCATTATGATACTGGAGATCAGTGGAGAACTAACTCCAGAAAGAATGAAGAGATGGAGCCAAAGACAAAACAACACCTGGTTGTGGATGTGACTGGTGATGGAAGTAAAGTCCAATGCTGTAAAGAGCAATATTGCATAGATACCTGGAATGTTAGCTCCATGCATCAAGGCAAATTGGAAGTGGTCAAACAGGAGACAGCAAAAGTGAACATCAACATTTTAGGAATCAGCGAATTAAAATGGACTGGAATGGGTGAATTTAATTCAAATGACCTTTATATCTCCTACTGTGGGCAAGAATCCCTTAGAAGAAATGGAGTAGCCATCATAGTCAAGAAGAGAGTCCGAAATGCAATACTTGGATGCAATCTCAAAAACGACAGAATGATCTCTATTTGTTTCAAAGGCAAACCATTCAGTATCATAGTAATCCAAGTCTATGCCCCAGACAGTAATGCTGAAGAAGCTGAAGTTGAATGGTTCTATGAAGACCTACAAGACCTTCTAGAACTAACACCCAAAACAGATGTCCTTTTCATTATCGGGTACTGGAATGCAAAAATAGTAAGTCAAGAAATACATGGAGTAACAGGCAAATTTGGCCTTGGAATACAGAATGAAGCAGGGCAAAGGCTAATAGAGTTTTGCTAAGAGAACACCCTGGTCATAGCAAACACCCTCTTCCAACAACACAAGAGAAGACTCTACACATGAACACCACCAGATAGTCAACACCGAAATCAGATTGATTATATACTTTGCAGACAAAGATGGAGAAGCTCTAATCAGTCAGCAAAAACAAGACTGGGAGCTGACTGTGGCTTGGATCATGAACTTATTGCCACATTCAGACTTAAATTGAAGAAAGTAGGGAAAACCACTAGTTTTCCCTTATGATTATACAGTGGAAGTGACAAATAGATTCAAGGAATTAGATCTGATAGAGTACCTGAAGAACTATGGACGGAGGTTTGTGACATTGTACAGGCGGCAGAGATCAGGACCATCCCCAAGAAAAAGAAGTGCAAAAAGACAAAGTGGTTGTCTGAGGAGACCTTACAAATAGCTGAGAAAAGAAGAGAAGCTAAAGGCAAAGGAGAAAATGAAAGATATACCCATTTGAATGCAGAGTTCCAAAGAATACCTAGGGGAGAAAAGAAAGCCTTCCTCAGTGATCAATGCAAAGAAATAAGAGGAAAACAATAGAATGGGAAAGACTAAAGACCTCTTCAAGAAAATTAGAGATACCAAGGGAACATTTCATGCAAAGATGTGCTCGATAAAGGACAGAAATGGTATGGACCTAACAGAAGCAGAAGATACTAAGAAGCAGTGGCAAGAAAACACAGAACTATACAAAAAAGATCTTGACGACCCAGATAATCACCATGGTGTGATCACTCACCTAGAGCCAGACATCTGGAATGTGAAGTCAAGTGGGCCTTAGAAAGCATCACTACGAACAAAGCTAGTGGAGGTGATAGAATTGCAGTTGAGCTATTTCAAATCCTAAAAGATGATGCTGTGAAAGTGCTGCACTCAAGATGCCTGCAAACTTGGAAAACTCAGCAGTGGCCACAGGACTGGATACTGGATGCTTGGGGCTGGTGCACTGGGACGACCCAGAGGGATGGTACAGGGAGGGAGGAGGGAGGAGGGTTCAGGATGGGGAATATGTGTATACCTGTGGCAGATTCATGTTGATATATGGCAAAATAAATACAATATTGTAAAGTTAAAAAATAAAAAAATTTAAAAAACAAATAACACCACACACACAAAAAAGGTTTCATTCCAATCCTAAAGAAAGGCAATGCCGAAGAATGCTCAAACTACCGCACAAATTGCACTCATCTCACACGCTAGGAAATAATGCTTAAAATTCTCCAAACCAGGTTTCAACAGTACGTGAACTGTGAACTTCCAGATGTTCAAGCTGGTTTTAGAAAAGGCAGAGAAACCAGAGATCAAATTGCCAACATCCGTTGGATCATCAGAAAAGCAAGAGAGTTCCAGAAAAACATCTACTTCTGCTTTATTGACTATGCCAAAGCCTTTGTCTGTGTGGATCACAAGAAACTGTGGAAAATTCTTCAAGAGATGGGAATACCAGACCACCTTACCTGCCTCCTGAGAAATCTGTATGCAAGTCAGGAAGCAACAGTTAGAACTGGACATGGAACAGACTGGTTCCAAATAGGAAAAGGAGTACATCAAGGCTGTATATTGTCACCCTGCTTATTTAACTTATATGCAGAGTACATCATGAGAAATGCTGGGCTGGAAGAAGCACAAGCTGAAATCAAGATTGCCGGGAGAAATATCAATAACCTCAGATATGCAGATGACACCACCCTTATGGCAGAAAGTGAAGAAGAATTAAAGAGCTTCTTGATGAAAGTGAAAGAAGAGAGTGAAAAAGTTGGCTTAAAACTCAACATTCAAAAAACTAAGATCATGGCATCTGCTCTCATCACTTCATGGCAAATAGATGGGGAAACAATGGAAACAGTGACAGACTTTATTTTGGGGGTCTCCAAAATCACTACAGATGCTGACTACAGCCATGGAATTAAAAGATGCTTGCTCCTTGGAAGAAAAGTTATGACCAACCTAGACTGCATATTAAAAGCAGAGACATTACTTTGCCAACAAAGGTCTGTCTAGTCAAGGCTATGGTTTTTCCAGTAGTCATGTATGGATGTGAGAGTTGGACTGTAAAGAAAGCTGAGTGCTGAAGAATTGATGCTTTTGACTTGTGGTGTTGGAGGAGACTCTTGAGAGTCCCATGGAATGCAAGGAGACCCAACCAGCCCATCCTAAAGGAAATCAGTCTGGAATATTCATTGGAAGGATTGATGCTAAAGCTGAAACTCGAATACTTTGGCCACCTGATGCAAAGAACTGACTCATTACAGAAGACCCTGATGCTGGTAAAGATTGAAGGTGGGAGAAGGGGATCACAGAGGATGAGATGGTTGGATGACATCACCAACTCAATGGACATGGGTTGGAGTGGACTCTGGGAGTTGGTGATGAATAGAGAGGCCTGGCTTGCTGTAGTCCATGGGGTCGCAAAGAGTCGGACATGACTGAGCGATTGAACTAAGTAACTAACTCAGCACCTCCTGATGCATGCCCATCTTACTGATGGTGCCATAACCATTTGGCTTTGAGTGTTAGGACCTGGCTGGTTTAGTTCACATCTCAGGACCTCCTGATGCCCACTCCTTCTTACAGATGGTACCATAAAGGTTTGAGTTTGAGTGTTAGGACCTGGCTGGTTGACTTCACTTCTCAGGACCTTAGGAAAGTTGCCTCACTTCTGCTGACCTCAGTTTTTTCATTTGTGAAAAAGAAAAAAAACTGGAATCAACATTCTTTTTAACTTTTTCTCTTTCCGTCACTCATTCAAAGTCAGGATAGCTTCTAAATTTTTTTTTCTGATTCTTAATGTAGACATTTTCATGCCAAAAAGTTCAGTAGTATTTTCTAATTTGTGAAAAGATGGCAAAAATACCATTGAAAACAGGTAAATCATATCAGCTCTAGGATTTGAGGATGAAATGACTCTATGTTAGGAATTTAGGACCTCACCTGGCACCTAGAAAATACACAATACAATTTTCTACTATATAAAAAAAAATTATTATTACCGCTGCCACAACTTACAAGAAAAGTAAACAATGCCAAATGCTTTTCAGAATGAAGAGGTGTGTGCCCTTCCCCTAGGCAAATGTCCACAGTTAACTGTCTGCTTCATTTAAGAGCTGCCCAGACACCCATTGCGTTTTATCAGCAGCCCCCCTACCCTGAACCAGGGCCTCAGGACAAGGTGACAGGGTTTGTCAGGATGCTTTTGTTCAGGGACAGGAGGTGTCGATGGCATCGGATAGCACAGAACTCTCCGACACATGCAACTCCCCCCCCATCCCCAGTGGGGACGAAACTTCCTGTTACTGTTCTTAAAATACATCTGCTTAAGGAACCAAGGCCACACATGAGGGAGCTCACGAATCATGTTTTTCTATCAAAATAACACAGAAATGAAAATATTCTCATACAAGGCCCTCCTCCCCCACCCCAACCTTCACCTTCATATTTTTCATCCATCAGAGCACTGACTGTACCAGCAAGGAAGACAGAGGAGGATCTAAGGGAGGTTCTCCCGGGGGGCATTCTTTTTAATGAAAGAAGTCACTCATGTTGGGGGTAATGTGCCCTCTTCCACAGAATGATACTTGGATGCTGGAGACACCGTGGCTGTACTTTCATGTAACAAGACTCTGGTATGGTGCTGAGTGAGGGTCGGTGAGGAAGTTGCAGATCTGATGGGCCTCAGATCTTGTGTGCATGAAGGTGCTTTAGAGGCTCTCTTGATTTTATGTCTCTGTATGGAAGGAGGTGGAAGAGGCTTCAAAATAGTACACTCCAAGTCTTCTGGGGATGAGGTGATGTGAAAACAGTTTTTGGAATTTTGATGGGCTTTGCAGTCAGAGGCTGAGGTTTCCTCATCTATAAAATGGGGATCGTGATACATCATATTGAATCGGGATTCCTGGTGGTTCCATGGTTAGGACTCTGCACTGCCACTGCAGGGAGCACGGGTTCAATTCCTGGTTGGGGAACTAAGATCCCACATGCCTTGGTATCCCCTCCCGGCAAAAGGTTAAATCAAAACATGTCTTGAAAACAGCTTAGTATAGTGCCCTGATACAGAGGAAATGTTTAAGAAATTGTTTGTAGCTAGAGTACCTGATGCGAAGAACTGACTCCTTAGAAAAGACCCTGATGCTGAGAAAGATTGAAGGCAGAAGGAGAAGGGGATGACAGAGGACAAGATGGTTGGATGGCATCACCAACGCGATGGATATGAGTTTGAGCACGCTCTGGGAGTTGGTGATGGACAGGGAAGCCTGGCGTGCTGCAGTCTGTGGGGTCGCAGAGCTCGACATGAGTGAGCGACTGAACTAAACTGGGTAGAACGATCTCCCTGGTTGCTTAAGACACTCCCGGGTTTCTTTCTTTCTTTTTCTAAAGACACTCCTAGCTTTAATTTCCAGTGTTTTAATGGCAGAATAGCATATAATTCTTTGCATTCTTGTGGAGCTTGCTGCAAAGTTTGACGCTTTGAAGTAGGGCTGGGGCTTTGTTCTGTCCCTGGAGTTTTATTTGCTCTTCTTAGGCGCACCTGCTTGTGTGCACACACACACGTGTGTGTGCAGGTGCTTGTCACACGTGCACACAAACCCACCCTGTGCTTCCAAGGCACTGCTGAGGTGGCAAAGCTGCTGTCTTTATCTTTCCTATGTTACAAGTCTCCGGTCATTGCACCTTCAGGGTTTTGCTGCTCACTGCTCTCATCCTTATGGAGTGCTGTGTTAGAAAGAACAAGAATGAGTTCAAGGCTTTACATTCATCTCTGTAGGGGGAATAAAGTTATACCCCATGTTTGTCGCACAGGACGGTTATCAGGATAGAATGTGAGGAAGTTTCTGAAGGTATGATTAAAATGTTACACTGATAATTAAACCTTGGTACATTAGAGATGGAGATGGGTGACACCCAACTGAGGCAGAAATCCCAGTTCGTCCACATGCTAGGTATACCTTTGTTCTTTGATCAACTTCTCCATCTATAGTAGAGGTTGATGATAACAGGGTTATGATGAACATTAAATTCTGTAGTGTGTATGAAGAACCTAGTGAGGTATTATTGTTAGTCGCCGAGTCGTATCCGACTCTGCGACCCCATGGACTGCAGCACGCCGGGCTTAGGTATATGTTTTACTTAATAGGTGCTCAATGAATTGTTTTTGTACACACTTGTCAGTAGCTGTTGCTTATGTTCATTTTATTTTTGCTGCTTATCTTACCCTATTTTTTCTAGTTTTCCCCAGTTTCTCCCTTGCCTTCTTTGGGAAAACTGGACATTGGCTAAAAAGCCTGGCAGTCAAGCCCTTTTTGCTGTCTAGTTGGTGAGTGAGACACATTTTATCATCGAAAGTTAAATGGATTTCTGTTTGTTCCTGGTAGCTCTTTCTTTTCATTTTGTTTTTCCTGCTTTGGAATGCTTCAAGTTATTCTGGAAACCAAAGGGTACCAGGAATTTACTATGTGAGATGAGTTTTAATTTGATTAGAACACTGACTCTCAAACTTGTCCTTGGAGTGAGATACTCTGTAAAGCGTGGAGTTCTTTACTGAGCACTACGAGAAAGTTAGTGATATGCACTAGATATGATTATGTAGCAGAATGTGATTATTATATATATATCCTATAAAATCCCAAGCATTTATTCATGAAAAAGCAAGCTAAATGTCATCTTCTAATGCCTAGCTTTTTATTAATATTTATGATGTGTTCTTTCTGTTTACCATCTGTCCATACATAATTGAGAGCGTGTGGTGAAGGCTTAAGGAAAAATACATGGAATTAAGAAATGAAAATTGAGAAAATGAAGCCATTTTGGCGGTATGTTTTAAAATGTAGGTTTAATTATCATTTGAGTGTGGTGAAGCCAACAGATCAAGAGATGACTGGCATTGCAAAGGTAGTTTGTTATAGGGGTCCCCATGCCATACCGGGCAAGCAGCAGGGTCAGGAGGCAGGAAAAGTGAGGGAACGGCATGGGCAGGAGTCTTTATTGTGGCTTCTTTGGGAAGGCAGGGCAGGGTGAGCACGTTTACGGTTGGCTGGTTTGGGTAATGTCAGTGGGCTCTGGGGCATAGAGCAGGTGGTGTCTATGTCTGGTATGTGACGCTGGGATGGTCAGGGCAGAGAGATATTACCTCCTGGAGCCGAGCCAGATAGTAGGGGTGATTCAGAATATGACCCTGAGTTAACTAGTTTACATGTGAGAGGTTTACTTATAGAGGATTTATTTGCTGCATCTAGGGATTAGCTAGGGGGCTTCCCTGATGGCTCAGTTGGTAAAGAATCCACCTGCATTGCAGGAGACCTGGGTTCGATCCCTGGGTTGGGAAGATCCCCTGGAGGAGGGAAAGGCTACCCACATGGAGTCCCAAAGAGGTGGACACGACTGAGCAACTTGCAGTTTCTTTCAGGAATTAGCTAGCCCTGAAAGGAGCAGTCCCTTTTGGGTCAGTTAGGCCCCAGAGACTAGAGCAGCAAGAATATCGAAAATTAAAAAAAAAACAAAAACACAAAATACTATATTATATTTTGTTCCTGCAAGTTAGGGAAAAAACTACAGTGATTTAATTTCAGTAACAAACCCTTTGGCCCAGCATGTGATACAGGAGTGGGAAAAGGAACAGAGTGTAAGACTGGGGTTGGAGTAGATGAGGCCACAGTTTAAGGTCCAGTTCCATGTGGCCCAGGCTTGTTCTTACAGAGTAAGTGTGTTCAAGGACCACTGTATCACCAGTTCTCAAGTTGTAGACACTGAACTTGCCTGTGATGATGAGAAATAATGGCTGGAGACAGTGGGCCAGCCATGCCACTGAGTGGCATCTCAGTGGCCAGCCATGCCACTGAGAAACAACCTCAGAACAGTGGTCCCTCCCTGGTTGCGTGGTGGGGTGACTCTTCTGCAGGGAGGATGGTACAGTAGGATGCTCCCCACGTCAAAGCAGCATCTTGAGGGGGCTTACTCCAGAGAGTGAGGTTGGGGCCGTTGTAAATAAAGTGATCCTTGAACATCATTTTATGGTATTTCTTCCCTTCTGATATTTTTGATTTTGCCAAGGTTGTCTTGTTCTATAACCTACCCCAAGAGAATGAATTTTATAAATAAAATAGCAAGGCATAGAATATGTGGAAGGTAGCGAATTAAGTGGGCTTTGTACTTTTTTTTCTGGGTCAGAAGATTTCTACTCTTTTATTCTTCACCTATTAAGATTTCGCATACTTTTCTTTTTTAAATCCATCCTAATGTTGAAAATCTGGAAAAACAGGGACAAGGTAAAGAAGACAAACATGATTTAAAATCACAGCTCTGGTTAATATTTTAGTCTGTTTTCTCTGTCTTTTCCCAGAGATGTGTCCATGAGCATTTTCTCGTATTAATTATTTAATGGCATCTTTTTCAGGGACTATATATTTGTCTGTCACAATCCCCTTGTCATACTGAAACAGTGCTTGATCCCCCTGGAGCTGTGTGTTCCCCATCTGTCATTCCCAAAGAGTCCTCCTGAGTGGAGACGGAGGAACTTGCTATGAGGGGAGTGGAATGTCTTCCTTAAACACACGGCTGCGCCTGCCTTTGACTTGTTCCATATCCACGGAACAGGAGGCTCTGCCGCTGCAAAAGAGAAGCCCCCCCTGAATTCCCTGAGCCTGGGCACAACTTTGAAGGAGCCACAGGTCACCTGGGGAGCTTATTAAATGCAGGTTCTAATTCTGAGAACTGACAGGCTTCCAGTGATCCCCACGCTGCTGCCCCACACTAGGCTCCACGGAGCTCAGGTACTTACAAATTTGCCAGTCATGTTCTGCTCGGGGCCTTCCTGCACTTCCTTTGACTATCCCCTGGTCCAGGCTCTTGTCGGTCGTCCTCTGCTCACACCACATCCCCACCAGACCTGCTTTTCTCCTCACTCCAGCAGCTTTTAGCTTCCTAGGCCTCCCCCTCCCCCCTCCACCACCAAGTCAAGGTCCAGGGAGGTAAGCTAAGGGCTTTGACTTCATTGCCGCCCCCATCCTCCCAGCTTCCTGCTCAAGCCTCATGCTGGCTGATTCCTCTCTCTCCATAGAGGGTGGGGGCTCCCCGCTTCAGAGACTCCATCCCTCAGACGTACCATGGCCCCAGCCTGCCAACTCCCAAACTTGGGCTCTTTGAACCAGGCCTTGGATTTCCCTGGGGGAAGGAAGGAGGGGCCAGACAGATCCAGGCTCTTCCCTGGGGCCCGCTACTCCAGCCACCCTCCATCCACTCCACCCAGTTGGCTTGAGAAATGCTAGGTTTGACTGAACAGATAACAGTAATTAAGGCCTATTTGCTGAACTGCCCACCCCTTGGGCCTGTTTACCTTGCAGCCCAATAGTAGTTCATTGAGTGTGTGCCTAGCTCTGTGGTCCCTGTGTTTGATTTTGATGCTGAGGTACTGTTCTTCACAGTCTAGGCCTGATAGAGGGGCTCTATCTTTGTGGTTTTAAGCAGCAGAGGGAACACCACCCCCAACACGAGTGACTTCTTTCATAAAAATGCCCCCGGGAGAACCTCCCTTAGATTCCCCTCTGTCTTCCTTGCTGGTACAGTCAGTGCTCTGATGGGTGAAAAACATGAAGGTTGAAGGTTGGGGTTGGGGAGGAGGGCCTGTATGAGAATATTTTCATTTCTGTGATATTTTGATAGAAGAACATGATTCATGAGCTCCCTTATGTGTGGCCTTGGTTCCTTTTGCAGATGTATTTTAAGAACAGTAACAGGAAGTTTCGTCCCCGTTGGGGGGAGTTGCACGTCTCCGAGAGTTCTGTGCTATCCGATGCCATCGACACCTCCTGTCCCTGAACAAAAGCATCCTGGCAAACCCTGTCACCTTGTCCTGAGGCCCTGGTTCAGAAGAGGGTAGGGGGGCTGCTAATAAAATGCACTGGGTGTCTGGGCAGCTCTTCAGATGAAGCAGACAGTTAACTGTGGACATTTGCCTGGGGGGCGGGCACACACACAGGCGTTCCTTCCCCTTCAAGCTAGAATGGGAGGGAGAGAGAAACTTCAAGGAGAGGAGAGCTGAAAAGAAGGCTTTCTGAAGCTTTGAGGGACTGAGGAATGGAGAAATTAAGTGTGAGAAAGTGTTTTCTCAGCTGTAGGAAAACAGTGCAGCTGTTACTTCAGCTCTGAGGAAAGGCTGTGCCCCCAGGCCCTTTCATGTGGCCTCCAGCGTTCCCACAGAGAGATGACTGAGGCCGGCCCTGTAGGAGGGTCCCTGTGAGAACCAGCAGCTCCCTTGGGCCTCTGTCTCTTCCCTCCCTGCCTCTGAGGGCCGTCTGCTTGCAGCTCTGGGTTTTCCAATCCAGAGGCCATTTTCTGACATTTCTGTTTTCAATTTTTTTGTTCAGTTATGGTGAAAATAGGTTTGAAATGTCACCTTTTATCAGGCATTTGGGACTCCTGAAGAACAGAATTATATGAAATCCTGACTGCTGGAAAATCTAGGACAGGAGGCACATGCACGTTTGTCCTTGTGCAGAGTCACTGCAGCTAGTCTCATCTTCAGAGAGAGCCAGCTTGTCACGGCCAAGGGTTGGAGGAGTCTTGGGGAGGGAGAGTGGCCAGCAGTTGACTAGGCATGTGGGTTGTGCGGAGGCTGCGGGGAGGGACTTGCTTGCTTTTCAGAGGTGGGAAGTGGGCACATCAGGGGCCCTGGGTGCTTGGCAGCCATAACCTGCGGCTTCAAGAGCTTCAGCTTTGTGACCACCCCAGGGCTGACTCATCATAAGCCATAAAATACCCACACCAGTGTTCTTGCCTGGAGAATCCCAGGGACGGGGGAGCCTGGTGGGCTGCCGTCTATGGGGTCACACAGAGTCGGACACAACTGACGTGACTTAGCAGCAGCAAGCCATAAAATGCCATCACTTTAGCTATGCTGTGATGAAAACCTTTCACATCTTATTAGACACTTAGACACTTACTGCCTTCCTGTTAAGTGTCGACAGACCGTTGTTTACTCAAGGTGCCATGTTTTAGTAGGTTTGCATGTCTGCAAATTGATTGCACTATGGATTCAGAATTGTGGGACCCACACCTGAGTTATTAGCTCATCCTGCTTCCAGACTGCTGAGTTGTCGCAACCGGTGTGTTTTTTGCTGGTCCACTGATGCTCTTCATTAGATTTGTCCTTAGATTTCCTATCAGGAAAATAAGGGGACTGCACTGGATCAGAGGCCTTCAACCCAGGTGCTGTGACATGTCCCAGTTTGAGTAGAATTTTGGGGTTGCTAAGTTAGATATAAATCCCCTAGAGCTTCACGAGGGCAGTGACTGTATTACTAGCTCCTAGAATGCTGCCTGGTCACTAAGATCAGATCAGATCAGTCGCTCAGTCATGTCCAACTCTTTGCGACCCCATGAATCGCAGCACACCAGGCCTCCCTGTCCATCACCAACTCCTGGAGTTCACTCAGACTCATGTCCATCAAGTCAGTGATGCCATCCAGCCATCTCATCCTCTGTCGTCCCCTTCTCCTCCTGCCCCCAATCCCTCCCAGCATCAGAGTCTTTTCCAATGAGTCAACTCTTTGCATGAGGTGGCCAAAGTACTGGAGTTTCAGCTTTAGCATCATTCCTTCCAAAGAAATCCCAGGGCTGATCTCCTTCAGAATGGACTGGTTGGATCTCCTTGCAGTCCAAGGGACTCTCAAGAGTCTTCTCCAACACCACAGTTCAAAAGCATCAATTAATTCTTTGGTGCTCAGCCTTCTTCACAGTCCAACTCTCACATCCATACATGACCACTGGAAAAACCATAGCCTTGACTAGACAAACCTTTGTTGGCAAGGTAGTGTCTCTGCTTTTCAATATGCTGTCTAGGTTGGTCATACTTTCCTTCCAAGGAGTAAGCGTCTTTTAATTTCATGGCTGCAGTCACCATCTGCAGTGATTTTGGAGCCCAGAAAAATAACATCTGACACCGTTTCCACTGTTTGCCCATCTATTTCCCATAAAGTGGTGGGACCGGATGCCGTGATCTTTGTTTTCTGAATGCTGAGCTTTAAGCCAACTTTTTCACTCTCCACTTTCACTTTCATCAAGAGGCTTTTTAGTTCCTCTTCACTTTCTGCCATAAAGGTGGTGTCATCTGCATGTCTGAGGTTATTGATATTTCTCCCAGCAATCTTGATTCCAGCTTGTGTTTCTTCCAGTCCAGCGTTTCTCATGATGTACTCTGCATAGACGTTAAATAAACAGGGTGACAATATACAGCCTTGACGAACTCCTTTTCCTATTTGGAACCAGTCTGTTGTTCCATGTCCAATTCTAACTGTTGCTTCCTGACCTGCTTACAAATTTCTCAAGAGGCAGATCAGGTGGTCTGGTACTCCCATCTCTTTCAGAATTTTCCACACAGTCAAAGGCTTTGGCATAGTCAATAAAGCAGAAATATATGCTTTTCTGGAACTCTTGCTTTTTCGATGATCCAGCGGATGTTGACAATTTGATCTCTGGTTCCTCTGCCTTTTCTAAAACCAGCTTGAACATCAGGAAGTTCACAGTTCACATATTGCTGAAGCCTGGCTTGGAGAATTTTGAGCATGACTTTACTAGCGTGTGAGATGAGTGCAATTGTGCGGTAGTTTGAGCATTCTTTGGCATTGCCTTTCTTTGGGATTGGAATGAAAACTGACCTTTTCCAGTCCTGTGGCCACTGCTGAGTTTTCCAAATTTGCTGGCATATTGAGTGCAGCACTTTCACAGCATCATCTTTCAGGATTTGGAATAGCTCAACTGGAATTCTGTCACCTCCACTAGCTTTGTTTGTAGTGATGCTTTCTAAGGCCCACTTGACTTCACATTCCAGGATGTCTGGCTCTAGGTCAGTGATCACACCATGGTGATTATCTGGTCATGAAGATCTTTTTTGTACAGTTCTTCTGTGTATTCTTGCCATCTCTTCTTAATATCTTCTGCTTCTGTTAGGTCCATACCATTTCTGTCCTTTATCGAGCCCATCTTTGCATGAAATGTTCCTTTGGTATCTCTGATTTTCTTGAAGAGATCTCTAGTCTTTCCCAGTCTGTTGTTTTCCTCTATTTCTTTGCATTGATCGCTGAAGAAGGCTTTCTTATCTCTTCTTGCTATTCTTTGGAACTCTGCATTCAGATGTTTATATCTTTCCTTTTCTCCTTTGCTTTTTGCTTCTCTTCTTTTCACAGCTATTTGTAAGGCCTCCTCAGACAGCCATTTTGCTTTTTTGCATTTCTTTTCCATGGGGATGGTCTTGATCCCTGTCTCCTGTACAATGTCATGAACCTCATTCCATAGTTCATCAGGCACTCTATCAGATCTAGGCCCTTAAATCTATTTCTCACTTGCACTGTATAATCATAAGGGATTTGATTTAGGTCATACATGAATGGTCTAGTGGTTTTCCCTACTTTCTTCAATTTAAGTCTGAATTTGGCAATAAGGAGTTCATGGTCTGAGCCACAGTCAGCTTCTGGTCTTGTTTTTGCTGACTGTATAGAGCTTTTCCATCTTTGGCTGCAAAGAATATAATCAATCTGATTTCGATGTTGACCATCTGGTGATGTCCATGTATAGAGTCTTCTCTTGTGTTGTTGGAAGAGGGTGTTTGTTATGACCAGTGCATTTTCTTGGCAAAACTCTATTAGTCTTTGCCCTGCTTCATTCCGTATTCCAGGGCCAAATATGCCTGTTACTCCAGGTGTTTCTTGACTTCCTACTTTTGCATTCCAGTCCCCTATAATGAAAAGGACATCTTTTTTGGGCGTTAGTTCTAAAAGGTCTTGTAGGTCTTCATAGAACTGTTCAAATTCAGCTTCTTCAGCGTTACTGGTTGGGGCATAGACTTGGATTACTGTGATATTGAATGGTTTGCCTTGGAAACGAACAGAGATCATTCTGTCGTTTTTGAGATTGCATCCAAGTACTGCATTTCGGACTCTTTTGTTGACCATGATGGCTACTGCATTTCTTCTGAGGTATTCCTGTCCACAGTAGTAGATATAATGGTCATCTGAGTTAAATTCACCCATTCCAGTCCATTTCAGTTCGCTGATTCCTAGAATGTCGACATTCACTCTTGCCATCTCTTGTTTGACCACTTCCAATTTGCCTTGATTCATGGACCTGACATTTCAGGTTCCTATGCAGTATTGCTCTTTACAGCATCGGACCTTGCTTCTATCACCAGTCACATCCAGAACTGGGTATTGTTTTTGCTTTGGCTCCATCCCTTCATTCTTTCTGGAGTTATTTCTCCACTGATCTCCAGTAGCATACTGGGCACCTACTGACCTGGGGAGTTTCTCTTTCAGCATCCTATCATTTTGCCTTTTCATACTGTTCATGGGGTTCTCAAGGCAAGAATACTGAAGTGGTTTGCCATTCCCTTCTCCAGTGGACCACATTCTGTCAGATCTCTCCACCATGATCCGCCCATCTTGGGTTGCCCCAGGGACATGGCTTAGTTTCATTGAGTTAGACAAGGCTGTGGTCCTAGTGTGATTAGATTGACTAGTTTTCTGTGAGTATGGTTTCAGTGTGTTTGCCCTCTGATGCCCTCTTGCAACATCTACCATCTTACTTGGGTTTCTCTTACCCTGGGCGTGGGGTATCTCTTCACGGCTGCTCCAGCAAAGCGCAGCCATTGCTCCTTACCTTGGACGAGGGGTATCTCCTCTCCGCTGCCCTTCCTGACCTTCAACGTGGGATAGCTCCTCTAGGCCCTCCTGCGCCTGCGCAGCCACGGCTCCTTGGACGTGGGGTTGGTTCTCCTGGCCACCGCCCCTGGCCTCGGGTGTGGGTAGCTCCTCCCTGCCGCCGCCCCTGGCCTCGGGCTTGGGGGCGTGGGGTATCTCCTCCCGGCCGCCGCCCCTGGCCTCGGGCTTGGAGGCGTGGGGTATCTCCTCCCGGTCGCTGCCCCTGACCTCGGACTTGGGGTAGCTCCTCTAGGCCGTTCCTGTGCCATCACAGTCTGGTCACTAAGAAGCACTTGGTAAATATGTGTTGTATCAATATATAAGAACATTCGTAGTGTTGTGCATTCATATGTTTTGTGCATTGGGGTTGCACATGGGATTTCATTTGGCGAGAAAGGAGTGCATGGCTAACCCCTTGAAACTGCTGGCCCACCTCAGCTCTGAGGTCATGGCCACTGGAATTGTTGAAACGAGGTCATTTCTGTTCTCCTTCCCAGAGCATATTTGGCTCTGTGGCCTCCATCATTGCACTTGGCAGGGTCTGGGGTTGGGCTGGAGAAAAGTACTTCTTAGAAAGGACTTGGCAGATTCTTCACTGCAGCACAATCTCCGTGACACAATCAATCAGGGAAATTTTGGGTTTTGTGGTTCACTAACTGCTTGTTGATAAGCTGTTATGAAGTAGAACAAGCAGGATTTCCCCCCCACCTCTCCTTTTGATGAGAAGACTTAAAACTGACTTTTAAAAATGGTTTAAACTTAATGAGCACTTTCCTTCCCATCATCCCACACATTTCCATTTTGAATTTCAAGGTTTTGTTTTCTTGTACCATTTTCCCCCTAAACCTTGTTTAACTTGTCTTTCTCAGCCCTGTTCTGCTGCAGGTATTTGTGGCTTCAGTGGGTGCAAATGAATGTTCTGATCGCCTCCTTTGTTCCTTAGTGGCAATAAAGAGGGCTTGAGGAAAGTGCCTCCATGCACAGGAGACCACTTTTTCCCCAGTTGGTGGGATGCTTTCCTGGGCTCAGATCTCAGGAGTTTTTATTTATAAAATATTTTCCTTCAACAGGTGGAGTTACCATCCACATTAGAGCAGAAAATGAAAATATTATTATAAATGAGGTGTCATGATTTGCTCGCATCCCCCTCCCATCTTTACCTTTTTCCACGTCTCCCTGATGGACTGAGGAGAAGGGGTGTCTCTGAGGAGGAAGGACGTGACTATAGTGATGTAGGTGATAAGTGCAGGTGGCTTTCTTGGGAAGAGGGTGTTACCCTGTGCCAGGCTCTGTGCTAAGAACTTTCCCTTGAACTGATTCATTTAATCCTCAAAATAACCCTGTGAAGGAGGTACTTTTATACCCATTGAACAATGAGGTATTTGAAATGTGGAGAGGTAAAGAATTGGCCCAAGAGCCCATAACCAGGCTGCAATGGAGCTTGTGTGTGAACCCAGACAGCCTGGCCCCATTGGGAAGGGGAAGGGCAGTTGTCTGAGGTATTTCTGATTAACTCCACTTGTGTGTGTTAGGGGGTGGGCTGGTTGCTCCTGGCACATAGTACATAAGCCAAGGATGCTGCTGCTAAACATCCCATAGCTCACAGGACGCCCCTCCCCACCCCCACGAAGAATTATGTGGCCCCCAATGGTGCTGAGTTTGACAAACTCTTCTCTAGATGATCTGTCTCCCAGGAGAGTTTGTTTTCTATTAAACTGCCAGAAAGCAGAGTTAACCTTTTAACTTAAACTTTATAGATTGTCTCCACCAACCTACTAAAATATATCAAATGTGGTGTTTTTTTAGAAGATACATAAGCAGAGAGTGGTGTCAGGGAATGACTCAAAGAATCTGACTGCTGTCTGAGAGCAGAGAACTTGATCGGCATTCCTTTGGTGCTGAAAGTAACATTAACCTTGTGAGAGACTCCCAGCAAGGGGGACGGTTTTGTCCAGATTCATTGTAACCTGAAAGCCAGTGCTGGCTTGGCAGGTGTTGGCTGATGGCCTGTCTTTGGCTGATTCAGTTTGGGTCCCAGTGGCTGTGGGTGCTCAGTGCTCTTGAAGGAAGGATGCTGACCCTTGACAGTTTTCATGGGATGCTGTTGAAACCAGCACATTCTGGAATGTTGAAACCTGTGTCAGAAACCCCTGTCCCAAATTCCTTTCTGATGCGCCTACAGAGTCCTGTCCCTACAGTTATGGAAGAGACTGTGAAACCCTTGGAGGTTTAAGGAATTCTCTGAGCTCAAAAGAGAAAAACTTAATCTGAAATGAAGGGAAGCACAAGAGCCAATTTCAGGTTCAGGCAAATACACAGCTTCTAATCCTTAGTAGCTATTAATTTTTCCCATTTCATTTTTATTTGCTTCATAGTCTACCAAGTAGAGGTTTATTTATAGCAATTGAACTAAAAAATGTTACAAGGGTTAAAGAAATTTTAAGTTGAGGTAAAAAAAATTTACCATCTTAACCATATTTAAAGATACAGCACAGTAGGAATTTTCTACTTTTATGACTCAGTTACAGTAATGGTTAACTCTGTTTTCTACCAATTACGTAGCTGAAGTAGATCTCATTTACTCGCTGGCTGATTCATTTAGCAAATATTTGAGTATTTACCACCCATAAGGTAGAACAGCAATGTTATTTTGTTTTCTTCCAAAATAGAAACTTGAAGTGTTTTTCTAATTATAAGATATGTGCCTTTAAAATGTATTTAAAAAAAAAAAAAGATATGTGCTTCTTGCAAAGAGTTCAGAAAATATGGAAAAGCATAGTCACTCATCATCCTGCAACTCTGTTAACTACTATTGATGCACTGATGTATCCTTCTAAATTGTTTTTTGTTGTTGTTATGGCGGATCTATGTCTTGTTATAATTTTACTCCAAATGCTATCATACTCTGTGTTTTTTGTTATTAACTATTTTCAGTTAATGCAGTGTGGATATCTTTCCATGGGCTTCCCAGGTGGCTCAGTGGCAAAGAATCTGCCTGCCAGTGCAGAAGATGCAAGAAACATGGGTTCGATCCCTGGGTTGGGAAGATCCCCTGGTGTAGGAAATGTCAACCAACTCCAGTATTCTTGCCTGGGATGAAAAGAGCTTGGCGGGCTGCAGTCCACAGGGTCACAAAGAGCTGGACATGACTAAGCAACCACGTGCGTGTGCGCGAGCACACACACACACACACACACACGCACACACGCACCTTTCCATGATGGCAATTTTTTCTGTATAATCAGTGGGTGCTTTGAATTCAATAAGATGAATGTACTATAATTTCAGTGATCAATACTCCTTCCACTACAGAAAGGAACATCCAGGTTTCCTTTCTTTTAAACAAAATGTTATGTTAGTGTAAGTTCATGTGCCCAACGCATAGTGAAGCCAGACAAACCAAAACATCAGAGTTTGGAACAGAGAAAAGTTCATTGCAGGGCCATTCAAGGAGGTGGGTGGTTTGTGCCCAAACTCCCTGAAGAGTTCCAGCAAAGCGTTTTTTAAGGTGATCAGCTTGTGCACAGTTCTCTGAATGGCTGATGGTGAGGGGACAGGGTGATGTCATAGGGGTTAACATTATCAAGCCTTAGGCAGTAGTAGGTCTAGGGGCTAGGTGCTCATGGTCATCGAGTAGTTAGTGTCTTCCACTTGGTGGGGGTTTTCACATCTGTAAGACAACTCAGGAATGTCCATTAGATAGTGTTATCTAGGTACTTCAGAGAGGAGCTAAAGCAGAGGGTTTAGAGGATGGTTCCATGGGGCCTGTTGCTGCATTTCCAGGAATTAACATTGCACAGGAGGTATGTAGTATTGATATAGTAACCATTAGTTGAGTGAATGAATCACTTGGTTATTTCCACAGGATTAAGGGTAGGGCTTTAAAAATGGGATTGGACTTGGTGGTGAGGTGGGGAGCGTGGTGATGGGAGGGGCTGAGCTGCTTGGGCAGGTCTCTAATAGAGGTCCTCCAGGTCCACTGAAGCCAGAGGTTACCTGGAGAGAGGAGGGGCACGCAAAGGGAGACGGCTTCTTCAGATACTTGTTGAATGCTTTCTGTACCCCCGAGGACTTGCCACTTCCTCCCCACACAGCCAGTTTGCCTTCTGTAGGAAACCAAGGTTTCAGGCCCGTGTGGTCTTTGGTGCATCCTCTTTGTATACCAGCAGTGAGGGGAGCAGGTTTGCAAAAAGCCTACAGATTCAAATCCTGACTCTGCCACTGGCCAGTTCTGTAAGTGGGGGTGATATAACAGCTAGTGATAAAAGTTGTTGTACCTTACAAAGGGCACAGTGTTAGCTCTGGTTAGCTAATATTATTATGGATTAAATAAGCTTTACTAGGTTGCCCTACTTCTCTTCCTGTTTATTTATGTATTAGTGGCTGCACTGATTCTTTTTCATTACTGTGCTGCAACTGTCTTGAATTGCAGTGAGTGGTGGCCGCTCTCTAGTGGTCATACACAAGCTTCTCATTGTGGTGGCTTCTCCTGGCTCTGGGCACACAGGCTTCGGTAGTTACAGCACAAGGGCTCAGTCGTCATGGTGCATGGGCTTAGTTTCCCAGAGGCGTGTGGAAACTTCCCAGACCACGAGTTGAACCTGTATCCCCTGCATTCACAGGTCGATTCTTCATCACTGTACCACCAGGCAGGTCCTGCCCTATATTCTTTTGAGTGGGAGAAATCCAATAAGCCCTAAACAAACCAGCTTATTAACATATACATAGTATGTGTTGCATTTTCTAAAACATGATCATTGTGTGAATTAGTGACTACCTGCCACCTGTATTTCTTATGCAGTAAGATACTTCCTTATTGAGCAGAGTAGTTGAGTGTTCTTACTGTAGCTTTCAAGGCACATCATTACCACGCAAAGCTACTGGGAACAGGCAGCATGTGGCACCATGTTGGCAAGAGTTGCCGTTTACCACTCCCTGCCTCCTGGTTGTAGTGAAGGAAAAGGTCTGTGTGAGCTCAATGGGAAGATGTTTCTGAGCATAGAGTGAGGAGAATGAGCTGCAGATGGCTGGTTGTGGAGACCCAGATTTAAATAAATACTGCTGTCAAAGTAGAATCAGTTCTTCCTTACCAATGCTGACTGCTGGTGATTCATAGAAAGTCCTGAAGCCTCAAAGGAGAAGGAAGGCAAGCAGGCTGTGACAGGGCTTGAGTAGGATATTGTGTGTCCCCAAAAGATGTGGAGATCAAAATTAAAAGAGAGCACAATTTACTTTTATAAAATATTCTGAGCCTACTTTTATGTCTTGAGTATTTTTCTTCTGTTTTCTTGGTGTTACGTGCCCCGGGCTTGCACAGGAACACCTGGGTTCTGCTTCCAACAGCTTCAACATCTTCAGTTTTTTAGGAACTTGCTGCTGCTGCTCTATCCCCTCACTATTTATTAAGGGACAATATTATAATTATTGCAGTTAACAAAAATCTCTGTGAAGTCTTTTCCTCAGTTCTGTTGGGCTCCTGCATTTCCAAGTCAGGAAAAGGACAGAATGAAGATCCATGTCAGATTTGAAGTGTTGTTTCCTTTTGAAGTTTGAACTCAGTTTAGGGCTGTCCAGAGCTCTCGTGGAATAAGTCTGAATAAATGCTGGGAATCCCTAGGCTTCCACTGCAGGGGGGCATGGGTTCGATCCCTGATTGAAGAACTAAGATATCTGGCAAGCTGTGAGGTATGCCAAAAGAGTTGTTTTCCCCAAACTAAAGCACTGGAACTAAAAATGTGTCCTGAGTTTGGAGTGATTCTTGTAACAAAAGTGTCCTACGCAACTCGTTTGCCTTCCTAAGTGGAAGGAAGGGAACCCGAGGTAATGGGATGCCTGAGCCATGATGATGAACGTGTTTTGGCACTGCCTCGGGAGCTAAACATTGCAGACATAGTTTGGAAAGCAGTGCTGCAGGGATGCTCATAGAACCCACGGCTACGCGAGGAGCCTTTGACTGCTCCACTTTTTAATTCTTCTCTTTCTGATTGATCTTTCTGCCTTCGTGCTTTGGGCTTATTAACCCAGTGTGCTTGCCTCTTACAGGTCATTTTCAACATCTGAGAGTTTATGGATGGGAGAGGTCAGGTCACCTCTTGCAGGGATGACCAGACTCTAGCAGGGATGCCTCCGTGCCTCTGGCACCTGGCGCTCATTGGTGCTTGCATGTCCCCTATGGAGTGAGACATTCAGCCTTAGAACCCACCTCAGGACTGCCATTGCCAAGGAGTTGAGCAAGAGATGAAACCTCTTTACCTATCCTCTGCTTGGCTCTTTCAGTGTGCAGATGAGGAAAACCAAGTCCCAGAGCTGCACAGAGTTAGAGTCCAGGCCCTCTGGTTCTCAGACCTGTACTCTTTCACCAGTGGGCTTACACAAGCCTGTTGGAATTGTGAAGACCAGACCTGAGGGAGGGAGAGGGGAACTCTTACAAGATACATGTGTATTTATTTACACGGATTTTATGATTCTCTGACATCTCTTTGGCTTTCTTCCTGATTTCTTGCTATTTCCAACTGGTGGTGGTGTCAGCAGGGAATTCTAGATAATATAGAAATTGTGCTTTTTAATTTAACAAAAGAAGAGCCTGGAAGTTACTACCAGTCCTAACTCATGTTTCACTCTGTGATCATTTCCTCATGTGCCTGGCATCAGTCGTTAGAAGAACTCTCAACCTGTTGACTTAAAAAAAAAAAAAATTGTGCAACGTGAGAGTTGTGAGTCAAGTACTACTTGGGGCAAAATGAGGACTGCAGCCCGGGAGAGGGCACCTCAGATAGCTCTGAGAGACTGCTCAAAAGAGGTAGGGGAGAAGCACAGGATCGATGTGATTTTGGTAAAGGGGGTGTACGTACAATCAAGCACGTTTATTTTTAGGAGGTTTCTACTAGTCTTGTGGAGCTTCTGTTAGTCACAAGAAAGAGTCATCACCATGAAGGATTTTAGTGCTTCTGTAGACATGAGGACATATAAGAATTGGGCTCATAAAATCAGCTCCTGAGAATATGTAACCATCTGAAGACCTGTCCTGCCAGTTTTCCTGGCTCAAAGATGCCGCACTTCTGCTCTCCACCCTGAACTCCTTCAGTGGGTGTTGAGGTCAGCCGCTACAGCAGCACATGACTTAATCCTTGCAGAGGTGGATGGCAAGCAAGCACCCAGGACAAGTGACAATTTGTGATTGACAAGCCCAAGGCCAGTGGGGAGGACAGAAAGGGAGACTGGTATTTATTATTGTGGGGAGTGTGTGTGTGTGTATTCTCCTTAGATAAGAGAGGAAAACTCACACTAAAGGGAAGGCCCAGCTCCAGGCAGCAGCAGGAGGCTGGCTGATCCTTTCTTGTGGACTCTGCCCACCATCCTCTTTGAAAAAAAAGCACCTTCTACTTAGAAAAGCCTTTACTCTTCATGCTGTGGTTATTTCGAAGAAAGTTAGATATAGGGTGTGAACAGCTCTTTGAAATTTTTCCTTTTTCAGTGTATTTGAAGGAGGGGGAGTTCTTCAGAAAGAAAGAAATCACACAAGTCAATGCCACATTGCAAATACTTCTGTATCAATATCTCAAAACATAGTTACTTTTCTTAAATAGTCTATTTTTTTTTCTTAATCACAAGGGTGATACACACACATGGTTAAAAACCCAAACAGGGGAGCAGAACTGTGAGGCATAGCTGTCTTATTTCCCCCGCGACATGGAGGCCCAGCCTCCTAGGCCCACCCTCCAGCTGATTGATGTTAGTGGTCTTTGTATCCACACACCCCACTTTTAGATATGCATAACTATAAAGTATCCGGCTCTACTGACTGTATTACTTTACTGTCATAACCAGGTACCACAGACTGGGTGGTATAAATAAACAACTGACATTTAATTGTTCACAGATCTGGGGGCTAGAAGTCCAGGATCATGAGAGGCTTCTCTCCTTGACTCATAGGTGGCTGACTACCTCCTGTGGCTTCACATGGTCTTCCTTTTGAGTGTGTCCGTGTCCTGATCTCTTCTTCTTATAAGGACCCCAGTCATACTGGATTAGGGCCCACCCGATGACCTTGTTTAATCTTAACTACCTCTTTCAGGGCCCTCTGTCCAAATAGTCACGTGCAGAGATAGAGGATTAGGACTTCAGCATATGACAGGAGGGATGAGTGTAAGGACACAATTCTGCCCACAGTGCTGCCTTCTTCTTTCAAACTATGTCCTGCTGTGTGGAGAGTCCATAATTAATTTATTCAGTCCCTGTGCAGCTGGAGAATAAGACTGTTTTTATGCTTTTAATGAGCAACCTTATACTTAAATCTCTGTGTCCTTGTGTAATCATACCTGCAGGATGAACTTCTAGAAGAATTGTAAACAGGGTCCTCCCAAAGGATTGTCTTGGGTTCCTCTTGAATGTATACTGATTTCTTGTGGGGAAAGATTGTGTGCAGTATCTACAAATTCAAGGCCTTTGTAATGAGCCCTCTGCGATACAGTGTGGGCGTGAGAGAGGCAGAGCACAGCATGTGCCATGTGCCTTTTGCCTTCTGCAGCGGGGTCGTGAGCCCTTTCCTTTGAGGAGTGTTGCTGTTAGGAATTTATCATATGTTATTCATTTAGCATCCGTTTATTGAGCCATTGATTGGCACTGTTTTGTTCATATGTTGTTTGTTTTTTGATAGATTTTATTTTTAAAATGTTCAGAGTTCCAGCAAAATGGAGAAGAAGAGACAGAGACTTCAAACATAATCCGTGCTTCCTCACCCCACCATAGCTCTCCCATTGTTCACACCCCTCACTGCAGTGGTACATTCACCCCACCACAGCTCTCCCATTATTCACCCTCCCCCTGCCAGAGTGGTACATTCATTACACAGCTCTCCCACTGTGCACACCCCCTGCTAGATTGGTACCTTCATTACACACACAGCTCTCCCACTATTCACACCCCCTGCTAGATTGGTACCTTCATTACACACACAGCTCTCCCATTATTCACTCCCCCTGCCAGTGTGCTACATTCTTTACACAGCTCTCCCACTATTCACACCCCCTGCTAGAGTGGTACCTTCATTACACACACAGCTCTCCCATTATTCACTCCCCCTGCCAGTGTGCTACATTCTTTACACAGCTCTCCCACTATTCACACCCCCTGCTAGAGTGGTACCTTCATTACACACACAGCTCTCCCACCAATCACACCCCCTACCAGAGTGGTACATTCATTACACAGCTCTCCCACTATTCAAACCCCCTGCCATAGTGGTACGTTAGGTACAACCAGTGATCTATGTGGACACTTCATTATCATCTAAAGTCCACCAAACATTAGGTTTCACTCTGGGTGTTGCACATTCTGCCTTTGTTTTTTCTACCATTTCAGTAGAAAGTTTAAGTCCTTTGGAATCAGGAGTAACAAGACACAGACATTCATCTCCAAGCTGGTGACAGCCCCAGAAGTTAGACTGGCTAGGAATTGATTTCTCCAGTTTTGAAGTTGTAGGTTTGGGGAGTGCCATGTATGCAGGTCAAGAAACAACAGAACTGGACATGGAACAATAGACTGGTTCCAATTGGGAAAGGAGTACGCCAAGGGTGTACATTATCACCCTGCTTATTTAACTTATATGCAGAGTACATCATGTGAAATGCCAGGCTGGATGAAGCACAAGCTGGAATCAAGAATGCTGGGAGAAATATCAATAACCACAGGTATGCAGATGATACCACCCTTAGGCAAAAAGTGAAGAGGAACTAAAGAGCCTCTTGAAGGTGAAAGAGGAGAGTGAAAAAGCTGGCTTAAAATTCAACATTCAAAAAATGAAGCTCATAGCATCTGGTCCCATCACTTCATGGCAGTATGATGGGGAAACAATAGAAACAGTGACAGACTTTATTTTCTTGGGCTTCAAAATCACTGCAGATGGTGACTGCAGCCATGAAATTAAAAGACACTTGCTCTTTGAAAGAAAAGCTATGACCAACCTAAATAGCATATTAAAAAGCAGAGACATTACTTTGCCAACAAAGGTCCGTCTAGTCAAAGCTATGGTTTTTCCAATACTCATGTATGGGTGTGAGAGTTAGACTATAAAGAAAGCTGAGCACCGAAGAATTGGTGCTTTTGAACTGTGGTGCTGGAGAAGACTCTTGAGAATCCCTTGGACTGCAAGGAGATCCAGCCAGGCAATCCTAAAGGAAATCAGTTCTGAATATTCATTGGAAGGACTGATGCTGAAGCTCCAATACTTTGGCCGCCCGATGCGAAGAATGGACTCATTTGAAAAGACCCGGATGCTGGGAAAGATTGAAGGCAGGAGGAGAAGGGGACAACAGAGGACAAGATGGTTGGACAGCATCACGGACTCAATGGACATGAGTTTGAGCAAGCTCTGGGAGAAGGTGAAAGACAAGGAAGCCTGGCATGCTGCAGTCCATGGGGTCACAAAGAGTCAGACATGACTGAGCAACTGAACAACAAATCCCCGGAGTAATAAAGCTGTAAATGTCAGGGAATAAAAGATAAACCCATTTTATAAATTATACTCTTCCAGAAGGAAGGGGTAAGTCAGCAGGGTTGCGAGATTTTCCCTGACGCTAACATAACATTACTTTTATGGATGCTGTTTTGAATTTCCACTTCCATGTCGATGATAGCTTAAGAAAATGAGATGTAAGAGACGGGGGTTTGTTCTCTGGGTTGAGAAGATCTCCTGGAGGAGGGCATGGCAACCAACTCCAGTGTTCTTGCCTGGAGAATCTCACGGACAGAGGAGCCTGGCAGGCTACAGTCCGTGGGGTTGCAAAGAGTCGGATGTGACTGAAGTGACTTAGCATGCATGTAGTACACTTTCACTGTTTGTGATTGGCCTAGTTTTCTTTGATAAATAACTTGTAGGCCAGTAGAGCTCTGCTATTTGATTCTAATATTAGGTGTGTGTGTATATATGTGCACACATCTATATCTGTCTATCTGTCTGCATGTATGTGTGTGTGTATGTGGTGGTGGTTTAGTTGCTAAGTCATATCTGACTCTTTTGTGACCCAATGGACTATAGCCCGCTGGCTGCTCTGTCCATAGGATTTCCCAGGCAAGAATACTGGAGTGGATTGCCATTTCCTCCTCTAGGGGACCCAGGGATCAAACTCGTATCTCCTGCATTGCAGGTGGATTCTTTATCACTGGGCTACCAGGGAAACTCATATGTATATGCACATAAATACCATATACAGAGTGAAAGTGAAAAATAAGGAGAATTTTGTTGGTTTTTTTTTAAAAAATGCACAAAATGAGAGTTGCAATTTAAGTTTTCTTTAGGGGCAAAATAAGGACTGTAGCCTGGGAGATAGCATTTCAGATAGTTCTGAGAACCTGCTCTGAGGAAGTGAAGGGAAGCTAGGATATATAGGAGCTTTGCAACAAAGGGCAGGCAGTCTGAATATCAGAAGATTACTATCCCCAGAAATTTGCTATGTATAGGGAGATGCAAGAGTTGGGTCTCATTGAAATTATTCCTTTGATATAGATCTCAGCTATTTGGGGCAAGTATCTTGTGTTTTCACATCCTGAGTTTCCTCAGAGCTCCTGGCTCACATGGAGACTGCAATTGCTGATGACTGTCACATACTGGTTTACTGATATGGCAGGAAATAGTTTCATTTTCCAACTAAAAAATTAGCTCTATACAATGATACATGACTTTAAAATGATAGGATTAAACCAATATGATTTTCTCTTCATTTTCCATAATCATATTCCTCTGTTACTATTTGTCTTTAAATGATCAATTAGGCTCACATTATATCTGCATCTGTTCATTTTTCCCTCTGTGGAGATAGTAAGTGTAAGGGTTGATTCTGCTGTGGGTAAGTTCTGTCATGGTATGTATCAACTGCTTCTAAATATTTCTTTTTCCATGTGGGATAAATATTTAATCACATTTGAATTTGAAATACAGTAAAACTGGTTATCTAAGACCATGGAGCTTAAAGAGTTAGCAACCAGTGAATGAGGCAGTTGGGAAGGAATTTGAGAGGCAGAGGGGGGAGGCAGGGCTGGGAGAGGAGCCAGCTAGGCCAGTGGGAGGAGAAAAGAGGGAGCTGCGAGGGAGAGAAAAGAAAAATTGGGGCATATGAGTGGAAAGGGATCAGTAAATCAAAGACAGAGACTGTGGATGAGTGAACTGTGAAGGAAGGTGGCCTGTAAGAACACCATAAAGGCAGCAGTGTTCGGGTTCCGCTGTGTAATCTGTTAGCTCAACCCAGTAGAGTAGCTGATCTTGCAAAGCAGTGGCCCAGCCTTATGAGGCAAGAAGAGTCTTGAGGAAAATGACTTAGAAAACTGCATGTGAGATGGAAAGAGTGCATTAGGAAATTTCAAGTCATGAAATAGTGCAGAATGACAAAGGGCTTAAACAACAGCGATGTCATTAAGTAGACTAAATAATTTGGGAAATGTGTATGTTTCCAAGATCTGTCCTGATGATTACAGCCTGTTGTCATCTTACTCCCGTGATCTCTTCTTACCGTAAGTGATGTTTATAGTGTAGCCTTCTAATTGATGCTTGTTTTGAAGCCGTGCAAAACTCTGAACTTCCTGCTAAATCATGATTAAAAGATTGCATTGTTAGGTTTTTATATATAGTGTTAAAACACCTAGGTTTGGTGGTTATTTGTAGTTTATGGTAATCTCTTTTGTATTCTTCTCTATTTACTAAAGAGTAATTTCTCCCTAAAACCAGGTATGTCTGATTAGGTTATCCAAGAGACCAGCAGTACATTAAGTACTGTTAACACCCTTTACCCCTAATATATGAGGAATCTGAGTCTTGAAAAGTAAGGAAACTTGCTTGGGGCTCATTGCTAATAGATTACAGAGCCAGATCCCAAAACTAGGCTGGCTGAATACTTTGAGCTTTTAACAACACTGTGTTCTCTTGCCTGGTGCTTACTAAAAAATAGTTTCCTTTTAGGGCAGTGAAAATACTCTAATACTATAATGAGGATCAATATCATTGGACATTTATCTAAACCCGTTACATACAGGATACCATGTATGAACGCCTTATGTTAACCATGGACTTGCTGTGATTTTGAGATGCCAGTGCAAGTTCATCCTTGGTAAAATTTTTTTAAAATGTACCATTCTGGTCAATGATATTGCTAGTGGGAGAGACTATACATGTGTGGGAACAGACTCATTAGCCTCAAGCCCACCCTTCCTGTGTGAATCTCTGAGAGGTGCCTGTGTCTTTTGTGCTTCCTGTTTGTGGTAATCCACACCCCGCTCCAGCCCCCGCCCCGACCCCCACCACGCCACACAGTTCGTTCTTTGGCTATGAGCTTCTTGGTTTTCCCGTCCTTCCTGCTTTACTTAGTTCTTCTTCTAGTTCTTGGCTTCTTGTGCTCTTCCCTGATTGTTTTTGTCTGAGTGATCACAGTGCTTCGGGGGAAGGGTGCCTTTTCTGTTTAGCTATTGGACATCTCCCAAGCCTCACCATGTTTATTAAAGACAATATCAGACCAATCCTGGCGACAGCTTTGTTCACACACATCCTATGGGTGGGACGCTTCGGAAGGATGGTAGCTCACCTGCAGAGGCCTGGGCTCAGTAGGTCTATAAAGGAGAGGCTCTGAGAAGACTCTCTGTGTTCCTTTCCTAGTTGGCCTGCTGCTGTGGGAACGCTGGCTGCTCCTACTGCTGTGGCCCCAAGGTCCGTCAGTCCCGGAGTACCCGCTTCATGTACGCGCTCTACTTCATCCTGGTCGTCATCATCTGCTGCATCATGATGTCCAACACCGTGGCCAACGAGATGAGGGAGCACGTGAGTCAGCCCCTTCCACTCTGCCCATCACCAGCAATGGTTAATGAGGGGGTGTGGGAAGCATTCAGTGCAGAGCATGGGGCCCAGCCACCCAGGGTGGTTTGGGGTTATACCTGCTCTTCCTGAGCCTTGCTGAAGTCTCTTCAATGCTTTCTCTCTAAGCGGGCAAACCCTTCCCCATCTTGATCTTTAGTGGTAGGTCAGATGCCTTCTGATGCTTTTGGTGGAGAAGATTGTGTGTGTTGTCTTAGCTTTGTTGATGGCTGTTCCTGATGGGATGTGTAGTCTTTCCCTGTAGACTTCTGTACTTTTCCCTTGTCCTAAGGATGACTGCCAGTGTCTCCAGTCACAGCTATTATATAAACACTTAACGTGGCCAGTGTGGTAAAGCCCAGACCATCCCACACATAATGAGGAGTGGGCTAAAGGGCGGGTTTTACTTTCCTGGACATGTCACTTGTAGGGTGGATGTTTCCAGGGTTGAAGGATGGATTTTCTTCCAGTCATTGCCTGGGCAGTATCTGGAAGGTATCCCTAGTATGTGATTCTGAGAGAGACACATATAGGACCTTTTTCTGGAATTTCCTCATAATGGGCCTGATGGTGGGGGGTTGAGTTGGGGATTCTGAGGGAGCCCAATAAATAATGCCATCCTTCCCTTCTCAGGTTCTGAATAAACTGACAAAAAATACTACAATGTCAGCAGGTAGATACAAACATCACTTTTATCCCCCAAAAGCTGGTATAAGACAGCATGACTCATATTTGCAAGGAAGTGGGCTTCCTACTACTGAACCCCAAAACGAGTCAGACTTAACTCACCTGGGGACCCCACCTGAGCCAGGGAACACTTCCTCTGCAGGGGCACATTTGCTGTAGGCGTGTTCTCTGGGGGCAGCTCTCCTCGGAGGGAACGGGGGAGAAGAAGAAAGGCTGACCAGCCAGACCCCATTTGCCCCACAGACTTAGCGCTTAGCACTGCATCTTCCAGGGGCCCATACCCATCTTCCCTTGCCCAAAGGAGCAAGGTCAGACAGTGCCCTCCTGGAACCATGGAGATGGTGCCACCAGGAGCAACTCCCAAGGAAGTGTTTGTTCCCCCCAACCTTAGGCTGCAAGTGCAGACTATTTTAAATGTACTCAAGGGCTTCAGAAAAACCATTTTCTTAGATGTAGTTGTTATAGTCTTACCCATTAGTTAAGGTAGGCCCTTGGAAGTTTTCTGTAGGGTAAGGCTCTTATTACTGGTTGTATGGTCTGGAATATATTAGAACTAATGTCAAAATTTGTGAAATTTAGATTCTTCTCTGATTGCTTTAAACATGGATCTCTGCTCAATAAAGCCCTGCATTGGGAGCTATGGGGCCTTCAAACTTGAGAGAAAAGGAGCTTATAACTCAGAAGGCTGGTATAAAGTCTCCTGAGGCTTAAAACCAGGTAGAAATTGTGCCATATGAGAGGATACCTGAAGTGCTGTGAAGTTAGGCGGCAGGGAGACCAAGGGCCAAGGCTGCCTTGCTTGACTGCACCAGGTCCTGCTATATCTCAGGTGAGACCAAGGGCCGAGGCTGCCTTGTTTGACTACACCAGGTCCTGCTATATCTCAGGTGCGTTTGCCACTCATCTCTTCCTCTTACCATGGCTTAATCTTGAATGTTTGTGATAAGAAGTTTGAGAGGAGGAATATTTGAAACAGTAGATGTAACTCTTACTTTGATTACTTCTGCTTTTCAGGTAACTTAATGTTCTCCTTTTAAATGAACAGGCATTGGCTTAGGGGCCCCGCGTGTCACTCTGGGAGAAATTGCCAGTGTGTCCATGGGACGCTTAAGAAACTTTCAGTCTCTGTAAATTAGGCTTTGGATCTCAGAAACACAATCTCTTTAGAGAGAAACCCATCAGAAATGTTACTGGAGGTAAAGCTAATTTGGGAACGAAGGGACATATTTTAGGATGTGAGTTTAATAATAATAATTTGTAACATTTGATTGCCATCCAAGTAATCTACCTCATGGAACAGTCCTCAACAACTCCAGCCAGTATTTATGGCTTCTGGCTGTTTGCAGAACATTTAAGAAACAGAAGATTTGGTTGTTTTTTTTTGTTTGTTTTTTGTTTTTTTTTTAAGAAAAAAAAATGGGAGTGAGAAACAGAAGGTGCTGACCGATGTTGCTAGGGAAGGCTTCATGAAAGCTGTGACTCGTGTGATGAGTGTTTCAGTTGCTAATATCTGTTGGGTGATACCATGTGCCAGGTTTTATTTTAAGCATTTTACCTGAATCATTTCAGTTCATCACTACTTTACTCAACCTGAGCAACAGGTCCTGCCACTCTCCCTGCTCTACAGATGAAGAAACTGAGGCTTGGAGTCACTTATGTACCTTGCCCAAGGTCTCCATGTCCAAGTGGTGGAGCTGGGATTTGAACCTAGGCTGACTGAGTTCTTAGTGACTAGGCTCTGTGGGAAGAACAAGGACAAGACATGTGTAGAAGGACAGGGAGGAGACACGGGCAAGTAAAGTGACTTATAGGAATTTCAGGGCTAAGGTGAGGCATTTGGCTATGGTCTCATGGCAAATGGGAAGCCATTATAGATTCTTGAGTAGGAGGCTGTTGCCATAGAAACAGGCTGGGCTACTTAGGGAGGCGGGGGCAGCAGTGGTGTGTGTGCAGAGCAGAGGGCGGAGGAAGGGAAGGGAGGAGGGAAGAGGCAACCCTGACTCCTCACAGAGGCTCTTATAAATGTTTCTGTGCTTGTTCCCTGAATGTACTTATTTGAAAATGGTTTGGCTGGGCTTTCTGCATAGGGAATGAGGCTCCCGTGGGTGAAACCAACCTTTTTCCATCTCTGAAGCCTCACAGGGTTGGCCGGCTAGCTGGTCACAAAGTCAGTTTGTTTCTTGGCCAATGGAATAGAGGCTGACTTCATCCTCAGGCCTTGCTTGAGGGCAGGCGCTGAAAGGTCCCCTTGTGGGGACACACACTAGGCTTTGCCACAGTCCTTGCCCTCTCTTAGCTGGCCTGTGGAGATGTCGGAGGATGTGAGAGAAAGAGGGGAAAGCACGTATCCTTTCCCCAGTCCGGATGGGAGTGTGTAATTGCCTCCCACCCAGCAGCCCTGCCTTCGTGCGCAACGGCCAGGGCTCTGTCCAGAGCCTCGCAGGCCTCTGGTGTGAGGGTGAAGGGCACTGGGCAGCACCTTTTCCGTTATTTTCAGTTTTCGCCTTGGCTGCAGAGCATAGTGGGTGTTGAACTCCGAGCAAGAGGGAGCTGCCAAGAGCTGCTGGGCCAGACCTCGTCCTTCCTCTTCTCACTGTTTCTGCAGACCTGTGGAAGTTTTGTAATCGAATCCTGCTGACCCTCAAAGTCAGATTCCCTGGGGGGTTCTCAGGCCCTTTGCTGGATCCACAGGTTGGGAAGTCTGTTGTGGGGTCTGGAGCTTCTGCAACAGTGCGAGAACTTCTCGGGTATAATTGTTCTCCAGTTTGTGGAGGACTCGCCAAAGGGCTCTTGGGTGGGGCTAATGGCGACCTCCTCCTTGAGGACGAATGCCACGTGCCACGCCTCCCAGGACTGCTGCTGCTCGTGCCCTGGCCCTGCGGCAGGCCGCTGCTGACCCAAGCCTCCGAAGAAGGCCCTCAGACGCAGGCAGGTCTGGGTCAGTCTCTTGCGGGGTCACTGCTCCTTTCCCTGGGTCCTGGTGCGCACAAGGTTGGTGTGTGCCCTCGTAGAGTCTCTGGTGGATATGAAGTTTGATTTTAGACGTGATTATGCCCCTCCTCCCATCTTGCTGGGGCTTCTCCTTTGCCCTTGGTTGTGGGTTATCTTTTTGGTGGGTTGCCACATTTTCCTGTCAATGGTCGTTCAGTAGCGAGTCGCGATCTTGGTGTTCTCCCATGAGATGAGTGCACGTCCTCCCTTCTCCCCGTCAGGAACCTCCTCTTTCTCATGAGCACTCTGATTCTGCCGTGCTGGTTGACCTGGGTGTGATTTCTGTCTTCTCCTGTGAGCATTTTTCCCATCTCAAAACGTACCATCCGTTTTATTGCAAGTCATCGTTGTCAGTAGCTGTGTAATTCACTCAGAAATAGTCTTGAGACACTTGATGCCTGTGGGGATTAAAGACCCACTTTAGAACGTAGGAGAACAACTACAAAATGGGTGAGAGATGTAAGCCTTCTGCCCCGCACCACCGAATCAAGATGCAGCTTCTCTGTGGAGGGATGCTGACCCTGAGGTTTGCACATCCTGGGAAGCTGTGCAAAGGAAGGCTGTTCTTGTTTCTGGTGGGGTAGGAGCTCTGAAGACTAAGCCAGTGCTGGAAAAGGGAGGACAGGGCATATATGGCCCTTGGGGCTGCCTCCCTGTGAGCTGTGTGCCAGGTCCAGGCAGGAAGAGCCCGCAGGCCCCTGCACTGAAGCGTCTCAGATCCGTCTCCTCCAACCCGTGTTCACTTAGTCCCCAGGCTGACTCATTGATGGGGTGGTAGGTGGTGCCTGAGATGGCTGAACCTTTGTGTCTTACTTTTTTTTCAGAGCCAAAACACATCTTCCATATTGTGGAAGACCGGTGTTTGTGTTGTTGTAGTGTGTGTGGGTTTGCTTGAAATTTAAAATTTGAAGAATCGTTCCTTGTATTGAGAGGAGAAGCTACTATGGTCTTTGGTTTTGATAGCAGCGGTTTTCTTGGTCCCTTCCTTTGTTGTAAAAAGTGTTAACATTTTATAGTCTTACTTGATCTCTTTTGGAGACATGTTTTGCTTTATATACATGACTTTCTGCTGGTGAGTTTAGGTCATTTTCCTCTGAGTAGGAATGTGAAATTGCATCCTTCCTATGATTGGATGAAAAGAGCATTTTGGTTCTTTTCAGCACAGGATGATAATGTAGGCAGAAAAGGAAGGCTGGATGAGAGCCCAGAGGTGAGGGGCTGCCTCGGGCTGTAGTTCCTCAGTGTCTTAAAAGCAGCTTCTGAATCCCATTCTTTCCCTGGACTTGAGAAAAGCCAGCCCCAGCCCCACCCATTAGCCAGGGCCACACCCAGAGATTTCAGGTGCCCCCGAAAACCTCCTAGCCCAGGAATTGTTCGTTGGTTTACAAGCTCTTCTTGTTTGGCCTGCAGATTTTTTTTGTAATGTGCAGTTGGCTGCCTTTAGAGGGCCAAGCATGCTAGCTCACTACAGGCCCCGTCGCTGGATGCTTACCTCCATCCTTACTTCTTGTTCCCAAGAAAGGCATTTGGATGTGCATCTCCTGAAACAGCTTAAGCTCTGAGTTTACGAGTTTGTGAAAAGGCTTGTATGTATCAGAATGGACCGCAGGCTCGTTGCCCAGCCTGACGAGGAGAGAGGTTGCTGAGTGTGCTCAGTGGTCTGTGCGGATCTGTGCGCACAGGCCCAGGCTGGACCCGAGAAGCCCCTTCCTGCCGTGGCTGGTCTGCCCTTGGCTTGCTGGAACCTGACGATTTTATCCAAGGAGCCATTTAGAAATTGTCCTCGTCACTTTGGTCCAGTGGACTCAGTGGGCTGCTCAGTCTCAGGACCAGTGTGGGGTGGAAGTGGGACACTGATGGGATCTGAATCTGGCCCCCTTTTCAGTTACACTTACAGGTTACAGGTTATGACTGTAACCTGGGAGTGTAACCACCTTAAACGAATTTTAAGTATATGTTCTAATCACGATTTCTACAGTTATTATGCAGTGTAAATTTGCTAGGGAAGGGGAACAGGGATGGATTGTTGAGGCTGCCAGCTATGGATTTAGGCCCTTGGAATGGAGATAACAGGATGGGCTTAAAGGATTTTTCTCTATTTATTCAGAAAATCCAGTCTCTCTCAACACATCCCTAGAGGTGATATATAAATTATCTTTGGCCTGTATTTCCCAGTCATTTTCACTGTTCATTAGAAGGAGAAGAGGATGTGTTAATGGGAAATTCATGTATATTAGCTTTATTAGCATAAGATTATTTGGAAGTAGATAGATGAAAATGAAATAAAGAAGTACTATTTATAGCCAGGCTTGTTCCAAGCCACATCCGTATCTGGAGATTCTCCCCACCCCCCAGCCTCACCCCGGGCAGTGAAGAGGTCACGTCCTGGCATGATCCTTTCCCTGAGGCGGTGCTTTCATTTCTGGCTTTGGTTATTCACATCCTAACTGGTCTGCTGGTTGAGGCACGGTTTTCTCAGGACAGGCCCGGGATCCTGATAGATCATCCTCCCCACTTTTTCCAGGTCCAGTGCTGACCACATACTTCCCCACAAAGGTCATAAAGTGTTGGGTTTCCAGTCTGCTATCAGACAGTCCTGCTTCAGCCCCGCCAGGCTTCCTGATGTCACATTCCAGTTCTCTTATTTAGACTTGGATTGCCCTCCTGTCCCCGGCTTCGCAAGTTCACTTCCCTCAGACTTCGTTCTCTAGATAACTATCCCCATGGGCGACCTGAGGATGTTGTTGGAACTTGTATTTCTCCCAGATGGTACTCCATTTTCAAATTCCTGAGTCCCCACAGGCTGTAGAGGAACACAGAAGCTTCATGTCTCAGAGAAAAACTTAGATTTCAGAATGCTCTCCTGAGTACACCTGTGGTCAGTTCAGTGACGTTTAGCCAGCTTTGGTGGTTCCTAGAGTTGACAGAGCTTTGATCCACTATGTTAGAGATGCTGAAATTCAGTAATGAGCTGTTCTACTTTTTATGTGTAACCTGCATTATTAGGAATATAAAAGCATTAGGGATAGTATTGTTTTGGGGAAAGCCCTCCTGTGCCTGGTCCCTTGCTAGTCATAGGGGATTAAAAAAAAAAACAAAACATGAAGCAAAGTTACTAGGTAAAGAACCTAGTTAAAAAGATAATCAGTTCAGTTCAATCGCTCAGTCGTGTCCGACTCTTTGCGACCCCATGAATCGCAGCACGCCAGGCCTCCCTGTCCATCACCAACTCCCGGAGTTCACTGAGACTCACATCCATCGAGTCAGTGATGCCATCCAGCCATCTCATCCTCTGTCGTCTCCTTCTCCTCTTGCCCCCAATCCCTCCCAGCATCAGAGTCTTTTCCAATGAGTCAACTCTTCACATGAGGTGGCCAAAGTACTGGAGTTTCAGCTTTAGCATCATTCCTTCCAAAGAAATCCCAGGGCTGATCTCCTTCAGAATGGACTGGCTGGATCTCCTTGCAGTCCAAGTGACTCCCAAGAGTCTTCTCCAACACCACAGTTCAAAAGCATCAATTCTTTAGCGCCCAGCTTTCTTTATAGTCCAACTCTCACATCCATACGTGACCACCGGAAAAACCATAGCCTTGACAAGACAGACCTTTGTTGGCAAAGTAATGTCTCTGCTTTTCAATATGCTATCTAGGTTGGTCATAACTTTTCTTCCAAGGAGTAAGCGTCTTTTAATTTCATGGCTGCAGTCACCATCTGCAGTGATTTTGGAGCCCAAAAAGATAAAGTCTGACACTGTTTCCACTGTTTCCCCATCTATTTGCCCTGAAGTGATGGGACCAGATGCCATGATCTTCGTTTTCTGAATGTTGAGCTTTAAGCCAACTTTTTCACTCTCCTCTTTCACTTTCATCAAGAGGCTTTGATGGGGAAAAAAAAAAAGGGTGCAGCTTCTATTTATGTCTTCTCCCCAGTGAAGAGACAGCATTTACTATGTGGTGTTACATGTTACACAGAGAAAATATTGCCCTCTTTTGACAGTATAATTTGAGTAAAACATTGTTTCACAGTGGCAGAATCTTCCATTATAATCCTAACCAGTCTCCTCTTTTGACAGATGAGAGGGGTGGCGCAGGGCAGTGAGGTGGCTTGTCCAGGGCGTGACACCAGGTAGCGCTGGACGAGGGCCCGGGACCGCTGGACCCCCGCCGGGGTGCCTCGCTGGCCTGTTCAGCCGGGTCTGGTTGTTGCTGAGACATTCACAGGAGCGGCAGGAGAAGCCTTAGCAAACACCCTTCCTCATGATTCCTGACCTTCCTTCTGGACTTATGATGAGGGAGAAGCATTTCCTCTGGAAAACATGGGCCTCAGCAGCTTCCTTAGCTCACCTTCCCCACCAGCCTCTTTCCCTCCTGAGAGCCAGCAGCTGGGCTCCAGGGACGCCAGTTAGTTTGAAGTAGAAAATAAGGGCGACCGCAAATGTACTATTTACTTATGCGGTGGCTTCGCATGTGAAACAGAACCCGCCTTCAAGTTGTGTTTGGTGTGACCATCTTTTCAAAGTAAACAGCAGCAGTGAAAAATACTCTGCTCTGGTCACAAACACCATGTAATTTGTCCCAGCACAGCATGACAGGTATTCATGCTCAGGCTGGGAAGTCTGGCTCTTGCTCTGATTTGGGTCTTTCCTGGTTGAATGTTAACAGAACCTTGTTACTGAGACCTTGCAACAGGTGTTGCTGTAGCGTATTCAAGTTATAGGGAGCAGAACTCTATGGTCTCAGCTGGTATTTTCTGTTTTGTGTTAGAACAAGTGTTGACTTAGTACCCCCCGGCCCACCCCTCCAAAAAAAAATGGCTGACCCAGTTATCTGATTCTGGAGTTTTTTTATTTTTTAAATTCAGCTGAGATAGAATGCTTTCCGAAAGTCTTCCTTCTGAACAGCTGCCGAGTTCATTGTACGGCTGTTGTTCCTTATATGTGTCCAGCGGATCAGCCAGCATGTTTCTGAGGTTTAAGGTTGGTCTGGGCCATTGAACTTCAAGTTCTCTGTAGAATACAGAGGGGGATTTCTCACTGTGGCCTGATCACAGTTAGCCAGGGGTGTGTTGGCAGTGAGATTCCATCTCTTAAATCTTCTGGGTCCCCTCCACTCTCAGTTGGGTGACTCTGGGGACACATGTTTCCAAACAGTTTTATCTTCGGTCCACCTTGCATCCAGACGTAACACCACCCGAAGAAGACCATTCCTGTGGTCCCCCCCACATCCGTCACTTCTTTCGTGGCTCAGGCCCCAGCCTTCAGTACTCAGTGAATGCGGAGAAATGATGGTGGGAAGCAGGCTGGTTCTGCAGGCAGTGATGTGAACTAATGTGAAACCCTGCTGAGAGCCTTTTTGAGTCTGAACCAAAGACAAAGAGGTTTGACCCTTGTCCAGTAATAATGAGCTCCCCAGGAGCCAGAAAACAAGAAACAATAGCTATTGTCCTTTGGAGGATCCATTATCCAGAAGCTTTGGGGGAGCATCGGATGTTAATAGGATCTCCGTTTCAGGGTGCATCTCACTGTGGGCGAGGGCGATGAGATGTGAGAACTGAAGTTTTCCTAACCCTTTTTTTCTGTCATCATCAAAAGCGTCTGTTAAGCAACAATCTGCAGAGGCCTTGACGCTCTCTACAGATAAACGGGACAGACAGGGTCTTATGGCTGGAAACAGCTCTGTTGTGACGGGGCCAGAGGCACAGACAAATGGCACAACATTAACAGTAGCCTCGGATTGTGGTGAGCAGCAAACGTAAATATTGTGAATAGTTGAGTCTTGATAACCGTTTAAAAGACTGATCGTGTTACTTGGTTAAACTGTAATCTGAGTTCTTGTTTTTTAAAAAAATCTTTTAAGTCACGTAATTGATTCCTTCCTCCCTCCCTCCCTTCTTTCCTGCCCATGTGAGTGCCAAGCACTGTGCCAGGTGCATGGGATGCGGGCGTGAGAACGGGGCCTCCTTATGCACTTTCCGTGTGTGAGGAAGGCGCCCCAGCATCAGGCCACATGTGCGTGTGGTTGTGTTTGAAAGTTAAAAATATCTGAATTCCATTAGTGATTATTGGAGATGGTGGTGTCAGCTTAGCGCTCCCTTCTGTTGACCTCTGGGGTCACATCAGAACTCAGGAATGCTTTCTCCCTATCCTTTTGTGGGAGAACTGGAAGTCTAGGTGAGGTGGGAGGTTTGTAAAAGGGCTTAGAGTGTTTTGCCCTCTAAAGCAGGGTTGAACTTAATCACAAAGAGGGGTTGGGTATTTGAGGGAGGTGGGGGGCAGGGGAAGGCGAGGTTGTGGTTTTTAAATTTTAGTGAAGCTGTTTCTACAGTCTTAAAATTAAGTCTAAAATTATGTCTTGCAACACGCCGGCTTTCATCAGTGTGGGTTTTATTTTTGGTTCCACAAGTTGTGTTTGTATAACAGATGTGAGGGTTTTTGTTTTTTTTTTTTCCTACTATGTGGGCTTCTGACCCACAGAAAAAAAGCTCTGAACTCAAAGACATGTCCTCCACCACCCCTTCCACAAAGCTTTTTTTTTTTTTTTTTTTGTAGACAGACAAATTAAACCCTTAAGCTGTAGCCCTGAAAATAGCATATGGCAGATGAACAATTTAATTCACTTAAAGCACCAAGTTCCATTTGGGAGGCAGCAGGGTGTGCTCTGGAGAAGGCAGGACACTCGGGAGAACCGAAGGCAATTGATCACGACCAGTTGAGCTGACTGCCTGTCTGCTGTTCCTTTGACTGTTGATCTGTAGAGTAAGTCATCACCAGTTGTCATTTGCCTTTGAGATGCTAATTTACACTTCAGCAGTTAGCACAGCTCCTCAGCTCTACTTCCTGGTCCTGGGCTGGGCAAACCTTTCCTGTAAAGAGCCAGCTAGTAAACATTTCAGCTATGAAGGCCCTGTGGTCCTTAGCAACTACTCAACTCTGCAGCCAAAACAAAATACCTACAAATGAGCATGGCTGTGTTCCAATAAAACTTTATTTACATAAACAGGAGCTGCCTGGTTCTGACCCACAGGCTTTCCTTTGCTGTGCTGGCCCATGGTTGACCTCAGTGGCCCGGTTTGTGTCCTACGCAGTTCTTCTCCCCTTCCCCTAAAGGGGAAACTTGAATGGGCTAAACTTTGTGCTGAGGGTCCTGGAGCTCCTGATTAAGTTGCAGATACCAGGCTGTATGAGCCATGTTCTGGGTTGACTAGGCAAGAACAACACAGCAATAAATTTAGTGAGACACAGTGAACAGCATGATGTTTTCACTCGTGACGGATTTATTCATCCTGGCCTTTTGAGATACATGGTAAATCATTTACAGGTTAAAAAATAATAATAATCAGCCCTTCTTTCTATGTAGCCAAACCAAGCATTTTGGTGATTTGGGAAGAAGTAGGGATGGATAAAATGAGTATGTGGGTACCCCAGTTCTTCTTCTGCTGCTGCTGCTAAGTCACTTCAGTCGTGTCCGACTCTGTGCGACCCCATAGACGGCAGCCCACCAGGCTCCCCCATCCCTGGGATTCTCCAGGCAAGAACACTGGAGTGGGTTGCCATTTCCTTCTCCAATGGGGGCCCCCAATTCCTGGTCCAGTGTAAAATGAGAAGGATGCTGGGCCAGAAACCGAACTGTGTGTGTGGCTGGGGTCTTAGCCCTAGAATTGGGGAACAATTGACCAGAGGCTCTCAGAATCTGGAGGGTGTAGGTTTGGTAGTGTTGACTGGAAAAACATGTGCAACCTTTGAGTATTAGGTTTTATTCAGTGTAAATGTTAGGACTCAAGCCCAGGAGACAGCATCTCAGGCAATCCTGAGAGAGCTGACTCTGAGGAGGCAGGGGAGGAGCCAGGCTGTGTACAAGTTTGCAGCAAGGAGGCAGGTAATCTGAATATTGAAAGATAACTCTGTGGATCAGTTGGTAAAGAATCCACCTGCAATGCAGGAGACCTGGGTTCAATCCCTGAGTTGGGAAGATCCCCTGGAGAAGGGAAACTCTACCCACTCCAGTATTCTGGCCTGGAGAATTCCATGGACTGTAAAGTCCCTGGAGTCACAAAGAGTCAGACACAACTGAACGACTTTCACACTTTTAGGTGGCTCAGTGGGTAAATAATCCACCTCCAATACAGAGACTCAGGAGACGGGGGTTCAATTCCTGGGTCAGGAAGATCCCCTGGAGAAGGAAATGACAACCTACTCCAGTATTCTTGCCTGGAGAATACCATGGACAGAGGAGCCTGGGGGCTAGTCCATGGTAAAGGACTGAAGAGAACTCTTCAGTTGCAAAGAGGACTGAAGGAACGGAGCAAGCACACACTTAAGAAAAGCCAAATCTGTCACATGAAGAGATTCAGCCATCTTTTACGTATGGGAAAATGCAAGTCTCCGGATTTGCTGAAATCATTTCTTTCATATGTCTCTAACTATCTGGGGCCAGTCCTGCTTTCTTTATTGTTCACTTCCTAATTCCCGTTTACTGTAAGGGGTGTCCGATGAGGCCACCTCTCACATTCCACCAGCTCCTCAGCTCTAATGGGGAGGAAGTAGCTGATGGCTTCCAAATAGCTGGCTTTGTTTCAGGCTCAGATATTTGCATTTGAAAGAGACTTGAGTGTAGAGCGGGAAATATTTCATTTCACAGTAGAATTCCATCTTTTTGGAGAACATTAGGTTTCTGTGTCGTACCTAAGGCAAAATCATGGATTGTTGTTGTTCAGTTGCTAAGTTGTGTCTATTCTTTGTGACCGCATGAACTGCAGCAGTCCAGGCTTCCCTGTTCTTCACTATCTCCCAGAGTTTGCTCAAACTCATGTCCATAGAGTCGGGGATACCATCCAAGCATCTCATCCTCTGTCACCCCCTTCTCCTCCTGCCTCCAGTTTTTCCCACCATCAGAGTCTTTTCCAGTGAGTAGGCTCTTCACATCAGATGGCCAAAGGATTGGAGCTTCAGCTCCAGCCTCAGTCCTTCCAATGAATATTCAGGGTCGATTTCCTTTAGGATGGACTAACTCATGTGGATAGTCAAAATTAAACCATGAAAATGCCTGGAATATCCGTAAAGAAGAGCACACGTGGCTAGCATTTCTCTAGAAAGTTAGCTCCTTGTTAGCTTGGATTTTTCTGTTTTTTAATATTTCTTTTTTCATTTATTTATTTTTGGCTGTGCTGGGTCTTCGTTGCTGTGCTTGGGCTTTCTCCAGTTGCGGAGAGCAAGGGCTACTCTCTACTTCCAGTGCGCGGGCTTCCAATTGCAGTGGCTTTTCTTGCGGAGCATGGACTCTGGAGTGCTGCCCCAGTAGTCATGGCGCATGTTGCTTGGCGGCATGTGGGATACTCCCGGACCAAACCTGTGTACCCTGCACTGGCGGGCGAATTCTTAACGCCTAGACCACCGGGGAAGCCCTAGCTTGGATTTTTAATCTGTTTTATTTGCTGCTTGAATCTCCATAACCCAGAAGCGTACCTGTATATAGTAGATATGAATGAGTCAGGGAATGACCAAGCCCTGTGCTGTGATATCTAGGTATATTTACATAACATATAGTGTGGGATGAAGAATACACCTGTAAACTCCCATTTCATTGGACTTTCAGTAGCTATTTACAGAATACAGCCATGAGTGTGGTTGGATTTGCATATTTAGATCACCATGCTCTTCCTGTTCACGCATTCAATGGGAAGTTAGCTGATTTGGTGCTGCTCACTTTGGCCATAAGCACATCTTCCCACTGATAAGCGGTCTGACTAGAAAGCCCTGCCTGTTTAGATACTTGGTCCTTTTCAAAGAAACTCCAGCATCTAAGTGTTCAAGAGAGAACTGTCAGTGGGCCTTGCTCCTCTCAGGGGCCACAGACTCCTCTATCAGACACTGCATCCTGTGGGAGAGAGTGTGGGTCAGTAACTGTGTCTTCCATCTAAAACAAAGTCCAGGCCTCCACAGCAGCAGTCTTATCTCTGGGCTTAGGTATGGATTTGTTTTCTGGACTCAGGGCCCTGGTCCACCCTTTTCCCCTTGATTTTGGGGGTCAGTGCTTACTGAGAAGCTAGTCCTGTGGGAGCAGCAGAGACTTTCCTGGTTCCGAGATGGAGTGGGGGGCTCTGTTGGCTCCTCTGTTCATCTTGTCTGGTCTCCCTGTTACCCATTACCCTAGAGTTTTCAACCCTCCCTGGGAAGAGTTTGTCAGTGTCTATGAAAATTTAACCACCTTCATGATCCGGCATTCGCCTTCTGGATGTCAGTCCTTCTTAATGCCTCTGCATGTGCAGAGAAAGAGACATGCGATACCCACAGTACAGGCACTATCGATTATGCCTTGTTCCTAAGGGTGAAAACTCAGAAACAATGTGAATGTCTGCTATTAGGGTCACAGAGACTAAATTACGATGGGTCTGGGCTGTGGACTTCTGTATAGTAGTTTCAGTCGCTCAGTCATGGCCAACTCTTTGCAACCCCATGAACCACAGCATGCCAGGCCTCCCTGTCCATCACCAACTCCCGGAGTCCACCCAAACCCATGTCCATTGAGTCAGTGATGCCATTCAACCATCTCATCCTCTGTCATCCCCTTCTCCTCCTGCCCTCAATCTTTCCCAGCATCAGGGTCTTTTCTAATGAGTCAGCTCTTTGCATTAGGTGGCCAAAGTATTGGAGTTTCAGCTTCAACATCAGTCCTTCCAGTGAACACCCAGGACTGATCTCCTTTAGGATGGACTGGTTGGATCTCCTTGCAGTCCAAGGGACTCTCAAGAGTCTTCTCCAACACCACAGTTCAAAAGCATCAATTCTTTGCCGCTCAGCTTTCTTTGTATAGCAGTTTAAAAGGTTGCAAATAGATTTATGTGTTGAACATGCAACAGTCTGTGGGACATAATGAGTGGGGAGTAACAGAGCAAAGGGCCTACAAGGAAGTGAGACAGGGGTTCCCTCTGGAAGCAGTCAGGTTAGGGTTGGAGTCATGATGGTTAGGGGGATTCAGTTACCTGTATCTGTTGTAATTTACATTTTCTTTGGCAACAAGAATGTAAATATGTGTTGCTTGTATGTATACTCACTCGCTCAGTCGTATCTGACTCTTTGCGACCCCATGGACTATAACCCGCCAAGCTCCTCTGTCGAGGGGATTCTCCCAGCAGGAATATGGGAGTGGGTTGGCATTCTCTTCTCCAGATTGCTTGTATAATGGTAAATAAATACCTTTTAGAATGATGCACTTTTAGGTTTGCAGTTAGATTTCTTGAAAGCAGGGGTGAAAGGCCTGCTGGGGTCACTTCCTGCCCAGTATGCAGCCCCCTGGACTGTCTCCTCTCCTCAGCCTTCAGTCTCTGCTCTGGAGAGTATTCTGATTACTGCCCCAAATGACTCTTTGTTCCCAAATCCAATGTTACTTCTGGCGTCTCATCAACTGGTGGTATTTGACACACTCTGCTTCCTGAGAGCTGGCTCTGCTTCTCTCTGGCTCTGTATCTTTTCAGTTTCTTTCTTGTTTTTTTTCCCCTTTCTTCTCGGTCCCTGAATGTTTGCATTCCTCAGCTCTCTGTCTGGGCTGTTCCCAGCTCTGTCTCCTTCACCCCCCGCTCCTCCACCTGGGTTCCTCTCCTGGTAAATTTATTTATTCCATTGAGTGCCTCCTTTGCCATCTCTTCTGGTCCCTACCAGTCCTTTTCTCTAGTCTTGCTCTCTCGCCATCTGCTCACATTTCCCCTTGATTCTGGCAGCCTGCACTTAAGTGAATTACTGCCCCTGCACCCTGAAACTGCCCCTCTCTCGTGCTTCCTGTCCACTGCTGGCCCACCATCCAACCTGCCGCCAAACTAGAAATGGGGACTCTTGGTCCTTGGTCCCTCTGCCTTCCCTCATAGGCCACGCCAGTCAGCACATAGGACCTATCTATTCCATGGCCCCAAGCCCCACAGCTGTTGCCTCATTGAAGCTTTATATGAGTTTTCGCTGGGATTAACTCTTATCCCTCCTTCAAGGTTAGCAAGTGGAGTGATTCTTTGTACATTCTGCCTTCATAAATCCTAATTCCCTGAGCAGATTGATGGTAGCTGCTCCCTGTTTCCCTTAGGAAGAGCCCTCATGTCATCATCATTAGTTCTCTGCAAGCTGTCTTGTTTCAATTGAAAGCTTATTATTTAAAGTTTGTGATTGGAGTCGTTTTCTAACTATCTAATCATATTTGTGGCGGTTTGATCCTGAAAGGCTCATGGTGGAGGGGGAGCTGTGAACTCTAGCATCGTCTCTGTCTTGCATGCTTCTGAGATTCTGGGGAGTTACTATTGGGGACATTAAGTTCCTGACTGCAGAGGTGATTGGGTCAAATAAAACCAGGCTCAGTGGAATTTTCAGTTCAGTTCGGTTCAGTCGCTCAGTCGTGTCGGACTCTTTGCGATCCCATGAATCGCAGCACGCCAGGCCTCCCTGTCCATCATCATCTTCACTCAAACTCACGTCCATCGAGTCGATGATGCCATCCAGCCATCTCATCCTCTGTCATCCCCTCTTCCTCCTGCCCTCAATCCCTCCCAGCATCAGGGTCTTTTCCAATGAGTCAACTCTTCACATGAGGTGGCCAAAGTACTGGAGTTTCAGTTCCCTGTATAACTTTTAATGGGCTCCCCAGGTGGCTCAGTGGTAGACAATCTGCCCGCCAATGCAAGAGATGCAAGACACACAGGTTTGATCCCTGGGTCAAGAAGATCCCCTGGGGTAGGAAATAGCAACCCACTCCAGTATTCTTGCCTGGGAAATCCATGGGCAGAGGAGCCTGGTGGGCTACAGTCCATGAAGGTACAAAGAGTCAGACAGGACTGAGCAACTGAGCACCCACATATGACTTTTAATAATGACACATTGTAAACTCTTCTCTTAAAAATATTGAGAAATCTGAACAAAAGAGAGGTGAGTACTGATGCTTACTTTTTTGTTGTTTGGCTGCACTGCATTGCTTGTGTGATGATCTTGGTTCCCTGACCAGGGATGGAACCTGTGCCTCCTACCTTAGAAGTGCAGAGTCTTCACCACTGGACCACCAGGGAAGCCCCTCGTGGTTACTGTTTTTAAAAATAGCCCCCACAATCCCGAAAGGGCCTCAAAGGTAATAATTTACAGAGAGATGACCCTTGATTACTAGAAGCCGTCAAGGGGAGGATGGAAGCTGATTTTAGCCTTCCCCGTTTTGCAATTCCTGTCCATGGGTGGGTCCACTGTCATGGACACTGGAATTTTTCCACAGAGAAAACTAAACTGTCTTCAAAAGTTTACAAATAATTGGAATGTCAGAAAGGGGAGAGAGTCTTGGTTCTGAAGTTTATTTCAAGTAAGATATTAAACAGAACCTGTAGATCTAGTTCTTCTAGGTTTTGTGATATCACTCCTGCTCAGCTCTCCCAAAGCTTTCTTTGCAGCTTGGTTTCATTCAATGTCCTAAAAATTTGATATAATGGAAGGTAAGACTCATCAGCTTTGTTAATGTGCCGTTTACTCATCTCTCTAAAATAATGTTATGGGGACATGATGCTCCATTTCCTCTTCATTTCTGTAAGAACCACTCCCAAATTCTATTCTTTATTTCTAAGTTTGTAGCATGTGGGCCCCTGGCCAACTAGAGCTGTAGGCCTTTCTAACCCTGCCATTATTTCTTCACATTTATTTGCCCGAGATTGAAATTGTTTTAAGGGCATAGCCAGCATCTCCCCTCAAAAGAAAAGCCATGGGGATTTTCTAGTTAACATCTCTAGGCTTAATACTTGTGTTGATGTTTTGAAATGTCTTCCCTGATTTGGAAGTTCAGATATATTTTCTTTTGAGTGGTGACTAGGTCTCTGAAAGACAGGTAGTGAGTACTGTTTTTAGAACTCAGTTCTTATAGAGGCATACCTTGCTTTGTTGTGCTTTACTTACAAACTGAAGGTTTGTGGGAAACCCTGCCTCGAGCATGTGAATCAGTGTGCCATTTTCCGAACAGCATTTGCTCATTCTGTGTCACACTTGGGTAATTCTCGCAATATTTCAAACTTTTTCATTACTGTTGTTACATGTTCAGTGATCTTTGATGTAACTGCCATGACTCACCAAAGGCTTAGATGATTGGTGTTCTTTAGCAATAAAATATTTTAAAATCTTATATTATTAAATTTTTAAACAACGCTTAAAAAAAAAAAACACACACATAATGCTATTGCACACTTAATAGACTGCAGTATAGTGTAAACTTAACTTTTATGTGCCCTGGAAAACCAAAAAAGTCACGTGGCTTGCTTTACTCTGCCATTTGCTTTATTACATTGATCTGGAACCGAACCCACAGTATCTCTGAGGTATTCCTATATAGATGTGCCAGGGAAAGGTTCACCTTATTGACAGTTGCCAGTACAATTGTTCCTTGGTATCCTTTGGGGGTTGGTTCCAGGACCCTCTTGAATATCAAAATCCACTGATGCTTAAGTCCCTTATATAAAATGGACTTGCATATAACTTAGGCACATCCTCTTATATACTTTAAATCATTGCTAGATTACTTAAAATATCTAATACTATGTAAATAGTTCCAGGTACATGGCAAATTCAAGTTTTGTGTTTTGAAACTTTCAAATTTAAATTTGAAATTTAAATTTTTTTTAAAATTTCTTTTTGTGGTTAGTTAAATCTATAGATGCAGAACTGGCAATTATACAGAAGTTCAACTGTATCTTTCAATATGAATCCTTTGGTAAAGTGAATAGAATGTCTACTGAGTTCTAAGATGTTCATTTCCCCTCTTGTTTAAATCAGAATGCATCAGCCAATCGGGGGTTCATATAATGTGCCTGACTCCCTCCCCCAAAAGGTTTTTTTTTTTTAAATAATAACTTTAGAATTAAGTACGTTTGCTTAATGGCTACTATGGATCAAGAACTGTGATGAGCCCTTTTTACAAGGATTCACTGATTTAATTCTCAGAGCAGCTTCATGAGGTAGAAGGCAGTATTATTTCATTGTACAGATAGGGAAACTGAGGCTCAGCTAGGGTGTGTGATTTTCCCAAGTATTAGTGGAGTTAGGGTTGGAAGTCCACATGAGCTCTTTATTCTCACTGATACTTTGTGACTTTGAGTTTGGTTGCTCAATGGTTGGGAGGAAACTCCTTGCCCTCGGGTCTGTACAGAACCAACACAGATGCAGTGTCCCTGGATGCCCAGAGCCAGACATAAGAGGCACCATCCTTAGCAGGCCCGTCCCCTCCAGCCCACAGTGTGGAATCTGTGTGTGATGTATGTTTTCTTTTTCTAAAACTGGGATGGAGCTCGGAACAGCAAATATTTAATCAGAGCAAATTCCCGTTGCTAAATCCTGCCAGCTTGTTCTACTCGGAGGTTCTTTACCCAAAAATATTCACCACATGCTGAAAGCTAGACGTCTTGAGTCACCCACAGAGCATAAGACAGGTCTTAGTATTTAGAGCAGGGGGTTGTTTGCCTACTTTTATTGTGGATGAGATATGCAGTGCCACATACTCACCCTTTGATGAGCCTAAGGGCCCCTGGCAGTAAGTAAGGGTCTGGGGAGGGGAGTTTGTGGGAGATGACAGGGTGGGTGCTCATGCCTGCTGGCAGGAGCATTCTTCTTCAACTGATCTGAGGAGAAGAGAGAACTGGGTGTGGGTAGGGAGGTGGAAAAGAATCTGACTGGGAAAGATGGACTGGGTAGATTAAAGGGATGCTGACTCCAAAATCACTGCAGATGGTGACTGCAGCCATGAAATTAAAAGACGTTTATTCCTTGGAAGGAAAGTTATGACCAGCCTAGACAGCATATTAAAAAGCAAAGACTTTACTTTGTCAACAAAGGTCCGTCTAGTCAAGGCTGTGGTTTTTCCAGTAGTCATGTATGGATGTGAGAGTTGGACTATAAAGAAAGCTGAGTGCCGAAGAATTGATGCTTTTAAACTGTGGTGTTGGAGAAGACTCTTGAGAGTTCCTTGGACTGCAAGGACATCCAACCAGTCCATCCTAAGGGAGATCAGCCCTGGGTATTCATTGGAAGGACTGATGTTGAAGCTGAAACTCCAATACTTTGGCCACCTGATGCGAAGAGCTGACTCATTTGAAAAGACCCTGATGCTGGGAAAGATTGAGGGCAGGAGGAGAAGGGGACAACAGAGGATGAGATGGTTGGATGGCATCACCGACTCAATGTACATGAGTTTGGGTAAACTCCGGGAGTTGGTGATGGACAGGGAGGCCTGGTGTGCTGCATTTCATTGGGTCGCAAAGAGTCGGACACAACTAAGCGACTTAACTGAACTGACATGCATGTGTTATGGCAAGAGTGTGGGGTCGCTGTGCAAAAGGGATTAGCTTTGATGATAGGGGGAACAGAGAAGGTAGGGGAAGAGTTGAATGAATATTACAGAGCAGTAAATCCCATATGAATAAAACAAATAAGGTGGAGGCATGGTGCCTCCTTTTACAGATTTAAAGCAACATTACCTCCTTATAACTTTACTAGCATGTGCTACTGCTGCTGCTGCTAAGTCACTTCAGTCATGTCCAACTCTGTGTGACCCCATAGATGGCGGCCCACCAGGCTCCCCGGTCACTGGGATTCTCCAGGCAAGAACACTGGAGTGGGTTGACATTTCCTTCTCCAATGCATGAAAGTGAAAAGTGAAAGTGAAGTCGCTCAGTCGTATCTGACTCTTCGCGACCCCATGGACTGCAGCCCACCAGGCTCCTCTGTCCATGGGATTTTCCAGGCAAGAGTACTGGAGCGGGGTGTATGTGAGATGAGTGCAATTGTGTGGTAGTTTGAGCATTCTTTGGCATTGCCTTTCTTTGGGATTGGAATGAAAACTGACCTTTTCCAGTCCTGTGGCCACTGCTGAATTTTCCAAATTTGCTGGCATATTGAGTGCAGTCATCTTTCAGGATTTGAAATAGCTCAACTGGAACTCCATCACCTCCACTAGCTTTGTTCGTCGTGATGCTTCCTAAGGCCCACTTGATGGACAGGGAGGCCTGGCATGCTGCAGTTCATGGGGTCACAAGGAGTCGGACACGACTGAGCGACTGAACTGAGCTGAACCTCCGTATTACCAGTACCATTCATAGGGTGCAGCTTTTGTTTCCTGCTGCAGGCTCTGAAACATTCACTTGTACGGGGTCCCCCATGACTTCAGTAGGTGAAGATTTTAACCGTGTGAATTTGCTCACTCATTGTGAAACAGCTGAAAATTCAGACTCCTTCAGAAAGCCCTTGCTAAGGTCTCTCATGACCTGGTGGGGGCGCATCCTGTATCTTAATCACTGTTTTCAAGCAGTTTCCAGACTTACCTTCTCACTGGAATGCTCCAGGGTGCTTCCAACTCTCTATGTTAAAAACAAACTCCCAGAGCTCTTTTCAGTTCCTAGGGCTTCCCTAGTGGCTTAGAGGGTAAAGCGTCTGCCTGGAATGCGGGAGACCCGGGTTCAATCCCTGAGTCGGGAAGATCCCCTGGAGAAGGGATAGGCTACCCACTCCAGTACTCTTGCCTGGAGAATCCTATGGACGGAGGAGCCTGGGAGGCTGCAGTCCATGGTGTCGCAAAGAGTTGGACATGACTGAGCAACTTCACTTTCCTTTTTCCCTTTGACCCTACTCCCCCTCCACCCTAAATACTTTAAAAAGGCAGAAGAGAACCCTCTCCCTATCCTTCAGTCCTGCCAACTATGACTTCCACCCACAGACTTTGTATTTTTTCTACTACTAGTTTACTTTCTTCAGCTGTTTTCCGGACTGCTAATTCAGTGGCCTTCTAATCCTCCTGCCTCAAACTTGTCCCTTTTCTCACATGTTCTCCACTTTGCAGCCAAAGGCATTCCAGCTTAAATAGCTGTTTCCCCTTCCTTACAGTGTGAGAGCCAGTCTTCTTGGCGTGGCATATACCCAGCCCTTCCCACCAAGATCATGCCTTCTTTTGAGCTTTATCTCTTGGCAAGGAATACTTTTTTAGTATAAGTATGCCCCCATGCAATATTTAGTCTAAGTGTATCCCAAAATATTGTTATATTAAAAATTAGTTGTTATTTATACAACATTTAAATTTAACTATACAATCTGTGTTTTACCTGGCTTGGTCAAAAAATAATACTAATGTCTCTCTTTGTGGATTTACATCTTGCTGTGATCTAAAAAAACTGGAGTTGCAGGAACTTGCTGACCACAAAATGTTTGGTATTTCTTTATGAAATCTTTTATAGCTATGCATGAAAGTGGAACTATTATAATGGGATCTCAATAACAATGCATTTTTGCCCAAGACACTCATTTAAAAAAAAAATCATATTTGAGATTCAGGTATAGTAATGATTGCAAATCTTTTCTGAGGGAGAGAATCCTCAGGGAGGAAGATGAACTTCAACTACATTTAGTCTTCCTTCTGTTTATGGAAATCTTTTATTTTAAAACTTTTTTAATTTTTATTTTTTGGCTGCGCTAGGTGACTTGTGGTATCTTAGGTCTCAGATGGAAATTTTAACAACCTCATTGTTACTGTTTCTTTAGGATCTTTTCTGTAGAAGAAACGAAATTATCATGCTTCAGCTTTACCTTTAGTGTTTTGTCCTTTCTCCCCCTGTTTTAGTTTTTGTTTTGTGAGTAAAGGCTATAATGTGATTTTTCAACTTATTTTCTGTTCTGAAGAGTGTTCAGCTTTGATGTTGGTAAGAAGCAGATTTCTCTCTTTTTTGTTTTTAACAGTAAATCTTTATTTTCTGACATTAGTAGAAATGTGCTGCTTGTTCTCATAATGTAAATTTTTAATTATTCTGATAATGTAAGTGGGTTTTATATTAAAACCTTCTAATTATACTGGAATAAACCATTGTTGACATTTATCAGATTAAGATCCATAAATAAAGAACTCCAGTGGATCAAGTGAAAATCCTATTAACCACCAATTCACAGAACAAAATATTAAATTAAAAAAAAGATATGAACCTTGCTAGTAATGAGGACTATGGACATTGAAACAAGATCGTGGTTTTTAACCCTTAAATGTGGTGCTCAGGCTGGGAATGTGAGCAGTCTCAAATATTGCTGGTGGGATATAAATGCAGCCTTTGAAACAGTGATTTGACTTTATTGCTTGAAATTTTCAAATGTAGCTACTACCTGACCCATTGATTTCATTTCTAGGTTAGGAGCTTATCCTATATAAATAAAGGCATATGTGCACTTAATCTCTATATTTACACATTTTAAGAAAAAATACCCGTGTATTATAAGCATAATTTTTAAAAATTCTGATACTGGATTTCAGAATTCATTAGGGGTAAGTGAAGGGTGCCTGGTACGTTATAAGCGTTATATCTCTAAAAAGGATTCAGAGGAAATTAAGGAAAAGGTCTTTGGAAGAGAGACTTTCTTCTCAGTCTTAATTTCTCTTGGTACATGGTGTATTTCACATTGGATTTTGACTTGCAGTCTGAAAGAACCACACCAACTCTTCCTTAGTCTTTGTTAAAACTACCTTTCTCTCTTTTTCTTCAGATCCCTTATTTTGAAGATATTTGTAAAGGCATTAAAGCTGGTGACACCTGTGAGAAGCTGGTGGGGTATTCTGCAGTATACAGAGTCTGTTTTGGAATGGCCTGTTTCTTCTTCATCTTCTGCCTCCTGACCTTGAATATCAACAACAGTAAAAGCTGTAGAGCCTACATTCACAATGGGTGAGTCTTCATGGGGATCGTTTCTCCTTTCCTTGAACTCAGAGCAGCGTTCCAGGGCGTCTTCTACTCGTCACACCCTCTGACTGCTTTCCTCCAGTTGAAATTGTTGATAGTGATTTTAGAGAAGGTGGAAATTACACTTTTCACTGCACAGTGGACTAAGAACTGAATTCCTGTTTGTAACACCTGATGCCATAGTGAGAAATGCAGTGGAGATAAGAGCTTATTTCTTGTACCAAGACCTTCCCCCAGGTCACTTCCCCCCTGCGACAAAAGGGTTTGGCACAATCAGAGGTCAAGCACTGAGTCTGTCTAATTACGGGAGGAGGCAGTCCCCAGTCACTTAATTTCTTCCCCTCCATTTGAAGTGAACAGAATCACGGATTGACGCACTTAACTTCTAAGAGGTCTTTTGTCCTTCCTTGAATATCATTTGAATACATTTCCTCTGTTTTTTTTTTTTTTTTTCCCCTCCAGCTTTTGGTTCTTTAAACTTCTGCTGTTGGGGGCCATGTGCTCAGGAGCCTTCTTCATTCCAGATCAGGAGACCTTTCTGAATGGTACGAAGGGAGGGTTGGGAGTATCTATTTATTGTGTTTTACCCACTTTGTAAAATTGTTCCAAAGCATAGTCCAGGGTACCTTTGATATTTTAGGTTACTAACATTCTTGTAGCTTAAAAAAAAAACCTGCCTCACCAGCCCACACTTCATTCACCTTTTCTAGTTCTTGTCTCCCCATCAACACCCCCCCTACCCCACCCCCACCTCCCCGGATGGGTGATAGAACCTCTAGTTACTCTGCTGGCTGAAGAATTGCAGTTAAAGGTTATTGGCCTGAAGAGAAAATGAGGCACTTGGAAAACTTGTTTGGAAACTAGTTTAGCATGTCAGCAGCGTGACCAGGGAGACCTTGTTCTTTCTGCCCTGCACATAAAACCCAGGGCTTCTTAGCAGCTTAAATCTGCTTCAGCGATAGTGGGCTAAGAAAGGCTGTGTCTAAGATGTAGCTGTGTCTAAGATAGTGGGGTCCTCTAGGCTATATCTAAACCTGACTGGTGTGAAACTGTGTAACATTTAACTCTATTCAATCAATTATATTCAATTCAATTGACTATGCTTATCGATGGAATCTACCAGTAATATTTATTATGACACATTCAACCATAAGTGAAGCAAGAGGCCCTTCTTTATTTGAGCTAGGGAAGGGAAAAATAAAGCCTGTGTTTCAGAGGTTCAAAGCACTGTTCAAACCCAATGGATTCACTTTCCCAATTAAGATAGTGAAAGTATTCACACTGTGAATGAGGATAGATCCTCAAAGAGCCACATGCCAGGTCCAGCGAATTTCTTAGGGTCACACTGCTTTTATGCATTCCTTAAGGCAGTTGTATCCAAGTTGTCTTTTTACCTAAAATGCCTGTAACTAGTTTTCTAGTCCCCACAGAGGTCCTTGTATATATTAGAATAAGATACGTAGAATGGTTGGGACCTGGCAGTTAGCCCACTAGCTCAGCTCGGTTGTTTTATAGATAATCCAGAGATACAAGGTGCTCATCCAAGGTTTGAGCTGCTTTGTGGCTGAGCCGGAAGTAGAACTTCAGTTTGAACGTCATTTCTTCATTGAACCTTGATGGGTCTCTCCCCAATAAAATTCAAATCTTGGGTTTTTCTGGCAATGGGTGATTTTACTTTAAATGGGGGGTTGTTGCTGCTTTTATGAATTAACTACATCTGTTAGGGTATCTGGGATTTATTTATAGCATGGAGGTGAAGCTTGGATGCTGTGGTGCCAGACTGCCAGTGCTCACATCCCAGCACTTTACTGGCTGCAGGACCTGGTCAGCTTATGCAGACTCGGTTTTTCTCATCTGTAAAGCAGGTATAATAGTAGTACACCTTGTACAGTTGTATGGGGATTCAATGTGTTAGCAGCACAGGGAGCCGGAGGTAAGAATTAAGCATAGTCATTACTCTTTGGAGTTAGGCACTTGGGACCGTCACCTCATCTCCTTTCACATGGCCTTCTTTTGCAGCCTGGCGCTATGTGGGAGCCGTCGGGGGCTTCCTCTTCATAGTCATCCAGCTCCTCTTGCTTGTGGAGTTCGCACATAAATGGAACAAGAACTGGTACGTGCCTTTGCGAAAGCTTCCACGTGAACTCACTCTCTGGCTCAGGGAACGTGCCCAGTGTCGACAGAGGCCCTGCCCCGAGTCGTATTGCCAGGGCTTAGCAGCCTGCTTACACCAAAACTGGTTTTTGCTGGTTCTCTGCCTTCCTTCTGCTCTTTGAACCTCTTCCTTTACTCCTCTCTCACACTGATTTTCTCTCATTCCTACCTTTCTTTTTCCCGCATCAGTTCTTTTTACTTTTTTCTCCCTTTTTCCCTACACCCTCTCATTTGGACTCTGAGACTTAGCCACGCGCAACCCCCCTGCTGAAGCCTCGCAGCCCAGCTCCGTGCTGTGTCAGTGGCCGAAAATGATGAGCGAGCTTTATCTTAGGCCCCCATCCTTGGCAGATTAAAAAGAAAAAAGTAGTTTGGAGCTGAAAGTTCACTTTCAGCAAAGACTTCGATGGACTAGTCCTTTCCTCTTTAAAAATAATTTTGTTGCTTCTCAACTGCCTAAGAGAAGAAGAGCCCCTTCATTAGGAACTTTTGCTGTGCTCACTTAGAAAGCCATCCTGACTTTTAAAAATATAGACTCTAAGTGCCTTAAAAATAGGATTCACTCCCCAAGATGTGTGGCAAGTACCAGACTATTAGTGGCTCATTTTATTTCTTGCTGAGCTACATTGAGGAAATGACTGGACAAGGGTCCGGCTTCTTCAGTGCTAAGGCCAAGGTGACTTTGTTACTCTGGGCAAAGCTCTGTCTGACTTAACTGCTCTGTCTGACTTTATAAAATATGAGTGAAAATAACTGCCTGCTGTGTCTAGTAAGGCTCTTGTTATTTTGTAGATTTTATAGGCATCATGTTATTTTATACTGTTTTGGGGTAGGGGAAATCTGAAAGTTCTATATGAATGTGAATTTATTTTTTTTAATTTTGGATAACATAAGATATACTGTCCACATTCTCTCAAAACACTTTTCATTCTGATTATATTCTGCAGCTGGGTACTTGTTGTTTTGTTTGGATTTTGTTTTGTTTTTTAAAGATCAAATCATGAGATGCATGAATGAAAAGATACTCCTAGTCATTCTATTATTTGGTAAATACTAGAGTATGCACCCAAATGCCAACGTTATAAATGTTTAAAGCACATCAAATCATCTTCGAAGTAGCACTACAGTCGTATTTTGGTATTTTTCAATTCTTAATCACTATGAAAATGCAGATTTCTAGGTCTGAATTGTGCTCATATATGAATTTTTTTTTAAGTGTATTTGTTTTGGGTTGTGCTGGGTCTTCACTGCTGCTCAGACTTCTCTAGTTGCAGTGAGCAGGGGCCACTCTTCACTGTGGTGCCCGGGCTTGTCTTGTTGCGGGCACAGGCTCTAGGGAGCACAGGCTCAGTAGTGTGATGCACGGGCTTTAGTTGTTCTGCGGCATGTGGAATCTTCCCAGACCAGGGATTGAACCTGTGTCCCCTGCATTGGCAGATTCTTATCCACTGTACCACCAGGGAAGTCCAAAATATAAGTTTATTATTGCATGCTGTCCTACATTTTGAGTCATCCCGAAAACCTAGTATGTTTGGGGTTTCTACTACATCTTGTTTTGAGGCCGCAAAGGTTTCCTAAAGATAAGTCTAATGGGTGATTATAGTTTTATGTGACCCTGTTTTCTCAGTTGTACAGAAGAAATGTGCACAGTAGGTTAGAAATGCATTGATTAAATATCACACTTTCCATTGATTCTTAATGTACTTTCACTCTGAATTTTTTGTTAGACAAAATATAATATGTCACCCTCAATTTTTTCTAAGATTTTCACAAATTTCAAGTTAGGAACTTGGTAGTAAAATATTAATATCTTTGATTCTGAGGGCCTGATTTGCCCATTAAATAGTATGTTCTCTTCAGAAGGCTTGTGCTGCTTTATTCTGACTTTTAATGTTTTGATTGATTCTGAAGCCATTTTCTAGGACTGAGTATAGATGCCAAGTTTGAATAGGCATTTTGGAAGAGTTTGATCACTTTAAAAACTTTCCAGAAGCCACCTAATAGGAATGGCTTAAGAGCTTTGCAACAATTGATGTTGCTGTTGTACTGGCTGTGGGGCCAACATCCAAACAAAATCCCTTTTGTCCACATACTCGTGGTTTCTTGATCTGCCTAAAATTAAGATTAAGCTAGGAAATGAACACAAGCTGGAATCAAAATTGCCGGGAGAAATATCAATAACCTCAGATATGCAGATGACACCACCCTTATGGCAGAAAGTGAAGAGGAACTAAAAAGCCTCTTGATGAAAGTGAAAGTGGAGACTGAAAAAGTTGCCTTAAAGCTCAACATTCAGAAAACGAAGATCATGGCATCTGGTCCCATCACTTCATGGGAAATAGATGGGGAAACAGTGGAAACAGTGTCAGACTTTGTTTTTTTGGGGGCTCCAAAATCACTGCAGATGGTAACTGCAGCCATGAAATTAAAAGACACTTACTCCTTGGAAGAAAAGTTATGACCAAACTAAATAGCATATTGAAAAGCAGAGACATTACTTTTCCAACAAAGGTCCGTCTAGTCAAGGCTATGGTTTTTCCTGTGGTCATGTATGGATGTGAGAGTTGGACTGTGAAGAAGGCTGAGCGCCGAAGAATTGATGCTTTTGAACTGTGGTGCTGGAGAAGACTCTTGAGAGTCCCTTGGATTGCAAGGACATCCAACCAGTCCATTCTGAAGGAGATCAGCCCTGGGATTTCTTTGGAAGGAATGATGCTAAAGCTGAAACTCCAGTGCTTTGGCCACCTCATGCCAAGAGTTGACTCATTGGAAAAGACTCTGATGCTGGGAGGGATTGGGGGCAGGAGGAGAAGGGGACGACAGAGGATGAGATGGCTGGATGGCATCACTGACTCGATGGACGTGAGTCTGGGTGAACTCCGGGAGTTGGTGATGGACAGGGAGGCCTGGCGTGCTGCGATTCATGGGGTCTCAATCAGACAGGACTGAGCGACTGAACTGAACTGACTGAGAGAGATGTACAAATATTGTTATTTTTATGTAAGTTCATTTAATTTAGGGTTTTTTTTTAATGGAGATTCTTGCTTTCAAGGTTAGTCTAGAAAATATAATACTTGTATCTCTCTTCATGGGTGAAACAACCAAAGTTTTTCTTCCCTTTTCTTTTTTCTCCTTTTGTAAAGATCTTGAAAAAGAGATAATCTCAAAGGCAGTAGGAGAGAAAAGCCATGGGCCTGGATACCAGGCAGCAGGTTTTAATGTCCCTGACCATCTGGCTGTTTTCCTTGAGGCATGTGTGCGTGTTCAGTTGCTCAGTCGTGTCTGACTGTGCTCACATGGACTGTAGCCTGCTAGACTCCCCTGTCCGTGGGATTCTCCAGGCAAGAATACTGGAGTAGGTTGCCATTCCCTTTTCCAGGGGATCTTCCTGACCAGGGATTGAACCTGGGTTTCCTGCATTGCAGGCAGATTCTTTACCATCTGTGAATCTTAAGGCATATGACTTGACTACTCTGACCTCAGTTTTCATACCTGTGAAGTGATGTGTTTTGTTCTTTTGTTAAAAGAAAAGCTAGGGCATTTAAAAATGTTTGTGTGAAAATTGATTCAAATTTAGCACTCTGCAATCTAGCAAGTAGAAAGGATCTCTGGAGTTGTACAAAATGAAAGGACTTCTATAGGCAAAAGGGAGCAGAGACAAGGAAGTTACATTAGGCAGAAAAGCAGTTTAGTTATTGTGAGGTAACTTCCCTATAGGGGATGGCAGGTCCTACCAGTCAGACTACCTAACTAGTTAACTAGACTATCTAATTAGTGCTGAATAGGAGATTTCTGATTGGTTTAATTTCTGATTCACTGTTTCTGGGAGAGCTGATACTCTGTTGCGTTGGTTTGGCGACATGGGGCTTAGCCTTAGTGACTTCATTTTAAGTATTTCATCTTGTTTTTAACACTTTCTAGGTCAATTTTTTGTGGTTTGAAGTGTCAGTTCTATATCAAGACTGAAATCACAAAAAATAGACAGCATAGTCAGGTGTTTCTAATGACCCATTTTCTAGGCTTTCTAGATTTAAAAATTCACGTTGTTGTTGGCTTTTGTTTTCCCCCGGCCCTCATCCCAAGCCTGAGCCCGGCCGCCTCTTCTAACCTGATAACCTGCTTGCCTCTGTATCTGTACACTTCATCCTGCTGCTCGGTCCTTTTCTAATCTTCATCCAAGTGCTCGCATTGAGCATTGATTCAAAATTTTTGGAGTGCCAACTCTGTGCCAGGCACCGAGAGTATAGTCATGGCATTATTTGGTGTGTCTACAGAGGTTGTCTCGGGAGGACCAGCAGAGTCCGGAGCAACAGGTAGCGGCCACTCTGTCATCATTGCTGCATCAAGTTGTCCTCTGACGGTTGGCAGTCCTTGCACCGACATTCTTTAAGCACCTATTACTTGCCAGGCATTTGGCAGTAGGCAGTGAATGCAACAGTGCCCTGCTCTGTGGAGTGTATATTCTCCTGGAGAGGAGAGGGGGTAGCTAAAAGTCCAATCAAGCAAATAAGCAATAGGTTCAGTGGTGGAGAATGTGCTGTGGGTGTGAGAGTTGGGGCAAGCAGGGCAGAGAAAGGGTTTCATTATAAGGTATGAGGGAGACAAAGGAAGTTGGGAAGAGCCTGAGGCAGGGCTGTGCTGGCTTGTCTAAGGAGCGAGGAGACATCCACTGTGGCTGGACCCCAGAGGTGCGAGGGGAGGGAGCAAGGGATAAAGTCATTCATCAGAGATGGCCCTGGACCAGATCATGAAAGGTTTTTGGGGCCATCATGGCAGATGGCAGGGCACTAGAGGCACAGAATCTAATGCACATTTCAAGTTAAGAAAAGACGAGAGGACGTCATAGGTGTAAGTAAGGAGACCAGTGGGAGGTGATCCAGGGAAGGGATGCCGTAGCTTGATGCTAGATGGTAGCAGCAGTCAGATGCTGATAGAGTCTGAAGTGGGAACCAAGGGGGTTTGCTGCTGGAGTTGGCATGATGCTGGGGAGAGGGGAGGAGCAGGGAGTGAAAGACAGTGGTCCAGCAACTACAGTTCTTTACCCCCAGCCCTAATGGAATTGCCATATTCTGAGGTTGGGAAGACCACAGGAGAGCAGGTTTGGGGGTGGAAATTTGAATACTGGAAAGTTAACCTGGACCTCCTAAGGTCCACAAGCCAGTTAGACCTCCAAATGGAGACGTTAACAGGGATAATATGAGCCTGGAGTAGAGGGGAGAGGTTAGGGTTGAAGATTTAACCTTGGGAATCCAAGCAAAATCAACTGTTAAGAAAGTCCTTCTTACACTAATAAAATAGCCCAAAAGACTGGTGAGGACATAGCTGGACCCCCCACTTACACACTGGTCAGCAGTGTTCACCTTTTTCTTCATAATCCATTCTCTCTCCCTGTCAACAGGTAGCATTTGACTCTCTGCTTTCTCTAAGTCTCGCTTTATCTTCATGTGATTTGCGTGCCTTCTCTATTACAATAACTCCACAGTCATCGGACTGCCTGGCTCAGTGTCAGGAGTATGATGGTCATTATCATTTTGGCCTTTCCTCTTTGTTTTCTTTCTGGCTGCAGTAACTTCTCCATCATTCAAACGTTTCAGCTGGGCTGCTTGAACATTTTCCAACTCTGTGAAGATGTTAACCAGATTGCCTGCTCTCGAAGTTTTGTGAGATGTGGTTACAAAGGGCAGTTGACCCCTAAGGCAGATGAGATGATTCAGACCAACCCCTGTTGTAGTTCTGTCCTCTTCTTTGAGCATCAGTAAGCATTCTTCTTTGTTCTGACCAATCTCTATAGCTAGTTAAGCCACCACATACTTCTCCCATCCCTTTAATAATGTTTATATAAAATAATATAATCTTTACACTAGTCTCCTCTTCTAGAGTCTTTATTATAAATCCCATTAAAATTTTTACTCTTTTCCTGGCTGATTTTATTCTTCACTTTTTTTTTTTTTTTTTTTTTTAAGAGGAGGTGGCTGTGCTCCAAGGCATGTGGGATCTTAGTTCCTCAACCAGAAATCAAACCTAGGCCCCTGGCAGTGAAAGCACTGAGATCTAGCCACTAGACCACCAGGGAATTCCTGCCTTCACTTTTTTTTAATGTCAAAGTCTTCCTTAATCATACCTGGCATTGTTTGGGAGAAGCAGTACTGGTATAGAGTCTTCTTTTCAGTGCAAGGACAAAAGAGATGAGGTCAGCCAGTCTTTCTCTGGGTGGAGTTCAATTACTTCTCTCTCCCTAAACAGAAGATGGGCATCAGCAGGAGCTGCTGGCAGCACTTGGAGAAAGAGACTGGCTGCGGGCTCTGTGTTTCTGGGAAAATTCAGAGAGAACTCCAGCACACAGCCCACTTTATAATACTGCCAGAACTTGTCCTGGGGTGGTTGACATCCAGAATGGGGAAGCTAAAGTCTGTGGATATTCATTTTAGTTACTGAATACACTTGAGTCAAAGACTGAAGTTTTTCAGTGTTAAGAAAAAATTCTAAGCTTGAGCCAAGAATTTTTTGAATATTCAGCTGTATCTTCTAGTTTTTAGTTGGTAAAATGATTGTTTGCTGTTGTTCATAGACTAAGTAGTGTCCGACTCTTTGTGACCCCACAGACTGCAGCCCCTAGGCTCCTCTGTCCTTCACTATCTCCTGGAGTTTGCTCAAATTCATGTACATTGAGCTGATAATTCGAACCATCTCATCCTCTGCTGCCCCTTTCTCCTGCCCTCAGTCTTTCTCAGCATCTCGGTCTTTTCCAGTGAGTAGGCCCTTCAAATCACATGGCCAAAGAGTTGGAGCTTCAGCTTCGGTCCTTCCAATGACTGTTCAGGGTTGACTGCCTTCAGAATTCACTGGTTTGATTTCCTTGTGGTCCAAAGGACTCTAAAGAGTCTTCCCTAGCACCGTAATTCAAAAGCATCTATTCTTCAGCACTCAACCTTCTTTATGGTCTAACTCTTACATCCATACATGACTACTAGAAAAACCATAGCTTTGACTATATGGACCTTTTTTGGCAAAGAGATGTCTCTGCTTTTGCATATGCTATCTAGGTTTGTCATAGCTTTCCTTCCAAGGAGCAAGCATTTTTTAATTTCATGGCTGCAGTTGCCATCCACAGTGATTTTGGAGCCCAAGAAAATAAAATCTCTCACTGCTTTCACTTTTTCCCCTTCTATTTGCTGTGAAGTGATGGCACAGGATACCATGGTCTTAGTTTCTTGAATGTTTAGTTTCAAGCCAGCTTTTTCACTCTCTTCTGATCAAGAGTCTCTTTAGTTCCATGTTTTCTGCCATTAGAGTGGTATCATCTGCCTATTTGAGATTGTTGATAGTTCTCCTGGCAGTCTTGATTCCAGCTTGTGATTCATCCATCCTGGCATTTCGCATAATGTGCCCTGCATAGAAGTTAAATAAGTAGGGTAACAATATACAGCCTTGACATACACCTTTCCCAGTTTGGAACCAGTCTGTTGTTCCATGTCCAGTTCTGACTGTTGCTTCTTGACCTGCATACAGGTTTCTCAGGAGGCAGATCAGGTGATCTGGTATTCCCATCTCTTTAAGAATTTGCCACAGTTCGTTGTGATCCACAAAAACTGGTAAAATGATAGGTCTTCTGAATAACTCCTTACGATGGTCTGGGACCTGACATTAGCTAATAATACTTGAAGGGTGGTAGCTATTGTTGGAGAATCAACTGACCTGTCTTCCCCCCACCCCTTCCTCTCCTCTACTTCTGGAGAAACAGGACTGCAGGCACAGCTACCAACAAGCTGTGGTACGCCTCTCTGTCCCTGGTGACCCTCATCGCGTACTCCATCACCACGGGAGGCTTGATTTGGATGGCAGTGTTTTATACCCAGAAAGATGGCTGCATGGAAAATAAAATTCTCCTGGGAGTAAATGGAGGCCTGTGTCTGCTTATGTCAGTGGTATCCATCTCACCCTCTGTCCGAGATCGTGAGTACGAGATCCGTACTTTGTTCATATTATAAATGTCTTTGACCATTATTTTGGAAATTATGGTCAGTTCTTTATTTACCACAGGTGGGTAAACAGTAGGAAAGGTGGGATTCCAGTGCCCTCTTCCTACCCTGCACTGGGCTGAAGGTGATAGTCAATCATGCCTTTGTCAAAGATTTGCATATAATGAAGTCAATAAATAAGAAGATAGATGTTACTATTGTTAAATAATGTACTACAAGGAGCGTTTCAATGGAAAATGCCTTTAGTGGATATTTAGCTCTTCCCTGTAATCTCTTTGTAAAATTTGAATGAATGAGAAGGCTCCCGAAGAAGCTGTTTTGGGCTTATCTTTGACTTAAGACCTCTGTGGACCACAAATCAAGGACAGCCTGGTCCCAGAATCAGGAAACAGGAAATCCAATCCTGGCTCAGCCATCTGCTGGCCCCAGGAGCTGGCCTTTCTCAGATCCAAGTCCTTCCTCAGCAAAGCCAATAGAAACCTGTGAGCCTGATCTTGCTAATGGTTGTTTCAAAGCCAAAAGAAAGAAATGACTGAAGTTCATTATTGAAATTGAGATTGTTATTATTCACCCAGTTCCTTTATCCATTAAGAATTTCCTAAAACATTATTAGTATTCAGATCGAAATATTCTTTGGGTTAAATTCCACCCTTTGAAATAGTTACGGTTTGGTTTAGTGCCATTGATTGTTAAGGTGAGTCTCATTCCCATGCCAAAGAGCACCACTGGGAAGGGCCTATTTTTTACCTTTATTGGCCCTTATAATTTGATAAGTAAAGTTCTGGAGATAAATTTAATCAGAGGGAAGACTGGGTAAAACTAAATCTTTTTATGTCTGTGGATGTTTGAAAATTTCGCCGAAAAAAAGGATGAGTCCTTTTTGTCGCATCTTGTTTACTCTTAGCCATCTGAACCGTTTAATTTAAATACTGTAACATAGAAGGCCTTTCCCCAATAAATGCTGAGTCCCATAGCCACATTCTTTGGCTTGGACCAATTCTGGTGTTCTCAAAGGTTTTCTGTCCATTGACGGATGAGAACTCTTCCCCAGTGGCATGGATTCTGAGTATCTGATGGCTTTGTGAGTCTGGAATCCAGGTCCTCCCTGTAAAAGCCATCATTCACCCCACTAAGCTATGGGATCTCACAAATTAACAGTGGTGAATTTTTTCTGGAGACCTTGTGATTTAAGAACTAATGTGACGAACCTCAGGGAGACCAGGCAGTATGTTTCAGTACAGCTGTAGTTATTATCAAAATAAGGTGTTGGGCGAGAACTCGGCAGAACTTGGTATCTCTGAAATGGCATATAGGTTCAGTGTGTCACTTTCTCCCCCCAAAGATTTTAGCGTTATATGAGAAATATGCTGCGTATCTCTTCTTACCTTCATGTGTGGGGCTTTAGGTTTGAGGGATATTATTTGGGGCAGACCTTTTTTTGGTGGGGGGGCGGGAGGGGGCGGGGGCGGTGCATCTGCTTTCTCACCATTGATTTATAACATGGGCCCTTGTTCTCCAGGACAGCCACACTCTGGGATACTGCAGTCGGGTCTCATCAGCTGCTATGTCACGTATCTCACATTCTCAGCCCTGTCCAGCAAACCTGCAGAAGTAGGTAAGCTGGCCTTGTAGGAAGACTGTGCTTGCAGGGTGAATATTGTCATTTGTGGGGTGAGGACTGTGTCTCCTCGAACTATCGTTTAAGTATCAGAGATGCAATGCGTCAAAGTAGAGAGGTGATCTAGACTTCTTCACTAAATAGTGTCCTCAGCATGGGACATGAACCTGGACCTTCCTTCTCCTGAGGCTTCCTGCTCTGCAGGAAAGACATGAACTCACGAGGGCTAATGAGTTTGCTTGTAAGCCTAATCTGCATTTTCCTGTTCAGATATAATCAAATAATCAAGAAATCATCAGAAATACTCAAGCTATTTCTTTTTGTTCTCCTTATTATTGCTGTTGTTTTTAGATGGCTATTAATTAACTTTCAGTGATCATTTCTCTGACTCTAACAGAGTGGGAAGAGTGTGGGGGAGTGGTTCTGCCACGTCAGTAACTTATATAAAGTGACTTACTGTTCTCTTCCTAGACATCTCGCCTTTAAAATAAGAATTTTAATTATTATTTTAAGAAGATAATTAAGATTCCTCTTTTCCAGAGTGGTTTTTAAGACTTCAGTTGAGTATGTGTATATATGTATACGTACAGTTTCTGGCGTGTCAGAGGTGCTTTGTAAAGGTTACCTATTATTTTTGTAGAGTAGTTACAACGGATATTTGAGAACTATCAAAAGACCATTATAGGTTGTTACTGTACGAGCCCTTGAGCTTTCCCAGTAAAGGACCATATTTTCTTATTTTAATCTCCAAATTCCTTAAATTTCATCATTTTTTTCATGTTTGTGATATATAGATGTATGTATACATGTATATTCATATATACATAAGTATATACAAATGTGTGTATGTTTGGGTATATTTTGTCTTATATAAATCAAGTTAAATACGTATACTCTTTTCTCTAGAGTAGAAAATTGATGTTTTCCGTTTTTTAAATTTAGAAAGCAAATGCAAAGATGTTTTTGAAAGTTTTAGCATATACGTGTGGTATGTATGGGTCTTGCCTTTATAGCTATTTATAGTACAATGTGAATATAACTGTAGGTCTTTTGTTAAGTATAGTCTATCCTGGATATAATTTTTTTAGGAAAAAACTATAAATTTGACTTCAAGTTTATTTAAATCTAGTCTATTTAAAACTTTTAAGAGTATTTTGTCTGTTTACATATTAATCTCTGGCTTTAACTTAATGGGGTTTTTTGGTTACAGCATTTTTCTTCCCAATGGCAGGTATCACTTAAATACAGAAAAAAAAAACTTTTATTTTTAATTTTGGGTGGTAGTACTTAAATAGCAAAGTTCATATTTTGGTCAGGTTTGTAAAGAAAATTTTCAGTGGCCTAAGAAGAAGATTCCTGAAGCCACAGCACACAGTGAAGTTTACAGTTTCAAGTGGGAGTACAAGTAGTCATTTTAGTGCAACTTCAAGCCCATAGAATGTGCATGTCTGTAGAATGGTTTGTAGCCTGTTATTTTATATTTATGTTCCTTATTTTGGGGCAGAGCAAATAGAGCCAGCTTGGGTGTTCAGAACTGAAGACTCTGTTAGATAAAAAATAAACAACTAATGATGGTAATATGATAGAAATCTTTGTTATCTAGCCTCTACAATTTTATTAGACTCTAGCCACTTGAGAAGTTTCCAAGGTTACAGCCTAAAAGATGTCATGACGGTCCTATTACTGACAACAGAATGACTTCTTATCTGGGTGGAGGCTGCTGGCCAGACAGCAGTTCCTGCGAGTTCCTGTTTGATTGTTGGTTCGTCTCCAAGGATGATCGACATGGAGGATGCTCTCAGTTACCTGCATGCTACCTGCTGCCCAGTCAGCCAATTTATTGTTATCATTTAGTCCCTAAGTTGTATCTGACTCTTTTGTGACCCCATGGACTGTAGCCCACCAGGCTCCTCTGCCCATGGAATTCTCCAGGCAAGCGTACTGGAGTGGGCTGCCCTTTCCTTCTCCAGCGGATCTTCCCAACCCAGGGATCGAACCTGTGTCTCCTGCATTGGCAGGCAGATTCTTTAGCACTGAGCCATGAGGAAAGACCCATGAGCCAATACTTTTTACTATTGCTCCAATAGTACTGAAAAAGAACATGACTCTTAGAAATCCCTGGTACTGAAGACCCCTTTAGCACTAAGCTGACACCCAAGGGTCTTATTCTGAGAGGCTGCCTAGGTGGGAGAGGGTGCTTAGAGTGCAGCCATCTAATCTAAGTTGGATGGTAGAGGAAACCTTTGCAGTGCTGAGTGTGCACTGTTCTATACTGCATGAATTTTCCCAAAGTGAATGCATCCCTGAGTTACAGAGGGCTTTTTTTTTCTTGTCTTCACAAGTCCTAGATGAACACGGGAAGAACGTCACCATCTGTGTGCCTAACTTTGGTCAGGACCTGTACAGGGACAAGACCTTGGTTGCTGGACTGGGCACTGCCATCTTGTGTGTATGCATCTTGTATTCATGGTAAGTTCTGGAAGTTACCTGAGGCCATCTTTGCAGACTTCAAAAAAGTACAAGAGGAGAATTTACACAAGTTGTAGCAGTATGAGGTGGTCAAACAAATGCCATCTGAGGAAGAGGGAAAATGAAGCCTGAAGTAAGAAGGTGGTATTACAGCATGAAATCTAGCTGTTTGGACTTCATTTTACATAACTTGTATTTTTGGGGGGGTAAATAAAATAAATATATATGGTATGTTGCAATCCTTTAAAAGATGGTTGAGTATTACTTGCTAAAGCCCTTTTGGAGAGTAAGGGAGCACAAAGTGAGGAAGAGACAGTATGTGCCAGAATGTTTTGGCAACTTTCTACTCCAACAGAAAAAAACGTTTGTTCTCTTGTTGATGGAAAGAGTACAAAGTACTCCATACACAGACATTTTGTGCTTGGTCCAGGAAAGACAGGAAACATTTCTTTTATGCTGAAACTCACATTGCTTTTAAGGAGCAAAGTCATTCCTCCAAAAGTAGCTGTGATACATAAGCAGGCTGTGTTTTAGGTGCTCGGGGTGGGGTTTATTATTTTTAAATCTATATAAAAAAATACCAGAGGGAGAAGAGTAAAGGATAGGAATCATAAGTTTCTTATTCCATTTACGTCTCACTGTTGATCACGCTTTCCTTTGACAGTCACCCTTTCATGTTTAGGTTTTACTCCTGTGTTTTACATTTCGGTATATTTCAGCGTCTAAAAATTTCAACCAGTCACAGGCACGTTGTAGTGATCCTTTGGCCAAAACTGAACCATCCTTGGTAGCTTGTATAAGTAGAATGTCTCTCTGCACATGTTGGCATTTTCTCTTACAGCTTCTAACACCCCTTCGTGCTGTAGAGAGGGACCAACAGACGTGGGCCTTGACGACAGACACAGGCAGGAGAACTGAGTTTTATGAAGCATGTGTTCACAGTCATGCGTCAAGCTTGCAAAGGCAGTGTCGACTCTCAGCCTGTCTGTGACATAGTGGCAGCCTCTCCACACTGCAGCAAAAGCGACCATGGTGAACACTTTCTGGCCTAACATTATTATTAATTCCATACGTTTTCACTGATTCGGGCCCACATCAATGCTGTAAAGATGTTTTCAGGAAAACCGTTAAGGCACCCACATTTTAATCCTGATTCTCGGTCCTTCCTTTCTCAAGTTTTTCCTTCCTGAGTCTATTATCTTTGGGCTTTGAGGGAGAAATGTCAGCAACATGGCTAATTTTATGATCTGTCACTCACTTTTTTTCTGTATTGGCATGTAAAAAATATTGGTGAGTCCAGCAAGGAGAAAGTAGGTTACTAAACTATAAATGTAGAATATTTCATTTTTAGAATAAAATGTAGTTGTATTTACATATGAAGAAAAAATCCTGGAAGGAGATAAACCAAGCTTGTAATAGTGCTTGTATTATGTATATAATTTTTTTATTTTTTTCTTTAAAAAAAAGTTTTTTTTTTTTAACATGAGCTATTGCTTCTTTTGTTTGTATTATCAGAGAAAAAAAAAGCTGTAAAGATATTTGATAGACTAAAATCAGATGTTTTTGTGAGTTGCTGAATGCCTAATCCCACATGATTAAAATATTTGCTCCCTTAGATAAAATAGGGCTTAGATTTGCTATCAGTGGAAAAGATGCAAAAATACTATTTACTATGGTGATAGAACTGCCACCAGTGGTTTTGGTTTGTGGTGTGTAATTTCCACCGTATACATCTCTACTTGAAATTTAGCGGCACCTTAGCAGAGGTTGGCAAGGTCTAGTCTGGGATTCCCAAAAGAGCTTTTGAAGCTGACAGCTGCTATGTAAAATCTGTCTAAATACCAATAGCACACGTTATTGAATGCTGGTAATCAATCTGCAAAACCATAGTGCTCGAAGGATGAGGAGACAGAAAACAACAGCCACGCCAAGTGGAGCTGGGGAGTAACCAGCAGCCCTCTGGGCTGACGCAGCACACAGCGTGAACATACCACCTGGTGATGGCAGCTGATTCCTGGGGGTTCAGCGCAGTGCTGCACAGCGAGGGGGGCCCTGGGTGACTGGTGTTTGCTCTAATTACCCACCGCAGCTCCAGGAGGAGTGGGCTTTAAGAACTTTATAGCAAGCAGCCTGGAGTTTGAGGGGGCTTTGAGTTCAGCCCTAGGAGGGCCTTGAAAAGGGGAAATGTGGGAGGTAGTACAATTTGGAGGGTTTCAAATCTTGACTTCCTAGACTCAAAAAGGATTGAGAAGTTGGAAGATGTTACAAAAGGAGGCTGCATTGCCTGGGCGAAAACTCATTTGAAGATGATTGCAAGAATGTCTATTTCTCAATAGAATCTGTAGGAAGCCTAGCTGGTTGTGTGCATTGCAGAGAGAAGAATTCACCCATTTTCTTTCTTTTTAAAAAAAATTTTATTCTTATTTATTTTTGGTCCTGTTGCTATGAGCGTGCTTTCTCTCGTCGTGGGGAGCGGGAGCCACTCTTTGTTGTGGAGCTGGGACTTCTCACTGCAGGGGCTTCTCCTGTGGCAGAGCACAGGCTCTAGGTGCACAGGCTTCAGTAGCTGTGGCACAGAGCCTTGGTAGTTGTGGCTCACAGGCTTAGTTGTCCCAATGCATGTGGAATCTTCCCCGACCAGGGATTGAATCTGTGCCCCCTGCATTGGCAGGCAGATACCCAACCCCGGACCAGGGAAGTCTGAAATCACCCATTTCAACAGAAGTCCACGACTGCTTGGGACTTCGGTAAGATCTTAGAGGCTCACTGTGCTGTGTTCTCTTCTAACTGGATTATCCCCTCCCCACCCCCAACCACAGACACACAAACACACTCTCTCTCTCTCTAATGCTTCTTTAGGAGGCTCTCATAATGAACTCCAGTTTTGCTTTTTGGTTTTCTGCCCCAAGTCCTGCTTCTGTGGCACTCACTTTGAGGAGGTTTTACTCTTGGCTGTCTTAGCTTGGAAGTAGGGTTCAGCCAAAACCCATACCCTGGCTTTCCGGCTGAGGCCGCCCCTGCCCCTGTACCCAGGCATTATGCAGTAAAGAAACGCCACAGCCTGGGCCCCGTCAGGCGTTCCCTGCAGGCTCTCTCTGTATGGCTATGCCCTGTGCCCTCGTAGGCTGTCACCTGCCTGTCCTCCCCTAGCTGTTCCTTAAGGCCCTCCTTGGTCTCTACATTTCGGCTGCAATTATTAGTCTGTTGGCTTTAAATTCACAAACTGTCCAGTGAGACAGGATTTTGGAGTTCATCAAGTTCAGTTCCCTCATGGAGTGGAATTTCCTGGAGGTCCAGTGTTAGGACTCTGTGCTTTCACTGCCAAGTGCCTGGGTTCTATTCCTTGTTGGGGAACTAAGAATCCACAAGCTGTGCCCTGCCCCCCAACCCCACAAAAGTCAGCTCCCTCCATGAACATACATGGAAACTGAGACGTGGAGCCTGCTCCTATATGTCTCACCCAGTTACGGAAACCTTTCCTTCGACCTCCTTTGCTGAAGTATTGGAAGAGACATGTTCATAGTCATTTTTCTTTCCCCTGGGATGACTTGGAGTCAGGTCGTTTTACTTAGGTGGACCCATCAGCTGGGTAACTTACATAATTGCATTATTAAGAGGTATTTGTGCTATAAAATGTTTCTGGCTATTTTAGTTTTAACTATACTTGAGAGAAAAGAAAATAAGTATCTTTTTCAGCTGTCTAGGAATTTGAGTACAAAATTGGAAAAACTAAGAATCTTTACGAATGGTCAAACAACTTGCTAGTTCAAATGGGACATTCACAGCAATATGGCAGACCATTTGGAAATAATTGAAAGATTAGTAAGATGGCATTGGAGGGACTAGTTTAAACTGAGAAAAGTTGGCACATCAAGGAGGGTTACCTATACTGTTGGTGTGGGCTGGACCTGCTGCCTTTTTTTTTTTTTTTTAAGAATTGGGGGGGTATATTTTTGGGAATCCTGTTATTCTGGAACCTGCCAGCTAGAAATCTTCATGTCTCTGCATCAGGGGTGTGTTGAAGGCCTCTTCCTACAAACACTGGTTTCTCTTGGGAGCTGAGTCTCCAGCTCTGTATTACACTGGGAAGGTAGTTGAACTTTATTACACCAAGGCTGAGAATAGTCATGTGATCTCTCAAGGGCCCTGTAAGTTGGTCAGAGGCAGAATCTGTGGTCTCCAACAGGAAAGTCTGGACGTGTTGGCTGGAGATTTTCTGTGACCTAGTGGAGTGTACTCTTGCCTGGAAAATCCCATGGACGGAGGGGCCTGGTGGGCTGCAGTCCATGGGGTCGCTAGGAGTCAGACACGACTGAGCCGCTTCACTTTATTTTTTCACTTTCATGCATTGGAGAAGGAAATGGCAACCCACTCCAGTGTTCTTGCCTGGAGAATCCCAGGGACGGGGGAAGCCTGGTGGGCTGCCGTCTCTGGGGTCACACAGAGTCGGACACAACTGAAGTGACTTAGCAGCAGCAGCAGTGGAGTTTGGCCAGTTCCAAAAGCAGCTGAAGCAGATGTGGAGGGGCATCTGCATTACAAATCTTTCTTCCAGTGTGCAAGAGGTTCAGAGCTCAACAGAGGTTAGGAGGGCTTGGGGGTAGCGGGAGGTTTATTTTTTTTCATTGTCACAGCAATGGAAAGATGCTACTGGCTTTTAGTGAGTGAGGGCTCAGGATAATAATCAAATAAGGTTACTAGACATTCTGTGTCCAGCTGTGTCCAGCTCTGCCCCAACCAAATGCTGTCAGGCTCCTCCCACCCCCACAGGAAGTACAGGGTTAAAGTCACTCAGGCCTGAGCCCTGGAAGGGAAGAGGTTATGGATAATCCGGGAATTGTCTTGTGCAGACCAGATGGTTCTAGTAATAGCCAGAGTGCAGACAGTAAGAATTTCCCAGGCTTTTAAAGAGTTTGTAAAAAACAAAAACAACAGTATTTTCTCAGTAATTCTAAGAAGAATGTTTTGTGGATAAAGGCTATGACTGAATAAAGATCTTATGGTTACATTTACTTATAGAAGTCCATATATATGATGAACTGATTATAGGTATTTTTAGAAGTAAGAACAAAAGCTCCCGCTCTTAGTATCCTCCGATATGAAAGTGAAGTGACAGAGTTGCCAGGACCAAAAGTTGGCTTTTCTGAAACCATCTTATTCCCAAGAAGTTAGGAAATGGAATATTAAGTCATACTGTTTTAAAGAATAAACGTCATCTTTCAGATGAAAATTCCAGATATTGATCTTTTCCTGAAGTTAAGTCACATGTCCCCCCATGGAAACAACAGACCGTATTAACTCATAATTCATATGTGCAAAATATAGCCCCTTGAGTGCAGGGGCCAGGTGTGTGTGTTTCTTGGGCACACAGCCGTGGAATTGTTTCTGTCACTCCTCAGACCAGGCTCAAGCCAGGAAGTGGTACTGGAGTGGGCCTCCATTAACATCCATCTGTTCAAAGCAGAATTGAAAGTGATGCTGTTGGACTTGACTGGACAAAAGAAACAATGATCTTGGATCCCAGAGGACCTTTTTATGAGGGAAGCTTTTTATTGTTTATTTGCGTCTCATTGATCTCTTCTCTCCTTGGGAAAGAGGATGAGAATGAGTCCAGAAGACAGTGTTCCCTTTGTGGTTTATTTGGTTGAAATGAGTCTGGAATTCCTGCCTCTCCACTAACAGCTCCCACCGTCCCACCCTCTCCCCTATCCCTGGAGTGCAGGAGGAAAGGGATCGCTGTATGTCTCACTGAGTTCCCAGTGCGAAGAACAGGGCCTGACACAGGCCACACCTTCAGTAAACATTTGCTAAATGAATCTGTATAGATTATTCATGTACACTGTATATTTACACATAGAAATGTGCTTAAAATGAACCCCACCCCAGGAAAAAGTAAATGCCTTTTTGTACCTCTATAAGCCAGATTTTACAACATTTTACTTCTCTAGGCAGGAGGAAAGTGGCAGGAAGAATTTTTTTAAATGACATTGATAGCTACTCTATACTGAATTTCTAAATAGAAAAACTTGTCTGTCCAAGGCTGATTATCACAGAAAATTGTGAAAACCTTTGCTTTTCATGCCCTTGAGTTTTATCACCATTTCTGGCTTCTTTCATTGCCTTTGATCTCTTCTAAGTGAGACTAGTCAAAAGGAGGGGAAAGATAAAAGTGAAATATGAAAAGTATGTTGGCATTTGAAGGAGGAGAGGCAAAAAACCAAAGTGAAAACCAATATAACAGGACCAAAAGACAACTTTTTTTTTTTTTTTCAAGCTTCTGTTTGCATAAAATGGTCTAATGCAATCCATGGAAGAAGATATCGGCTGTCGAGTTGGTCAGCCAGTTTTGGAATAAAGTGGGATATTAGACAACTTTTATTTAAGCAGAACTGTAGGTGAGAGCGAGCCTCCTTGGAGTCCTGGCCAGGCAGCTCAGCCCTCCTTCGATGTGTTATGTGACATGTTAATATACTCAGCTGACCTTTCTGTTTTGTCTTAGTTTGACATCGACGACCAGATCAAGTTCCGATGCTCTGCAGGGCCGGTACACAGCTCCCGAGCTGGAAGTAAGTTCATTTCCTTTTCTTGGCCCTGCTTTATCTCGGAAGACCCATTTTCCAGGAAGGCTTTTTGTGTCTTGCATCTTTAGTGGTCTGCATCCCATGATCCCATTTTTTTTACTCAGGAAGGAACACGATTCCTGTACGGAAAAAGAAATGTCCTCAATATACTATAGGATTAAAATAAAAGTTGTTGATTTTTCTCCAACAGATTCAGCCTCTGGTGTGGCATCCGGCCACCCCGCTCCCACCAAAGGCCTGGGTAGCTTGTCAGTCTGCGGTCTGTTTTTTTCCTCTGTCGTAACAGAATGTATGTGGGTTGTTTTAACTTCCGGTCCCTTCCCCTAGTGTGTACCTGTCTGTGTTCTCCATACATGGCACAACTGTGAGGTCAGAAGGCGGCTGTTGGAAAGAGAAGGGGAGGGACACCCTGTCTGCACGCTGCTGGGCACTGTCTGTACGTGAGCTTACTCCCTGCAGCAGCTCCAGCAGGTGGGCATTTCACAGGGTGAAGAATAGCAAACAGTGAACAGAGGCCTGTCGGTCAGCAGAATATCTTTTTCTTTCTGATGCAAAACTCCTTTTCTGAGGCCCTTGGTGGAACATCCACTGAGGTCACAAAAGGTCTAACCAGATGGAAGCAGCCAGAAAGAGACTCCGCCCTGACTCCAAGAATGGAAAGAAGAGGCGTTTCCAGGGATGGCTAGGACTTGCTGTGTTCTAAGCACTGCATCTGTGATTTCATCTTCAAAGAAACCCAAGTAGGCTTTTATCTCCATTTTCCAGCAGGGTGGGGGATAAACAGAAAAGTGAAGTCCTTTAATCTTGGGATTTGCCGGCATGTAGACCATGTAGTCTGGCTCGAGTCGGTGCTGTGTTCCCAACCACCGTTGCCCAAGATCCGGCTGCTGTCTGCCGGCTCTGCTGCTGACCCTGCCTGGCGTCCGACCCCCGGCTGCCCTTCCCTGCGTGGAGGAAGAGCCCTGGGGTCTGTCCAGACACGGGTGCTTTGCTCTGGGGATGGGCCTCCCTCCACCTGACCTGGAGAGAGCCGGTAGTTATGAAGGGTTGTCAGTCTGCCAGCAGCATTCACCAGCTCTTTCTGTCACTTGAAGAAGGAGCGAACTGTACTGAGTCTGAATGGGTTGCTGCCTATTCTTCAGAAGAGAATGGCTCTAGAAGGCAGGCGGTCATGCTCACCACTGACTGGGTGACCCCTGCTGAGGCTGGACCGCTCTGGCTTCAATATCCCTATTGTGTACAGAGGTGAAGTGCAAAGAACAGCAAGTCTCCGCGTTAGATTTAAGAGAATGTTTTTCTTCTCATTCCGAGGAAAGAGCCCCAGTGTTCCCCTCTGAACCGGAGCGCACACAGGATGGAAGTTGGTTCGCCAACTCCTTGCATCACTTTTCACAGGATAGACCTTTGAAAGAGAGAGTCAGTCATTGCTTGTGGTAACTTTAGCTTCAAAAGAACTGGGACCCCAGCATAACATGTCTTGGGCCCCCTGAATAAATTAATGAATCTTAGACTGTATCCCTTGATCCAAGATTCTGTCAAGACCAGTCCCTCTATTGACAAGTTTCCTTGACACAAGAAGGAAAAAGAGCTTGGCTTTGAGGGATATAAATGGGGCAAAGGCTTGGATTCCCACGTCCTTGCCCCCAGCTCTCTGTTCTTTATCATAAAACTATCAAGCCAAGAGGCGTTGAGGACCCAGCACTTCCTAGACAGTCCTGGTATGTGTTGTGTTTCTTATTCTATTTACCAGAGTCTTTCTGGAATCAATGTAGTAATTTTTTGTAAACGCAATTTAAAAAAAGAAATTAAATTTGTTGTCTTGAGTAGGTCAGAAACGTGGTACATCGTTTGGAAGGAGCCACCCCCTGCATTGCCGTCCCTGTTTCCCCTGCTTCCCTTAGGCCACCAGTTCAGAGCCTGATTCTAGTAGCGATGTGGGTGGGCCTGCTGGCTCCAGGTCCCTTAGTTTTCCCCTTTCTGAGTCTGTCGGCTCCACCATCGAGATACCACATGCTGCCTGTTGGCCCTTGTGAAGCACAGACCTGGGAGTTCCCATCCACCCAAGTTCCTGTCCCAGCTCTGTCACTAAGCTTGTTTTGTGACTTAAGGCCAGGTCTTCAACCTGGCTGACCCCAGTTTCCTCACCTAAACACAGGATAATGATCTCAGTCCCTGGCGCCAAAGATCGAGTGGAGCAGCAAGTTGGACAGAGTGCCAGGAGGGAGCTCCCAGAGGGAGGGGACCTTATCTCATTCACTTCATGTTCCAGGCTGAGTTTTCCAGAAGTGGCCACCAGGGCAGAGCCTGACTTGCAGGATATTTATTAGGGGGGCTTCCCCTGGTGGCTCGGAAGACTGTAAAGAATCTGCCTACAATGCAGGAGACCCGGGTTCAATCCATGGGTCAGGAAGATCCTCTGGAGAAGGGAATGGCAACCCACTCTAGTATTTTTGCCTGGAGAATCCCCTGGACAGAGGAGCCTGGCGGGTACAGTCCACGGATGTCAGACATGACTGAGCAACTAACACTTTGACTTTTCAACACATGCGGAGGAGGGAAGGGGGGTTGAAGGGCACTGCAGGTTGGGCAGAGCCTCTGCTCATCCCAGGGGTGCTCAGAGCAGATATGACCCATCAAAGCTGTCCCCCAGGGGTTGTGGCTGCACCTTTACACCCCTGCTAGGAGCTCTTATCCTGCGTGGGTTGCGCAGGAAGGGCTTGCTTGAGAGTGGGGTGACTCCCAGCTAGGGCAGAACCTGGAGCTGCCAGCCAGAGCTCACAGGGGTTGAGCAGGCACTGAGGGGGCACCCTGGAAGGGGCTCTGGGTGGCTCACCTCCATGTCCTCGTGTTTCCCATCTCACCAGCCCCCAGACCATCAGGGAAGAACAGACACTTCAGTAGAACCTTTCGAAGGGATGAAGTGTGCAGTTCTGGATTTGGGGTGTAGTTCAGATGGGGGAAATTTGGCATGTAGATGGCCTTTAATTCTTAACCGATGTGGAGATGGAAAAGCAGAAAGCAAGCCTCCTGACTTGGTTGGTTTTGCCCTCACAGGTAGCCCGGTGTTGCTTTTGCTTCAGCTCTGGGGGAGAGGGTAAGTGGACAACATCCCGTCTGGGCCTCCGTGATGCCCTGCAGACCTGTACCACTCGTCTGTAGGTGTTTGGGATTTAGGCACAAATAACTTGAGTGGGAAGAGGAATTCCTTTATTCCAGAGCTGGTTTATTGTTTATATACTTGACACGTTCTTCCCAAAGGGTCTTTGGGATTTGTGTTGGTATTCTGGCAGATGAGGAAAAGTTGATATTTTTGGCTCATATTTATAAGTTAAATTACACAGTACATTTTTGAGGAACAAGAAGTTACATTTTTTTTTTTAAAGGAATGCAAATTTGGAAAATTTCTTTCATTCAGCTTCCTCTTCTTGAATTGGAACATTCCAGGGGCTGGAGAAGGAAATGGCAAACCACTCCAGTGTTCTTGCTTGGAGAATCGCAGGGACGGGGGAGCCTAGCGGGCTGTCGTCTCTGGGGTCGCACAGAGTCAGACACGACTGAAGCGACTTAGCAGCAGCAGCAGCAGGGGCTTGAGAACTCTTGCTCTGCTATCACTTTCTTCCGAGTTTATAATAAGTTTTCTGTGTTTAAGAGCTCTCTTCTGTTAAATGTGCCAGTAGGTAACTCATCCTATTACAGAAGGTTCAGGGGTGAGGTGGGAGCTTGGGGCTCACGGCATAGATGAGCTTGCCTGAGGGTACAAATGGTGTTTGACAGCTTTCCTACTCAACAGCCTCTGGGTTGGAAATAAGCAAGTTTGGCTTTGCGAAAGTGGTAAGCATCCTTGTGTTCCCTCATGGAACTTGTGCTCACTTTGTGGTTCACAGACGCTGAAGAGAAGCGGAATATGAAAGAGGGCCCACGGGTCATTTATGATGAGAAGAAAAGCACCGTCTACAGCTATGCCTATTTCCACTTCATGTTCTTCTTGGCTTCCCTCTATGTGATGATGACCGTCACCAACTGGTTCAAGTGAGTGGCCCCTCGTCTTAGATGTTTTAGAAGTTAATTTTTTAAAACATCCTATTCTTGACAGCCTGAAAATCGGACCTCTTGAAGTCAATTAACTTCTTCTCCAAGACCTGCTGCACTCGTCTTCCCAGAAACAGTCCATTGACATACTTTTAACCCTGGAAATTGGTGATGCTTACTGCAGCCTTAAGAAAATAGGAGGTTAATAGCATATGGACAGTCTATAGAACTTAGTAACAGAAATGGAAGAAGAACTTAGAATTCGTAAGCAATCATCTGGCTTTTAGAAAAGAGATGATACTCTTTTTTTCTACTTTGTCTTTTTTTTTTTTTAACACTTTCATTACAAAAGTTTGAAACATCTAAAAAAAAAAAAAAACTAATATGTAAGTATGAAAAGTAGCATAGGCCCTCCACCCCAACTCCATAACCACTGCTAATCAAATGATGTATTTTCTTTCTTTTTTGTGCACTTATATGCCTGTATAATTTTTTTAAACATAAATGTGATTACACATATTTTCTCCCTTGCGGGTTGGGTTTTTTTTGTTTGTTTGTTTTTTGTTTTTTTTTTAACTCACATGACGAGTCTTACTTTCCCTGTTACTACATGAAGATTCTTTTCGATTCCTTTTGTATCTTTCTTTGATCCAGAGTTTCTGTTGGATCATAATTTGGTGTACATTAAGATATACCTAAGGTAGACATTAGAATAACTTAGGATAGATATTTGGGCTTCCCTGATAGCTCAGTTGGTAAAGAATCTGCCTGCAGTGCAGGAGGCCCCGGTTCAATTCCTGGGTTAGGAAGATCCGCTGGAGAAGAAATAGGCTACCCACTCCAGTATTATTGGGCTTCCCTTGTGGCTCAGCTGGTAAAGAACCCACCTGCAATGTGGGAGACCTGGGTTTCATCCCTGGGTTGGGAAGATCCCCTGGAGAAGGGAAAGGCTACCCACTCCAGTATTCTGGCCTGAAGAATTTATTTAGACTCATTGTGCAACAAACAGATGAGTGGCTTCTCTGGGCCACGCTGCTGTGGGTGGCAGGGCCTGTATTCTAGTGCCGGAGGCGAACAGTGGTCCACATCAAATACAGTGTGTTGACACTGATGACTACTGGGGAGAAAAGTAAGGAAGAAGAACAAGGAGCAGGGCGGGGTGGGGGTGGGGGGCAGAGGTTGCGAACAGACTGATGGGGAAGGCTTCCCTGAGGAGATCTTCCCAGACAGCCTGAGGAAGAAGAGGGCATTGGAGCCTCTTGTGTTTCCCAGCGTGACAGGGAATTCCTGGAACATTTTGGCCTGGGAAGCTTAAAAAAGGTTGGAGGCAGAAAATAGCAGGTATCAAGGATGTGTTAAAACTGGAGCCCTCTCTCGCTCCTGGTGGGTAAAAATTGTATAGGCACTTTGGAAAATAGTTCCTCAGAATGTTGAGTTGTTATATGATCCCGCAGCTGTACTCCTAATGATATACTCAAGAGGAGAAAAAAACACGTCCACGCGAAAGCTTATACACAAATGTTCATGGCAGCATCGTTCATAATAGCTAAGTGGAAGCAACCAAATGCCCATCAGCTGACAAATGGATGAACAAAAGGTGCTATATCCACTCAATGGAATATCCCTCCACAACAGAAAGGAGTAAAGTACTGCTACATACTACGGCATGGAGACACCCCAAAAGAAATATGCTGAGAAAAGCCAGTCCCAAGAGGCCCCTTGATTCCATGCCCGGTGACATGTCCAGAATTGGCAAAGCCATACAGACAGACAGTGGTTAAGTCATGCCAGGGGCCGAGTGGAGGAGGAAAGGGGAGGGCAGCTAAAGGGTGCAGGGTTTCTTTCTAGGGTGATGAGAATGTTCTAGAATTGACTGTGGTGGTGGTTACACAAGTCTAGGAATACACTAAAAATCATGTGCTTTAAGTGGGTGTGCATTATATTAATATCTGAATTGAGTTGCTAGGGAAAAAAGAAAGGCTGGTGTGGGATGGCGGTGGAAGCAGGGAGAGACGCTTGGTGGGAAGAGACCTCCCCACCACCTGTTCTCTTCCTGCTCTGACCACAGCTGGGTCTCTTGTTTCTACAGCTATGAAAGTGCCAACATCGAGACCTTCTTCAGCGGGAGCTGGTCCATCTTTTGGGTCAAGATGGCTTCCTGCTGGATATGTGTTCTCCTGTACCTGGGTACGCTGATTGCCCCCCTCTGTCGACCCTCTCCGCAGTACTCCGTGTGAGGATCTGAGCAATCTCCTTGGTTCTGCAGCAGAAAGTGATGCCCTTGAACAAATATCCCAGGAGTCAAGCAGTGACTGGTACTTTGTGACAAGCTGGCATTCCCCTGGCTGGCTTCACTGGGTCTGAAAAACCTTCAGAGGGGAAAAAAAAAAATTACTTGATTCGCTTTTTGTAATTCTGAAGTTCAAAAAGAAGCTACCAGTTTGCCCCTAAAGAATTGAAAATTTCACCTAAGTTGATGCTGGGTGTTTATAGATTTTGTACGTGTTTTACCCCTAAATATTGGGATAGTGGTCAGGCTAGTATTTTCCTTCTGCATGTTTTTACCAGGACAGAGTTTGCGGAATGACATCTTTTCACAGGGATAAAAGCGTACTTTGTGTGGCCTATTACCTGTCCCTGAAATAGACATGACAAAATCGGGAGCCCTTTGCCCAGTAGAAGGCAGAGCCCTCAGAAGGCTCCACACCTCAGCCTGCAAAGCTCCTGGCTCACCGTCCTGGTATTTATTGGCTCCAAGAGGAAGCATCTGCTTTTCATTCCACCCCTGTGCCATCTCCTCCCACCCCCGACATGTTTCCCTTTGAAGTTGTGATGCTGGGAATCACAGACTTCACTCTGCCCTTGCCCTTCCCAGAGGTGCCCTCATCCCTTTGGGTTCAGCATCTTTCTTATAATGTGAAAAAGCACACTTTGCCATCACCACCCATGTGATTCCCCCCACCAGATTGTCACCGCCTGATCTGAGTTACTGCCTTAGTAACTTGCTTTGTAACTCAGATCAGGCAGTGATGGAGCCGTTTGACCCTTACTCGTGGTGGTGTTCACGTGATGATAGAACAATGTTCGTGTTGTTGTCTTCGCTATAGTTCTTGTTTGTGGGTTGATAGTCATGATACTTTAGGACCTTATTGGGAAGTTGCTTCTCGACTGAAGCCTACTGCACCCCTCTTTCCATTACTGAAGTCAACCAGTTTCTCTTCCACGCGAGGCCTTTGAAATTGTAAAAGCAAAAGGGCTTTTGTTTTCCAGATCTGTAATGTGACCACACCATTAATGTCCCTTATGATTTTAGGGGTAGATTTGCTGAGGTGAGAATCAGAGGCAGCACCTCAAACAGGGCTGACCAGGTAAGGCCTCCAATTATACAAATTGTAGAAGTGACCAGATGATATACTTAGAAGAAAAGGTGGGTGGGATGGGGAGTTATTTAATTAAGCCATGAGCAAAAGCCACAGAAACTTCCAAAGTACATACTCCTAAGGTGACACTTAAGAGAGATTTGACTCTAGGCAGCTGTGTAAGAAGATCTCCATTTTCAGTGCTGATGCTCTTGTCCAGGGAGGAGTTTACACAGCGGAATGTCCACTGGAGACCCCAGTGGAGACACAGTGGGGACCCACCTCTTAGTATTTCATGCAGGATGGAAAGAATCCTCTCGGCACGTCGGGTCCCCCATAAGCTGGGCTCCAGGGTGCCAAATGCTGACCTGGGAAATTAGTCCCGCTCTTCATTTCCACTCACTCCTTTGCCCTCCTCTCAAGAAAATGAGGGAGTTGGGTGGACGCAAGAGGCATACAGTGGATGAATTCCTCCAGAAACTTGCCTTAGTTGTAGTGTTGGAGATTCACTTTTTAAAGGCACTCCTTGTGTGTGTGAGAGAGCCTTGTTTTGTACACTCGATCAAGTTTTTTTCTTTTTTCCCCCCAGATCAGGAGTCTTCAAACTTGGTCCAGAGATCTTCTATAGGCACAGAATGAGTGGTTGCCGTGTGTGGCCCACAGGGAAGCCCGTAGGGGTGGGAGCTCTGTGGTCAGACAGGTGGTGGCAGTAGGTGGCGTGTGTCACAGCAGAGCCCACAGGGGCCACTGCAGTGGCTGGTTCAGTGACAGGCTCTGGGTAAGCGAGACTGGCTTTACAAAGATCACGAGGATGGGCAGGTCAAGAGCTGGGGTGCTGTCGGTAGCTGGTTTTGTTGTGTTTTCTTCCTGCTAGGGTCTAGCATCCAACTCTGACTTTCGAGCTGGCCCTTCCCGTGCAGAAAATAGCTCAGGGAGACACAGAGGAAAGGACATCGCCAGTAGCCAGGCTTCCTTCCTGAGCCCCTCTCCCTCGCAGCCAACCCACATTCTCCAGCTGCTTAAGACTTGGTTGGTGCCTGATAATGTTCCTTTCTGAAGGTTGGTCTGATACAAGAAGAGTTACAGTCATTCTGATTTTTATTCTCAACAGAACATTTAAGCAGTTTTATCCAAATGATCAAGAGAGATGTGGACGTTCTCTGAGGACTAAGGGTATATAAATAAGATGTTGACTTTAATGATTATTAATTGTAGTAAACAGTACTCAGGTGATAAGTCAACATTCATGGGTTTAAAGAGTCTACGTTTTTGTGCTATTATGTTTTAAGAAACTGGAAACACAGTGCCAATTGCTTTGAGTTGCTGTTAAGGATGATGTTCATTTGATAAATTCACTGATAATCTTTTCAAAATAATAGACTTTGCTTCCTACAACTTTTTATACATGATTTAAAAAGTGCATTCTCAGAAGCTGCAGGTCAGATTCCTTTAGCGATGAGAGCTGAAGATTTTTTAAAACTGTGTGTAAGCTTCCTCGGTGCTGTTCATCTGATGTGGAAATTTTTTCACTTCTCATTTTCACGAGTAAATACACATAAATAGAGGAAGGGATTCTTCTGGGAGTGTTGCTGTTTATGTCTAGATGTGTCACCTGACTGGAGACCAGAGACTTTCTCACCAAAGGCTTTCAGAAACCCTAATTGGTCCTCACTGGGTTGATTTTTTTTTTTTTTTTTTTTTAATGCTGGTTAGTTGGTTTCGTTTTTGTCCTCACAATTTCTTGGGAAATGGCTTGAAAGAATTGTTTGCCAGAAGTCCTTGGAGCTCCTTCGTAGCGTAGGTGGGCTGTGTGCATGTGGGCCGATGGAGGTTGGGGTCCCGGGGGCTTTGGGATTCTGGTGGCCAGCGAGGGCGCTCCCACACCCCTTTGTTTATTTCCAGTTGCTCAGAGATGCCTTCACTATGGTTGACCTCTGTGCACTGCTATTCCCCCCACATTGTCTCCTTCTGCCTTTTTAAGATTATTTGCTTATTTATAATAATTTTGGCCAGAAGTTTACTACCATTGGTGCTTCCTGTTACCCTGCAAAGGGAATTCCAGAGCCTGTATGCATTTACGCTGCCTAGGTCTTTTTCTCCTTTGATTGCCTTTCTAAAGAGCATCTCATTTTGGTGTACATTCATGTCCTACCCCTCTTGAAAATGAAAGGCGGTTTTAGATATAACTAAGAAGGATGTGATCTTGGGCTAGGATCCCACATGTCCAGAGAGCATCCTGGGCTCTCCTTCATTGAGAACGGCGCCGATACCACTGGGTTCATGCCGTTCTCTGTAGGGTCTTCTCCTTGATTTACTAAATCCTTCTGACTTCGTTCTTAACTGTGTTTCCTGCTGTCCTTAATATATTTGTAAAGCCTCAGACATTTTAATCCAGTTTTGTATTTTAGGCAGAGATGTGCTCTCTAATATACTCGTTTAGCAGGATACAGATCTTTTGAATTAATGCTAACCATTCTAAAGATTTCTCTCTCTCTTTTTTTTCCCTTCCTCAGTAAATCATTTACAGAAGTGTTCATTTTGAGAGGATGAAGTATTTGGCTTTTACCAAAGAGGTGTTCTTTTTTTAAAAGCAAAATCCTTTCAGCAAAAACTTAACTTGGGGAATTGTAGATTAAGAATGCATTTGTCCACATCCGCTTCTGTAGGTGTTAACCATGTTTATGTGAGTAAAATGTTAGAAAGAACTCTTTAAGGTAATCCTTTGTGGTGAAGGATCCTGGGAAATTCTCTCAGGTAAAGAAAGCTTGCAGCAGATGGGTAATATATGTCTTGAGAGCTATTTATAAGAAATTTAAGGATTGTTTTGTTTTCCTTTATTAAAGATTTAAGGTTATTTTACTTTGAAAAAAACTACAGAAATTTTATAGTCATAACTTTGTTACTTTTTAAAAAAAAAACTTGTCTGAAATAATTAGATGTAGCCAAATTATGTGGTTATGTTTTGCTGTTAGAATTTGAAAATGTAGTATGAGTGGTAATCTACTGTTTGAAATTTATAATGGTCTTAGATATGTTTGAGTTTTGGTAACTTTTAAAAATAGTTATTTTTTTTGTTTTAAGTCACAAAGGCACCTATGGATTTATAATTGGGGTTTTTTTGAATGCTAATTTTTCTATGAAGCAGCCGAAGTTGACCAGTCTTTTCCTAGGTGGAAAACTCAAAACTTGTTAACTCTGTACTTTAATAAAATTAAAAAATGAAAACCATGTTTTTTTTTTCTTCTTCTTTCTGTTGAATATATTTATAAATAAAGTCTGCCAGGTACCATTTTCCAAAGATGTCTTCAAATGTTAATTCAATCTCAAGTTTCATAGAGTCTGTTCTGCTTCTAGAAGATACAAACAGGAAAACCCAAGTTTTTTGCCTTCTTCCTTGCTGAAAGCCTCTATCTACAACCTGCTTTCTTCTTATTTTTTTTTTTTTATTTACTTTGCTGTGAAGGGTCTTTGCTGCGGTGCTCAGAATCTTTAGTCATGGCATGCAACTCTTAGTTGCTGGACCAAGGATCAAAGCTGGGCCTCCTGCACTGGAGCATGCTGTGTGACAATACTCATATTTTGGCAGAAGCCTTCTTATATAACTAACTGAGATTAGGAGACTCTAATTAAGAGTCTTAGAAATCTTCTGTTTAGCCAGAGGATTTGGCACTTCCTTAAATCTTTGAAATCTTAATAAGAGGCTTTATCTTGACGTTGAGGCTACATTTTTACTTGTGGCATCTTAGAAATGATAAGTAGTTAATAAAACAGTGTGGTTGGAAAGATACTTCATTGAGTGTGTTTCAGTGTGTTGTTAAATGAAAAAAAATTGTTCAGTGTGATCCAAATCCTGCATGTATGAACTCTTTTAAAAAAAAAATTCTGGAACTTGTTAAAACAGTAAGACTTAGGAATTTCCTGGTGGTCTAGTGGTTAGGACTCAGCGTGTTCACTGTGTGGGAGGGGTTGGGGAGGTGGGGGGACTTGGGCAGTGAGGGTGGAGAAATCAACTCGATACAAGGATAAGTGGGGACTGATAGCCAACAAGCAGAGGCATGAGGTGGTTGGATAGTATCACCAACTCATTAGACATGAGTTTGAGCAAGCTCCAGGAGACAGTGAAGGACAGGGAAGCCTGGCATGCTGCAGTCCATGGGGTTTCAAAGAGTTGGACATGACTGAGTGACTGAACAACAAGAAAAGCAGAGGGAGGGGATCCAGTAGATGGAAAATTACAAGAGGAGATCTCAGGTAGAGAGATTCTTTCTCAAGGTAGACAGGCCAAGTGTAAGCAGACAGGGTAGGGGACCCCAGAGAAAGAACCAGGCATAACTTTAGTAACAGAAGCCGTTTTAGGCCTGAGCTATTTTGTGATCTAAGCCTGGCCACAGTGCCTGCCCTTGCAGAGGAATAGGTCTCAGTAGTTAATGATATTAAAGGAACAAAAGAAGGTAAGAACTAGTAACTACCAGGACAAGGAGATAACCTAACTTCATCAGAGACAATATGTCAGTTGTAAAGACTCCTAGTTCTGTTTCAAAAGTCAAGATTAATCCAAAGCATGTTCTTGAGTTGTTTTGCAGAATTCAACTCCACAGGAGTCCTCAACCATCAGATTAACTGGAACCTAAGAGATGATGGGCTTCCCAGGTGGCACAGTGGTAAAGAATCTGCCTGCCAATGCAGGAGACACTGAAGAAGCATGTTTGCTCCCTGGGATGAGAAGATCCTCTGGAGTAGGAAATGGCCACCCACTCCAATATTCTTTGTCTGGAAAAGTCCATGGATAGAGGAGCCTTGTGGGCTGCAGTCCATGGGATCTCAAAGAGTTGGACGTGACTGAAAACAAGATATACGCAAGGGATGATGATGATTTTTTCTGATCCTCATGACTCCTATCAACTACAGCCTGGACTCTGTCAATTATTGCCCCAATTCTATGCCATATTCTCCTCTGCTCACATGCTTTCGTGAATACCCATGTCCCCTTAGCTTAAAACTTACCAAGTTTTTTTGTTCAGGGAGACGCTACTTTGGGAAAGATCCCCAGTGTCCTTACTTGCTGCAAGTGGTAATAAATCCTTCCTTCTCTCAGTCTTTGGCTTGTTTGTATCTTTTGGCTGTGAAACCCACCAAGAGGCAAACCCAGTTCCTTGGTAATGAAAAGACTTTACACCAAAGATGGGGGGAATGAAGAACTTCAGATATCAAGGGTGGGGAGTCTTGCTAAGCCAAGGTTGTGCTGCCCTGGCAAGGACAGAATGGATGTGGAAGGCTAAGGTTGAGGTCTGGTCAAGAAGAGAGCTCAGAGGAGCCTGGTTTGGTCAAGGAGATGGACTTGGTCAGAACACACACGTTGTGCTCGCATGCTTGGAGAAAATGCACCCAAAGCGTACACCTGCTGTTTCGTCTCCACCCTCCGTTTCCTTCATATTTTGGGAACTGTTCACGTAGTTGTAGCAGGAGCAGCTATTTTCTTTCCATATAATTGTCATAGCTACAGTTAGTTGATTCAGGATTGGACTTTTCATTTAAGTTGGGTGATCAGCCTCTCTGGAAGTTTGGACTTGAAGTGAGTTGGGAAGCTTAAACGATGTTGTTAGTGTCTGGTTTAGGTATTATGAACACAGGGAGAGAAAGCCAATTTGTGAAGATCTGGGATTAAAATGGATGTGCAGAGGGGCAGGTATGAAAGAGGGAAGGGGTGGGGCAGAGAGAATGGGCTTCTGGGTTTTCAGGGTGTTCTTAATGTTCCCCACTCGAATCCCATTCTGGAGCCTCTGTTTGAAATAGCAATGATAGCAATTGTTCATTGAGCATTTGATGTATGCCTTGTAAAATTCTCATAATGATCCTGTGGAAATTACTGTTCTAACTTTCATTTTAAATTTTGGGTGGGGAAAGGCAAACTTTTCTTAAAATCCTTCCTGCGGTTATTTTTTTTTTTTTTAACAGAGGTGGCCAAATCTTACCTCTTCCCACTCATCTTTCCCATCTCCTTTTCTTTACCATTTTCCATCCCTCAAGGTTTTCCCTTTTAGGTCAGTTTTTGCTTTTAATACACAGAATTTCCTCCTGGTTTCTGTGTTTGCATAGGTATTATATCAGTAAGAAATTGCCTCTGAGTTATAACAGAGTGAACTTCAGTGTCTTAAACACATGGGATTTTGGTTCAGCATCCCAAGGATGTCAGGCCAAAGGTTGCTGTGAATTTCTGGCTCTTTTGTGAACTCCAGGGGTTACTTTGCAGATTTATCTTATTTATACTCCAAGCAGAAGACCAAGGAAGAGCTCAGGGCTCCATGAAGAGAAAAGCACATTGCATATTTCAACACAGGAAGCATAAGGTCTGAAATATCTTGTTATTGCCAGAAAACAGGAAGAATTTTAAAGACCCTCTGATGACAAGCTAAATTATGTCCAGTAATAACTATTACCTAGAAATAAGTCTTGTAATCATTATTGTATGTTTATGTCTATTTTTCTGCCTTTTAAAGGGAGAAAGTGAGTGAAAAGACTCGAGTTAGAATTATAATATTAATAAAAATTCAAAAGATACAGGTAATTAAGTTTAAAGTCAATGTTCAAATGCTTAAATCACTAAGTTTATAAGGTTAAACTTTTTAGGTTTCCTGTGTTTTAAATATTTAGAAAGTTTTGTCTATGCTAATGTAAGTCATCATTGTTGGGTTTTTGAAAGGTTTGAGAAAATCAAATGTATTAAAATTAAATTGTACTTTGAAATTTCTAAGACTTTTTAAAAAAATATGATGAACGTTTTATCACATTTATCACTTTTTTAAGCCAAAGTATTTCTCACATTTATAAACCAAATGTATTTATCACACTGATAGGCCAAAGAGAGGTTAATCAAAAACAAACATAAAATTAATCAATTTGCAAATAAAATGATATGAGTTTAAAAGGTTTTAAATTATTTTAAAATATATATATATAATTTAATATATGAAATAGAAGTTGAAACATTTCAGTACATAAAATCTGTCTTCAAACATAAGAAAAATTTAGATTCTTTGGGTGTGTCAGTCAGTATAGGCTAAGATGTGCTGTGGTAACAAGCAAGTCTAAAAATCTCAGTGTTTACAATGACTAAAGTTCAGTTCTCACTCACAATGCATTTCAGTTATCAGCTGTCTGCAGCTCTGCTCCAAGTTCTCTTCGTTCTGAGATCCAGACTGATACAGCAGCCCCTATTTGGGACACTGCCGATGAAGGTGGCTGAATTCGCCACTCCAAAATGTGCTACTTTGGAAAAAGGCAATTGAGAATATATAAGAAAAGTTCTTTGCCCTTCCCTATTTGTCTGAAAGCAGAACATAAATTTAGAAAAGCATCCCTCTTCCCCCCTCCACCAGAAAGGACAAGCATTAATCCCCGAGATGACTTCGGACCCTTATCCATGGAGAAGACATTGACTTAAATCTGCATAATAAACCTTTCTCTAATTTTCCATGCTTTTTCCTGGTCACCTCTTCATCCTTGGCTTGCCCCATACCTTTTCTTTGCCTTTAGCTAAAGATGGTATTTAAATCTGAGTTCTAAGCTACTTTTGAGAGTTACTAATTTTTCCTGTATATTTCCCATGTATATATGATATATAAAAAAAGGGTAGCAAAACATCCCATCCCAAAATATGCCACTTGGATGTATCAATTATTTTGAGCTATAGCAAGTAAGGAGCAATGCAGGGAGAGGCTTTCTCTGAATGCCCCTGGCCTGCTTATAGACAGATCCTCCAAAAGGGACTCAACAGTCATAGACCCTGTTGACTAAAAAGATGCATGATGTGAGAGTTTTGAGTTAAGTGTTATTTGGGGCAAAATGAGGATTTCCACCCAGGAAACAATACCTCAGATAGCTCTGAGAAACTGCTCCAGAGAAGTAGTGGGGCAAGTGAAGTGAAGTCAAAGTCGCTCAGTCGTGTCCAACTCTTTGCGACCCCATGGACTATAGAGTCCATGGAATTCTCCAGGCCAGAATACTGAAGTGGGTAGCCTTTCCCTTCTCCAGGGGATCTTCCCAGTGCAGGGACTGAACTCAGGTCTCCCGCATTACCAGCTGAGCCACAAGGGAAGCCCAGCCCCTATGTAGTTAAGAAGCATATCTGTGAAAAACTTTCAAGGTCAATATATGTGATTTTGGTGAATGGGGAATTCACACAATCATGAACTTATCTTACAGAAGATTTTCTGCTAGTCACAAGAGCTGATATCACTATGAAGGGATTTAGTGCTTTTCTAGATTTGAGGATTGGGATCTTGAAATCAGTTCCTGCAAATATCTAACTAAAGTCTTCCACCAGTTTTCCTGCAGCACAAAGCACCTCACCCTGAACTCCCTCGGGGAGTGTTGAAGGTCAGCACCTGCAGCAGCTCAGGGTTCAATCTCCAAACAGGCAGATGGAGATGCCCTTGGCAGGTTTGTGGTTGACAATCCCTTCCCCGGGGAATGTCATCAATCAAAGACTAGAAGTTGCCCCCACACCCAGATTTCAACACAAGCCCCCATCTGTTCTTCTAAGGGTCCGTTTATTTATCTTTCTTAAAAATCATTTACTCTTCCCTAAGATGCCTATGTCCCCTTTCTCCTTTCCCTATTAAGATGGTATGTACGGGAATTGTAAGCCACTGTGGGGAGCCAGTTTTCCCTGAGTATCTTTCATGTATATGTGAGGTATGCATGTTAATAAATGTGTCTATTTTTCTTTTGTTAATGTGTTATATTACAGAGGTCTCAGCTTAGAAGAATGGAGGGAGAATTTTTTTTTTCTTCTCATATACATTGGGTTCAAGAAACAACACTGGCAGAATCATAAAGTGACTCCCAGAGCTGGTTCCTCAAGGTGGTATACATCACATCTGTTATCACTGCATTGATCAAAGCACATCCTATGGCCACTCTTGAGGTCAACAGTGGGGGGAAGTATAATCTTCCCACAAGGAGAGCTGTCTCAAATCACATAGTCAAGGCTGGTGCAATGAGGCAGGCAAGTGTTACCCTCCCCCAGAGTGGGGAAGCTGATATTTTGAACAATAATATAATCTAATATAATGGGGAATAAGATTTTTTAAAATTCTTACAATGTACTTTTTTCCCTTGTTATACATGAGGTCAGTGTGTCTTAACTTACAGAAATGATCATTCCTAGGTATTGGAATTAGGGTGATTTTTAATTTTCTCCTTTGAAAACTTCTACAGTGAATATATGTTTCTTTTGAGATTAAAATTTCAATTTAGAAATTCTTATTAAAAATTACTTTCAAATGTAAACAAAAAAAGAAAAACTTAAGACAAACATTTATTTCATAACCAGATTAAAATTTATAAATTTTATTTGAACAAAAAAGGCAGTTATCCACATAACTAATCTGTTATTTTTAATACAGGAGGGGTGATATGTCCAAAACTTTTAATATCTCACAACATAGAAGGAAAAAATAAGTTGTATAGCTTGTGTTTTAGGTATCTCTCTATCCAACCTGTCAGCTTAGAGTGTGGTTATGAAATGGAATGTGTTTGTTAAATAAATACCTCAGTACATGATGAATGTTGGTTAGTTGGCTGGGGAAAGCATAGTCTCATGATGACTTAGAGGCATTTTGTGTTACAAGATACATTCTTTTGTGGTTATCTGGCTGATGTCATGGAATTCTGACTTTTGCCACCAGGGAAGATGATATTTCTCCTTGGCAGGAAACTTAAAATACTTAGTACAGTTTGGATCTCATTGCATGTTATCACAGTGAAACTTTCGTGCTTAATTGGCTCTCCTTTGCATCTGATTTTACAGTCGGTGCTAGTCTTACTGATGAACTAGCTTTTTGTAATCCAAGTTGGATTTCTGCCTAATTGGTTGTTTCTGTCCCAACTCTACATGGTGGTTGAGACAAAATCAGATTTTCAGTTCTCCCCTCTACCCCACCACTTTGGTTATTCAGTATATTTAAATGAATTTTCATAATGATAATCCTAAAATGTTCTTCTCTTCTCCTTTGTCTCTTGGAGACAAGAAAGCTCGCAAGATCACATTGATAGGTGACTGACTCATAAGCTCCTCCTTGCTCAGATATAATCTCTGAACTGAGCAAGCTTTAGATGAAGCTTGCAAGAAGGCTCATGATTCAGCCTGTGATCCCGCCAATAAATGGTGATAGAATCAATCTCTTTCGGTCTTTCTTCCATTTTTTCAAGTAATAACTTTACATCTCTATATCTTCCTCCCACCATTCAACCCACAGCATGGCCTTTTTTTGATCCATGTGATAACATCTCTTGAATCAATTTGCTCTTCTCTATCTCCAGGCCTTTTTAGTTCACCTTAGAACCCCAAGATTAGTAAAAGGAACTTGCCCAACTGGCTCTCTCAATTTTCAGATATGCCCGATTCTTTACTAGCGTCGGTGACCTTTCAAGAATGTAAATCTAGTAATCTAGGTCCACTCCTGTGTAAGGAGCCCTAGGCTTCATCATATATTTATGGCTCTCAAGTCCCAGAGACCTGGCCTCTGCCCCCTCTCTCGTCTACCTCCCAGTGCTCTCACCGTAATAATTCTCGTGTCAACTTTGCAATACTATTCAATCCTTTGGTATCCCTAAATGTCCCTCCTGGATCATGAATTTGATTCTGCCGGGAGCATTCCTCCGTCCTTCAATTCTACCAGCCTCCCTAAATGTCAAGCTTCCTTTCAGATACCTGTTCTTTCAGGACACACTTCTTAAAACAGCTCCCCCCTCAGCCCCACCCCTGTTCAGATTTGGGTTATAGAATGAACATAATACTTTTCACGGTAAAAAGGAGTAGAGCTTGATAGTGGAGGGTTATGTTCTGATCGGAAGCCGCTGCCATGAAGAAACTTGTTTGCAGGCTAACAGGCTAACTAGATGCAGGCATCTCTGTGGTTGGTATGGGTGGAGATTTAGCTTTCTCTACTGAGTCCTAAATTGGAAGTGGGGGCAAAAATTATGGAAGCTATCAGTTATTAATCAAATTCTGGCCATTTTGAGTCAATCACTACAAAGGTTGTTGTTTGGATTCCTGGGTTGGTTGCTTCATGTTGTGGGTCAGAGTTCTTTTATTTTGTGTGTTTTTGGTTGTCGTTTTTTGTTTTTTTTTTTTAACTGTACTGCACAGCCTGTAGGATTTTAGTTGCCTGATCTGGGAGGGATTGAATCCAGGACCCCAGCAGTGAGAGTGCCAAGTCCTAACTGGACTGCCAGGAAATTCCCCAGCATTCTATTTCCATATATATAAGCTGGCCATTGTCCATTTATTTCAGTATCTCATGATGATACTTGTATGTATCTACCTCCTTTACTTTAAAAAAAAAATAGTAAAATAAAATAAAATAGTAAAAGAAACTTCTTGAATTCATCTTGGTCAAGGGCATAATGTGTGTGGAAACATGTTCTGCTTTTGGAAGGCGTTTTAGCATAAGAGACACAGAAATAAGTATATGCGTCAGGCTGGGGTTCCAGGAGATGTGATCAGAAGAAGCCACCTTCCTGGAGAACAGTGGAAAATGCCAGATCCTCCACGTTCATCAGGCTTGGAAATCTGCTGGGAGGTTAAAGTCAGCACAGTGGCTTTGGAATCACTTTGCCAAATTTTGTTTTCTTTGACAGCAGTACCACATCTAAGGCTTGGATTTGAGGGCTGGTGAAATGGGAAGTGGATCGTCTGCTCACATAGCTGCAATTAATACCCAGACTGTTCTGGGATACCCTCAGATTCCAAGTGCCATAGGGCTCCCTCATATACAGTGGAGACACAGAACGATGTCTCCACTAAAAGAATGCTTGGGTATCACCTAACCTGCTTTCTACCACCTCCTCGTAGAATTCTTTAAAAAAAAAAAAAAAAACTAGGTGAGGAAACAGATTTAGAAAATATATTGGTTTTCTGTGGCAGCTATAACGAATTATCACAAACTTAGTGGTTTAAACAACACAATTGAATTTGTTCACAGTTCTGGAGGTCAGAAGTCTGGGTGGGCTTGATGAGGTTTTTTTCTCAGGGTATCACAGGGCCAGAAAGTAAGCATTGGCTAGCTGGAGCTCGTCTCTGCAACCTCTGGGAAGAATCTGCTTCCAAAGTCTTTCAAGTTATTGGCAGAAGTCAGTTCTGTGCGGCTGTAGGTCTGAGGTTCTGGTTTCCTCCCTGGCTGCTATCCAGGGGCCACCCTCAGTCCCTTCTCAAATGGCCCTCCATCTCCGGAGCAGCAAGAGCATATGGAGCCCTCTCATGCTCCAGTCTCTCTGACTCCCCCTTCTGAGCTTTAAAGGACTCATGTGACTGGATCTGGTCCACCCAGATAATCTCCTCACGTTAAGGCCAATTGACTTGGAGCTTTAGTTATATCTGAAGAATTCCTTCACAGAAATCTGGAGATTAGTGTTTAATTGAATGAATAACCAGAGGACAGGACTCTCAGAGAGGCCATCTTAAGATTTGCTTACTACATGTTTTATATTACAAAGAAATTCTGAGCAGAGAGAGACTCTTGAACCAGTTCTAGGTAATGTGTAATTATTACGTAAAGGCGGAGAAAAAAGATGAACATTTTTCTGACCATCTATACATTCATTGTTAAAAAAAAATTCCTATTTCACATGTACATAGTCAGAGCCACAATAAATTCTATTTCACACACACACACACACACACACACACACACAAATTCCTGAAGGTATAGGGACTTCGTTCTCATTTGCAAAAAAAAAAAAAAAAAATCCAAGGCAGATATTCTGATTGGTGGGTGGCCTTCCTCTACCCAGTGATGCAGAGACCCCCAGGTTCCATCCGTGTTGTAGCTCCCCACTTTCCTAGGGCCATCGCCTGCGTCCAACTGGTGCAAGATGAGAGAACAGGAAGGACATGCATCTCCTCTTCAAGCCTTTGTCTAGCGGAATCACACATTATTTACAATCATTCCCTTGGTGTCAACTAGTCACTTGACTGTGCCAAATTGTCAGGATGCTTGGAAATATAGTCTAGCTGTGTATTAATGAAGAAGAAATGGATTGGTGAATAGTAGTAGTCTCTGCTTCAACCTACTGTGTGCTGGCACCTTACATAATTCTCATTTAATTAACACCACAGCCCCGAGAGGTATATTGGTCTACTCAACAGAACTGGAAACTGACAGCCAGAGATAGAATTTTCGCACGGTTCCACAGCTGTTATGTGAAGGACCTAAGCTAGGGTCTATATCCTCTTTGACTCCCAAACTCTGTTTCCAGTTTGACATATTAGTTCTTCTATAGAGTGTTTAGAGATTAAGCTCTTGTTTAGGGAAGGGTTGCTTGAATTATAATTTGATTATCATGGCTGGTTTTCTCCAAGTGAATCAGAGTTACCTAAGTGGGTTGTTTGAAATCATTAGTTTCTAATCCCACCCACTAAAGTTTCATTCAGCCAGTCTGGGAGTGGGAGGGGAAGCAGAAATCTACATTAAAGTGAGCGTCTTGGGTTATTCAGATGTGTTGAAATGTTTGTAATATGCCATTGCAGCCCGCTCTTCTGGGATAGGGAACATGAAGAGGTGAATTCCCACTTGTGGTCTGGTAAAGGGCCCCTCACTAGGATTTCGGGTTCTGATCTGTTTATGAAATTCTGGGGCTTCTCCAGAGTATCTTTCCCTGCCCTACTCCAAGGAATGAGGTCACTGGGAGGGATTTTTTTTTAAATGATAACAACACGGCTGAGTGAGGCCAATTGCATGCCTGTCTAATTATTCTATTCTCTGCCCAAAGCCCACCCATCTGAGCCCTGCAGTGCTCAGCTTGGGGTCACTGTTGGACTCCTCTAACAGCCTCCTTCAGATGCGTAGAACTTGAACCCAACTTCCTATCATCTGTGAAATCTCATGTCGTTGGTGGTGGTCCTTGCCTGCGTAGCTTGTTAAGCCGATTTCTCACCCTGTCTTCGCTGAGGATGAAATACTTGCAGGCTTGTGTTAGAAGGACCTGAGAAGGAAGAAAAGCAAGATGCTGCCTGCTGTTGGGAGCTTGCAGCCTCGTAATGGTAGGGTAAACCTAACATTAATGAGAGGAGTAGTGTTTACAGAAGGAGTTTACATATTAGCTTATTTACTTCTCACAAACAACCCTGAGGAATTGGCAAAAACCAAGGCTCAAATTTAAGTAAATTAGTTAAGATGACTCAACTGGTATTTGAATCCAGGTCAGTTTGATTCTAAAGCTCATGTTCTTAGTTACTTTGAGCAGTAGATTGAAGGAATATGTCCATACCCTAATCCCCCAGAACCTGTGAATGTGACCTCTGAAATAACGAAGGTGCAGGTCTTGAGATGAAGAGATCATCCTGGACTATCCAGGTGGGTAACAAGTGTCCTTAGAAGGGACACACAGAGGAGAAACAGATACAGAAGAGATGTGACAGCCAGGCAGAGATCGGAGCGGTGATACAGCTACAAGAAAAGCAGTGCTGATAGTCACCAGAAGCTGGAAGGTGTAAGGAACATTTTGTCCCCTAGAGTGTGGAGGGCCCTACAACACCTTCATTTCAGATTTCTGTACTCCAAAACTGTAAGAAAATAAGTTTCTGTGTTCTAAGCTGCTGGTTTGTGGCAGGCTTTTGTTTTTAACAGCTGTCACAGGAAATTAATACACTCTATTTAATGTCATCAAAATCCTCAGGGAACATATAATTCAAGGATGAATTATGTTGTGTGCTGAGAGATTAAAAAATTTTGAAAATCAGAGCAAGAGATCACTGAAATTGGGGATCAGTCGGGCCTATGTAATTATCTGCTAGCACCTCTCCCTGTATCAGGCTTCCATCATCATCACCTTCATCATTTCTGTTACTGTTGACTGCTTAATATGTGCTGGGCACCAGACTAAGTGCTTTTACTGCATCACCTCTGATAAAACTCCCGTCAGTTCTATGAGGTAAGTACTGCTGCTGCTGCTAAGTCGCTTTAGTCGTGTCCGACTCTGTGTGACCCCATAGACGGCAGCCCACCAGGCTCCCCCATCCCTGGGATTCTCCAGGCAAGAACACTGGAGTGGGTTGCCATTTCCTTCTCCAATGCATGAAAGGGAAAAGTGAAAGTGAAGTTGCTCAGTCGTGTCCGACTCTTAGTGACCCCATGGACTGCAGCCCACCAGGCTCCTCCGTCCATGGGATTTTCCAGGCAAGAGTACTGGAGTGGGGTGCCATTGCCTTCTCCGGAGGTTAAGTACTACTTTAGCCTATTTTTCAGATGAGAACCCTGAGGCTCAGAAAGGTAATTTCCCACCTGTGGTTGTACAATGAATAAGTGCCCGTGGGAGGCGGGAACTCAGGTCTGTCTTGCTCCTGAGTCTTGGCTTAAGCAGTTTCCTTCACCATCTTCCCTTTTAGTAAATTCTTACACATGCTTCATCATTGTGATTAGGGCTCCACCATTTGTGGAGGCCGGGGCCAGAAGGGTGGACTCAGCGTGGTCTCTGTGAGCCTGAGTCCTCTAGGGTATGGCGTGCCTCTCCAGGCCACGGCAGGCGTGACTCCGCAGAAGTTTGTTAATAGACAGGATGACAGCTGAGCTCGGGCTGCCTCACAGCCGTTGGAGAAGCATGTGACATCCTCTCAGAGGTAAGTCACCGGTTTCTGCATTGTGTTATTAGGCTGCTACACTGTGTGAGAGAAAGCAGATGAGTACTGCCTCTCGCCCCTGCCTCACCCACAGGGAATGAAGGTGTGACGTGTAGATCCCCATGAAGGGAATGGGGAATCTGGACTGAAGCTCCCTCTGGGCTGGTGGTGATCTGGACTGACTGACCCTGTCCCAGTCTCTGTTCAGCTAGAGAAAGAGGACACAAGGCTAGATTTTCATTTCTGTTTCTTTTTTGGAAGCTGTCAATGTTATGGATTAAGACCCAGGTAAACTATCCACAGTGCAAGAGAGAATGGAAAATCCTTGGCCCTGACTCTGACAGAAAGCCTGGTTTTAGAATTTGAGAAGGTGATTGGATCTAGTTTGCTTTTCTCCAAGTAGGGGAGAGACAAGACAGAGTGCCAAGCTGAGGGGCTAAAGGTAAGACATCTGGTTTTGCATTTTGTTGCAGCCAAGAGGTGTGGTTTTCTCTTTGCCCCCACTCCCCCCTCCTTCCGCAGAATGGGGTTCCATGAGGCCAGCTTGTTGATTTCTTTTACACGTGTATGGAATTGACATCTTCTATCCCTTCCAGTGTGGAATTAACTTTGTGAATAATCTGTGAAGCAGCCCAATCAAAAAGATTTCCTTCGTTTATAGGATTTTCTCTATTTGTCAGCAGAGGTAGGAACCCCACAGAAGGTTTGTTAAAGAGCCATAGATGAGTTCTAGATGGCCCTACTTGCAGAGGGTAAGTGCACTTGACTTCTATTTTTTTTTTTTGGTAATACCCTTTCCTAGTCTTCAGAGATTCAAGTGTGATTGAAATTATATTTACCAAGTTTAAGCATACTGATACCTTGAAAGAAGTAAATGTAAGACAACAAAAATATATAGAATTTTATGCAGTAAACATAAACTCAGGAAAGTTCCATTTATTCAACAAAATTTTGTTGCACCCCTACTGTTTATCAAATTCTAGGAATATGGAAAAGAATGAGTTTGCCTTCAACTTGCTCCATCTGTTTGGGGAAACCATGGTGCAGCTGTTGAAAATCGTACTTTCTGGTGAGATTACTTAATGGTTTCTCCAAAGTGGAGAAAAGTTAATAAAAGAATGACAGAAATAAAAGTGAGGAAGCCAGAAAGTAGCTGGATTTACTACATGATATGCTATAGCCAATATTATTTTGAACTAAATTGCAAGAGAACAGTGCAATAAGAACAGTGATATGAAATGTCTATGAAAATACTGTGGAATAAGCCCAGGAGGGATGGACAGTGTTCCAGTGGGTCCCTCTCTAAGTAAAAACAGAGCTGCTGCTGCTGCTGCTAAGTCGCTTTAGTCGTGTCCGACTCTGTGTGACCCCATAGACGGCAGCCCACCAGGCTCCCCCATCCCTGGGATTCTCCAGGCAAGAACACTGGAGTGGGTTGCCATTTCCTTCTCCAATGCATGAACGTGAAAAGTGAAAGTGAAGTCGCTCAGTCATGTCCGACTCTTCGAGACCCCATGGACTGCAGCCCACCAGGCTCCTCTGTCCATGGGATTTTCCAGGCAAGAGTACTGGAGTGGGGTGCCATTGCCTTCTCCGAAAAACAGAGCACAGATGTTAAATTGTCAAAGTGGGATGGGAAGCCTTTATCAAGTAATAGTCAATAGAAAGTTAAAAATCAGTCTTAGTGATTTATTCAATGCCACCTCTTGCCATCTTTTTTTTTTTTTTTTGCTGGTTGCTTGGATTTTATTGTCCACTTGGTACAAGGCACAGGGTTATGGGGTGTGAGGAAGGCTTTCAATATGGCTTGGATAGTAAAGAGTGGGGTTCTCTCAACTTCCTTATTGGTGTTTTGCTGTTTTGATGTGTTAGTCGACTCAGTTGTGTTGAACTCTTTGTGACCCCATGACCTGTAGCATGCCAAGCTCCTCTGTCTATGGGGATTCACCAGGCAAGAATACTGGATTGGGTTGCCACACCCTTCTCCAGGGAATCTTCCCAACCCAGGAATCGAACCTGAGTCTCTTAAGTCTCCTGCAATAGCAAGCGGGTTCTTCACCACTAGAGTCACCTGGGAAGCTGTTTCGATATTAAAAACCAAACTGCTTCTGTTGGCAGCAGCCTCCTTAGTCTTGTGGTGGGGGAGAGGGGCTCCAATGAGCCTAGCACCTTGGAAGAAAGCCTAGCCGCTGGTGGTAGTCACTCAGGATGAGGGCCTGCAATTGGTTTTGCCAGGCTGGCCACCAGGCTGCTGCTTTCCCACAGCTTCCTGAGCCAGGTCACAGGTGATCATGCCAGTTAGGGCCTGGGAAGTCTCCAAGTGCTCAGAGGACTCCAACACTGTGATCATGAATAGGAGAGTGAACTTGTAGGAAAAGAAGCTAGCCCATCTGTGTTCCGGATCTGCTGTGGGGAGACTTGGGTCATGGGACATGGTTTCCCCAGGGTACTCGGTACTTCCACAGGAGCTGTTAGGGAAATGGAGCCCAGGAAGTGCTGCTAGGACTCATGAGTGGCCACGAGCAAGCTGCTGGAGGGAATAGTTGGCATGCTCTTGTTTGCGGGTTGGTGGAAACCTCAGCCACAGCACTTCACAGGCCTTGGGGTATGATATTGGATGGCAGCAGGGATGGGTGCAGGTGGGGGAGAGGGGGAGTAAGCCATGGAGCCCATCTGGGTAGGAGAAAGCAGGCGCTGCTCCACAAACCAGATGCTCGGGGTTGCCATCATTTTGAAATTGATAAATTTGGCATCAGTTCAGTCACTCAGTCATGTCCAACTCTTTGCAACCCCATGGACTACAGCACGCCAGGCTTCCCTGTCCAACACCAACTCCCAGAGCTTGCTCAAACTCATGTCCATCAAGTCGGTGATGCCTCCAACCATCTCATCCTCTGTCATCCCCTTCTCCTCCCACCTTCAATCTTTCCCAGCATCAGGGTCTTTTCAAATGAGTCAGTTCTTCACATCAGGTGGCCAAAGTACTGGAGTTTCAGCTTCAGCATCAGTCCTTCCAATGAATATTCAAGACTGATTTCCTTTAGGATGGACTGGTTGGATCTCCTTGCAGTCCAAGGGACTCTCAAGAATCTTCTCCAACACTACAGTTCAAAAGCATCAATTCTTCTACGCTCAGCTTTCTTTATGGTCCAATTCTCATATCCATACATGACCACTGGAAAAACCTTTGATTAGACAGACCTTTGTTGGCAAAGTAATGTCTCTGCTTTTTAATATGCTGTCTAGGTTGGTCATAGCTTTTCTTCCAAGGACCAAGCATCTTTTTATTTCATGGCTGCAGTCACCATCTGCAGTGATTCTGGAGCCCCCCAAAATAAAATCTGTCACTGTTTCCATTGTTTCCCCATCTATTTGCCATGAAGTGATGGGACCAGATGCCATGATCTTAGTTCAGAAAGTAAACCTGATGCCTTTATGGGAGATGAAGCCACTTTCGTGCTCTGGATAGGATCACCTCTGCGGGAGAATGTTACATTTTTTTCTTAAAGGCAAAATGTTTGTAGGTTTTACCTCTTTACTTTGTATTTACTTTTAAAGTTGCACTTGTTCACCTATCAGTATTATGAAATCTGATATTTGGGATACTTTTTCTATAATAAAACATTCTCTTTTGAAAAAAGAATCATACTTTCAAAGAATTTGGGGAGCCTAATGTGTAACTCTATACTGATGACACTTAAGCACATAAAAAATTAGAAGGACATTTTTCAAAATGTTAAAATGGATTGTTTTCGAATTATGGAATTGCAGGATTATTCTTCCTGTTTTTCAACGTTTTCTAGATTTTCTAAAGTAAGTTGCACGATTTTGATAATTAGAGAGAGAAAGATGTCATTAAGAAAATGATTGCACCTGATTAGCTGCAGCCCATGCTCTCTGTTGCCAGCTGATCCTCTGCCTTTGGCAAGAGATGAATTTCATGAGCCTGTAAGCCCTGCCAGGAAAAGTGCAATTACCCAGAACGAAGCCACCCTGGGGCCTGGCCAGTCCCCGGTGGAGGGAGGGACGATGCAGAGAAGCCCGTCTGGAGAGGGGCTGCATTGTATCTCAGGGACATCCCAAAACTGTGCCCACCTACAGATTCCTAGGTGGCATCCTAACTTAAAGGTGAATTGCTGGTGCTTGACTGCCAACCAGTTAAATGCTGCCTTGACTGGGGGGCTGTGTACTCGTCTTGAAGTGCAAGGAAACATGGCTGGGCAGAAGCTCAGATGGGTCTGCACCTGCCTCAGGGCTGCCAGAGAGCATCACGCTTTCCTCCTGACAAGGATCAAGCTGCCTGATTGGAAGTTCAGGCTTCCGACAGAATGTGTTGGAGACTAGGATTCCCTCCTGCTGTGTAGTCTAGCGCTGTTCCACTCCGACCAGTGACATCTGCAAGACCAAGGGGAAAGGCAGGAGCTCGGGGTCTTGGGCAGATTTGCTGAATCAGACTCCGCATTCCAAGAAATCCCCAGGTGACTTCAGAGCACAGCTGCCTTTGCATAGCTCTGCCACAGTTACCTCTCAGGTGGGTAAGCCTCAGCTGGTCTGCAGGGGGAGGGGATACAGGCAGGAAGAGGGTGTCCTGAGGGTCCTGAGGAGCCCATGGGAAGCCTCGCCTTCTGTCAGGTGGGCTGAAAGCAGAAGCAGCTTTGGAGGCCAGGCCCAGACTACTGGAGAGATCCCTGATAAGCGTCTGCTTCTGTGATTTAGGGCAAAGGAGGCTGGGCAAGAGCCCATTCCAGGGCAACCTTCTCTAGGAATGTGCAGGGCTTACTGGATAATCTCTCCCTGTCTCTCGTGGGGTCTCTGGAGCCTGGTAAGAAGCAGAGGCATTATTTTCATTTTCCAGATGGTTTTGGGGGGATGGGGAGGAGGCAAGCTGGGATGCTGCCAGCTACTGAGAAAGCTAGAGCTCTTGGTGTAATGGGGCCAGCTGGCTCTTGGGCCAGATAGGAAGGCTGTGTCCAGACACACCATCCTTCCAGATCTCCAGACACTGGCCGTTGGGCTGCCAGAATCTCTCAGGGGCTGCTGAGAGTTACAGACTCCTGGCCACTTTCAGTTTTTTGAGGGGTGGTGGTGGTAGTTTCCAATACATTAAAAGTCCTGGGGAAAAAAGCTTAAATGCTCTAGTATTTTAAGAAGTATTTACAATTTAAAACTTAATATTTAAAAACACAGACAATGTGAATATGGATTTAACACTGTATTAGCTTGCAAGGGCTGCCATAGCAAAGTACTACAAAGTTGGTGGCTTGAACAGCAGAAATTGTCTCACACTTTGGAGGCTGGAAGTTTAGGATCAAGGAGTCTAAAGTGCTGCCTTCTTGGAGGCCTCTCTGTTCGGTTTGTAGCTGGCCATCTGCTCCCCGTGTTACTGTCACATGATCCTCTCTGTGTTTGTGTCCATTTGTTCTTGTTAAAATACTTATTTACTTGAACGCACCAGGTCTCACTTGCAGCCCAGGGATCTTTAGTTCAGCATGTGAACTCTTGGTTGCAGCATGCGGCATCCAGCTCCCTGGCCAGGGTTTGAATGCAGGGCCCCTGCCTTGAGAATGCGTAGTCTTAGCCACTGGACCACCAGGGAAGCCCCCAGCTGTTCTTTTCTTACAAGGACACCCGTCAGATTGGATTAGGGCCCACCCTAGTGCGTCATTTTAACTTTACTTCTTTAAAAACCCTATTTCAAAATACGTTATATCCTGAAGCCCTGGGGGTTCAGAGTTTTTGGAGAATACAAGTCAGCTTGTAACAAACATTTGGAAATAACATCAAAAGGCTAAAATAAAGCCCTTTCATGAATGTAAGACCCAGGCCCCATGGCCCTCCTTTCCCCACCCTGTCTTGTATTCTCCTCATAAGCCAGCCAAGTAGGCAGCCTAAGGTATCTGATATTTCCTGGGTTTGTTGTATGTGGGGGTGGACACAGGGAGAAAAGTTCTCTCCCCAACTCTGCGCCCGCCCCCCCACACATCCTTCGCCTACTCTGGCTGCTTTCTGCCCTCTAAACCACTCTCGACTACTGTCCTCATGGGGACCCCAGAAGATTTCCCATTTTGGTGGAAAAATCTGAGGGCTGGGCTTCAGCCAGTGCCCAGGACTGTGGCCAGGATTCTGTTGCCCCCATGCTCAGTACGTGCATAAAGAGAGCCCACCAACACACTATCTTCTGGCCCTGAAGATGTTCCACACACTGAAAGTGGTTCCCTGGGGCATTATTCAGTAATCGCAAAATGCCCATCTGTGCTGGGAGACCTGATCTTCAGACAGGCACATGTTCCAAGTCTTTTAAGTCCTGTCTGAAGCCACCTATTATAGGTTGAACTCTGTCCCCTAAAGACATATTGGAGTCCTAACCTCAAGTACATCACAATGTGACCCTATTAGAGAAAAGAGTCTTTACAGAGGTAATCAAGTTAAAATGAAGTTGTAAGAGTGGGCCCTAATCCAGTATAACTGGTGTCCTTATAAAAAGGGGAAATTTGGATACAGGTATGCGGAGAGGGAAGCTGGCCATCAGTAGGCTGAGGAGAGAGGCCTGGAACAGATCCTTCCCTCTTGGCGCTCAGGAGGATTCTTGATTTCCAAGATGGATTCCTCAGAACTGGGAGACATCGATTGTTGTGTAAGCAGCCAGTTGACAGTTCTTTCTTACAGGGGTCCTAGCAAACTGATTTACTTTCTGTGGTAACTCCTACCCACCACCTCTTCTCTCCTTATTTGCTCAGCACTCTTTCCATACAGACTTGACTTGTGCTAGGTCTTGTTCCATCCCTGCTAGCGGTGCCCTGCTGAATTATGTGACATTGGATCTCTTCAATGGCCCTGAGCTTCCTGAGGGCAAAGACCAAGATTATGTTCATTTAAAAAATTCCACTGACCCTTGCCCAGTTCTGGCCAGAACACCAATAAAGCCATGTTGATCTGAAGCATCTTCCTCCCTCCTTACTGCTGCCACAAACTTTCTGGCATGGTTAGACTGAGAGGCTGAGCCTAATGATGGTGAATAATGGAATTCCAACTGAGCTGTTTCAAATCCTAAAAGATGATGCTGTGAAAGTGCTGCACTCAAAAGGCCAGCAAATTTGGAAAACTCAGCAGTGGCCACAGGACTAGAAAAGGTCAGTTTTCATTCCAATCCCCAAAAAAGGCAATGCCAAAGAATGCTCAAACTACCGCACAATTGCACTCATCTCACACGCTAGCAAAGTAATGCTCAAAACTCTCCAAGCCAGGCTTCAGCAGTACGTGAACCGTGAACTTCCAGATGTTCAAGCTGGTTTTAGAAAAGGCAGAGGAACCAGAGATCAAATTGCCAACATCCGTTGGATCATTGAAAAAGCAAGAGAGTTCCAGAAAAACATCTACTTCTGCTTTATTGACTATGCCAAAGCCTTTGACTGTGTGGATCACAAGAAACTGTGGAAAATTCTTCAAGAGATGGGAGTACCAGACTACATACAACAATACCAGTACTTGCCTCCTGAGAAACCTGTATGCAGGTCAAGAAGCAACAGTGAGAACCAGACATAGAACAACAGACTGGATCCAAACTGAGAAAGGAGCACGTCAAGGCTGTATGCTGTCACCGTGTTTATTTAATTTATATGCAGAGTACATCATGTAAAATGCTGGGGTGGATGAAGCACAAGCTGGAATTAAGATTGCCGGGAGAAATATCAATTACCTCAGATATACAGATGACACCACCCTACTGGCAGAAAGTGAAGAGGCACTAAAGAGCCTCTCGATGAAAGTGAAAGAGGAGAGTGAAAAAGCTGGCTTAAAATTCAACATTCAAAAAACTAAGACTATGGCATCCAGTCCCATCAGTTCATGGCAAATAGATGGGGAAACAATGGAAACAGTGACAGACTACTTTCTTGGGCTCCAAAATCACTGCAGATGGTGACTGCAGTCATGAAATTAAAAGACACTTGCTCCTTGGAAGAAAAGCTATGACCAACCTAGACAGCATATTAAAAAGCAGAGACATTACTCTGCCAACAAAGGTCTGTCTAGTCAAAGCTATGGTTTTTCCAGTAGTCATGTATGGATGTTAGAGTTGGACCATAAAGAAAGCTGAGCACTGAAGAATTGATGCTTTTGAACTGTGGTGTTGGAGAAGACTCTTGAGAGTCCCTTGGACTGCAAGGAGATCCAACCAGTCCATCCTAAAGGAAATCAGTCCTGAATATTCATTGGAAGGACTGGTGCTGAAGCTCCAATACTTTGACCACCTGATGCAAAGAACTGACTCATTTGAAAAGATCCTGATGCTAGGAAAGATTGAAGGCAGGAGGAGAAGGTGATGACAGAGGATGAGATGGTTGGATGGCATCACTGACTCAATGGACATGAGTTTGATCAAGCTCAGGGAGTTGGTGATGGACAGGGAAGCCTGGCATGCTGCAGTCCATGGGGTCGCAAAGAGTCGGACACCACTGAGGGACTGAACAAGCGCAGTCCTTCTGAGTGGGCCTGGGCACAGCACTGCATCCATCAGGCCGAGAGTTCCTGTGACTTGGTCTCTCTGCCCTTCCAGTCTGATTCTGAGAACAAGCCCTGTTGGGAGTGGAGTGTGTCACTGTGAGCTTGAAAGGACATCCAGGAAGCCCTGGGCTCTGGATGAGACCTCTGTGGGTGTGAAGTGGGGTGGGGAAAGGGGAGGCCTGGTTGGGTTCCTGAGCCTTTGCTGCCCCCTCCTGGAAGCCACATCTAGGTCCCAGAGCGTAAGCTGTCACAGAAACCCAGCTCTCCTCCAGCATCCACGCCACCCTCCACCTCCCTGCAGGCCCTTCTCGGAGTGTATATCATTTGAACTTTGACAATGACATCCTCAAAGTCTGGAGTACTTCTGCTCTGTCCTGAGGGGCAGCCCTTGCAGCTGTGCATTGCATTGGAGGCATCTGAGGAGCCAGGAGCCTGGGAGGAAGACACTCAGGGGCCCCGAGAGAGCAAGAGGAGCAAGGAGGTGGGTAGGAGCAGCTGTTTCGGAGGCAGGGAGGGGCTGAGACTTGTGATCCCAGTGGAGGGAGTCTGTTCTGAGGATCCTGGTTGGATTTGACTTAACCCAGGCCTGGCCCTCTGGCCGGTGACTAAAGTGTTCTGGGGATCCAGGGTGGGAAGTGGTTACACTGACCTGAAGGGAAGGAGAGGCAGTGTAGAGAAGGGACCCCTGAATTATTAACAGGCTCTGAAGAGTGAACAGAGAAACTCACACAGAGGTGCAGGCCTCAAAGCCGCTCACAGCCCCTCCTGGTCCCGCATGTGAAGGCACAGCCTGGGGCTGGGGAGATGCTGGCTGGCTTAGTCACTGAGGATGGGCTCCAGGGAGGCGCCACGGGCCGAGGGCATTTTAAAGAATAGGCCAGGTCAGGAGATTGGCAGGAAAACACATTTGAAATATTAACTCCAGTATTTCCCCCTACCGCTGTCTCTGTCCTTCCCTGCATGCCAGCGCCCCCACCCCCATACTTGAACTCTCAGCAGCCATCCTCCGGCCCCTGGGCCCCAGGTGAGGAATGTAACAGAGGAAAGCAGGCCTGTCTCGGGTTCTAAAAGCCTGAAGCCGCTCCTGAGTGGACAGGACTCTGCATGCAGCCAAAGCATTTTCGACCTGGTGGGTTTGGCAAGAGGGTTCACCTGGGTGTGGGAAAAGGTATCTCTGGGGTGGGGGAAGGGAGGGAGAAGGAAGGCAGTGCGGTACAGAAGTGGGGGTTCTGACGGAGGGGAATGTCCTGTGAACTAGGAGGAGGCCTGGGGGCCCCGAAGAGGAAGTGAGTCGTGTGGTGTGGCTCAGGCACAAGTGACACCTTGGCCCTCAGTGTGTCCCGTCGCAGCGTGGTTCAGAGAGAGGCACGTTCCTTCCTGAGATGGCCGTGACGGTGGCAATGGAGCTTCAGCCTTTGGAGGAACACGGCCTTGAAAGGAGGGCCCATGTTGCAGAGGCTGTGGGCTGAGGGTGATGGCTCAGTGGGCGAGTGGGCGGCTGCACTGCCTCCCTCACTGGGTGCCTTCACAGGGTCTGTGTGGTTGGTGGGATTGCAGAGCTCCCTTCCCCTTCCTGAGCCATTCTCCCGTCCCCTGGTTAGTCAGTCAAGCACCAATCTAATACAGCGGGGAGGCGACTCGGCCAGTGGAATTAAGGTAACCAACTAGCTGACTTAAAGACATCAGCCTGGATTACCCAGGTGGGCCCAATGGAGTCAAGCAGAAGTGGAAGGCAGAGTCCACGAGAGAGAAGCATCAGACGCTGAGTCAGAGATGGAGGATTTGCTGTCTCTTTGCTTGTGCAAAAGAGCCCGGGTGCAAGGCTCAGAGAGAGACCTTTAGGAGCTAGAGGTGACCCTGGTGGACAGCCAGCCAGGCAATGGGGAACTCAGTCCCTTAACTGAGTTGGGCCAAAAACCTGATGTGTTTGGAAGACAATTCTTCCCTAAGATCTCTGATAATAGTGTTGCTT